>NW_026125917.1:0-735045 GCF_943737965.1 Phodopus roborovskii | reverse complement strand
AGTCTTCTTAATTGCTGAGCCATCTCTCTAGACCCTATGGTAACATTTGGGAAATCATCACAAAATAGTCAATAAGATAAGTAGAGGTTATGTTGAAGAGAGTTGTACAAACTTTCCAACAAACTACTCACAAATTGGAGCCAGGGGCTTGAGGAGAGACCATATAGGGATAAATCCTTTATAAATCGATTGCATGTTCCTTCCTGAACCCCAAATATTGTGGTTGCTTTTGGGGCATGCAAGGGTTACTTGTGAACTTGCCTAGGTTCTATCATGTTACGGCTATGCCACAACAGGGCCTAGCTAGTACTTGCTGACTATTCAGGTAAAACAATTCTACACTCACTCATTTTATTTGCTCACATTAATCTAGATACTGTGTATTTCCACAGTTCTACTGGACTCAATTATTTTTGTTTTTATTTTGTCAAGCCTGGTTGGCATTATTGCCTCATATTTTATGAGAGACACAGATCTGTCCCTTCTTTGTTGTTGCTCTTTTATTTTCTATATGGCTTATATTTATGAAGGATCCAGGGAAGTGAGTGAAAAACTCATAAAAGTTATCATTATTCTGTGCATTTCCCCGGATTTCTTTCTTCCTTCATTCTGAGGAGGCTTGTCTTTTGACTCTGCTGCACCTTAATATTCCTCATATTTTATGAAGCACACAGACTTGTGAGATAACTACTCATCAAAGTCATCATTATTCAAGACATTGTCTACCAATTCTTCTCATTCATTTCAATCTCCATCCTTCATAAATAATGTGCACACACTTATCTTTCAACTCCCCTCCTTTTTTATCCCTCATATTTTATGACCCACACCAACTTACAGAATATGATAAAGTTTCATAAAATGTATTGTTCTACATTTATCAGTATTGAGCTCTTTTTGTAATGTATTAGACTTTAAATGCTCTAAGATCCCCTGTATATTGCTACATTTGTTATCATTATTTACACACTACATGTCATCTACTTTTTCACAAGAATAATTATTAGCTCCTTTTTTCCCCGTGTTTTTAGTACTTACTGACCAATACCAGCCATTCTGTGTCAGTGTAAATTATCTAAATTTTTGGGCAGTATTAAAGTATCCTTTTTAATTTTCACATTTTGACTGATATTACATATAGAAAACTAGGGAAAATTCTTCTCTGGTACACTGTGTTTGAAAACAAAAAGTTGTTGAGACCAGTCTCTCCTCTAGGATACCCCAGCTTCAAATGGCCAGTACAGTGGATTATACGCTCTAACTGCCATTTTGTGAACTTCAATTTCCAAACACAATTTGCTTCTTAATTCTAGATGTTATCCTTATATCTGCCCTCTTTTTAATGACACATTCAGGACATTAATTTCTGTACAATTTCTATAACTTGTTTAAGTATTGTTTTTAGCAACCTGTGTAATCCATGTATTTTCAAGACTCTGGTTGAGCAATGAGGTGTACATGGTTATAATGTACCTTTGGTAAGCTCAATGCTATTTTAAGTACGTTTCATTTATTCCTATTGTGGTATCTCCTCATTTTGTATCCCAGAGAGTATCCAGATTTCTCAAGTTGTAGATAATGTAAACACAACCATTTGACTTGCCCTTGGCAAGTTAAACTGTTCACATCAAAATTCCCTTCAGGGTCAGCCTGATAATGCAGGCTTCTAATCCTAGCTACTGAGGAGGCTGAGGCAGGAAGAACATAAAATACAAGACCTATTTGGGCTACACATTGAGTTTAAGGCGAGAACAGTCAAAACAGTGTGTTCTTGTCTCGAAATGAAAAATACTAAATGAGATGGGGGTAATCATCAGTGATAGTATATACAAGGCTTTGAGTCCAATAGACAGTACCACAAAAAATCAAAATGAAACAAAACAAAACTTTCAACTATCTTACCCTCAAATTCTGGTCCTTTAAGGATCCCTCTTTTTTTCCTGAAACCTTGTCCATTCAATACCATAGACAAATCTTCAGTCTTTAAGTCAGATGATAGAAGATAATGTCTGGACTGTACCTATGGTAGCCCAGTGTAATTGTGTGTGTGTGTGTGTGTGTGTGTGTGTGTGTGTGTGTGTGTTTGTGTGTGTATGCGCACGCATGGATGCTTTGTGCTTGTGTACTCTTATTGCCAGGAACTATATGCTTTGCATCTTTGCTGGTGGGCTTTACTTTGATTTGGAGACATGGATGGTATACCTTGCTTCCTTAAATCTTTAACAACAGGAACATCTTGCCATGCTTGCTTAGAACACGGTAACTTGAAGTTAGATGGTATGTCCAATGTGGCTTTAAAAACACATGTTGGAGAAGATCATCTCTCACAAATGTCTCTTTTCCAATTCTCTGGAGAATATAGCCTGCTTCCAAGCTGTCTACCTGCTGTTATTATGCTAAAGCAAGAAGCCCAAGGGAATATTGTTTCTTCACTTTAAATGGTGAATCTTCTAAGTGTTTGGAGTTATATTTGAAGAACATACTTTACTGAGAGCCGTATTTAACTAACAAGCTGCTTGTTAGACAGCTCTGATGCTAAAGGTCTAATTCTTTTTGTATTTGCTATTTTCATGGCACAGTCAAATTATCTCTAGCCTTCAATCAACCCTTGGTTCCATTCTCCTCTGTCCTTATTTGTTGTCTTTTGTCTTCTCTGTCAAATTTCCAATATTCATTCAACACCTCTGGAAACAACATTAACCTCAAGTACAGAAGCTGGTTTGAACAACAAGGTTGAAAACAAAATTGCTGAAAGAAGATGTAATTTACTGCATTGTATTTCTGATTAAAATCTTTCACAAGAAAAATGAGGTTTAGGGTCAAAGAGGTTACAGTTATTTGCTTTTGTTGCTAACATGAGCATAAGCAATCCTTGAAGTATAACATTCAAAATCAAGGACCTCTCCAGCTGGGGATGAGGCAGCAGGTGAATAGGTTAGGTGACTTTCTCCATAGGAACAGATGAATGAAGTCCTTTCCACAAACTGTACACTGCACAATAAATAGCATTGAGAGGGCCTGGGCTGGGAGAGGTCACATGACTTCTTTGCTCACCAGTGTTTGAATTTTGCCCTGTAAATTTCTGAATTGATTGTCAGTCTGTTCAAGTCTTCAAGGGGCAGAGATGGACTGTATAACAAGGTGTGCTTTGGGCATTCTTTTAACATGCTATATAGGGGTTAATCATAGCATAAATTCTGCCTTTGAAAACTGTGTCATTCAGGGTAAAACAATGCTTCTTGGGCCTTATTGGAATATAAATACCTCTGAGTGGTTGTAACAAAGATTTCATGATGTTTCCATTATTCATTGCCATCTCAAAATAAATAGGAAAGTCTTCAGGGTGCAATTTGGGATGTCAGTCCTAATGCCTATGTGGTAATCTTTCTCTCCTATAAGCCAGTGATTCTCAAACTTGATGGGATGTATACCTCATTCCCCTGGAGGGTTTGTTGAAGGAAAGATTGAACTTCAGTGGTATGTCCACAGACTTTTCTGATTTTGTAGGTCTGATGTGGGACCTGAGAGCTTACAGATTTAACAAGTTCCCAAGTGCTGTTGATCCTGCATGTGTAAAGCAAGACTTTCACCTAATCAGCCAATTAAGATGTATGAACTCCTGGGGAAGGTGACAGGAAGCAGAAACCATAAAAAGGTAGGAAAATAAACAAACCCAAATCTTACTACTATGAAATCCTTGAGTTTTAACTCTTCCACAAAAGCCTCAGGGAAAAGGTTTGCAACAACTGGCATTTGGAAAGTCATGTTGAAATTATCACAAAAAAAATGATGGGTGTACCATCACATGAACTGTGGGGTACCTTCAAAAGCAGAGATTTTAAAACAAGAAATATGTTTTAACCCAATTTATCTGTTCCAGATAAGTGTCAATGTTTCCTGTCCTATCATTCTCATTATACAGCGCTCACACTCATGTTACTGTACTTGTCATAGCCTGCCTGGAATGACAGTTATAGATTGCTTGCTCTTTCCTGTTAGAGAGCCATGGTAGAGCAAAAAACTGTATGATTTTCCCCTGTGTCTTTCTGAGTGCCTGGAGTACTCAAAAACAATTAATAGAACTTCAGCATGATTTTTTTAAGCTAATGTTATGAGGTGCTTGCATTGTATCCTCATGGCACTGCTTCGAGGATTTCAGAGACTACTTTGAGGTTCCTCTGTGACAGATGCCTTACAGTACATTCGCTAGAAGCCAACATCCTCATCTCGGGAATTTTGTTTGATAATTGACTGCTTAAGGGAATTAAACAATATCTGTGCCATTGGGCAAAATGAATGAATAGACCGTCTCAAACACTTAATTTATGCACACTAACACCATTATTAATATATATATATATGTATGTTGTCATATAATTATGATTTGATATTTCCTAATTTAAATACATTTGAGGATTTTAAAATACAGATTTTTTTTTTTAGTGGTGAGAGTATTTTAACAGAATACACGATGTTTTGATGTTATCTAGGTCAACACAGCATCACAGAATCACTTAATGCTGTAGCATAAACCTATGTTCATGTTCAAAAGATGTGACTGCAGTGCATGTTTGTATGAGAGCCCAATAAAATTTCATTAGATTTTGCTTAAATAGAGCAAGATGATTTGCTCCTACTCCATTGGTCACTAGTCCAAATAAATAACACTTACCAAGTGGGTAACATTAAAAGCAGCTGAGAGTATTACCCATCAACATTCTAGGGCAGTGGGAAAGGTGGTGCTATTGAACATGCAGATAGCTTTTTAAGCAGAATTCTTTTCCTCATGGCTAGTGATGTTTCAAGTAAAACAAAATGGGGGCACTCACCCTGAGGTAGGGTGGCTATTTTCCCATCTGCCCTGGTAATTGCTTGTCAAAAGTAGGCTTGCTTTGGATGCCTGAGATCCCCAAAGTAATGGGAAAAAGATCAAGTGTTTTGAAGCAATAAGAAAACTGACGACACAGTTACATTTTCAGGACTGTGTAAGTGCCAGTTTTCTTCATTTAGACACATGATTATTTTTGTCTAGAGTTTGAATCCTGAAATATTTGTCCTGTAAGCCCTTGCAGCAAGTCTTGGATAGTCTGACGTGCACTTATTTGATATATTTTTGGTTTTTGGTTTGCTTGCATTTTGCTTAATTTAAACAGTATGCGAATGGCCCACCTTAGTAATCAGCCTTACGCGGTTTTGTTAACCTCATTAACCTCTCTGTCATTCTCTGTGGATATGTCTTTCATATAATAGGTAGTCATTAAATATAGGGCAGGCCCTTCTTGTTGATCATCTCCTGGGCATGGATTCTTTTTCTCCTGCAAGGAAAGCATTGCCTAAGCTATAGGCACTGCTGTTCTCCAGCTCTGGCTCCCTAGTAATTGTCACTGCAAATTTTCCTAAGAGACAAAATTATTCTTGGCTTCATTTAGTGATTTTGTAAAATGGCAATAACACTCCTTTCTTGTCTTCTACCCCACCACCTGACAGAATTTTTAGAACAGTATTGCCCAGGAAATTGTTGACTCCCTGAGACGGACTTTTCAAATTATTTAAATATGCATTTTATATAAGTAAAACACTAAGCACTTACTATGAGTCAAGTACTGTGTCAGACATTTTCTTCACCTCATTTCATTTAATATCCATATAACCTTGAGAAGTTTTGACTTTCAAGTTTATTATAAACATGACAAGTTTATTATAAACATGAAGGAACTCACTCGTGATGGCGAATGCCTTTAATCCCAGAACTTTGGAGGCAATGACAGGTGGAAGTCTGGAAGTTTTGTCTAGAATAAAAACTAAACTCATTGTAGATAGCACAGAACATGATAGAATAGTGGCAATATCTTGGTTTGGGTTGAAAAATGCCTTAGCTGTTGCACAGATCTTTCTGAGTCAAGGCGTAAGTTCTGTGGCTTGAAAATGAAAGTGCTCACTTATGCAAGTGGTATAATCCTTAGGAAATCGTTACCTGCATAAACAAACCAACTGCTGATCAAATTCCAAGTGTGCTTCATATGGTGGGAATTAGTTACAGAGTATTCTTTAACAAGATTTAAATTAATTTTTGGGGGCTGTCTCTGACTCTTTTGCCTACTCTTGAGACCTTTGTCTTCCTACTGCCTCGATAGGAGGGTTTGTACATTGTCTCATTGTACCTTTTTATGTCATGTTCAGTTGATATCCCTGGGAGCCCTGCTCTTTTCTGAAGGGACTTGGAGCAGCAGTGGATCTAGGGGAGGCAAGGTGAGGCAGACTGGGAGGAGTGGTGGTAGGAGTACCTGCCATTGGGATGTATTGTACAAGAGAACAACAAATGAAAAAATTAAGTTACATTTATTTATCTGTCCCATGTGAGGGATTGAGAGGTGAATAGCATAGTGTGCATATGGAGGTGTGAGAGAACTTAGAGTTACCACTATGTGCGCCCCAGTGATCAGATTCATGGCAGCAGGCTTGGCAGCAAGCTCCTTTAACTACTTATCCATCTTATCTGCCCAGCTACCCTCTCTACGGACAAACTAATTGACATCATTGAATCAGCTAGAGAGTGACCAAAAGCATATAGTCTGATTCTGACAGAGTCATAAAGATTTGAGCCTTTGGATTTCAATCAATTGGATACAATACAAGAAAATAATATTGAGTTGTAGTTATTGATATTCCTAATTAAAAATTTTAAGTATCTCAGAACATGTGAGCTTCAGATTTTCATAATAATCAGTTAAATACCATTTTGAAAACTGCTCTGATTGCTTTTCATTCTTCCTTGCCCAAGAGCACTTGCAAAGAAGTGAAACTCGCACATGGGTTTTTTTTTTTTTTTTTTTTTCTATTTGGTACTTTTAGGTGTTGACTGCTGATTTCAGTAGCTAGTCAGCACTATAAATCTGGGAGCCTTCAGCACTTTATATTTCTTTAAATGTGTCTTGAACATGTGTTTTCTTTTTGAAAATCAGGAGATCCTGCCTCCGCATATGTAACACCTTCCACACAAATGAGATCAAAGTGCTTTATTAGCAACCATCAACAGCCTGACTTCCCACTTAGGACAACAGCTGCAAAGGAGATAAACAAATGAGGCTGCTCAGGGAAACCAAGACCAAAAGACAGAATTACAAGAAACCATACCCCAGCACAAGCATACTTTGAGATCTTTTCCAGATGTGGGGAGGGTTAACAGATGGTAAATATGAGGATGCCAATACCCCCATGCTCTTAATTTACTCAGTTTATTCAGAAATTGCTTTTGTGTATTTATTTATTTGTTTTTGGTCATGAGGGTTAATTTTAGTTACCAACTAGTTAATTAATGCCAACGAATAGGTTGTTACAAATTCAGAGTATGTCTCCAGACAGTTCTGTGGCTTCTGCTGAGTTGTGATCCCATGTACCCAAACACACTTCTGCCATGGTTCCCACCATGATGTTACTCAGCTGTGAATCCCTTCCAGAGCAGACTTCAAGTGGACACCATGCTCTTGAACCTCCGAAGTATGAGCTAAAAGGGTTTCTTTGTTTTAGAAGTGACCTGCCTTAAATATTTGATGATAGTAAGGAAAAGCATATAGTAGCCCCTGCCACACTTCATTTCCTAATCCTTTACCTTTACAACGATAGCCATGTATGCATATATTAAATACTACTTGCATAAACGGTCTGATGTTTTTCATGTTCCTAGATTAAAAATATATAAAAACGTGCAATTAACAAATTGATGTCTTTCACAAGTAGATTCATTAAAAAGTCATAGTGTATAGATTCAAATTTGTACTTCAGCAAAATTACAAATAGCTATATTGTGGACATTCTGGGAGCTAGTTACTTACAAAATCTTAAAATGGAATGGTAAATACTGTAATAACACTGTGTCTCATTTAAAAATGTCAAAGTACTGGCTTTCCTTATCTTTTCCTTTTTTAAAATAATAATTCTAAATAAGTAAATGTTTGCTACCTATTGGATTCCTTTTAAGTTCAACTGGCTGAAGGCTGGCTATAGCTCTCCTTCTTTCATGATTAGATGGTCTAGGGTTACAGCTTATATTCTTTCTGTAAAGCCTATTCAGTTTGTTTGAGGGACTCAGGTTTTCTCAACGTGCTCCTGGGCAGGACCCCTAAGCATTTATCAGTAAAACCTACTGTAATAACTGCTAGGTAGTAATTCCTTGAGATAGTTCTTTTACCTTCTCATTGCATGTAATGTCACAGAATCTCCCTTCAGTGACACCTAAAAGTTAATAGCAGGCTCTGCTTGTGTGAAAAACTATTGTAGAAGAGTCCAGGTGGTAAGAAATATTCATGTCCAAATCATCTGTCATACAGATGGGCATTGTGAAGGGTCTGATCTAGTGTTAACTCCTTAGGGATGTTTCTCTGGACCACTCTGGGAAAAGTGATCATTCTCGGTCCCTGATTTTCTTCATAAATCTCACTTGACAGTATGTATTCCTTCCTCAATTTCTTTCTTTCTTTCTTTCTTTCTTTCTTTCTTTCTTTCTTTCTTTCTTTCTTCCTTTTTTTCATTATAGTCTGTGTTCCTTGCTACGCTGAAGAGATATTGTCCCCTACAATCTAGAGCCTAGAAGAGTGTCTATCACTGATGAACAAATGAACCACATAAATGTTGTAATGTTCATAAATCTCAACTGAAATGGTTATCAATCTTCTGAAATTCGGGTTATCTTGAAAGAAACCGTAGGATATATCATGATAAAAAGACTCCAAAGTGCAGTTAGTGGGATTTTTATTATGGGAAATAAGATGTTTTTCATGATTGATTTTTTTCTTTGAATTCATTTACTTAGTACAAAAACTTTATGTTTAGTAAAATTTAGAGCTCTGAACTCCAAAGGATGAAATTGCTTGTGTATAGGTTAGCCATTATCTGTCTAAATATTCTTTGTATTTTTCTTGAAAGTGTTTGATAGCTTCTTGTGTGTGTCAATTTTAGCAGTTCTTTGTGTTTAGCAGAACCAATTCGTCCCATCTCTGGGTTATTATGTAAACCTGTTGGTTACTCTCATTTCTGTTATGCTTTAATGACTTTGTCATATCTTCTAGGCTATGACAAAGAATTTTAACCTGAGAACACTGAGTTTAATGAACAAAAGGCTCTTTGAAAAACCTAATATTTCATATAAACTAAACTTATTGCAATGCATAATTATTTTAAATAAATATGTATTTATTTGATACTTTGGCCAGAGGCAAGGATAAAATCTGGAGATTTTTAACATGCTGGTAAAAGTTCTCTGTTACAGACCTATATCCCCAGATCATCATTTCTCATTTTTAAAAGGAACATAGAAGTTTTGTATATTTGTGGGATACATGATAAATATATATTATATATAACATATGTTATATATATATATATATATATATAATGTGTAATGATTAAATCTTGACACTTGTCTACTTCTGCCTCTAGAAAAGACCTTGTTATTTATGTTTATGTCCATCTATACAATTTTTGGTGAAGAACAGGGAGGGATGGAGAGGGAATTGGGATCGATATGTAAAATAAGAAAAAAAGAGAAATATTTGTTGAAGGAATGATTGAATATCTTTGGTAGTCTTAAAAATGAAGAAATATCAAGGCATTGCATTGTGTTAAGAGTGTCAGAGGAATAGGATATCATTACTATCTCTTTCTGAAGAAGAGTAAAGTCATAAGTTACTTTGAAAATACCAGTTTTCATGAAATATATTCTTAAAAATAATGAGTACCTGACAAATGTGGTTACTGTTAGGTTTCAGTCTCCTTTCAGTTGGCAACTTCACTACCTGTCTTCATCTTTTAACCTCAGTCTTCAGTCAATAATTTGTTTTGCCATTAATAGGATTTCAAATGGCATATATGTTCAGTTCAGCAAGTGCAGAAAAGCATGTTTTATTAAATAAGCTATGGTAAGTAATTATTGCTATTACCAGGTATTATGACTAATCAAGGTTTTATTATTGGATGGGATACAGTAAAAGAGAAAAACAGCCTGGTTAAGAAAAGAATACAGGAATTTCCTGTTTAAGAATGTTAAATTCTTTGGGGACACCTCTTTTTGTTTTCTAATGCATCAGAAAAAAAAATAATGCATGCTATAGTGAGTACGTTAATAGCAGCATTCCTGTGGACTACCTGATGTTGTTCTTTCTTTTCTATCTATTTTTCCTTGGTACTAAATCTTGATTATCTAGCCCACTGAAGGAAGAAAGAATTATTGATGCTTATATAGTGTTATGAATGATGTCAATTATTGGCAGGCTGTGACAGTGGTGGAAGCTATTGTAAGATAAAAATGAGTGATTACTTTGGTACTGCTGTATAATCACTTCATCTTTGATGAGTTTTGCTTCTGTGCTGTTTGGAGATTTGAAATCTTACCTGTAGGCTGGTTTTACATTCAAGAATTGGTTTACTTAAGTACCTAATCATATCTGTGCATTCTATGCAACCAATATTGACTGATTTCATTGGTAAATGTGAAAAGAACACCTGTATTTCAAGATCACTGCAACTAGGCCAGGTGTAGTGGTACATGTATTTAATCCCAGCAACCATGAGGTAGGGATCAAGGCATCAGGAGTTTGAGACATTCTTAGCTATGTGATATTCTGTTTCAAAAAGAAAATCATTGCAGCCAAACCACTGAATGAAACACTCAATTTTCAATATGCTTTGTATAAGGTAATATGTTAGGATCTGGGAACATAGTGGCATGGTAGATAAAAGACAGTTAAATATTCTTTCATATTTCACTCATCAAGAAGTGGGACCCATGCCCTCCCTTTTGAAACTGGGTGAGCTTTCTAATGGGTTTGTCCAGTAGCATGCAACATAAGTGAAATATGGAAAATTACTATGCCCATTCATTAAGAGACGGGCATCTTTCATTTCTGTCTCTTAGGACACTCATTCTTAGAGTGCTGAGACACAATATAAGAACTTTAACAAATTCAAAGCTGGTTACTCACCATGCTAGCAGGGAACTCAAATAGCTTATGGAGACACTGAAGATATACAGAAAGTTTCCCAATTGTTGTCTTACTGTTTTGGCTTCCAGCTATTTGACACATTCTAAATGAGGCTCCAAACATAAGGGAGCAGAGAAAAGGCATCTTGGCCATATCATATCTGAATTTCTAACCTACAGACTCACGAGTTAATGATAAAAAGAAATTGTAATCCATTACTAGAAGTAGTTTGCCAGATAGCAATATATATTCAACACATGAAGAGAAGAAATTTTACTTGCCTCTTATCCTTGTAGAACTTGATTAAGGAATGTGATAAATCATAAATAATAATATATATCCCAGTATGAACCCCAAAACCCACAATGTACCAGCTAGTCGATAAAAAGAGGCAGAAGAAACCTATCATCTTGTTTAACTTCATTTTTCTTTGTAGTTCATTAAGAGTATTTGTGCTTAGTTCTGTACTACGTTTGGATCCAGTTCTAGAACTTTTCAACTAAGTGTAGACATACCAAGAGGCCTCTGCAATTATGTTTAGCAGTACTGCTGTGAAATTTTAGATTTTAATTTTTTTAATTTTATATATTTGTTTAGTGGTGGTGGTGATGGTGGTGGTGGTGGTGGTGGTGATGTGTGTGTGTGTGTGTGTGTGTGTGTGTGTGTGTGTGTGTGTGTGTGTATAGATAGGAAGGGAGGAGCATTTGCCACAGCAAATATATGGACGTCAGAGGACATTTTGGTTGTTGGTTCTCTGCATTTTTTTTTGGTCAGGGTTTCTCTAGTGTCTGCTGCTCTTCTGTGTATGCAATCTTCTGGTTATAGGTGTTCTAGGGTTATAGATGCAAGTGACTCCATCTGGATTTTTACATGGGTGTCAGAGATGAAACTCATGTCATCAGGTTCATAGCATATGTGCTTTAATCAGCTGAGATTATATTCTAGCCCCAAATTTAAATTATATTTTAAAATTATGCTATTTCTCATACACCCTCATCATAAAGATAGACCTTTTGTCACTTTAGCGGCACCTGAGTTTTCTGATACCATGTCATTTATGGTAAGACACCATAAATCAGAGTACCAATTCTTATATGAGTCCATTAGCTTGACCTTTGAGGAAAAGTATATATAAGTTTAGCCATGAAAAGAAGCATACCGAACCCCAAATAGGCTGGACCAAAGAAAAAAGACCCCTCGACATATAATAATCAAAACACCTAGCATACAGAATAAAGAAAAAATATTAAGAGCAGCGAAGGAAAAAGGACAGGTCAAATAAAAAGGCAGACCTATCAAAATTTACCCTCCCCTTCCCAAAAAACCCCCAAAGCCAGAAGGTCCTGGATAGATGTTCTAAAAGTATTAAGAGAACACGGATGCCAGCCTAGGCTACTATATCCAGCAAAACTCTCAGTCAATATAGATGGAGAGAACAAGATATTCAATGACAAAACCAGATTTTCCCAATATGTATCTACAAATCCAGCCCTACAGAAAGTATTGGAAGGAAAATTCCAACCCAAGGGAAGGTAACTACGCCCACAAAAATGTAGGCAACAGATAATCCAACTACACCAGAAACCTAGGGTGAAGCAGAACAAATATATTCACAATACCACTGCCAACAACAAACCTAAATCAAACAACCATCAACAATCAATGGTCCTTACTCACCCTCAACATTAATGGTCTTAACTCACCTATAAAAAGACACAGATTAACAGAATGGATACGAAGACAGAATCCATCCTTCTGCTGCATACAAGAAACACATCTTAGCTCCAAAGATAGACATTACCTCAGGGTAAAGGGTTGGGAAAGATTTTCCAATCAAATGGAAATAAGAAGCAAGCAGGCGTAGCTATCCTAATATCTAACAAGCTAGACTTCAAACCAAAACTAGTCAAAAGAGATGAAGATGGTCATTTCATATTCATCTCAGGAGAAATCCATCAACACAAAGTCTCAATTCTGAACATCTATGCCCCTAATACAAAGCCACCCACATTCGTAAAAGAAACACTACTAAAACTCAAAGCTCATATAAAACCTCACACACTTATAGTGGGAGACTTCAATACACCACTCTCAACACTAGACAGGACCACAAATCAGAAACTCAACAAAGAAACAAAAGAATTAACAGAAGTTATGTCTCAACTGGGGCTAACAGACATCTATAGAACATTCCATCCAAAGACAAAAGAATATACCTTCTTCTCTGCTCCACATGGAACCTTCTCTAAAATCGACCACATACTAGGAGACATAACAAACCTCAACAGATACAAGAGAATAGAAATAGTCCCCTGTATCTTATCGGACCACCATGCTTTAAAATTGGAATTCAACAACAATACAAATAGCAGAAAACCTGCAAACTCATGGAAACTAAACAATGTGCAATTGCACCACTCCTGGGTCAAAGAAGAAATAAAGAAAGAAATTAAAGACTTTCTAATATTCAACGAGAATGAGGATACAACATACCCGAACTTATGGGACACCTTGAAAGCAGTGCTACGAGGGAAGTTCATTGCACTAAGTGCCCATATGAAGAAAACAGAGGATAGTCACATAAATGAATTAACAGCGCAACTGAAAACCTTAGAACAGAGAGAAGCGAATTCACCCGCAGGAGCAGACGCCAGGAAATAATCAACTTGAGGGCTGAAATCAACAAAATAGAAACCAGGAAAACAATACAAAAAATCAATGCAACAAAGAGTTGGTTTTTTGAGAAAATCAACAAGATTGATAAACCTTTATCCAAATTAACGAAAAAGCAGAGACAGAACATGCAAATTAACAAAATCAGAAACGAAATGGGGAACATAACAACAGACACAGAGGAAATCCAGACAATTTTCAGGTCATACTTCGAAAATCTGTATTCCACAAAAATTGAAAATTCAAAGGAAATGGACAAGTTTCTGGATAACTATCACTTACCAAAATTAAATCAAGAACAGACAAACAACTTAAATAGACCTATAACCCGAAATGAAATAGAAGCAGTCATCGAAAGCCTTCCAATGAAAAAAAGTCCAGGGCCAGATGGATTCAGTGCAGAATTCTACCAGACATTCAAGGAAGAACTAATACCACTACTCCTCAAACTGTTCCACAAGATAGAAACAGAAGGTTTATTGCCAATCTCTTTTTATGAGGCCACAATAACTTTGGTACCCAAACCTCACAAAGACACAACTAAGAAAGAAAACTACAGACCAATATCCCTGATGAACATCGATGCAAAAATACTCAATAAAATAATGGCAAACCGAATTCAAAAATACATCAGAGAAATCATCCACCATGATCAAGTAGGCTTCATACCTGGATTGCAGGGATGGTTTAACATACGAAAATCTATCAACGTGATCCACCATATAAACAAACTGAAAAAAGAAAAACCATATGATTATCTCCCTAGATGCAGAAAAAGCCTTCGATAAAATTCAACACCCTTTCATGATAAAGGTATTAGAGAGGTCAGGGATAACAGGAACATACCTAAACATAATAAGAGCAATATACAGCAAACCAACTGCCAACATCAAACTGAATGGAGAGAAACTTAAGCCAATTCCTCTAAAATCAGGAACAAGACAAGGCTGTCCTCTCTCTCCATATCTCTTCAATATCGTACTAGAAGTTCTAGCTAATGCTATAAGACAACAAAAGGAGATCAAGGGCATCCAAATTGGAAAGGAAGAAGTCAAACTGTCTCTATTTGCAGATGATATGATAGTTTACATAAGCGACCCAATAAACTCTACCAGGGAACTCCTACAGCTGATAAACACCGTCAGCAAACTAGCAGGATACAAGATAAACTCAAAAAAAATCAGTAGCCCTATTTTTTTCAGACGACAAAGAGGCAGAGAAAGAAATCAGAGAAATATCACCCTTTACAATAGCCACAAGCAACATAAAGTATCTTGGTGTAACGCTTACCAAACAAGTAAAAGATCTATATAATAAGAACTTTGTGACTCTAAAGAAAGAAATTAAAGAAGATACCAGAAAATGGAAAGACCTCCCATGCTCTTGGATAGGTAGGATAAACATAGTAAAAATGGCAATCTTACCAAAAGCAATCTACAGATTCAATGCAATCCCCATTAAAATCCCACCACAATTCTTCACCGACCTTGAAAGGATAATAATTAACTTTATATGGAAAAACAAAAGACCCAGGATAGCCAAAACAACCCTATACAATAAAAGAACATCAGGAGGCATCACCATTCCTGACTTTAAGCTCTACTACAGAGCTATAGTTCTGAAAACAGCCTGGTATTGGCATAAAAATAGACAGGTAGACCAATGGAATCGAATTGAAAATCCTGATATTAATCCATGCACCTATGAACACCTGATTTTCGACAAAACAGCTAAAATGATACAATGGGGCAAAGACAGCATCTTCAACAAATGGTGCTGGCACAATTGGATGAGGGTGTGTAGAAGACTGCAGATAGACCCATGTCTGTCGCCATGCACAAAACTCAAGTCCAAATGGATCAAAGACCTCAACATCAATCCAGCCACATTGAACCTCTTAGAAGAGAAAGTAGGAGGTACCCTTGAACAAATTGGTATAGGAGACCGCTTCTTGAACATAACTCCAGGGGCACAGACACTGAAAGAAACAATTAATAAATGGGACCTCTTCAAACTTAGAAGCTTCTGTAAGGCAAAGGACACAGTTGACAAGACCAAACGGCAGCCCACTGACTGGGAAAAGATTTTCACTAATCCTATATCCGACAAAGGGCTGATCTCCAAAATATACAAAGAACTCAAGAAACTAGTCAACAAAACACCAAATAACCCTATTAAAAAATGGGGTACAGAACTGAAGAAAGAATTCTCAATGGAGGAAATCAAAAAGGCTGAAAGACACCTAAGAAAATGCTCCACATCCTTAGCTATCAGGGAAATGCAAATCAAAACAACTTTGAGATACCATCTTACCCCTGCCAGAATGGCTAAAATTAGAAACACCAGTGATGACTTATGTTGGAGAGGATGTGGAGAAAGTGGAACACTCCTCCACTGCTGGTGGGAGTGCAAACTCATACAGCCACTTTGGAGATCAGTATGGCGGTTCCTCAGGAAAATGGGAATTAGTTTACCACAGGACCCGGCAATCCCCCCTCTTAGGCATATACCCAAAGGATTCACATCAATGCAACAAAGACATCTGTTCAACTATGTTCATAGCAGCACTATTTGTAATAGCAAGAACCTGGAAGCAACCTAGATGCCCTTCAATTGAAGAATGGTTAATGAAGATGTGGCACATCTACACAATGGAATACTACTCTGCAGAAAAAAATAATGGTATCTTGAAATTCGCAGGCAAGTGGATGGCACTTGAAGAAACCATCCTGAATGAGGTAACCCAGTCACAAAAAGAGGAACACAGTATGTACTCACTCATATATGGATTTTAGACCTAGATCAAATGATCACCAGCCTATAATTCACATCACCAGAGGAACTAGGATACAAGTTGTATTCTAAGAGATTCATATAAAGTCCCTCACAGAACTGGGAAGGGACAAGTCCCCCCAGACCTCAGGTATAGTGGGGGAGGACAGCTAATGGAAAGAGAAGTAGGAGAAAATGAGAGGGAGGAGAGGAAGGCATGTGTGACTAGGAGGATTGAGCCTGGTTAGGAATGGAAAATAGGAAAGAGAGAGAGAGACAGAGACAGAGAGAGAGAACATAAAAGAGGGAGCCAATATTGGTTTGAAGATAAAGCTGAACACAAAGAAAGGTCGAGGGAACTACAAGACTGCTCCCAACTAACAATCTCAGCTTCCGTGGAAAGGCTATCATAAATGCCCTTCCCGGAGAGTGAGATCAACAACTAACTTCTCCATGGAGTCCTCAACTAATGCCTGTTGAAAACAGGAGCAAACACCCATACATAAACACTGAGTCAAACTAGAACCCAGAAGCAGATGGAGAGGACAAGACCATGCGGTAGAAGTACATAGAGACAGCTTACCTGAACAAGGAGGAGCTAAGGGCCACTAGACTGATAGCTGGGAAGCCAACAGAGGTCTGACTCGGACTTCCCTGAATATGGGTCTCAGCCAGAAGGTCTGAGCAGTCTAAGAGACCTCAGACAGTGGAGCCAGGATGTATCCCTGGTGCACAAAAGGACTTTGCAAACATATCCCCCATGGAGGGATAACTGCCTTATTCTAGAGATAGGAGAGAAGCCCTAGTCCCTACTTCACAGGACCTGTCAGATCTACATGACCCCAACTGGATGGCATTCCCCTACATATTGTATTGTGGTGGGGGGTTGGGAGGGGAGGGTGTTTAGAGTGCATGGGAGAGGGAGGGGGGGGGGAGGGGGGGGGGGGGGGGGGGGGGGGGGGGGGGGAGGGGGAAGAGGAAAAAAATATAAAATATAATTATTATAATTATAAAAAAAAAAAAAAAAAAAAAATTTAACTCCAAAATTAATTTAAAAGAAGAAGAAATTGCAGAAAAATATTTTTTTTATTTTTCTACAAAAAGAAAAAATATATATATGCCTCCCACACAAAAATATTTTGCACACAAAACCCCCAACAACAAAAAAAAAACTCATCCTTCACACACAACACCAAAACAAAAACAACCCAACACAAACAACCAAAAGTTACTAATTCTTTTTCAATCCCCCAAAACAACGCCCCCCAACCAACCAAAAAAAAATAAAAAAAAAAACACCACAAAAAACACAAAAATATTATATATATTTTTTTTTTAAATTTAATTATTTTTTTAAAAAAAAAAAAAAAAAAATACATAAAAAAAAAAAAAAAAAAAAAAGAAATATACAAAGGCACTCAGTAAACTAAGTGTTATCTCCTGCTAATGCGATTCCTATCTCCCCTTCCCTCCCCCTCTCTTTGCCTTTCAAGACAGGGTTTCTCTGTGTAGCCTTGGCTGTCTTGGAACTCACTCTGTAGATCTGGCTGGCCTCAAACTCAGAGATCACCTGTCTCTGCCTTCCAAGTGCTGGGATTAAAGGCGTGCGCCACCACCGCCTGGTTTCTATCTCATTGTTTTTTCTCTATTGCAAAGCCAAAATAAAAGTTTAGAAATTCAGTAAAATGATAACCAATATATGAAGACAATTGGAGAAAGTAATCAGACACACATACTCTTCAATTTTTTTTTCAAGCAAAAGCACAGAAATTACTTAGATCAGAGGTGAAAAACTCAAATGCCAATAGGGAAACACATGCCACCTGAAAAGTGGGAAATGACCCAGGCATAAGGGAGACAGTGATGCTCTAGACAGACATTGCATGTCCCATCCTGATGAACCACTGTCCCTCAGCTCCAGACTGCCCATGTCATAACTGTGTGCCTGGCAGTACTCACCTTTGTGAATTTTCTATAAGCATTTTATATTCAAATTTTTATATTTGGTCTCTCACTTCAAAAAGGATAAACAAAATACATATGTGGCATGATTGTGAACAACATATGATAAAGACACTTGAGGAAGAGAGATGTGGGGATGAACCTCTCATTGTTACTACCTAGATAAATGAATTTGGTAAGATCTAATGTCAGTGGTTGCACTAACCCTGGTAAGATGTTTTTAAATGCACATTTCCATTAGTGATGGTGAGCGAAATGTCTGGCTTTGCAAATTACTGCTGTCATTTAGTTTAATGTACTCTTGTTTTTACATATTTATAAAAACCTTCTACATTATTAATAGTGATTAAATGCTTAGACACTAAAGATCAATAACTCTTCTGTTCACCTATTTACATTATTAAAATGTAATAAGTACAGGGCACAAAGACTATGTGGTTTAAGAGTAGACTAAAGAAAACAAAGAAAGTTGAGCTACAGGGTCAGTTGTATTTAGGGGGGAAAATGGGTAATTCAGTTGAGTTTCCTAGAGATTTTTTTCTGTGGGCAATTTTCCTCTTCACAGACATTACACCATCACTGTGTGGAATAGAATATTTGTTTAATTATACAAAGCTCTGTGGCATTTGCATCCCAGAATAGTTGCTTAAATATGTAAAGATGTGTTGCTTTTGTTTATGATGCGTTTGTTTACTTCTGTAAAGATGTGTTGCTGTTTCACCTTGCTTGCCCAACGCATCTGACTATTCTAATAAAAAACCCTAAATGGCCAATAGGTTGACAGAGGAGGGATAGGCTAGCCAGAAATAAGCCTAAACAAAGGCCAAGCAGTCATAACTAATAATAAGTCTCTGTGTCATGATCTGGGGCTGGCTGCAGAAGAAATTCTGTTTTGTCTTCAGCACAGTGCTTGTGCCCTATTATACTGCTATCTCAGTCAGCAACTGCAACTCTGCAGTTACCAGCTTGCTTCTAGCAGTGGCCTGGAGGCTCTGGCCAGTCTGGAGAGAATTCTGCTCCTGTAGTCACTGGCCCTGTGGTTCCCTCTAAAGGTAGCTGTAACTAAATCTCTCTCATTCTAATTATGAATAAGACTTGAGATTCAAAGGCTGGGGTGAAAACCTGTGAGCTCAGAGAGTCTAAGTAACAGCTAGCTAACCTTTCTCCTTGCTCATGTCCACAGAAGACCTGTGCTTCTGTTTTGCCAAAGCAGACAAACCTGTGCCACTCTAAATCCCACCCTACTACTTCATGTGCCTCTCTATTTCTCTGGGATGCCCTCTGAGGCTCTACAATTACTTTCTGTTCACTAGTTGTTAATGCATCCTCCTGCCCCAATGTTAATTCTATTTAATTAACACAAATGCAAACTTGGGGTTCATAGTATGATCGAATATCCCCCAACACATCACAGGCACAGTAGGTATGCATTTCACATGCTTTTGTGCCAGTATAGCTGATTGAGTACTGCTATCCTTATGGTATACAAGGGTTAAGAATCATTTGCCTGTGCCCTTGCAACCCTTCTATCTCTATATACTGCTGTGTGTAGCTCTACCAAGTCTTCTGATTGTGGTACAATATGCAGCAGCAAGTCAGCTGTGTGGGAAATGAGGCCATTAACATTTCTTTCTTTCTTCCTTCCTTCCTTCCTTTCTTTCTTTCTTTCTTTCTTTCTTTCTTTCTTTCTTTCTTTCTTTCTTCCTTCCTTCCTTCCTTCATTCCTCCCTCCCTCCCTTTCTTTTTCTTTTGAGACAATGTTTCTCTGTACTGTTTTGGAACCTGTCCTGGAACTTGCTCTGTAGACCAGGCTGGCTTTGAACTCACAAAGTTCCTCTTGCTTCTGTGTCCCAAGTGCTGGGATTAAAGGCGTGCATCACCAACACCCGGCTGGCAATGCTTTCTTTACCTGTCTATCCAGCTATCTCTCAGTTATGTAGCAAAAGCAATAAAACAAAAGTGATATGGCTAATTATGGCATTTACATGTTTTATATTTATCCAGGGGAAGCTAGTCTAAAGACAAGGTTGTGTGAGAGCCATGACTTATTTTAGATCAGTCTTTCAGTACTAGTGTGCTTGAGTTCAAATCCAGGTTCTTATATCCATTATGACTTTTTTTTTGTTGAAGTCACTTCCTTAAGTCCTAAATGTCCTCATTTAAAATATGACGTATTTAACAAATCATCCCATGAGCACTTTATGAGAATTAGATGAAATATCACAGATCAAAGGTCAGCAGAGGTCAAATACACACACAATAACATTTGCTGTGTAATAAAATGTTCATTTCAGGGCATTCACTTGTACTTCATTAGCGCTGATTAAACGATTGTAACTCATGCTATTAAAATAATGTAAGCTGAAGTTGTTTTTAAAAACTGTTCGGTTTCAGATTTTCTTAGGCCATTTATCCAAGATAAATTTGGTTCTTGTCACCAGACAAATTTAAGGACAAGAGAAAAAGGTGCAGCTGTGGTGTAATGCAAAGGGTGCAGGGGTTGCTACCACACAAACTTGATGTCTGGGTGATTTAGTCTCTTAGAAACTCAGTTTCCTCATATATAAAATACAGCAAATACAATTGCCCCATTTCACATGGATACTGTGAAAATAAAATGAAATAGTATGTACCTGGGTGCTTTGCAAACTATTAAGTATTATATGGATGTACTAGAGAAATTGTAATAGTCATTTACATATGTGATCAAAAATGAACTTAATTTGCCCAAAGGTAAACCAAGGAAAAATTAATGCATTTTTTTTTTGTCAGAGAAAACAGTTAGATTGCTTGTATTCAGGTACTCTCCCTGGACATCTTTTCTGACAGCAAAGACTCTTAATAGCAGAGACCGCTGGATGGAGACCCATTGTTTAGAATTTAAATGTGACTTGCAGAGCCAAATGATAACTTGGAGTGTTTTATAAAAGAATGAGAAAGCCCAGTCAAACCAGGAACTAACTTGCCCTCCCCCTTAAATAAGAAAATGGGGATAATGATTGCCTTTAATTCTTTTTGTTTTTTTCATGTTCCAGAAATAAGTTGCCAATATCTAAATAATCCTACTGATTATTTCCCTCTGAAAGATGGACCAGAGTTGTTACTAATCTAGGAAAACGTTTTGAAGAGGGGATTACTGAATTTTGGGTGGAAAAAAAAAACTTTGTCTAGAGTTCCTAAAAGAAAAACCCTTTCTTGAGATATGTTGACTTTGGTTTTAGTTTATACTGGAAGCTCAGAAGGTCAGAATGACATGGTAATAAAATAAAGAAAAAAATAGTCTCCAATGAGAATTCTAGAATTCAACTGAAGGGAAGGGAATTGAGTAAAGTTTTCATGTACACATGTACATCTTTATTTTTCCCCTTTATACTGTATAAAGGTGAACATTGAATCGTGATTTTCTTAGATTGGCACTGGTCTCAAACTGTTGAAATGCTGCAACTTTTGGGATGTAGTATTGTCTGTGTCTGTTTGAGTGTGTGTGTGTGTGTGTGTTTGTTTGTTTGTTGTGAGCCTGAATGTATGTTTGTATACAAAGTATGCAAGGGACTGAAGAGGTCAGAAAAGGGTGTCAGATCTCCTGGGACTGGAGTTACAGACAATGGCGAGCCACCATGTGGGTTCTGGGATCTGGCCTTAGGTCACCTGAAAGCGCAAGTGCTCTTAATCACCAAATCATCTCTCCTGCTCCAAGGAGGACATTTTTGTTATCTAAACTAATTAAACTTACAGACTTAGCTATACCTAGTACTAATTATTAAAGTTTGTCATTAATAATAAGAGTTTGCTCATTGGTATTCACTTAAAATAAATGAATTGATTTAAATGGGTTGTGCCTTGTTGTCAGATCTTTAGAGAAAATTCATTCATGTGAGCTTTTTGAGAAGACATATGTCTCCTTGCGAATTTCCGATTAAGATATTAAATCACTCAACCCTTTTGAACTAGTAGCACTTTTCAGCATGAAACGGAACCTAAAATTTAGCAATTGAAATTCAAGTTTTTGTCTTACAAAAAAATTCAGAAGTTCAATGGTAAGTTTGCAAATTATACTTTCATTTTGTCATCAAATAGCCATTTACATACAGATATAGACATGTCCTATATTTCTTATGATATAGAATCTGACCAATTGTCTTTTAGAAACAATTTGGCAACAGTGTAGGCATTCAAGAGAATTCATAAAAAAGATGCAATAATGTTTGAAGAGATGAGAAACCACTTGATCTTTAGAGGACAATTTTCTTTCATTCTGAAGGAAAAATCATGAGCACTTTTAGTAAGGACAAAATAAATTTTGATATACCTGCTGTCAAATGAGAACTCTTGAGGGATGACATGAGTACTGTCCTTGCCAATAAGAAATTTGATTCGATCATAGAAGAGTCTTGAAGTGTGCTGAGAGAAGAGGGGCTGGCTTTGTTGAATGAGGTCAAGAGGATCTGGTGAGCCCTGACAGAGTGGGCTTACATAACAGTTGCTTTGCTGACAACAATCTGGGTCCACACAGTCAGTCAAACCATCTGAAAAACAAAACAAATCAGTATCTATCTTCCAAGAAAACAACAGTCGAAAATATGCAAAATGGAAAAAGATAGTAAATGCGAAGTTAACCAATGGTATTTTGAGAATAGAGCCTGTTGTATTTGCATGTTTCTCAGGAATTGTTTCTCACTGAGTTTATAGGGCATCTTAGAGAAATTGCAACTATTTTGTTTATGAATCTTTCTGTTTGGAAATCTCTAGCATTTGTTAACCAGAGACTATAGTTTACATAGCTACAATGTAGCTTTCAGTTAAAGTATGCTGTTCGGTATGGTTGTTATACTTTTCCATTTTCAATGAGAATACTGAGTCAGACTTATAACTATTTTTGTCCTTTAAAAAGTTCTGTCTGTGCATATACAGTTAACTAGTACCTGACAACCTGATTTTATTGGCACTTAAAAATCCTTTTAATATGGTTGTCTACTGATAAATCATAAAATAGAGGTTGAGATTTGCATGGTGAAAAAGTATGTGGGGCAATGATTTTCAAATGTGCATCCAATTAACTGTGGAACTTAGGAAGTATCCATATACCTGAATTCTAGTTTCTGAACTGGGATTTCTCCTTGCCCCAAGATTAATGTGGGTGTTTCTGAAGATATGCAAGCAATGAAAATTTTTGCAGTTATTTCTAAGTCTAGTATCTATCAACATAATGAGTTTCTTATTTTGGGTGCCTTCACCATTTGCATTGGACTCCTGTATCCATTGTTGTATGAAGAAAAAAAAAAGAGTCACATGGAAGTTTCACTCTTTGGAAAAGGATTGATGAAGCACACAAGACATATGGAAGGGAGGACTATTTCAATGTAATAGGTACAAAATGCTTTGTTTGTTGATTGGGATGGTAATGAAAGAAAACAACCCCCTTTCCTGGGATTCTGGACTTAGTGGGATAAAACAGGTGTTTAAACAGCAGATTTATACTAGTGAAATACAAGAACTCTTAGGGAGTTCTAATCCACAAAAGAGGGAAGTAGTTGGAGTGATTAACTGAGCATATGGATGCTTCACTCCATATCTAATAAGCAAGAAATTTGAAGTCTTTCCCAGGTCCTTAGAGTAGGCAAGTAGCTCTCATTCAGTTTGTTAACAAGGGTACATATATAAAGATGCTAATCTTAACTTGCAGTGGAACCGAGAGTTTCAGGTAGATCAGTGGCTCCTTAAGACTGATGATGAGAGTTACAGGCTCAGGTGTCCTGCAGCAATTTTGCTTCCTCTGCCTCCCTACTTGGCTGTTCCAGGAGGATGTCCCATAGCTGGGGGCAATGAAAGTAAGCCACATGGAGAGAGTAAGCATTTGCAAGAGTAGCCTTGGGGCACCTAGGAAGATAATTTTCCTTACATGTGGTCTTTTCCATTTCCCTGTACCATAGAGAGTACTTTGATTTGCAATGAAGTTTGTTTTTTTTTTTATTGTTCCCCTGTTTAGTTGACTTTTGACCATGCTTTCTTTCTGTTTCTCCATGAACACATTTCTTTTTCACTTATGAGTAACTTTTACATGTGGCTCTGTTTCAAACCTGAGTCCCTCTCTTCTTCCATCATAAAGAAAAAATACATTAGCATATATTCCCTGAATTTTAAATGACATTGCTACCTCTTCATCTGATAAGATGCTCTCAGTTGCTTATTAACATATTATTTCTTTACTCCTCTGATAATTAAACAGCCAAATGTACAGAGAAGTTAACAAAAATATCAGATGAATTAAAAGGGTTTTGCTAATGTTTGGCATTGGTTTCCCATACACCAAACAATGCAAAAATGAGTGTTAAAAGCAAGCTCATCTGTACCTTACATTTTTGTTAATAGTGATTTTTTTGTTATTGGCATAAAGCAATGTTGTGCTTGGTAAATATTAACAAATGTACTAATAATAGTTTTGGACATTGACAGGTCTCATCCTATTAACTATGATCCAGACTTAAGAAGAATGGATTTATTTAAATAAATACTAATGTCATATTAATCTTCATAATTGGATTCTGAAACTAAACTTTGAACTAATTCAAAATTGGGAATCACATTTTCATCTAGTTATACAATATAGAATTCAAGGTAATCTTTTATATTTAGTAATTACCTGTTATATACAGAGATGACCTTATGACATTTCCTTTTCTGAAAATAATAGCAAGGCACTGTTGAATTTAGAATGGTAGCAGGAAAGCAGACCAACAATGGCACGAAACCCTAAATTATACTTTTCAGGCAAACCCAGCACACGGGCAAAGATCTACTTACCAATTATCACATTGGATAACACTCCAAACAGTATGTCTAGACTGTTACAAAGAAGTGCAAATGACAGCTCCACTGGATGCGTGTATTTTTTTTCTTTTGGCTATTAACAGTTCTTTTATTGTTCTGAATTGGAAACTGTGGCACCCTACTGACAGCCAAGCTCACGGTGTCAGGTACGAACATATCAGATGTTAGCTGATTTTATTTTCAGGGATTAGGAATAAAAATAAAAGAAAACAAAAATACAGGGAAGTTGCATTGTTCCAGAAGACTAACCATGGTGTTCATTGGCCCTAGGTTTACTAACCAATTTGGGTCTATTCCAATCGTTTCAATTTATGCTGATGAAGATCAAGGATACTGTTTGTTTCTATGTGATCAAGTCATCACTAGTAAGTGTTTGCCTATCAAATGTGTGCTTTTGTTTGGAAAAGAGAACAGAAAAGGAGAGATGAACAATATAGGAGAAACTCATGTTGGGCTAAACCTCTAGTGAACTTACTCATAATACTCTTACTATTGTCTTGACCTTGATAGGAATGGACAGCTAAGTTTTGGTAGGGTATCCCAAAGAATTTTCAACCTTGGGTGAACTAGTTAATATTTTCTAAGTATTAGCTACTTCTAAATGTATCATCTCAGCTAACTTCTACAACATATTTTTACATAGATGTTCTCAGGTTTATTATTTAATATTTTTTCTTATTTTACATATCAATCCCAGTTCCCTCTCCCTCCCATACCACCCACAGACCCCACATCCCATCCCCCATCCACTTCCCAGGGAGGTTGAAGCCTTCCATGAGAGATCATCAAAATCTGTCAGGTCATTTGTGGTAGGACCTGTTTCTCTAGGCTGAGGGAGTATCCCTCTATATGGAATGGGCTCCCAAAGTCCATTCATATATTAGGCATAAATACTGATTCATTATTAGAGGCCCCCTAGACTGCCCAGTCATTCATTCTAACTAGCACCCACATTTATGGGGTCTGGATCAGTCGTATGCTTGTTTTCCCAGCTATCAGAATTTGGTGCATGAGCTCCCCCTTGTTCATGTCAGCTGATTCTGTGGGTTTCTCCAGCCTGTTCTTGACCCCTTTGCTCATCACTCATCCCTCTCTGCAACTGAATTCCAGGAGTTTAGCTCAGTGTTTTTCAGTCTCAGGTTCATTTTATAAATAGAGGAAAAGAGGATAAATGTGATCCTATAGTTAGAAGTTTTGTTTAGAAATCTTAGTTTACTATCATTATCCAAGAAGTGACTATTACAAGAACTGACATAGGCTGTAGGATTTATACGTCCATGACTACATGTAGGTATTCAGAGCACATTGATAAACTAGGGTAAAAAACTCAGACAACTTTGATTCCAAAGTATACTTTGACACCTACAATCTTTATGACTCTGGACAAAGCAATTCTCCTCCTGGGCTCTTAGTTTCCTTAGCTATAAGTTATGTGTAACAGTGCCTTCCATAGTGAGTTGAAAGATTCATAAGCTGTAATGATTCTAAGTACAAAACTGCATGCTTTCAGAGTAATAGGAACATGGACTGGAGAATAATTATACTGAAGTTAGTAAAAAAAATGATAAACACTTTGTGATTCCTTTTATAAAAGGAATGTAATCAAACATATAGAAGTAAATGACATGACAGCATTTTCCATAAGATGAGATGGGGCTATGTGGAGTCATTTACCCCAATGCTATAAAGTTATAGATAATGAAAAGGCTCATATATACAATGACAGGGTATTATGCACTCAAAATTTCATAATATGGTAGGTCTTAAAAATAGTAATTCTGCAGAAGGTAACTTTGGGGGTGTTAGATATGTTTGTGACCATGATAATGGTCAAAGCAAGATAAGTATATATAAACTCACGAAGATTTTAAAAATTATTATTCTTTTGTTTTTATGTCGTTTGAAATCCAGTAAAATTGGAAAGGTAAATATGAAGAAATTTCACACTGTCTAGTTTATAGATAGTAGTTGATAAATGTTAGCTATTATTATTATGCCAAGTTCAGGACTATAAAGGCTACAAGGTCTCTAGGCATAGAGCCTTATGGGTGGGTACTAATACTTTTCATTCGTAGTTTAAAATGCCCAGCCTCAGTCTTGTTGAAATAGCACAGTTTATTGGAATGTGTTCAATTAGGAACAAACCTTGAGAAGATAGGACCCTATGCGATACTGAGTTGGTACATACTATATTAATGTGACAGAAACCTTTCATTCATTGAATTTTATTGATTTATGAATTTGTTATTACTTGGAAACAGCCTAGACTGAAGTTTACCTTTTTCATGGTTATAGAAGATTTGTCAATGCTCAAAATTCCTCTTTGTAGGACAATTATAAATTTAGCTAGAGATTGATGTAACTTCAATGAATGCACCTAAATACATGTTAATGCATTCTTAAAATGTTGCATTAATTAAATTATTTAAATTATTTTATTTCAAGTAATATTCATTTCAACATTGAAATCTACATAGATGGATATCAAGTAGCAGCCATAGTGGGTTACACCCAGCTATAGAACTTTCAAACTACCATTATAATTTAGATTTTTCTCCTTTCAATTCCATTTGGAAGCATATGCAGTCTAGGATCTCACTAGCAAGTAATGATCATTTAATTTATGGGTTGTTTGGAAAAGGGGAGTCAAAAAAGAACTATTAGGAATATTTTTTCTGTATCTTTTGTTCCCAATCAAATCTTCAAGTGAAATGAGAGGTCCTTAAATAGAGCAAATTCTGTCATTTCATTGCTTCTTGCCTTCTATATCTCTATTTACTAAACACTGCAGAATGCTGGTAATATTCCAAACATGAGGTTCATTGATCCATGAGCTTATATGTGTTTCATAGCTCAGCCATGGTACTATTTTCTAGATACAGAAAAATGAACATAAAAGAGCTTGTGAATAGTTACTGGTTTTAATGGTGCCTTGTTATGAGGAATAATTCCTGGAAAATCATTCTCTTTTAGGCAATTAACTTATTGATTTTGCCAACAAATAGGAACATAGACCTCTAGAACACTTTCTATAAGAGAAGATAGGACAAAAATGGAGAAATATTTAAAAGACCAGAGAAAAGGGGCTGTTGTGATTACACATCCTTAGTCTATAGTTTTAATATTCTGCCATAATCTTTTTACAGTATCTTCTTTTAAAGTAGAGTGAGCCAGTCGGTCGTGGTGTATGCCTTTAATCATAGCTCCAAAGGCAGAGGCAGAGGCAGGAGGTAGATCTCTATGAGTGCTTAAGAGCATTGGATGAGCTTCCAAAGGACCTCATGGTTTGACTGAAGATCCTACAAACATGACTTCTGTGTGGTCTGGTCCCTATCCACCTTTGAGTAGTGCTGTATCCTTGACTTCCTGTGGTCCAGAAATCATGGCTGCGTTCCATCCTCCCCAGAAGCTCATTGTTAGATGTATTAACCTCAAAGTTCCTACTGTTTTAAACATTCTTCTCTGGAACCAAGTGAGGTCTTCCTTATTTCCCAGATTTTGTTATGCCCTCTATGCATATTTATTCACCCTCTATTTTTTATAGAACTCTTCCAATTTTAAAATATGTAAATACATTATAAGGTTCTTTGCTTAGTATCTGCTTCATGGAAGCAGAGACTTATCTTGTTTGTCATTTCCTCTCTGGTGCTAAGAAAACACTTATAAAAGAGGCAGTACTGAATGAATGAAAATCTGGGTGTTCAATGCATAACATTTGACTGAAAGGTGAAATTTGATATAACACGTGGATCTATGCTGATCAATTAAATTGTATTTAAAGCTGTGTATCTCTAGTTTTGTGTTCTCCAGTGAGTAACCTGATGCAGCTATTGTACATTTGAGATGTGATGAGTGGGACTAAAACCAGCTAGATTTTATGTTAAATTACTCATGGCTATTTCACAGACAGTGAAAACTTGCTGTTTCCAAATATTTAGATATTGGATGATGTAAACATTTGCCCAACAAAGCATTTTTAAAATGGTTTAAATTTTTACCGTCAGGCATATTACATTTTGTCTATTGTCCATTGTTTTTATAGTTAAGAATTCCTTTTCCATTGTAACATTTATCATTTGTATTTTCTTTTGCATTTAATTCATTAATCCAGCTGGGGTACATTTTTTCTTGCTTTTTAAGGTACAAGGTATAGTTTTCCCAACACCATCATATATTTCATAATGATTCTTTTTTACTGTTGATGTTTTTTTGCATATTGTTTGTATGTATTCATGTGTCTGTGTGTACATGTGTATGTGTCATTATTGTAGAGTCCAAAAGTTGATATTGGCTGACTTCTTCAATTGTTCTCTACCTCATTTAAAAGTATTTGTTACTTTTTAATGTGTGGGTAAGTGTGTGTATGCGTGTGTGTATTTGTGCATGCTCGTGCACATATGACATGTGTATGGGGGCATACATACTACACTGCTAGTGTGAAGATCATAGTTGCCCCTCCTTCCACTTGACATTGGATTTGGGGATTTGGATATTGAATTCAGGTCTACAGGCTTGTGTGGCAAGTACCTTTATTTGCTGGGTCTCCTCTTTTGTTTTGTTTCGTTTATTATTTTTTGTTTATTTGAGACTAGGTCTGTTACTGAACCTGGATTCCATGGAGTAATTTGTCTAGTCTGGCTGGCTAGCATATCCTTAGGATTTTCCTTTCTTTACTTCCCCAACAGTGAGATTTCAGGTGCTGTCACTACTCTAGGCCTTTATCTTTTGCATGGGTAATGGTGATCAGACACAGGAATCATGCATGTATGGCAAATACTTTACTGAGCTATTTCTCCAGCTCCTTCACATTGACTTTTTGATGCTGTTTTAATGATGTAGTAAATTTAAATTTGTGTCTGGGCATATTCCAGGGCTTTTATTTGGTTGTGTTGATCTGTCTATTATTACACCAGCACCATTTTGGTTTTGTATTATGAGAACTGTGAAACAGACCTTATTGTTGATAACTTTCCTCAGTATTTGTTTTTAGCAATTTGGAAGAAGCTAGTAACAATGCTCATCTTCCCCCATCTCCCACCCTTGGCTTGTAAAAGTTGATGATCATATTTCAAAATTTCAATCTGGACACATGACTAAAAAATCAAAAGGTGATCCCATGAAGTTATATCTCTTGTATGTTTAGGACTCTGCAAATGCTAAGTGCTTCAAGGGATAACTGTGGTCACAGCATCCGACAGAGTTGAGACTTTTATAGTACTTAGTACATTAGTATTGAGAATAAGAAACCCTTTTTTCTTTTTCAATGTTAGGGAAAAAATCCAAAGGTTATTTGTTCTCAGTTTTCACTCTTCAAGGACCTCTTAGGTAGCTTACAGTGAAGCTGTGTCACCTACATATTCAATGCAGCCCAATTACTTACTAAGAGTCACAATGCATTGAGATCAGAGTATAACTAAAGTCAAAGCTGCAGGATGTAGCAGTGGTTCTAATGAATATTCAGAGGTGATTAGGATGCAAGAAAAATCCCAAACAGTTTTAAGTATCAGGTGTAATAGGGAGTAATCAGATAGCAGCTACTTGAAACAACTGCTTGAAAGTGATGTGTTTCTGATTGAAAGATTTCTTAAGAATTGCATTTTTAAAATTGTGATTACTTTTTGCAGGAATATTCAATTGACTTTTTTTATTTAATTGAAGCACACACAAATATACAAACAAATACAGTAATCCTTAGTCATAGCCAGCTAAACAAACTTCACCACTTTGAGAATTTGGGAAGCTGCGATCACCAAATGAAGGACAATATATTCTTAAGGATAGTATATAAACATTGCAGAAATGGAATTATTGGCCTAAAATCCTAGTCATGGGACTTTTAGTGCTTATTCAATCTATCTTTGTATCTTAAAGTAGAGGCCAATCTATATTTGTCATCAATATTATCTTAGTCCCTCTAAAAGAAAAATGGTAATTGAAATTCTCATGGAGCTTTTAACCCTAGTCTCTAAAGAGACAATCATAAGATATGCTCAGCTCTTATCAGGCCTTTGATTTTCAATTTGCATATAGATACACAGTTTTAAGGAATGCTCAGAGGTCAACACACATTCAGTAAAATCTTCTATTTTTTTCTACATATTCCATAGATTTTGAGAATTGATGATTCAGTCATCTATTAATGTTTAATTAATACATTCATTAAACAACTTTGGCTGTCTTGATTTGACCTTGAAGCCATAAAGATGCTTGGTCATTAAATATTCCATTATTTTTATTACTTGACAAAGTCAGGAAACTTATTTTAGGTCAACTTATATTTTTGGTTGTGAACCTGGCCTTTAATGGCTGAGCCATCTCTCCAGCCCTTGGGTCATCTTTAAGTGATCCAGAAATTATAAATGCATAGGTGGTTAACATATTTTGTGAATATACCCCCTTCAATCAACACAACAGATAGTATCAATTACACCAATGAGGTGTATCACCCAGCCTTGTACTACAAAATCCCTCAGTTCTTTGCTTGATGATCTTTATAAACTTAATATATGTTTCTGTGCCTAGTTTTATAATTTGTAAATATCATCAACTGAAGTTCCTACACCAAAGAGGTTAAATTAGATGGCTCACATAAAATTCTCAGCACAGTGCCTGGTTCTTAGTAAATTCTGCATACTAGTGAATTACTGTTGTCATCCATTATATATGATAAATATCTATGGCACATGTGCCATGCCTGACACATATCAAGAGAAACAGAAAGATATATGTTTAAGTGTGTGATGGTGTGGTGTATATTATAAGTACTAGGGGAGACTAAAGAGGCAGAAGTCAGAGATTTCATGGAAGTTGTGTCTTGAGTTGAGACTTAAATTGTGGACAGAGAAATAAAAGGCGTTCCAGAAAAGATGCATAGAATGAAACAAAACAAAACAAAAGGAAAGGAAAGATGAGTATTAGAGGGCCATAAAACTCAGCCAAGCAGTTGATTTACATACCATTTAGTTGAAAAAAAAAATGACCTTTTCAATTTATATAGGTAGGAAATGGTATTTTTTGAAGTTAACTGCTATTCTCCCTCCAGCCTCCCTGTGTGTGTGTTGCTTTCCATTATATTTCAGGGTGGTTACATGGATTATCTTAGTTAATACTTATAACAACATTCTATGCATTTCATGCTTGATATTATTAATTCTAGTTCCCTTATCCATGTAAAGGAAGAAACTTCTTTTGCTTGTGTTTGTATATACAGTGTGCATGTCTATGTATACATGTGTGTATGTTTGTTTATACACATGTGTGGAGGACTGAAGCTGGCATTGGATGGCTGCCTTGATTACTCGTCATTTTATTTATTGAGGCAGAGTCTCTCGCCCAATACAGAGCTTACCAGTTGCTTCAGGGTTTCCCCGGCTTTGCCTTGAGTGCTTGGGAGCAGAGGGCTCTGTCTATTGAGCTATTTTCCCAATCCAAGGAAGAAAAATTTACAACCACATGAATGCCTAAACTCCAACTGTTCTCTTTGGATTTAGGCTCTTTATTTGGATGGAAGTGATAAGAAATGCAATTGTCTCACAAATATAGAAAACAGGCCCCACATTTAATAATATACATCATTTTAACCCAAGGTACTATAATTAAAAAAGCATTTGTTGTTAATTTCATGTTTTCTTGCTTAGAAAGTATACAAAAGTTATTTTAAACTGAATTATCACAATGATGTTAAGTTCTCAGATGCTAATGTACTCAAAATGAAATAATTTTTTTGTTCTTGATTATTTAGAGCTCCCTCTTGTGACTCTACATCTTAGTAATTCTTGACTTTCAGAGGACAAAAGATAATTCTTGAAAAATTTTTATATTTAAGAACTGAACATGATGTTTTATATATTATGTCTGATACACATTCTTTTCTTTTTATGTAAATGAGATATAATACATGCAAAACATTTGGAGCACTGCCCAGCTGTAGTAATTTTCAAAAAAAAATATATCTTTTTTTTATTTAGAAACCATCTCATTTTATATATCAATCCCAGTTCCCTCTCCCTCCAACCCTCCCATACTCCCACCAACCCCCATCCTACCCCAATATCTTTAAGATAATATTTAAATGAAAAATATATTACCTCATATACCTCAATATTATTGATACTTAGGATTCTTAATTTTTGCTCTTGGTCAGGTTGGTTACTTCTGTGCAAGAGGCAAGTCTATTGTTTTCTTAAATGAATGTTTTGTAAGTAACTCACCTCCATCATTGTCCAAGTTGTCTCCACAAAGCATTTCCATGACAATGTTGCAGCCTGTCCCACTCCAACCAACCTGACACACACAGTGCCAACCATTTTGATCCAGGGTACACCGTCCATTTCCAAAGCAGAGCCCTGGACAGCCATCTGAAAAGACATCAGAAGGTAACAGTCACAGAGACAACAGAATGGGATTGGCCAACAGTGATGTATCTGCCTACAGGGAAGAATTTAATCATCTGGGCTCTGTTCAGATGAGGTGCTGAATAAATGCAAGAGGAGCTTGCTTACTTGCAACACCTTCCCAGGGAACTTGTTATCCCTGACATTGCAGTGTTTTTCCTTAGAGAGCCAATTAAGTGTTATTAATGCTAACCCCAATTCCCAACCTCTGGTTCAGATAGGAGGAAAACTGTGGTGGGGACAAGAATTTTTTTTTTGTTTCTTTTTGAAAAACACATCACCTCATCTGTATCAAAACTGGATAGATGATGCAGTATCTAGTTATTGCCAGTAAGTTGGAGAAACATAGCAGTTTCTATGAAGAGATACTTTCTTCAACTACTTCTAGCCTGTGATGATTTTCCCCTGTGAACTAGTGCTTCGGGACATAGGTATGTTGGTTTATAATTCAGACCACACCATGGCGTATTTGCTTATCACTTAGAAATGTGTTGCACTTGTTTTGCATCTATTCAGATTTTGAAAAATTATTATTGATTTGAGGGCTAAGAACTGGGAATTTTACTTCTACGGTATCTCTTATAAAGCCAGCATATTACTCTATTTATAATAATAATATTAAGTGCTAAGAAATATGTATGGGATTAAAATATGCCATACATAGGGTTTCAGAAATCTAGAAATTAACTGGAAAAATAAAGTCAAGAGAAATTATAGTATTTGGACATTTTTAGCTAATTACTAAAACATGAATACAGACAATGATGCTTCAAGAGAAATTATAGTATTTGGACATTTTTAGCTAATTACTAAAACACGAATACACGAATACAGACAATGATGCTTCTTTAGAATTAGACTCCTTTTTTTCTTTTTTTTAGTACCTCCTGAATAGTTCAGAGGTAGGCTCTATCAAAAGGAAGCTTTGCATGTTCTAAGTGATCAGTGGCAGATATATGGACACAACAATAACAAAAACAAAAATGATATACATATCTTGAATATTTTCCCAATAGTCATACAAGACAAGACCTGCCTTTTACTAGCAGTAGTCCAATCAGTATACTTTTTACAGTATGTCTTCAAAAGAAAATTTCAGAAGGATAAAGACAAACATACGTTTAAAATATTGTATAAGTAATACCATCTTCTTTCCAAAATGGATTTCCAAGTAATTATCAATAGCCCAAGAAAGGAAATAAAACTTAAAAGTAGCAGATGGCAGACAGAAAGAATGTTAAGATTTATGAGTGATATTTCCCCAAGTCATGACATAGAATGAGTATACATAGCCTTGAAAAAGGAATTTCTCTACTTCTATTCTAATAGGAACTCAATGAAGAAAATAAAACTCAAAGGGATTTGGGACAGAAAAACACTACATATCTGACAGAAAATCTCTTGTTTCTGTCAAAGGTCAATCCCTGGACAGACAGAGGACACAGATAGGTAATTATAAGGGGAAAATTCTGCCTTTAGAAGGACATAAGAATTTTATACATGGACAGGAAGATGTATTGTTTTAAAGAATACTTCACCTGTCTACCTCAACTTACTTTATTTAATAATTGTCTGTAGGCATATGAGCATATGCAATACTCAACCACATTTTCTTTTGTTACAAAAAAATACACAGAAAAAGATTCCTTATAATTGCCAATCTGTTCTATACTGTAGCAACAATGACTTGGATGTTAGAAAAACAAGTTATTGTGTAGTCTCATTAGTGGAAACACAGCAGTATTACATTTAAATAAAATTATCCAAAGAGCAAACCAGAGATAATCTAACCAAGCAATCAAACAAAACCAAAGAAATAAAACCCAAACACCACCTTTGTTGACCCACATGCATGTTTCTTCTGTCAAGAAAAAAGTCTTACCTCGAACAGCATCTAAGTAGTGAGCTAAAGGGGAAGGGGGGAAAGAATGATTGAATAAATTTCTGGGAGACCAAAATTATGCAACATATACTAATGGTTTACCATCTGTTGTCTGGAAAAAGAATGGCAAACTATGATTTGTTGAAATGCCTGCAGCTCAAAATTTGGTACAGTGGCCTGTGTATTTTGTGAATAATATCTTCTGTGGGAAAGTTATTAATGTCTTTTTTCCATAAGAAATTCTGTTAGGCTTCCTTAAAAAGTGTCATATTTCACTAAAAGTATAAGAACTTTATTTTTTTATATTTCTGTAATAACTTCTATGAAAGAGGACTAGCTTTATCTTCTTATTAGAAATATCTTTAGAAGAGATTTCTGGAGCAACCACCTTTGGTGATTATCATAATATTTAAATAGTCTCATGTGAAGGCAATAAACTTACTGTAGTGCAGAATGTAATTATTTAAGCTGCATCTGAATCACCCCTCACCACGTTTTTAATGAATCTTAACTATTTCCACAGCCATAGAACAAGACTTACTGCACCTGTTGTAGAATAGTAGTGCAATTTATTTAAATCACACACACACACAAATACATATATATATATGTATATATATGTATATATATGTATATATACATACATACATGCACATATATACATTCATACATATTATGCATTGCTTTGACAGCTCAAACCATTATAACAAATAATATCACCTAAGAGTGATAGCCACAGCACAGTGTACTAGGGGGGAAAAGCTAACAATGAATTGTGTATCAAACAGCTTAGTCAAGGCAGGTCCATGTTCAGGAGTAGTAAGTCAACACAAACAACATTTTTGGGTGTAATTTGTGTATATATTTGGGTTTGCCTTTTTTCTTTTAAGAGAGAAAGAACATAAAGTTGGGTGAGTAGGGAGATGGGAGGTTTTGGAAGAGTTATTAGAGGAGAAAAATATACTAACAATATTATATGGATAATTTAAAAATAAAAATAAATTACCAAAGCCAAAAGATAACTGCTTCTTTTGGTTGATGTGCATTTTCTGCCTAATTATGGAAATGCCAACAGAAAACTGTGACCCTATCTCCTTCGTAGAGCAATGGGAATTGTACAATTGTATTTATCCCATTGGATGTGTACAATTGTTTTGAATGTGACTTCACACTGCCTTGAATTATCTGCGAAGGGAGTCTCAGTAATGGATGTTCAGACCAGGTTGGCCTGTGGGCATGCCTATGTGGGGCTATCTTTATGAGATGGGAATACTGGACTAATATGGGTGTTACCATTCCCTATGTGGGGATCCTGGATTGTATAAGAAAGGAAAGAGTGAGCTGAGCACAGGCATGCATACATTCACTCTGTTCTGCTCCTGATTTGGGATGTGATATACCTAACTCTTGAAAGCTCCTGTTACTATGACTTCTTTACTATGACGGATTGTAACCTGGGACTGTGAGTGAAAATAAACTCTCTCCCAAGTTGGTTTTCTCAAGGTATTTTATCACAGAAACTATATATATATATATTTAAGACAAGATACAAGAAACCTCTGTGGCAGATATGTACACAAATAGAAGGCATTGGTTGAAGAATTGAAGAACTGTTTTACATTAGAAATCTTAATTATTAGTAATGGCTTTCATATTGTGAATATCACATGATATGTTAATTACTTCATAGGCATCCCCCTGCCTAAGTGTTATGTCTGGCTATGGCTTGAAAATTTGTGAATTGATGACAAGGCTGTGAGAAACACTGAATACTTCAACATAAACTTTGTACTTCTGAATAAAGATACACAATTGAACACAGATGTTCTATTGATAATTGTCAGGAGTGCCTTTTTCATGTACATTAAAACAGCTTCTAATGATATCAAATGGCCTCTGTTAAAGTAGTTGCATTGAATGAAATTGCCTGTAGTTGCTTTCAGTGAGAATAACTTATACTCTTCAAAAGGAAAAATGGACAGTGAATGTTACTGTCAACAAAAGCATTTGTCTCATTAACTAATGATATTTTATCCCAATATATTATCTTTCATTTGAGTAACTCAAAGTGGCTTAGAGAAGAAATATAAGGAACACTGAAGTAATGAGAAAAAAATCACAGAAGAAATCAGTGCTATATTATTAAAGAAGAAATCTCCCTGTTCACAAAAAAAAAAAAAAAAAAAAAAAAAAAAAAAAAAAAAATTGTAGCCAATATTTCTCCTCTACTCGAAGTTCAAATTCTATGAATATTATGGCAACTGACTCACTAGAATGTTCTTAGTTCTTCAATTAGCCAAACTTACATTATTCACAGTATGCTGATACTTACCAATTGTGCAGTGGTCGCCCTCCCATCCAGGGCTACACTCACATTTTCCATCTTTGCACTGACCATGCTCAGCACAGTGAGAGTGACAGGAGCGTTCCTCACATGTTGGTCCTACCCAGCCTTCTTCACATTGGCATATTCCCCTTGAGCAGACCCCATGGCTACCACACTCCATGGTACAGAGCTCTGTGGAAATTCAAAGAAGGCATATTAACACATTTAGTTAAAGTCAACGACCATTCCTTCTTAAAGTCATCAGAATGAATAACACATCACAGGCCACACTGATACTTTAAATGAAATGCTACAACCATTTAAAACTGTCTAAATAAAATATCACTTACATTTCTGTGTTTGAATAAACATACAAGGGTCTTTACAATGAAAGTAGTTGAGATTCTATGTATAAAATAAATTTTAGGGCAAATTGATTTTAAGAGGTCTAAAAAATGATGTCATCAAGACTTAGAACAGAATTGTGTATGTCTAACAAATTTTTGAGGGGATTCCTTAAGTATTCTTTGGAGGCAGGAATAATATTGAGTTATTTTATGATACTATATGAATTCACAGTGGATTAAGACACTGTAAAATATTGTTCTAGGTTAACTCAGGAAGACAATATTGAAAAAATCTAACATAATACAATTTATAATACAGACAAGGTAAAGCTCCCAATGATAGCAATCAATTGGTTTCTCTGATCACAAAATCAATATTTGTATTTATTTTAAGCATATGAAATGACTCCTGGTTTATTAAAGTACACAAACTTCTTTTTCTGAAATGCTATTTAGTGTTTAGCCAACACAATGATGGTGTGTACTGGCTTGGCCAAAGTTGTTTGCTTTGTCTCTTGACTTTTTGATGAGAAATGTTGAATATTAATAAAATTCTGATAGTAGATAAACCAAAATAAAAACTTGGCAAGCTTCTTCCTTATCTAATTCTTCCGCTAGAGGAAAGGGATAAAAGCTTATTGAAGAAATTCATTATGTTTGGTGTTTAATGGTTAAACATCTTTGAAATGGAAAAAGGGTATTCTGAAAGTTGTCATTTTCAAGCATAAAATTTGAAGTTAATTTTTATATTCCAATAATATTAAACTATAGATATCAGGATTTTTCAGGATGGGACAATATCTTTATGATAAATCAATACCTGTAGATCTTGTTAAACCTGTATTGATTTGTTTACTAATTTATTACTGTGTTTTGTATGTATGTGTAGTATGTGTGTTCATGTGTATGTCTGCACATATGTGAGTATACATATACTTATGTATATCTATGTGTGGAAGTTTGAGTTTGATGTTAAGTAACTTTGTTGGTGGCTTGCCACTTTATAAACTTAGGAAGAATTCCTTGCTGACCCCCACAGCACACAGATTTTTCTAATGTAGCTATCCAGTTTGCCCCAAGGATCCCATCTCTTCTCTTTGAGCGCTGTCATTACAGGTGGACTAGCATACTTACCCTGCTTTGTTATGTACTATTGAAAATAGAAACTCTAGTCTGCATTTTTTCAGAACATGACATTTATCCACTGAGCTATCTTTCAAGCCTCTGATTATTATTAAAGGCTTGTAATTGATGGAAAGCAGGAGATTTGAAATGAGAAATAAGAATGCCTAAGATCTCTGCTTAATATCTTTGAACAGCTTAGTAACAAGTTCTATCTGAATTGTGTTAAGTATACACCAGAGGGAATAATATGTACATCTCAAGGAGCTAGTGGACTGATTTGAGATATATTTTAGAGGTATAACCAATGGGAATTTCTCAAGTTTCAATACGATGGATGAAGGAAAGGCTAAATTAATAATAAAAAAGCAATAATTGAATGGATAATGCTGCTATGTATGAAATGGGAAAAGTTTTGGGAATCACAAGTAGAACACCAAACATATTATTACCTTTATGATATGTGTACTGAGTTATGTGAAAATATTAACTAATTAGTAGAATATATGTGTCTGACAGGCTAGTTCTGGAGAAATAAATTTGGTAGTCTTTGGTATATAGTAATGGAAATTGTTGGAACCCTAAAAGAGATATATGATTGCAGAGCCTCTGAAATGTTCAACAATTTAAAAACTAAGTAGGCTGTTATAAAATAGACACAATTTATTATTTGTTAATAACAATAACATACAAAATATCACGAAGAAAAGGAGGCAGACTGAAGGACACTGGGAAGAAGGCAATGTGATTTAGGAAGAACTCCAGTGGGATTATGGTTTGACTTTTTTGTCAGACACAATGTAAGAGGTACCCACTGGATTTATCAACAAGAAACTCTCAATGAGTCTAGAAAGAACTGTACTGATAAAGTAGTAGCTGTAAGGCCAGACTTGAGTAAATACAAATAAATAGAAAGCCATTTGCAGAATCACCAGGTCATATAGAAAAGTCTAGAATACTGAAAAACGTATTTTAAAAGATGAGCATTTTCCTAAGTGGTGGCTTAGATCGAATTATCTTCAACTGCATGAGATTCATACATCTTGATTATGCATTGCTGATAGATGATTTGATTTGGCAACAGAAGTTCCTGTGAGCCTGAAATCATGGCCTGCTCCATTTCATTGTTTTCCCATGACACTAAAAACTGAAAAGACCTTACTAAGAAAAGAGACCTTATCAAGTCAAGGCTGAAGAAATGTTTCTTATATATTGCTCTGTGTAATTCTGCAAAGAAACACTTGTTAGATGACAGAAGATGATAACTAAAAATTGCCAGTTAGGACATAATGTAGAAAAGAAATATTGTATAATAATATGAAGTGGAGCATCCTAAGTGAGATACTTGTATAATTCTATATTATTGATCAGACAAGCAAGAAATGCTTTATCCAGGTTGTATATGAAAATTTAAAGACATAATCCAATTTCTAATAATAGGATTCAATATTTTTACTAGTACTTTCTAATAAAAACTAGAACACATAGATAAAATATATATTTAAATATTTTGGAAGATAGATTTTTTTTCAAGATAGTAAAGAATTACTGTATCAATTTTCAGGCAAAAAAAGGAAACTTGGTGCAATGATTCTGACATTTATGGATGCTTTTGCCTATAGCAGTGTCTGGTAGTTATAGTAAAGGAAGATAGAAAGGCCTAGAATCTGGGTTAAGTTTCGCTAGTCTTATGGGGGCAGAAAACAACTTGAAAATTATGTAGATATTGGTCACTCTCCACAACTTCATGATTAAAAAATGGAAAGGGAGATGGACACATTATAAGAGCCAGAAATGAAGGTGGCAAGATTGTAAGACACAGAGGTGACTAATGATTCTAGAGAAAAGATTTTCCAGACACAACAGGACTGATATACATATGAATCCACAGGAACTGTGACAGCATACACAAGTCCGGCATGTGTTCAGTGTAGATAGGGTCCGAGTAGACATGTGATCCCACCTTTAACCTAGAAGCTATATACAACTGATACCCAATAGCAAATAGAAAATCACTTTTAATCCAATGAAGTTTCACTGCTTATATAAACTGTACTTTAGGGTAGGCTAGGAATAATTAGCCAACACAAAATGAACACAATGGTATATTTGCAGACTTTTTGTTTCATCATGCCTTTTTTTGTCTCTTTAGTGATCTGTTGGTTTTGATTTCTATTTTGTGGGATTTTTTTCTTCATTTTGTTTCCCCCTTTTTTTTTTTTTAGAGATGGAAGGAGGGACAGAGCTGGGTAAGTATGGAGGTTGGGAAGATCTAGGAGGAGTTGGAGGAAGTCAAAGCATAATCAAAATATATTGTATAAATTTTTTCAATAAAAAGATGACAACAACATCCAAAAGAGAAAAAAGCCAATACATTTCCATCATTATAGCAAAGTAAATTCTAAGAAATTAGAAGAAAGAAAATGCCCGACGCCAGGGAACCATTGCCCCCCCCCAACCAAAGAATTATCTTGTTTAAAGAGCCTAGGCTACCATTATATGAGTTCTTATCCTTTACGAAATTTCCCAAAGGAGAATGTCAAGAAACATTAGAAACTTAAAAATGTGCTGGGCAAGTGTGGTCTGTCTGCAATGTTGTCATGTTGTAACTTTGTCAAATGGCAATGGTCACCAAGTGGTGGTCCACGCCATGTCCCTTCCTCTTGATCCATATGCTCTCTTTCACTGTATACTCAATAATGTAAATAAATAAATAAATGAAAAATAAAAAAAGAAGAAGGAAAATGGTAATTACAAGAACTAACATTGATAAAACAATGGCAAATGACTGTAGAAACTTTAAAGGAAAATAATACTTTCTTTGCATTCTTTGCATAGATCAATAAAGTTGATAATCCCTCTGTGTTGAGGGGCCAATCAAGCCAACAACAAACAAACAAAACCCCCAAAACAGAAGACTCTGTTAACTAATATCAGGAATGTAAAGTAGGAAATCAGTGCAGATAGTACAAATGAGTTGTTTGGTTTTTTTGGTCATTTCATTTGAACATGATATGAAGTAGGCAATTAACATAAAGCCACAACATACATTTTTAACAACACAAATCAAAAGATACTGAGCAGTGTAGAGTTTCATCTCACAGTGAGTAATATTCTCATAAAGAAAACTGTAGACTAAGATAACTATAATCGTAAATATATCAAACTTTTAAGGATGAAAAGATTAATAATACTGAATCAAATTTCCCAATGAATAGATAAAGAGGAAATTCTTTGAAAAAGTTTCTTATGAAGTCATTATAAACAACATATAAAATTTTAGCAAGGTTGTTTTATAAAAAATAATGTAGGACAGTGTGACACACACTTGAAGACAGTATGGGAAAAGAAAAATTCACATGACATGAAATGAATAAAATGCATGAAAATTAAATTACCACTTACCAAAACTAATGTAATATAATTAAATCCAAAACAACTAATGAAATATGTTCAAGCACTCTGTTGAAACTTATGTTTTAAGTAAAATGAGAGATGACATAAATAAATGGAAGGCTATATTGTGTTTATGGACTGAAAACTCAATTTTGAAAGATACCCATTTTCCAGAATAGTTTTCATTTAACAAAGACATGAATGAGTGTCTCAGTATCTTTGTTCCCGTGTACATATATGTAGGTATTTCTGTGTTTGTGAGACTACTGATAAAGAGCTAAGATGATGCAGTGCAGTTCATAGCAGGACCAACTCTTAGTACTTATTATCACAGAGATTCACACATCTAAATCCACAATATAAGATGTGATTTATGGTGAAGGTCACTCTACAGACATACAGAAAGAGAGTATTATGTTAAATTAAATGGTACAGGAAACTGAATAACCATCAGGAAACTACATTATTATGTACATTAAATTAATTTCAAATCACATGTAGTAAGCACCATCCAGCAATGGTGTTGGAACACAGCACTAGGAAATCATTTCGAGATTTTATGGTAGAAAATACTTTTTAAAGGAGTCATCAAAATGCACTATTAAGAGCAAAATCCAATAATTTTGTATCCCTCAAAATTAATACATACCAAAAGACAGAGAAAAAATATTCTACTGGGCAGTATATATTGCTGAAAAAGATCATGTATTTAGAATTCTTTTAAGAGCTTTACATTTATAGTAATAAATGAGAAGTATGGAAATTATATAAAAGGATATCTATGAAGTATGGGAATTATATAAAAGGATATCTAGATGGATAAATTCAAATAATATAATCACACACTGGGGACATAAACATGAAAATAAAGAGGACATATCATTATCAAAACACAATTACACCTAAAAGCAAAATGAACATCTGCTACAGGTAACGTGACAGAAAAGGAAGTTTCATGCACCTCAGATTGATGTGATCAGTTTGGAAAACTATTTGAAATTATCTGCCAAAGTTGAATATGTATATATTCCGTTATGCCGCAGTTATACCATTTAGGATTTTTTTTTTTGGCAGACTGAAAGAAAGCAAATACTTTTCAAGAGGTTTGTATAAAAGTGTTCACATAAGAATTATTGGTGATAGACCAAATGAACACATATCAAACACTCATCAGCAATAGAATGAATAATTAATTGTAGCAATTGTGTGAAAACTGTAAGAAAATGATTGATAGCAAAATGCCACTACATGGATAAACCTGCAAAAACAATGGTGAATGAAAAAAAAGTTTTAGAAGTCATATATATTGTAGGATTTAAGTAAGATCTTATCAAAAACCGGCAAATAATAGAAGTCAGGGTTGTTGAGTTTTGTGACTTGTTAGGTCTAGTGAGACTGAGTTAAGAGAAATATTGCAAGGTTGGCACTAGCTAGCCTGGGCTATGGAGTGACACTGTGGGGTAGAGAGAGAGAGAGAGAGAGAGAGAGAGAGAGAGAGAGAGAGAGAGAGAGAGAGAGAGAGAGAAACACCAATGTCCTTACCTAACAAAAGAGAAAGATGGTAGAAATTGGGAATGGGTGGTTACAGAAGGACACTCAAGTTCTGTTCTGTATTTTTAACTAGGATGGTAGTTACAAGGCATTCCAAAGTTTGATAAATCTTCAAACTGTATGTTATTATTTTTATATACTTCTGTCTGGGTGTCATGTTTTAATGTTAAAAAAATAAAGGTAGCTACTAAAAACCAGCAAGATAATATAACGTTCTAGCTGGTAGAGTCAGAGTAAAACAAAAGAACTTACTTGAAGAAAAGGCAGAAAGGAGAAAAGTCAAAGGGAAATTTCAAATAGGAGATTTAAAAAAGGTTGTATGATGCAAATCCAAACATCAGTAATCCTAGTAAATGAAAAATGAATTAACTGACCTTACAATTTGAACCAGAGAGTTTCTGTAACTGGACGAAAAGGAAAATATAGTATTTTCTTTCAGTGAAGAATAGATTGCTAAGACATACCAATACAGATAAGTTGTAAAGAAAAAAGCATAGCTGATAGACAGCAACCAAGAAAAACTCGAGTCGACAATAATATTATCAGATGATGTAGACTTCAAAGCATAAATCATTATGATGGATAAATCCTGTTATTATCTAAGGAGAAAAGGAATAATTCACCAGGAAGGTATAGCAATCCAGACTCTGTTTGAAAATATAATTTCAAAATAAATAAGATAAATTATGTAAAGTTTTATAGATTTGGAGCAATGTAAATGGACAATTTTGCAATCCATCATGAGAAACTGAAAATCAGTGAGGATGTAGAAAATTTGAATAGACCAACAAATATCTCATGGTTCCCTGAGTCTATGGAATATACAATATATATTCTTTTCAAGCAAAGGAAGAAGAATGCCCATAAAGGCTGCAAAAACATTTTTTCCACAAATCTAAGTCTCATGTGCTGTTTCATCAGAATGTAAGAAAATTAGAACTATGTAACAGAAGGGTGTTACAAAACTAACATCTCAGAAAAGACTTCCTGAAACACATTGTAAAATATGTCACAGGTTACATTAGAATTCACATTGGAAATTAGAACTAATAATAATGAAAATTGTATTTTTAAAGCTCTGTATAAATAGAAATCAAGCTGAAATGAAGCTCTGGCTTCCTACCTGATTAGCTTTTCTTTTCTTGAAAGGTGCTTTGAAAGCTTCTGGGGGAAAAAAGGCATCAACATACTTAACAAGCTATGAACATTAGGAGCTTACCCAGTGGTTGTGGTGCACACCTTTAATCTTAGTACACAGGAGCCAGAAGCATGTGGATCTCTGTGAAGGCCAGCCTGCTTTATAGAACAAATTCTAGGACAGGCTCCAAAGCTACACAGAGAAATCCTGCCTTGGAAAACTATCCCTCCACCCCCCTCCCCCAAATCCTCCAATACCAGTCCACCTGGAAAGATGTGCCCACTGGTGACATATTGTCACAGTTGTCATGATGGTAACAAAACACTCTCTGACTGGATTTTAGGCCTGCTCTACAAAGGGAAATTCCTTCTGTGTACTCTAAATTCAGTTAAAAATCCATGGCTGAGAAGGCTTTAGACACTAGTCTGGAATATCCTACAATTATCCAGCTAGAGACTTGGTACCATACCATTCTTAAAATATTTGTAATTATACCATAAACAAATGTCACACTAAAGCTTAACCAGAAAGCCTTCTTTTGGGAATAAACTGCAGCAAATACAAAGAATCATGGCTATTCAAACTGTTGCAAATGAATGACACTGGAATTCTCAGCCCAAGACAGGGCTCTTATGTCACTCTCTCTACACTCAGGGAACATTAAAGAAGATGGGGCAGAAAGAATGTAAAAGTTGGGAGACACAGGGAAGGTGCTCAAAATGCTATCTTCTGGGTATAATATAAGCATTGCAATCATGACCTCACAGCATATGAAGTTAACTGGACTAAGAAGGCCTGCCCAAGACTGGGTATGCCATTAGTCAATCATGAGTAGGGAGGGACTTATAAGACAACACCACATCTTACTGAATAATTCACTACTGGTGGATTCTGAGGGAGATGCAGTTATTGTCCTCACTTTTTTATGGCTGGGTGATCCTACCTTCTCTAATAGGTAATTTGAAACCCCTGGTTACACAGTCTTGCTTAAAATCAGTAAGTCACAAACTAAGATAAAAATAGATGTTTGAAAGGGATTTGTAAGGAGTGAGAAGTTGTCAGGGGTGGAAGAGAGATAAGAAAAGAGAGAGTAACAAGAATATATAATGCACACACATGAAATTATATACATACATATATATATATATAAAAGGAAAATAAAGGTTATAGTGAAAACAAAACTAAAGCCTTGTGCAATGCAAACTAGGATCTTTGAGGAAATTTATAAACTTAAATACATTTAGTATAAAAAAATTATAATACAGTATACACAATGTTTGCCTCAAGAAAAGAAAGCAGATAACTTTATGTGCTCATCTCCACCTCCTTTGCCTGTTTCCATCATCTTTCCATGCCATCACCACAGTGTGCACAAGTGTCCAGGGGTGTGCTGTCAAGAACATCAGCAATGCTGAGAAGATAGGCAAATGCCTGTCCTCCTCATGGTATGCTCCCAGTCATTACTGAGTTCCTAACTGTGATGCTGAAGTGTGGTTACACCGGAGTATCATTTATGACTGCCGAGTTGAGAAAATTCTTGTGAACCTTACAGGCAGGTAAAAAATGCAGTGATTAGCTCCAGATTTTATGTGAAGTTCAAAGACCTAGAAAAATGGCACAACAATCAGCTCCCATCAGTTATTGTGGCTTCATTGTACTGACAACCTCAGTTGGTATGGTAAACCACAAAAAAAAAAGCCAGATGAAGACACACAGGAAGGAAAATCTGGGATTCTTTTTCTAGCAATGCAAAACACAAAAAATAAAAAGCCTCAGTGGGAGTGGGAAGGAGAGAAAACAAGGGATATACTTGAACCTAATTAAAATTGGGCTATGAAACCAAACAAAATTCTCACAATTAGAAATACAAATGGCTGCGAAACAATTTTCTAAAAGTTCAACATCCTTAGCAATCAGGGAAGCACAAATTATAACTACTTTGAAATTTCATCTTACCCCAGTTAGAAAAGCCAAGATTAATACAACAAATCATCATTGATGATAACAAGGAAAAGGAAAATGGAGCATTTATTCACTGCTGGTGGGAGTACAGCCACTATGGAAATCAGTGTGGAGGTTTGTTTTTAAAAGAATATGGGAGGATTTGGGGGTAGGAAAGAGAAAAGAGAAATATTGTAGTTATATTTTAATCTTAAAAATAAAACAAATAAGCTGAAACAGATATTCCACAAGAACCAGCTATAACATTCTTGGGCATATACCCAAAGGACTCTAAATTTTGTTGTAGAGATCCTTGCTCATCCATGTTCATTATTGTTCTATTTATAATGGCCAGAAATTTGAAACAGGCTAGATGTCCATAACTGATGACTGGATAGAGGATATGTCATACATTTATAGAATAAAATATTAATCGATTGCTAAGAAAAATGAAATCATGAATTGCACAGGTAAATTGGTAGGTTTAGAAACAATATTCGAGACCTAGAAAGACAAACAGCATATGTTCCTGCTTTTTGTGGATTTTTAGCTTTAAAGCTTTAGATGTGTTTCATTTGGAATACCCATAGAGTTCAGGAAATTACTAAGGGGTCATGGGGGAATAGCTTCCAAGAGAGGGGAAAAGATTGCACTGATATAAAGGATGAGAAGGGAATAATGGATAAGGAAGAGTTAAATTGGGGAAGATAAGGGTGGAGGAGGGAATATACAGAGGAGGAAAAATATTAAAGAACTTTTGGAAAAGTCACATGGAAACCTACTACTGTAGATTCTACACACACAGAGACAGACGGGGGGGGGGGGAGGAGAGAGTGAGGGCAGGGGTAACTTTTCCTGGAATTGTTAGCAAGTGAAATTCTGTAGATCCACAAATAGTACATGATGTTGCCAACTCTTGATTACTCTCTAGAACTTGATGGAATTACCCTACCATTGAAGTAATAGAAAATGGAAAAATCAAGCTGGTACTGCTCTAAAAGCTTAATCTCTACTAGTTAGTGTTCGCAGTGGAAGGTTCTATGTACCCTACAGGACTTGGAAAGTAACAATGAAGCTTTCAGTGTTTCACAGAGATCTTTGTCAGCACAATAAAATAATCAATGGTGTGAAATAAGTAATTCTAAATAAAAAGTCAAACAAAAATTCAGCATGCCTATATATAGATAATAAGCATGTTATTTGTAAAAAAGATGCCTATTCACAATAAGAACTAGTGTAAAAATATCACTTTATATAATATTTTTGATGATCAACTAGAAGTATCCAATTAATCAATTGTTAAATATATATCTTGTGTTCATGAGTTACAAGCCTCACTATCATTACAGTATCAATGTTTGCCTGCTCAGTTCTCAGTTGTACAAATCCATGTACCTCATGTCAATATATTAACATTTTTTGTAGCATGTGAAAATCTGATCTTAAAATTCATACAGAATTCTAGGCATAGTGACAAATCCTAACACTAAGGTACAGAGTTGGCTGTGGGAGATTCGGTTTCAAAGCCACTATGGACTCTTTAAACAATTTAAGGCCAGAATGTGAAACATGACACCCTGTCTCAAAACACCAACTCCTTTCAGAAATGAAATGCCTGTCATCCTGATGGAAAAGGAATAACCAAGAATACCACAAATCATATTACAGTAAGTTAGTAGGTGGGTTTAGGCCACAACTTAAATTTTCATCAGCAGAAAAAAAGATAACACATTTTAGTGCAAAACTATACAACTTAACTTGAATAATGTAGATGCATGCCTCAATATGGGGAAGTCTTTGAATCCTGAAGAGAGAGGTAGAACTCAAACATAGGATAATGCAAAAATAATCTACACATATTTGGAAAGGCTAGTAGGACTCTGGAAAAGTGACTAAGTTTAACATTGTGGTTTCTTTTTTATATATCACTAATTATATATTAATTAAAAATTTTCATTTATTCTACATCCCAACCACAGTTTACCCTCTTTACTCTCCTCCTGTTCCCCTATCTCTCCTCTGTCCTCTCTCTTCCCATGGGCTTGAGCAAAGCATGACATACCAAGTTGCAGCAGGGACAGGCTCCTTCCCCTGCATCAAGGCCAGCCAGGCAACCCCAAAGCTACCTCAAGCATCAGGGACAAGTCCTAAGCTCACTGCTAGGATCCCCACAAACATACCAAGCTGCACAAATGTCACACATGCAGAGGGCCAAGGTTGGTCCCATGCAGGCTCCCTAGCTGTTGGTTCAGAGTCTGTGAGTTCCCAGGAGCCCAGGTTAGTCATGCCCATGAGTTCCCTTGTGATGTCCTTGACACCCCTGGCTCATACAGTCCTTCCTGAAGCTCAGTCCAGTGCTTGTCTGTGCATCTCTGCATCTGCTTCCATCAGTTAACGACACCCTGATGACAACTAGGGCAGTTACCAATATGATTTCAGGAGATGACCAGTTCAGGCACTCTCTCTATTATTGCTAGGAGTCTTAGCTGGAGTCATCAAAATAAAAACAGGAAATTCTCAACAGAAGACTCTCAAATGACCAAGAGACACTTAAATAATTGTTCAACATCCTTAGTCATCAGGGAAATGCAAACCAAAATTCCTCTGTGATACCACCTTATAACTGTCAAAATGTGTAAGATCAAAAATATTAATGACAGCTTATGCTATAGAGGATGTGGAGTGAGGGGAACACTCCTCCATTGCTGGTGGGGGATGCAAAAATTGTACAGCCACTTTGGAAGTTGATATGTTGTAGTTTCTTAGAAAATTGGGAAACTGGTTTCTGATGTAGGGAAAGTTTGTAGAGGGGGTCATGTGCTAACTACTCTGAACATTTTACATTCTATACATGTACCAAATTATTTCATATTTCTTCATAATATGCCTGTAAAAATATTGATTAAACATTCTATTGAAAACGATTATACATAGAGACATTTATATTACTTATTAAAACAGTGTAATAGCTGTTTTATGCTATTTCACATACCTTAAATATTTAATAATAATTTTCAAACAAAAATGGAAAAGTCTTTTGGGGACTTTTGAATTAAAGAAGCAAAAACTTGTCTTACTTTCTTGTGCAGTCCTCAACACACAGCACTTGGCAGACAGAAGCCACAACTACCTGTCTGATTTACAGTTTCAGTACCGCAAGTATCCAAGTGGGAAGCAATATCCCCATGAGTAAGGAAATCATCTAAGAGATAAATTACTACAAATGGAGTAGCAGATCTTAAACAATAAACATTCCTCATTTTGAAGTGCATCAACATTTCTGCAGTTGTATCCAGTTTAAAATGGGGTTTCTGGATGGATTCTGAGATGTTCTTAAGTCCCGATCTACTTACAGTCAGTGTGGGGGGTTGTGGGGGAGCATGAACACAAAATAGATTCTGGAAATTGTGTAACTTATAAATATGATAGAAATGATATCTGATTTAATATATTTGTCTCACAAAGACTTCTACTCCGTGAGCAATATTTTCATCTGGTTGAAAATATATTAACATTATAGGCTGCAAAAGATGACAAAAGAATGCTAAAATACAAACATGTTTCTGTGCAAATGTATTGGAAAAAACATGAAAAATATAGGCAGGCACTTTAAAGTTCTATTGAGACATTTCATTTTTAATAAGTTTCTTTATGCATGTCAACAATGAACACCATTTGTATAAATTGGACTAGGATACAACGGAACACTTTTTTGCTACATGCTGACAAAGAACAACTTGATTAAATAGTAAATCCTTCAGAGCAGCCCTCCAAATCATTTTTCAGATTTACTTTTTAGATAGAAGTTCCAAGTAAATGGAACTCTGTTATTCTTGCTACCTCAACTATGTCCAATATTCTGCAATGATACTATCATTGCATTATCCTGCTGTATAACATATATTTATGTAAAAAATTATTGGTACATCATGGCATCCTAAATAATGAAAGAATGTATGTAACATAAAGATTTGTAAACATTAATGAATTGCCCAGTATCTAGTAGAATCTGTTAAGAGATCTAACGACAGGAAGCTGGAAGTGAAATAAAAGAAGAAATGAAGAAGAAAACAATGGGAATGGACAAATCTCAATCGTTACTGTTATGGTGAAAGCTTCACTGCAGCTGCCGGCATCCATACACCCAAAGAGTCTGTTATGGTGGAAGTTCCACCCGATCCCCTATCTCCCTCCAAACCCTGCTGCATCTCAGAAAGCCCACTAAATGATAGCCACTCCCCCAAAGATATTCAAGACCATTCCACAGGGTATTTAAACTGTCCTCCAGAAAACAGACTGCCGTTTTTTGGTTGTTGTTTTTGTTTTTTTTTGTTTGTTTGTTTTCTGGTCTACCTTTCCCATTTCCTCTCTAGGGGGCTGGAAGACCATTCTGGAGCGTTGTATCCATTGATCGTGGGCTTTTTTTGTTTGTTTGTTTTTTAATTCGGTTTGATTTTGTCTTATTTGGATTGCTGCATCAGTGGAGAGTCTTATCTGGTGTAGAAACTTCAGTTATACTCTGTTCAGCTTTACTACAATTTTTTTTGTTGTTGTTACTGAAGCTATGGGAATTTCCTCAGTGTTTTCTGTCAATGATGCAGGAAACGGTAGATGAAAACATTTGGCAAGTCAGGATGGATTACACAGACTAGACAAAGTTATTTTCTTAATAATAAGTATTGTTTTGTTTGATTAATTGTTTGATCCGAGTGAGGATATATATATATATATATTCTTATATTCTTTACTGGCTCTTAATCTACTTGGACTGGCATTGTCTGCATTGGTAACAGAATCAAGCAAGTACTCTACCATACTGGCCCAAAGCAGTAAGGACAATCAGTCACAGATGAAAACTTCCAAAATGGTGAACCAAAATAAATATTTTAATTTTTTACAAGTTGAACGTTTCTGGTATTTCATATAGTTGTGGAAATCTGAGTAACACACTGTGCTTGAACCCAGAAAACGTGTGACACACAAATGATCATTGTCCCTCTGTCTCTACATTACAATTGAGCACCAGTATTTTTTGTTAGTCTTAATTTCATTTTACATCAGTACAATCTGACTGAAGAGGCTATAAACATGATCTAGCTCTCTCTCTGTACGCGTGGCAATAACATCACAATTCTAATCCATACACAGTCTGGAGTCTTAAATTCTGCTTAATTTTTAAAATATCTTTAGGAGTTACAATGACAGGTTGGGCTTTAATTCCAGAATTTGGGAGGCAGGTGCAGGTGGACTTCTGTGACTTTGAAGAAAACCTGGTCTACATGGCAAGTTCCATGTCAGCCAGGACTACATAGGGAGGCTCTGCCTCAAGCACTAAAAATTCTAATGTTTGGCTTATGGTTTCATAGAACTTGTTTATTGCATATAGACTTGGATTTCTCTTATATGGTAGAAAATTTGATGATAGAAAAACGCAAGCCTGATTTGAAACACTGAAGTCAATAATAAAATGGTCCATTGAATTGTCATTGTTTGGAAATTTCTTTTGGAGCAAATCCTGATTATGTGATTTTTAGTAAAATATTCTCTATCTCTAGAAATTTCATTTAGTTCAATTCAATGAATAGAAATGAGAGCCTGAAGGGATTATGCCCCCTCCCATTCTTGGCTACAGACTGGGAGACTGCCTCAATGTTTTGATGGTGTACATGGCCATTTGCCTATTCAAGAGCATTCTTAATTTCTAGAGAATGCTGAAGTCTGCATACATTATTTAAATGCTTCTCAGTCAACCTGATTGTTTTTTTACATTGTTAGGATAAAATTTTAAGGAGAAAAGGTTATTTTTAGGCCCATGTTCTACCAGTTTTTTACTCTGAGGCAATTAGTAAAAAACCTGAACTATTGGCAGTGTCGTTAATTGATTGCTATCTAAACCTGGGTTTAGTGAAGGCTTTTTTATTTTTTTTAAACAAAAAATACTTTTTTGAGGTCATAATATTGTTATATTCTTTCTTCCTGCCATTTCTTCCCTTCAAGTTCTCCCATGTACCTTTCCTTTCTCTCTTTCATATCCATAGCCTCTTTTTCTTTAGTTGTTCACCCCCCCACACATATACACACATGCACACATGTGCACATACACACACAATAGCATGCACACACATTTATGAATACAGCCTGCTCAGTCTGCATGATATTGTTTATGTTTTCAGGACTGTTTGATTTACTCTACTGCAATAAGAAATTCTAACGGGCATATCAATTACCTGGAGAAGCCACCAAGGAGAAGCTGATTGTTGTAGAAGTTTTAGAAATAAGTTGCACATTTTCTTTTTCCTGTTTTGATGTTGTCTCTTGAAGGCCTGCTCTTTTGTGAAGAGGAAATGAAGGAGTGGATCTGAGGGAAAGGGGAGCTGTGAGGGGAGGGTAAGTTAGGAGGAGTAGAAGGAGGATAAACTGTGGTTGGGTGGGTGTCTTTTGTGAGAAAACACTCCAGTTTAAAGTAAACAATAATAAAAATAAACATAAAGCCTACTGTGATGGTTACTTTTAGTAGTCAACTTGACACAATCTAGAATCACATAAAATGGGCGTCTCAAATAGGTGGCTATGCGGGCATTTCTGTGGGCTTTACCTTGAGTATATTAATTAGGTGGGGGGACCTGTCCACTGTGCATGGCACCGTTACCTCTGCTTGAGTGGAGAAAGTGAGCTGAGTGCTAGAATGTTTGCACTAATTCAGTGTTCTCTTCTACTAACTGGGGATGCAGTGTGACCATTTGCTTCAAATTTATGTCACCTTGATTCTCTTCAGTGGCAGAATGCAACCTGGAATTGGAGCAAAATAAATGTTTCTTCCCTAAGTTTGACAAAAATCCCTGCTTTAGTCATGATATTGTAGCACACTATTGCTCAAAGAACGAGGATATCTGTCTAAAAGTAGCTTAAAACTATGGGCTCATTAGCCATTGTCTATTCTCACCCCTAGAGAATGCTCCAGTTTACTCTCTCCATTTAATATTTTTACTTAAGCTCTCACATAAGTAGTTTCTTCCTAGTTTCTTATTTTCTATACTCCACCCCATCCTAATACATTAGTGATTATGAATTTGGCCTTAGAGACCTGATTCCTTCAGTTGAAATTCTAGCTCCACCATAGACTTTATTGGGGATGCTGTTAGGAAAATAGAAATGAAAGGTGCCATCTCAAGTCATTTGCTTCCCAGGTACCATTTAGAAAATTTGAATATTATGTTAGCTTCCCTTGGTATAAATGACATGCTCTATAGTTCATAACACTTAATATGATGGAGATTCTGGATTCATCCTTCATTCATGTCCTGAGACCCATTTGATGACATATGCTCATGGCAGTATTTTGACATCTAACACAAATAGCATGGCTAATCATCAGTAACCCAATTACAGACAACTTGGTCAGTAGGTACTAACAGCTTTTGATATAGACAACATGTGTCTTCCTTATACACTATCAGTAATAAATAACTTAGAAAGCCTGGCATAAAAAAGTCATGGGTGAAAAGAAACATGGTAAACATGATGATATAATAAGAAAATGGGAAGAAAAAATGGTCATCTTGATGAGAAATAGTTCCTGTGTGTGTCTTGCTGGTCACTTAATCTAAAACCTTGTTCATTCTAGTCAAACACTACCACTGAGTTTTGAGATACATTATCAACTTTCAAAGCCCTTCTCTTTTGTGCTTATAAACTGTTGAGCTACCTTCACATCAGGCTTTCTAAGTTCTTAATCAGAAGCCATAATGCTTTGGCTTGCCCCTTATTCCATTACCTTTATGCAGATAAGTGCCAAAACCCTAAGCCTGCATACTATGACATTTTGGCCCCCATTACTCTGAATACACACAGCTTCCACCCTACATATCTCATCTGGAAGTGACTAACAGATTTTTATTGTTCAGCCTTCCTACTTTCTTGTTGTCTAATTCTGAAGATATAAATTTTTCTTTTCACTTTTTATCTGCCATTTCCTAGCAGCTACAAGATCTTCAGATTGGATTACCTGTTGTTTTCTCTCTCTAAATACAAAAAGTTGCTGAAATACCTTTATGGGTCCATTTTAAAACCCTTTTATTTATGAGACCATGATCCTGAAAAAGATACCTTTCATTCTCCCATGACAGATTAGTTGTATAACATTGGGCAAGTCATTAGGATTGTTCATGTGTTGGTTTCCTATCAGTGAAATGGGTTGTTGAAAAAATAAAATCAATAATTGTATCTCAACTACTTAAAGATGTTCTCAGTACATAATAATTACTATGCTACTAATGCCGTTATGATTACTAGTTTCCAATATAATTTTAGCCCTCAGTTTTTTGTATGGAGTCTCACCAAAGTCTCTTCTTGGTCCCTCGTATGCTCTCTATATAGTTGTGCCTACTGTATAGAATAATAGAATCTTGGCACTTACAATTTTTGAAAGTCATCTATTTAACCAACCCCCAATTATGACATAATAATTTCTCTAATATTTTAGCCAAGTTTCAGCTATTACTTCACAAAGCCAGTCAAACTCAAGTCTGTTTTTGTCTACTCATATTGGAAATTAATTTGTTAAGGTGGACTGAAATCTGTTGTTCTGTTTCATTCACCAGTTGCTGTTCTTTCTATATTTTACAGCCAACTTAAAGTGGCATAGTCATGTTGCACTTGGTCATTATTGTGTGACAGCTATTTCCTGGAGAGACGCGTATGTCTACTCACCCCAAATAGGAAACTGATGGCAGATCGAAGTATGAATACCCTTGGTGTCCAACTTGGTAAACCAATGAGTTTCATTGGGGATTCTTATAGGAAGAGAAATGACTCAAAGAATACTTTATAACCAAAACTCATCTCAGCACAAGTGACAGTTCTCAGAAGCTGGGAACCTGGAATATACTGCATAATCTTCAGGGAGCTCAACAGGCTTAATAGTGGTGTCCTTCCTAGGGTCTCAGTTGGCAATTCAAGCAGTCTAAATTTTTTCTGAGTAGTTTGGCTATCCTCATATTATGTTTAGGTTGATTGGTTGGTTTCTGCTTCTTTCAGGCTCCTGGGCATGTCTGAGTCTTTAAACTCCGCTTGTTTGAGTCTGATTACCATCAGTCTTTGCTGCTTATATACTCTTGTTAAGGGAGATGTCCTCGAGAATCATGTCAGTTTCTGGGACTTCCTGAAGCTATTAATGAGCTTTCCTAGGATGGCATAATTCAGACTCATAAGAAAGCTGGTACAAAATAGTCATTGCCTTGGATTTCTGAAACTAGCTCTTTGAATTCAGTTATGATTTATCGTGTATCATCAAACCCTTCCAGTGCTGTATATATTACCTCTGTGTTACATGGTTTGTTTTCAGTTGACAACTTGTCTACTCCTATATGGATAAAGTATACCTTTGGCTACACACTGCTATAAAAAATACTTCGTAGTCTCCTAAAATATACTGCAGTCTAAACTCTTGTATCTTGGAACTTTAATCACTTTTGATGCGACTCCTAATGATTGCCTTTCTGAGTTGGGCTTTCATTATTGCCATATTTGTATCTTTGATATATAAAAACTTGACTACTTCTCTTATATAGGAATCATTTTTCTTTATATGCATGCAAGGCTCCTTCATCTTTTTCCTTCTATTTCCAATGCCTTCCCTGCTGTCTGTTTCTGTTTGTTTAAATGGTACTTCAGCTCTCAGCCTTTCAGTAATTTATAGACTATGATACTGTAGGGAAGGAATTACCCTTCCTCTTCTGTAGTTTTCTAGAACCATATGTATGTATGCATGTATGTATGTGTACATATATATAAAGTCTGTCATACAATCTTTCACTATAGTGTTCTACACATATGAATTACACACCTTAGTATACATTGAAAAAGAAAACAGTTGTATCTCAACCTCTTTACTCTTGCCACATTTCTACTACCTGATAAACAGCCAATAAATATTTGAAAATTATTTCATTAATATATTTTGTAGTGGGATATTCACTTTGCCTCCTTCTGTGGCACTGACCACGCCCATTGAGGGTGGAGCCAGGGGCAGAAGTGACCTGTGGAAGGAGGTCTGAGGAAGAGTCGGAACGCTCTGGCTGGTGGGATGCGGAGAGGAGAGCATCCGGTTGAACTTGCTGGTGGTGTTCATCGGTCTAGGTTGTAAGTTATTTTTTTTTCCATGAATAAACATCTATTCGGCCTATTTGTTTATTGTGATCCTTATTTAACTGAAATAATATTTACCAAGCATTTATTGAGTAACCCATATATTCTACTCCCCTTTCCTGCATGCAGGCTTCCAATCTACACAGGGAAAATAATATTTAATGTATGTTGATTAAATAAATTATTGACAAACATAAATGTGCCTGAAAATTTCACACTGGGTAACTAGAATATTTTGACATCATTGAGAGAAATCAAGAGGCCTATGAGACACAGTGATTGACATTTGGTTTTACACCTCTTGAATTACAAGTGCTGGTAAAATATGCAGAATGGTAAATATTTACTAAGCTAATATTCTGTTACTCTATTGAGAAAGCTTCATTCTAGTTCCTACTGTAGGCACAAAAATAAGGCAGGAGGGATTTGGAGTAAACTAGAGTGTTTTTCTTTGCTACAAGTTTACTCCAACACTCCAAAAATGTGTCTTCCTCAAGAAACACCACAAGAACTACAGAAACAAGGTAAGGGATTACAGTAACTAGTTGTAGCAAAATAAAGATAGGTGCTTTGGAAACACACAGTAGACAGCAAATGCTTTGGAAACCCACAATAGACAGGAAATAAATAATTCTGTGTGTTCTATTTGCTCAATTCTAAGCAAATTCATTGTATATAGAGAGATAATTCTTGCTTGGGGGAGGGGTAAGGCATTAACTTCAGGCTTTAGACTTGACACCAGTACCAGGGTCACCACTGTGAAACAAAGCATGTGGTAGATACCTCAAATAGATAAATAATAAAAAAGAAAGTAAAACCCAAATCAGCCAATGAAAATTAGCTAAAAATATCAATAGACATTTATCAAAAGAAGACATATAAATGGTCAATAAATATATGAAAAATTGCTCAAAATGACTAGTTGAAATGACATACCTAGCTCACTGAAATCAGATATCAAAAATACTAAATGTGATAAGTGTTGAAAAGACTACTGTTGATAGGAATGTATAATAGTATAGACATTATGAAAAATTCGATAGCTGTTTCTCAAAAATTTAAAACATAACTTTCATGTAATCCAACTATATTAATGCTGGTTCTACACCCAAGAGAACTGAAATCCATATGTTGATGAGTCATCTGTACTCTCCCATTTCTTATAGCATTGTTGACAATTGCCAGGATACTGAAGCAACCATTGCATATTTAACAAAATTATTAAACAACCAGTGAAAGCATGAAGAAAACATGATGAGCCAGTGAGATGGCTCAGTGGGTAAAGATATGTACCTGTAACCCTGGCAACATGAGTTAGAACCCAGGAATCCACATGGAGGAAAGAGATAACTTATGCTAATGAGCCATCTTCTAACCTCCATATGCACATTCTGCTTTGCATACAATAGACATACTAACAAATACCAAAAGCTAATGAAATCAAGTGTGGTACACATGTAATAATGTCACAAAAATGAAGTTCTGCCATTTATGAATTTGTGGATAGGATTACAGGTCATTATGTTAAAAGAAAAATTCTAGAGGAAACACAAATACTGCATGTTCTTTCTCAGTATTGTAATATAAAAACTGACTTAATAGAAACTGAAAATAGAATATTGGCTAACAGATATGAGGAAAAATATTTGGGAGGGAGAAGTAGAACTTGCTGCACACTGGAGGATAGCTTACAGTTAGGAGGAGGCAAGAAACACTTATCTGCTATTACATAGTAGAGTGATAACAGGTAGTGTACTAAATATTTTGCAAAAATTAGGATTTTAAATGCTTTCACCATAAAACAATGATGAGAAAAAATATATGAGAAGATAGATGTTTAAGTTGTTCATGTCATATATGTACAATATTGTGTGTTGTTTGGAAAAAGAAAGCAGGAAATGGGTAGTATTATTTCTTTGGTACTTGTCTGACATTAACACTAAGCCAAGGTAAACAAGATGGAAATTTCTGGTATAAGATGAGGAAACAATCTAATGTGTATGATGAGTGTATAAAGTAAAAAAACTATGTGTTTTATATAATGGGATATTAATCGATAGAAAAAACTGGGTGGTTGTGGTCCATGTATTTAATCACCTTGGAGCCAGTGTTAGGTGGATCTCTGATTTCAAGGCCAGTCTGGTCTACAGAGTGAGTTCTGGGGCAGCAAATGCTACACAGAGAAACCCTGTCTTTAAAAAAATCAAAAATAGAGCAGGAAATTCTTTAATATATGCTGGCAGACAATATGCTAAATGAAATAGGCTGTCACAGAAAAAGTATTACATGATCTCACTGATAGTGGAATCTCACATACACATACAGAGGCAGTATAAAATAGTGGTTGCTAAAGCCAAGAATTGAGGAAGAAATAAGAGGTTAAAAGACATGAAATTAGCAGATATGTAGGATGAACAAGTATAAAGAATTCATGTACACATGAGGATTACAGCTAATTGAATTGTATTAGTGATTTTGGTTACATAAATAGATTTTTTTCATGTAATAAAAATGTAATTATGTGAAATCACACACACACACATATGTTTCACTATAGTGACCATATTACCATAAAGCAATGCATGCATTGCTTTATATTGTATATCTCAAGTAGGTGTAGTAGTAACATTGTTGAGAAAAACACCAAACAAATGGCTCAGGCATATTACTGACTAGCTCTCACAATTAAATTAACCCATTTCTATTATTCTGTATTTTACCAAAAGGCTCATGGCTTGTTACCTCACATCTAGTTTCCCTAGCAGCTACCTGGAATCTTTGTGATTCTGCCTTCTTCCTCTCCATATCTTTGAATTTCCAACCTAGCTACATTCTGTCAAAAGCTTTATTCATCAACCAATAAAAGCAACACATATTTGCAAAGTACAGAACAACATCCCACATCACACATAAATCTATGTAAAGCAATATCCTTTCTTATGTAATTAGAAAATTTCCATTTTGAATATCTATGTCTGAGTTTCATTTTTATCAATATCTTCATTCACTGAGAAATTAATTCTATAGTATCACTGTTTTGAATGATATAAAATGGGAGGGTAGTTAACTAATTCTTAATAAATCTTCCAAGATTAGTTACCATAAGTTATAACTCTTTTTTTATTCTATTTTTATTCATTTTATATACCAGAGTTCCCCCCTGCCCCCAACTCCCGTCCCATCTACTCCTCAGAAAGGGTAAGGCCTCTCATGGGGAATCAACAAAGCCTGACACATTCAACTGAGGCAGTACTAAACCCCTGTGTCCACCCAAGGCTGAGCAAGGCATCCCACCATATGAAATGGACTTCAAAAACTTATAAATCTTGACTACTTGTACACTGCCAATGAACATGCTAGGCGAATAGCCTTACTCTTCTGAAATATAAATGCTGTGTGTTACTCTGTAAAAAATAAACACAAGAGTATCTTTTCTTTCCTTTCTATTGAAAATAGCTTTCTTCTCACATAATATAACCTGATTATGGTTTCCCTCCCTCTACTCCTCCCAGTTTCTCTTGATCTCTCGTCTCATTCAGATCCACCCCTGTTTTACTTCTCAGAAAACAAATAGGCCCCAAGGGATGACAATAATAAGATATAATATAATAAAAGAAATCTGACACAGTGGAATTGTACAAAAGAAACAGAAGGAAAAGAGCCCAAGAGAAGGCAAAAGAATCAGAGATGCACTCATTTGCACATATATATTCAAAGGGCAGAAAATTTTCTCCCTACGTTATTGCCAATTATCTACTTTGGAAAATTTTCCATGGATATTTTCTGGGTCATTGTTTTGTTCCACTTGCAGAGGTGGAAAATGTAAAACAGGGTTTTATACATACCACACAGGCATGCTACTGCTGAGTTACAGCCTCTAATTTGCTTTAAAGTTTATATGTACCTCTAAGCCAATCACCGAAAGAATTCTTTGAATAAAATCAGTGAAAGTGGACTTAAATTTGTTGAGTAAATCTACAATGCCATCATTACATGCACAACCAAAATGTGAGATGATGAGATGCTAACTAATTTGGTTGTGATAACTTCACAGTGTATATGTACAGCAAATCATCTGATTGTGCACATGACATTATTTTCAAATTATTTCTCAATAAAACTGGAGCAAAAGAGAACCAAAGAGAAACAATTTGAAATGTAAACAATCAAATAAGAAACTCCAGTCATGCAGAATATTTCTGTGTTCAGTAGAGAATGCAGGCATCCTCAGAAATCATGGAGTATTCACAATAAAACTTCAAGTATGTTGACCACTTATTTTAGGAATAAAAATATCCCTTTAATCTTTTTCATTTTAGCATCTAAGTCCAGGCTAAGATCTATTTGGTTGGCTCTCACAAAAAGTAATGAAAGTAAAAACTCTTATTTAGGCTTTAATATATTCAACCACATTTCAGATTTTCCTTAACAAGCTTAAATATTAAAACAGCTTTTAAAAATGAGCATATAATATAAACAAATCATCTTTATCATGAAAGCACTCTGATTTTATGTCCCTTGCATATTTAAATGATGATCCTTTTAGAATTTTCCAAACCCTGTAACTGTCAAAATCTTAACTTTCCACTTTTCAATAAAAATGATTTCCATAAAGATTAGAAATTAATCTAACCTGACTCTCAAAAGTAATACACTTTAGTGCTGGAAGCTATAAAAATTCACCTATCTGGGTTTAATAAAGAAAGTTTTTTCAATTTAAATATACATTGCATTTAATAAGCTTGCATGATAATTTCAACAATGTTCATGGGCTCTGCAAATTGCCTTCCTGCTGTGTCCAGGATACAATCCAATTTCAGTTTTGAGCAACCAAGTTAAGAAATGGTTGAAAAAAATCTTAAAAGCAATTTCTGAATGGCACAAAGTGAAATGATTATAAGATACCCAATCATATTGCTCTGATGCCTGACTTCATGGAAAATTGTTTATATTAATGTTCACTTAAATATGTGAGTACATAAGTAGGATTTAGTACTTGGCTAAATTTTTAATTTTTAACCCAAATGTTTCTTAATGTAACAGTTTACATGTTCTTCTTTTATTCCCTTTGTTTTAGTTGTTACCTCTTATTGATATGAAGTGTGTACCATAGTTAAACATTATTTTAATGGTAGAAATATCATAACACACGCATGCACACACACACACACACACTTCTGGGAGAGAGCACATGCCTGCCTTTCTAGAGTGTAAATGTTATAGCATAAATAAATCAAATGACATGTAACTACAAATTATGAAAAGTACTGCAAAGAAAAATACTGAGTGACTTCTTTTAGACATTGACATTTAATCTGAAACCTGTATGATGAGTGGACAGATAAACATACATGTATGATGATGGAGGAAATTAAATAAAAAATACCTGTTGGAAGTAGTGCCAGAGAGAGATAGAGGAAGATTTTTATGAGATTGGAAAAATAGAGTATGGAATATTCATTTGTATAACTTGATGAAAATCTTTGGATTTGTGGAAAAATACTGAAAGTCAGTAAAGACAAAAAAGTCTGCTTTGTATTAAAATACATATTTGGACATAATATAGAGAGTGGGGTAGAAGGGGATTTTCAAAGGTATCATTTATGAGACTATTTTTCTGAAGTATCTGGACGAGGCAAAGTTTACTATTGATCAAGATTGTATGTTCAAGATAGTGAACATACCTAGAACTTTAAGAATCCAGGTGAAATAAAAATGATTGCTATTGTTAGGCAGAGAGAGAAAAATGAATATATTCAAAATATTCTAGGAAGTAGACTTACATGATCTTGTGACTGATTATAACAGCAGAAGTAAAACAGATGGAGATGTCATGAATCATGGCTAAGTTTGGCATGGACAACTATGTAAAAGGTTATGTTACTTTTAAAAATCAATATAGTGACTGTTGGAGGAATAGAAGGTTTTATGTGGAAGATTAAGAGCTCAGCTTTAGATATGCTAATCTGAAGTGAAGTGCCCATGAGAAATATAACTAGGGCCATCAAGTAAGCAGATTGTCAATGGGTTTAAAATCAAGTAAAGGCATCAGGGGTCAAGACAAAATTTATGAGTCTTTATTGAGAATCATAAATAAAACCAAAAGCGGATAAATGATTGGTCCCTAAGATTGAAGGCTTTACCATTTAAAATTAAGAAGGAAGATCAAGCAAAGGAAGGTGATATTTGCCATGAATATGAAGAAAATTAAGAGTGTAATATTATAGAAATGAATTGGAAAGTGTTTTCTGCAAATCCTGAGTATTTGGATCCCAAATACTACTAAATTCAACCAGAATGAGGAATAAAAAGTGTTCATTATATTTAGTAAAATGGTGATTACTGGAACACTAATAACATCTCTTTTTGGTAAAATGGTAGGAAATACAACTTAACATAAAATAGATTGAGAAATGACTGGAGAAGTGTGTGAAGGATGAGAGATCCAGGTTTCACACTGCTGGAGAATAAAGTTGAAAATATGAAAAACTAGAAAATAAGGTAGTATAAAAATGGATATTCATAATTTTCTAAAGATACACAACAGACACAAAAACATTTAAATACCAACCTTCCTGTGGAGTGTGGGGGGGAATAAGAAGGGAGGGTGGTTGGGGGGCATGGGAGGGAGGGAGAGAAAAAGGGAGGCAGGGAGAAAGGAAGGGAGGAAGAGGGAACTGGCATTGATATATAAAATAAGAAAAAAAAAATAACAAAATACCCCTATGTGTTTTAACAATAGTACCTGTAAAAATTATACCTTAATAGCAAAATAAAATTAAAATAAATAAAAAACAAAGGCAATAAATAAGCAAATAAAGAAAATATCTGTGCCCTGAACTTGGTTTCTAAATTCCATTTCACCAAAAAGTATCAGGCTTGTTGGAGAAATTTCTAATTGCATGGATTAGGCAGATCATCTTAATGTTACAGGAAGTGAGGAAATACTCAAAGGGTGAAAAAGTCATGTCAAATGGTGGGAAATGTTATTTTGAATGTATCATCACTGGCTAAAACTAAACAATTTGAGGGTTGAAGTAAACAGAGAAAATAGAACCATTTGTATAATATAGGGGACCATAAGCTCTTACATAAGTAACTGAATGGACAAATTTAACGTTCAGGGATTTATGGAAATTATGTAACTTCAATGATTCTAATTACACAGACTTAATATAAGTCAAAAGGAGAATAAAATAAGTTGCCCTTAAGATGCAATCTTAGTTAAAGATCAAGGTTGACATTAATTATAGACTAAGTCAATAGTAGTACTCCTTGATAGGAAACAATGGGAAGAATAAAGTATTAATTTTGTTATATTCTTGTCAAACATGGATGATATGACTCAAAATCTTAAAAACTTTAAATTGAAGAGTTTTCTATAAAATAATTGGTTTAGAATATTTAGGACATTTGGTTATGAGAACTATGTACAAATAGAAACAATAAAAAAATCAAAAGATACCATAAGATGGTACAATGATAAAGAAGACAGTGGTTAATTCTAGAACAGATATTTTTGTTAAAATAGACATTATTGGTACAGATAGAAAATATGAATGGAATTTGAATACTAGGAGTGCTTTATGTATGTTAACATTTTGACTTGGATAGCAACATTGTGATTGTTATAGGACAGTGCTCTTATCTTCAGTAGATAAACAAGTGATTGGTAAGAAATGAGCCAAGAATGTATTGTTAAATTTTGTCATTTATAATTTTTATTAAGCTTGTGATTGTTTCCCAATGACAGAGTGAAGGGAAGAAGAAAAGTGAAGAACTGAAATTCAATCAGTAAGTGGGGGCAAGAGTTATTTAGATAATGGGGAAAGAATGTGAAGTTCTATTTATTCAAGTAGAAGAGACAAAATCTTATTGAAAATCCATTTAGAAAGATCTAATATCTAATAGGAATACTGTTGTTAAACATAAAAGAAAGAGAAAATGGGAAAAGGGTCTGTTACAGAGCCTGTGTAGGGGAAATGAAATCTAACAGGACTTTCATGCATTGTCTTCTTGAAAGACCTTATGAGTATAGACACAATCTAACTTTGTAATTCATGACAGGACATGGGAGATTTCCCTTGTGATGGTTATAAAAAAAATGCACAATCATGAAATGTTATGATCCAAATGAATCAGAACTTTAGGAAAAATATCAAGGGTGACTGAGTGAAGTAACACAAGGAATACAGTAGCATGGCTGGGCAATGCTGAGGGCTCAGGTTACCACGATGACTGCTATGGTTAGGATAATGACTATCACAGGTACAAATGTTTAAGGTTTTGTCATCAGCCCATGGCACTCCAAGAGGTGGTGGAATGCTTAAGAGGTAAGGACTAATTGGAAGTATCACGGTCATCTTTGGGCAAGCCTTTGAATGTCATATAGTGATTCTGACCTCTTGTCTTTTGTTTTGTTCTGACTGTGAGGTGAACAGCTTCCTATATTGCAAGCCCTTCCCATGATGTGCTGCCTTGACACAGGCCTAAAAACAATGGGGTAACTGAACACAATTATTCTCCACTTCTCCAACAGGGCTTTGTTGCTTGCATTCTTCAATGGGTATGGGCAAGTATGACAGTTATAATGATTCAATATTTGAGTTTTGCTAGGGAGGTAGGAGGATTTAGAGTGTTTGGAAGATAGATTGAAATAATAGCTTACTTGCTTTAGAACTTGAGAAATATAAGTCTTCCTAAAATTACCATTTGAAGCAATTCTTATTTATGTAGAAATTCTCTAACCTTTCACTGATCTGAAAAGCAATGAACTTAGTAAACTTGTGAGGTGTCAGAATAAATTTGAAATTGAATACTCTTGATGCTGAAAATATTACTCCTCCTAATAAATTGCAATGGTGCTCTAGAGTTTTCTGGTCATTTGGAATCATTAATCAGAACTTTAAAATACTGGCATTTAATTGCAGATTTTAGCTTGTGAAGATCCTATCTGCTCAGTGTTTATAAAAGTAGGGTAAATACATAGATTTTGTGCTAAAAATATAGATAGGGCATAGTCTTTAAAAATCTTAACAACTAAGATATTAATCCAGTCACCTGCATGTCTATATGGGAAGCTCTGTGTTTTTTCTATTTTTACTGAACCTTTGAAGATTTAACTGGAATTCTCTGCTGTCAAAACATGCAGTTCAAAACTGCTGGATGGTGTATTGAAAACCAATAATATGCTTAGCCAGTGTGTCAGGCTTTCCCTTCAAATTTCAACTATAATGTCTTTTAAGAAAATTTACTTCCCAGATTTTTGACACAATGAGCTAATAATGTGGCATCATTAAAAATAGACAGGGTTATAGGGAAGTTAAATGCAGGCCTAAAGTTTGAGATACTTTTCAAGACAAATTTGACATAGATGCAGTAAATATTGGAGAGATTTCTACACAGGATTATGGTGCAAGTAAGGGGACAAGGGAATTCTGAAAAAACTAGGAATGTGGTGGGACGTGGAACAAGGGAAAAGAAGATAAAAATCTTTATAATTTTCACAGTGCTGGTAGTATTTGATTATTCCTGATGAAATTTGAGATAAAATGATACAACTCTTTCCCAGAAACTTATCAAGGAAATAAGAAAGACAAAAGAATTGAAATTACCTTACCAAGTGTCAGTGGATCAAATGATATATCCATGTCACAACCCTTGGAACCTTTGTATGACATCTTTCCTTGAAATAATAGTATTTGCAGATTTTGCAGATGTAATGAAGTTAAACATCTTGAGATGAGGTCATCTTCCATTAACCTAATACACATATGTCCTTTTTTTTTTTTTTTTTTTTAAGAGAAAGTCACATGAAAACTGGAGTCATAGAGTTCTAAGTCAAGGAACACCACCAGCTACTCTTGCAGCTCAGTTTTCCTCTTAGGATCTCCACTAAAAGAAAAGTTCTAATGCCTATGTTTTAGATTTCTAATGTGAAGAATGGTGAGAAGGAATTGCAGTGGTGTTAAGCCACTCATTTTGGCATAATTTGTTATAGTTACCCTAGAAATCAGATATCCTAAATATATGATTTATATATATGGTGGTTCCACTGACATAAGCAAGAATGTATGATTAATTCTAAGCCTGTATATATCTTGGTATTGTGTAATCATGACAGTGAACATGGTCAACATTTTCTGGGATTGGTAGATATAACCTTCATACTCAATAATGTGAATGAGTTATTGTTCCTAGTCCTAATAATAGTTTGATGATGGAATTATTGTTATGAATCTTAATTTACAGATGAGGATATCAGTAATCAATAGATTTCTTAATAGCTCATAGAAGTCAATAAAACAGGGGCTTGAATCTATACATTCTACTTCCAAAGCCCATGCTTTTAACATCCTGCTGTCTGGATACATTATAGTTATAGAAAGAGCTTATTACTGAATAAGTTTGATTGGCTGGTCAATCAAGGGGCTTTTATTTTTAAATTCAGCCTAAATTCACAGTTTATTTCTACATTATAAGTATACAGATCACAACAGGACATTATTCCCTTTTCCCTTCTTACATATTGATTTTGTTATTAGATGATTGTGTACATATATACAATGTATTCTGACTGGTCTCTCCCCTCTACCATTTTTTATCCATCCTGTCAATAACAGTGAAGCTGTTTTCTGCTGTGTGTTGCCTCTTATAGTAACTACAGTTGAGTAAAATTGATATGTGCAGTGCTTCATCTAATACCTTAACGTGATGCTGCTCTCAGAGAAATATGAAGATTTCTCCATAATATTTCAGCTATTTGCAGAGGATGCTTTACGTCATTACACTTTATGAACTGTTTTTCTTTTTATCAGAGTAAGACAGTTTACCCTTTAATCTGATTATATACTCTAATATCTTTGTGCTAAATTATATTCTAAATTTATTCTAATTTTATATAAATTAATCAGAAAAATATGAAACAGCAATATTGTACCACTAAATGAATGGACTTTGCTTTGCCTAGACATTTGTATTGTTCAGTCATTGTTAGGGGCTCTTCAATATAGATACCTTCAATTCCATTTCACCTGAAGCTGTGCCCTCTCTGCCATGATGGGTGGTCTCTCCAGGTGGCAAGACAAAACAACCCTTTCCTTTCCAAAGTTGATTTCATAGATGAGAAAATAAGTAATGCAGATATAAACAGATTCAAATTGTGGATCTAAAATCTACACCTGTGTGGACTTGGGGACATATTTTAATCTTACTTCCCAATGTGTCAAACAAGTAACTGTCAAATGAGATAGCTACGTATGAGGGGTCCTTTTAATAGGTGACATTCATGAAAGTACTTAATACTGTGGCTGGCAGGTATTTTCACTATTCATCTCTCTTACGTCTTTTCTGTTTCTGAAGGCTATCTTTAGGTTGGAAGAAAATACAGTATCACTTAAGACCAACAGTATGCTTTTTCATACATGGGAACACTTAAAAATGCCTCAAGGACAAAGCCCCAAGGATTGTTGTGAAGTCAATGTGTCAGGCTCCAAATTGTCTTAGAAAAATCAATTTGAGTTCAGCCTAAAGGAGGCTGTATTTCAGAAAATTGGAGTTTAATATCTAGAATACAAGATTTCAAAGTGTTCTCTAAAGTTCAATACAACTTTCACCATACTAGATGGGCTTTTCTTTCAGCAATGATAAAAGGGGCACATTTTACTACTCCTGACTAGGTGGCTTTGTTTGTGTTTCAGAAGAATTTTGTACTTTTATAGGTCCAGCAGAAAGTTTTTCCTTAAAAACTGTACATGAAAATACTTTATTTCTTTGGTCTATTCCCTCCACTGACTCCAGGTGTGATACAGGATCTTTTGTTACACATGGAGTCAAGGGACAGGAACACTATAGGCCAATTTTGGGAGCAGGTTTCATTCTCTGATCTCTAGCTCTTTCCTCCAGTATTAAAAGCACCATCACTAATATACATATATTTCTGCCTTTGCTTTGCTAGTTTCATTTTCAGCATGGTCTATAATGTGAGCATCTGATGACTGATACTACTTGTCCAGCAACCTAACAAAGATTATAAACTTGACATTTTTCATAATGAAACATTATTAAGCACTGGGGTATTTACTACTATGCCATGAATTGGGTAATATAGAACATGATCTATTATTTCACAGGAATGCCAATGTCATGCATCATTAATAAGTGCACTGTTCCCATTATGTGTGAGGCTTTTAATTAGCATACATATTTTTGTCATCATATATCAAACTAAGCTGACTTTTTCTCATCTTGTGTTGCTTTTGCTGACTTGAGAAGTTGAACTCTTACTGTAGCCAGGTATACTAAATTGTGAATTTTGCAAGACATTTAAAATGAATTTTCAGTATATAGATGAAAAAAAAACCAATTTTCTCCAAGCTTTTAAAGTAAAATGGCATGATGTTTTTCCCCTTAAAATAATTTCTCTGGCACCTTCACAAATATCCATGCTATTAATTAAAACTTAACGTGTTCGCATGATACAGAGCTTTTCAAAATAGGGTCCGCAGACCACCTGATATAAATTCTTGGAGTAAATGTGGAAGTTGTGCCACGATTTTTGTCTAATGACAGTCTAAGTAATTGCTACATGCTGAATCTTTAACCTCACAGAAAATGGCTACAAAGAGAGTAGATACTCTTTTATTTCTCCTCTTTTCATTAATAAATCACCTTTGCCACTCGTGTAATCCAAAATCTTTCTCAGTAACCTAAGGCTATCTTGTTGCCTAGAGAGCTGTAGTTGTTCTACTTAGAGCAAAGAACTGGGAAGAAGTTTCTAGTTTTCATTTTGCCACTTACGATCATATGGCAGTGGGCAAGTATTAAGATTGCTGAGCTAGCAAGGCAGTGGGGCACTTGGGAGGCAGAGGCATGTAGAACTCTGGGAGATTGAGGCCAGCCTGGTCTACAGAGTGAGTGTCAGGTCAGGATAGTCTCCAAAGCTATACAGAGAAAACCTGTCTCGAAAAACACAACAAAGCAAAGTATGATTGAGGAGCATTACAATTATTAAGTCTCAAGAGTTTGTCTTGTTGGATTTTTATCAGTGCCTCATCTGCTGCAAGGAGAGTAGCAGAGAGACAAAAGAAAAGTAGAAGATGAAATAAGAAATCTCTAGGTTTGGAAGAGCAGAATAAGTCTAGGGGTTAGAGCATGGCTCTGATACTATTATATCATCTTGAACAATTTCAACACTTTTAAGGTGTAGACTATTCATTTATCAACATGGGGAGAATATATACCCCATAGGACTCCTTTTTATATTAAAAGAGTTGTACAGAGACTGGAAAGATGGTTTAGCACTTAAGAGTACTAGTTGCTTTTCCAAAGGAGCCTGAGCTAATTTCCAGAATCCATGCGGTACCTCATAATTGTCTGTAACTCTAGTCCTAGAGGATCTGATACCTTCTTGTAACTTCCATGGGGACCTGGCATGCACATGGTGCACAGATACACATGCAGGGAAAACACTGCTACACATACAAGAATAAAAATTGAAAACAGATGTACAGGTTATATATAAACAACTAGTAGAGTGGGTGCTTAATAACTAATATATACGACAAAGAGTAAAAGGAGGAATAAGGAGAGGGTGGACGCCTCAGTGGCTTTTCCACATCTACTTTGGCATGTCTACTGGTATCATTCCTGTCCAAGTCAAGTTTAGGCAGCCATGTCGGTAAGACTTTGTAGGTTTAGCTTCTGAAATTACTAGGGGATACAGTCTAATAGCAACCCCTCCACCCCCTGAATCTGTTGCTCCTACAATCTTCCTGCCTTCTCTTTTACAATGTGCCCTGAGTCTTCTGTGAGGGAGTTGATTTGTAGATGTACCTACCGAGGCTGGGCTTCATAACAGAAGACACATATACAAGTAACATTTTATAGATTGAACAGGAATATATATATATATATATTCCATAAATATATATATATGTATATATATATATATATATATATATATATTCCATAAATTTGAAAGCAAGCATGGGAAGGTTTGGAGGATGGAAAGAGAAGAGAAGAGGAAAATGTTATAATTACATTTTAATCTCAAAATAAAAATAAAAACAGGAAAAGAGGAGAAGAAGGAAAGAGCAGGGTATGAGACAAAATCTTGGGCAGTCAGTATACTAGTAGATTTGAAGACAATTGGATGTGGGAGCTTTCATATTCTGGTATTGAAATTACAGTGGTTATCGTCTTAGAGGAATTTATATTTATTTATTTATATTTATATTCTATGTGTGTAAGTAGATGTCATTTGAGTATCACATAAACTTGGGCTTTTTTGTGTGAGAATGATTATAAAGAAAATTAGAATGATTAGTAATGGAGACTAGCAAGGTACTATTGGTTATAGAAAGCCTTTCAGATACTAGATCAATAGATTGGAGACTCGAAGTGAGCAGGGGTTGACTTATGGATATTAGAGAAGAAAGATTCTGAACTGAGAGAGCATTAGTTTTTAAAAATTTAAAATACTGAATTCAGAATATGTAGCTGGATCAGAGAAGGTAATAGGAATAAGAAGTTGTGTGTGAGGGGGCTCTGTAGATGGGACAGAGAAGATTGGGGAGAACCTTTGTAGAGTATAATAGGATGCCATCTTTTACTCCGAGGGAAATGAGAAAACTGTGGGAGGTTCTGACCATAGGAGTGACATCATCTGCTTTTCAAAGGACCATTTTTGCTGCTGTGTTAAAAGATTCTTGGCAGACAAGAAAACAAAAACAAAAACCAAATCAAAAGAAAACCAGCCACCAGAAAAGAGGCTAGTGTAAGGATAATCAAAGCAAAAGGTGATGGGAGACAGGAATTGGGATGGTAGCAGTCGAGACTGTTATCAGGTTCCAGGTGTAGTGAAGATTTAGTCAGATTGTTTTGTTCACTGTTCAGATATATGCACGTGAGAAAATGATGACTCTATGTTTTTTTTAGCATTAAGGTGTGGAAGAATAGAGTTGTATTTTCTGAAATGGTGAAGACTGCCTGTCGCTGATAGAGGAAGGGGTAACAGACATGTGTTATTCGGCTGAGAAAATAGGAAGGCATTACTAAGCAGCTCTCAGTACTTTCTGTGTGAGGTACCCTGTAACAGGTGCCCTGGGTCTTTATACTAACATGCCTTTGTTGGTATTATAAAGAAGCCAGAGAACACTTTCAGTTTTAGGCAAGTACTTGTAAAATTATTTTAGGAATAAGCTGTGGTCTTCCTTATGCATGAGAAGTCCATATTCAGAGTTAATATACATCATTTTTCAGCTTTCCAAAGCCACATTCATTATCTCTGAACTTCAGCTTCAACCAAATCAAATGAAACTAGTACAAGTCGAGGGGCTGCAACTTTGCTATTTGCTTACTCACAGCAATGCCTTACCACCGCTCCAGTAACTGCCTTAATTGCTTTCTGGAAATAATCCTACCCCATCTGGTGGGATGTTTCTGAAGCATTAAGTGCTCCAGGAAAAAGAGCTTCTGTGCTTTACAGTAAGCACACAGCCTTCAGGAGCCTCAGTGGCTGTTGTGTGCTGTTTCCCAAAGAGCTGAATGGAATGCTAGTGTGTCATTTCAGTCTGAAGAAGGCATTTAAACACTGATGATGTTATCTGACGTCCTAATTTCTGCAAACATTGATCTGCTTAGAGTAGAAAAGAAATCTCTGCTTAGACAGTCAGGGATGGGCTCAGATTAATAGTCAGGGGTAAAAGACTGAAGCACCAGGAACAGTAAACTCTTTTCCCTTAACTTTAGGATGCTTTATAAGATTTTCTTCCCAGATTTATTTTTGCTTCAACAAAGAATATTCTTTCTGAGCTCAATCCAATTTGTATATAAAAAATACATACCCATATTGATTTCGCCGTGGTTTAAAATGGTATTTTTGCAGTACAAAAATTTAATCAATACAATCTTATGATTTGGACTGGTAATGGTAAACATACTAACAGATATTTCATTTCATGGGGCCAAAGCTCTGGAAATTGATACTACAGAAAAGGATTACTCATTCACCATTGGGTATAACTTTGTTTACTCAACCATGATATAGGTGTAAAGCAGAAATACAATTATGCTGTGGCCAACACACAAGGGGTTTTTGAACAGTAGAACTTGCCTTCCCAATTCCCCTCAAGGCCCATAGATTGTACATGTTGGCAGATCAAATAAGGATATTGTGGGAAATCGTTTACAGCGAATGAAAAACAGCTTAATCTGATAGGCTGGAGAATTAGACTGGCATAGTTTTTGAAGAAATAAAAGTCTGTAAGATCATGTCGTTAAAAGTGAAGCATTTGGAGAAGACAGTTTCTCAAAGATAAAAAACAGCACTGTCCCTAAGGATTATGACACTTGAATATAAGATTGAAGCTGAGAGGCAGGGAAGCACAAAATATATTGCTATTGCTATAAATATAGTCTTTGAGGTAGCTAGTAAAACTTGAGGTGTAGATTTATCTTGGCATCATACAAGGACAGTGAAGGTAATAAAAATAACACCAGCATCTTCCATGTTCAGATAACTAATTAATATTACCTATAATCAGTTCACTAGGAGGCCTTTCTCACACTAAGTACCACTGCTTTCTAACTCACTGGCTCACTTTCAGGGGGAAAAACATCACTCCAGTAAACAAGGAAGAGACAGGTAACTGTATTGTTTTGACAATAGAGAATCAGAGGGAAGAATTGTTTGTCTCCATATCATATAGCACTCTGGTTGTATTACGTGAAACTGCCTCAGGAAACTGACAATGCATAAGTTCTAAATATGAACAAATTCTATTTATATTATAACAATATGAGGGAAGACATCAGAAAGGATTATTTTCTCTGATATATATGTATAAGTACATATATATATAAACATATATGTGTGTGTGTGTGTGTGTGTATGAATACCATTTAGAAAGTATGCATTAACTTTTACTTATAAAGTTATTGTAAGAGGGACATGTATTTCAAATGTCAAAATTTCACTGTTTTTGGAATAAATTGTGTACCACATAAGTGTCAAAATACAGAGTTATGACTTCTATTTTATTTTTCTAATCTTCAATGTGCAATGCAAAGTTCCTGTCATTTATGCTCTTGAACTGAATGTGGCACATTTTCTAACAAATGTATGTAATCAGATTTTCAGAAGAACAGTATCTTGGTGAATATTTATCCAGTAAAAGGGTAAAAGCCAGAGTGGCAAGATGGGCCAGCTGGTAGACAGTTGTCAGATGACCTGATGACCTATTCTAGATCACCAGAATCCACATGGTGGAAGTAGATAACTGACTCATGAAAATTGTCTTCTGACTTCCATGGGCACATGCTGTGGTCTTTATACTTATACATTAACACACACACACACACACACACACACACACACACACACAGAGAGAGAGAGAGAGAGAGAGAGAGAGAGAATATACAAATGTTGAAAAAGAAAAAAGAATCAGTTAGATTTAGGCATAATGTCTTCGCTGTCAAGGAGGCACTTAGGTACTTATGAGAAAAAAATTTAGAAATTTGCTTGCTTGTCTTCCTCTTCCTAGAAAATTTTAGGGTTATGCTCATTCAAGCATTTATATTAGTTATCATTTCTACAGTAATATAAAACAAATCTTTACCTTCATCTCAAACATAATATTGCCACTTTCTAGGATGCATGCAGATTGTTGATTCCAGCATTGAGAAAGAGGGAAACAAAACTCATAAAATTTCCCAGGCTTGTCTATAACAGAGCCAGAGATATACACATGGCTCCTGGCTCAGTTTTTAGATGCTCCAATATATGAACAGCTTTGAAAGGCTACTGCCCTCAGTTAGATTAGGTTAGAAAATATCTCTTATTGGCAGTAGCTGCATACATTAGACCATTATTTGTCTACTACTACATGCCTATGCTGGCTCCAAAGCAGATGCTCAACATAAGATTTGTAGTGTGTTTCAAAATACTCTAAAGGAACATGAATAATTCTTCAGTGCTTTTAAATGTTATGCTACACATAACATTTCATGTGTCATAGTCAAAACAAGTCATATAATGATCCTCCTAAAGAGGGTCGTGTTCCAAAGGTGAAAACAATTAGAAAATATTTGTTAGTATAAAACATAATTTTATCTTGGCTCAAGATTCTTCAACTTGCTTTTTGCTTCCTTGGGCGCTCCAAAGGCATCTTTAAAGGACCTCAGGATTTAGAGAGTACCATTCAACCTCAAGTGTCTCCAATATACATATAAAGCAGGGATACAGCATCAGAATCTTTGTTGTATTACAATAAGAATACCAATACTCTTTTTCAGGGTCATGAAGCAAAATGGAATGTAAAATGGGAACACACCACAGAAAGATCCATTCATTGTCTCTTGTTCTACTAACCAGGCTTCGGTTCTCCCACTGTGATACAGAAACATCCTCAAGAATACTGTGACTTTTCATGTCACAATGTATTAGGTGCACATAATGTTACCCATAATGAATATCAAGTCTCAGGTGCACAGCATGCTTTAGAAACTAATTTCTAAAGTAGACATACATTTTTACATTAATTTTGGACTCCACAGCTGTCTCTTTACTGCTAAACAACTCGATGTGCATGCAAGAATAACTGTTTTAATATAATATGATTATAAGTTTTCAGCCTTGCTGGATTTTAAACTATGATTTGTTTAGAAAACAAAGATACTATTTTTCATTTATGGTAAGAGGGAAAATGATCATTTTGGATATGACACAGGTCATTCCACGTCACTAGACATTCTGAAGAACATTTTCAATGAGGACAAAAGAATAAAGTTGTATGACTTGTTGAGATAAACATTTTAGGAACAAAATAAAATGTACTTGAACATTAATGTTAAGGTAAGCTAGTCTGTGTGTGTATGTAAAATCTAAGTCACCTGGGGGGAGATTTTCAGAGTATATACATGCCATTTACTTTCATTACAATTGCCTTAAATAAGAATTTAGGCAGTACTGAAAACAGTCAACCTTACTGAAAGAAGGAACCCATTATACTTTTCAAATATATTGGAACCCACTGGTTTGGAAGTATTCTAAAGCAAACATCAGTGGCAACATTGTTTTTCTTATAACAAAACCCAAAGTCATCTGCTTCTAACAGCATCACTCATTTCAACTGAGATTGTAAAAGTATGTTAACATGTCCTACTGAACACATTCCCGATAAAGAAGAGATCTGGTATTGTGCTATGTATTTGGTTTGGAATTACATTACACATACCTACAAGGAGAGTAACAATGTTTTTGATTCCAATTTTGGAAGTGGAGACAATAGGAAGATCGAGTAACTTGATGCCCCTTCCTCTGTTCTATCCTACTATGTTCCCTCCCATATATCCACCACCCACTCATTCATCTCTCCATATATGTTAATGTGTATCTACTGGTTCCTTAATTAAGGCAAAGCAAATTCTAATATTAATTCCATGTTTACATATGAACAATAAAACTTTTTAAGTGTTTTCCCCCCCCCATGGAGGTTAGCAAATACATTTACCTGTCCTAAAACATATTTTATTCCTACAAAAAATAAAATCTACTTTCCATTCAATTAGGTGGATGTCATTGGTCTTTGTTTTGTAAATTTATACCAAGTAAAAGTCCCTCTTCAAATCTCTGTAACATGTTGAGTGAGAGGTCTTCTTTGGAATAAGATTGCTATAGAAATATACTACTGAGAGGAGAATGGGGTTACAACCACTTTCCATTTGAATTCTTGCCTCTGGATGTGCAAATGCTAGGTGTAACCCTTTGTTACATTATTAATATAAAAAGAATGCATGTCTATACAAAGCTCATACATAACACAAGGATATGTGCTATCTCAGTATAATCTGGATTGTAGGAGCCAGAAGGATCAAGAACACCACAAGAACCCACAGAATCAACTAATCTGGGCTTATTGGAGCTCACATAGATTTAACCAACAACTGGGGAGATTGCATGTGTCTGCCCTCTACATATATGTTTTGGTGGTGTAGCTTGTACTTTTGTGGAACTCCTAAAAGTAGGAATGGTGCTGTCTATGACTCTTTTGCTTTTGGGAACGCTTTCCTCCTATTGGGTTGCCTTGTCTAGCTTTAATACAACTTGATATGACATGTTTGGTTGATATCCCTGGGAGGCCTACCCTTTTCTAAAGGGAAACACAGGATGAGTTTATAGGTGTGGGGAGAGGAGAGGTGATGAGAAGAAGGGCAGGAAAAAGCTGAAACTGTGGTTGGGGCATATAAGAGAAGAAAAAATAAAAAATATAAACAAAAAATATCAATATAATCTGGAAATTAAGCCATGATGTACATAATTGCACATAACAAGTCAGCATGTCTGAAACCCAAGAAGCCCCAGGCTATGCTTGATGGCCCACAAAAGCAAAGTCCATTCTTCTACTTCTATGTCAAGAATATAAGACAAACATACAATCATAGTTGGAGCATAAGCCAACTGGGATGTCATTTACTACACACACAAACACACACACACAAACACAGAGACATATATATATATATATATATATATATATATATATATATTTAAAGAAGTTGAGAGGAAGGAAACAATAATTGAGGTAGGAGACGAATGAAGCCACATGCTTTACAATCTAATCCTATAAAATCTGAGCAAAGACTGGATACTTAGGGTACCTTAGTTTCTTAATACATTAGATTTAATGTCACAATGTAAAAAGTTATGATAAAAGATTTTTTTTTCAAGAACAAAATGGTGTTGTTACTAGAAACTCTTCAGGAATAAATATCAGTCTGGAAACTACCCAATGTTGTGTCTAAAAGTCACCCTCTCAACGGCATTGTTACTTTTGTTCCTCCCACAGAAGGAAGAAGGAAATGAGCCTTAATGGCAATACGAAGATCAATGCCTACTATTTATATATAAAAAATGTAGTTTTAGGTATAGGATAGGCAAAGCAGCGAAGGAAATGTTGGCTGAGGTAGCTTTGAGTGCATAGATCTGTGGTATTTTTGCATGAAATATTTTTGGTTATAAACCTTGACCTGAGAGGCTGCTGAAATTGATTCACTTACTGACACTCAAGCATGGTCTTAACCATTAAACAGCCTGCACATGAAGAAATGTGCTAATTGAAGAAACCTAATATGTATTTGGGACTTGTGCAAATCATTTATCCTAAGAGTACCTAGATTTTCTCCTCTGTTAAATGGCAATACTCACTCATGGGGCTGTTGTAATTATATGCAATACTGATCAGGAAGAGATTGAAAAAGTACAAAACCATACAATTTCAAGTTACACTATAGTTAGGAGGAATGATTTTCAAAAACTAACAATATGGGATAGCAATATGGCTCAGCAGTTAAAGACACTTTGTCTTGGTTAGGGTTTCTTTGTTGTGAAGTGACACCATGATTACCACAACTCTTCTAAAGGAAAACATTTAGTTGGGCCTGGGTTACTGTTGAGAGATGTAGTTCATTATTGTCATGGTGAGAAGCATGGCAGCATGCCGGTAGGCATGGTATTGAGAGGAGGCTAAGAGATCAATATCTGGATCAGTAGGCAGTAAAAAGAGAGAGTGACACTGGGCTTAGTTTGAGCTTCTGAAACCTCAAAGCCTATCCTCTCTCAAATGAGGCTACCTACTACCTACTCCAACTAGGAGGCATCTCTTAATGACATTCTCTAAACATTTAAAAATATGAACATATGGCGGCCAATATTGTTCAAACCACCACACACTTGCTGCTCATGCCTAGAAACCTGACATTGATCCCTAAAACTCTTTCAAAGACAGAGAGAACTAATACAAGAAAGGTGTCCTCTGTGCACACATTGAGGCATATAAGACCATGATTACACACACACCCACACCCACACCCACACACACACACACACACACACACGATGAAAATAATAAAAATAATAATTTTAAATATTTTCTTAGGTTTATTTTATTTTATGTTTATGCGTGTTTTGCATGCATGACATACATTTGTAGCACATATGTGTCTGGTGTACAAGGATGTTATAAAAGGACATTGGATCCCCTGGAACTGGTATTACAGGTGATTATAAGATAACATGCGTGTGCTGGGAACTGAACCTAGGTTCTTTGCAGTAGCTACAAGTGCTTTTAAATACTGAGTTGTCTCTCCAGTCCTTAAAGAAATTATTGAAAACCAAGGCAAAACAGTTTCTAGGAAGTAAATGGTAAAACTAATGATGCAGTTAGCACTGTTTTTTAATTTTTAGCTTATCCTCTTTTTATTTATTTGTGTGTCCATCTATATGAGGAGGGTGTCAAATATTCCACACTATAATTCTTTGCTTTATTCCTATGAGGCAGGATCTCTCTCTGAACCTGGAGCTTGCCCCATTTTGGCTAGTCTGATTGGCTAGTGAACACTAAGAATCTGCCTGTCTCTGGCCCCCTATGCTGATGTTATAGGCACTGATGACTATGCCCAGTTTTTACATGGGTACTGCAGATTCAACCTCAGGTTCATGTACAGAATGCACTTTTATCCACTGAGCCATCTGTCTAGACATATTTTTGTCTTACTACTTCCAAGTTACTGCTATGGTGGCTATTTGATGATGTTTAAATGTATATTAACTTCTCTCAAGTCTAGATGAATTCTGTAGGGCAGTGGTATCATTTGAACACTTTACCAGAGACATGAAGTGCAATATTTACATTCTATATAATTTTCTCCTTAATTATTACTATAATCCTTTAAGTATGAGGCATAGAAGTTCCTTGGAGTGATTACCAGTCAGCATTTAGATATAAACCAGTTTTAGTAGGTCATGTAAACAAAATTTTTTTTGGACATTATTTAAAATGTATTTTAATCTTCATCAACATGATAAAAAAGAATGGAAAAGTTGATTTCTAAGATTTGGTCTTGTTTAGGTGCTGCTAACTTGGTATCATTATCTCAGTTATTTTACTGGATATCTGTATAGAGGAATAGGTCACATATATATTCCAATTTATTGTAAAACCCCTGGCTATTAATAAAACCCAAATCCCCAAATTAATCACCAATTAGTCAACTTCAGACTATGCCAAGAAATCTTATATTAAGATGCTGAGACCTACTTTCTGTGTCAAGAGACAAAATGTAAAATACTTACTAAATTACATATATACTACAGCCATATAGGTAGTGTGCTAAACATGGTGACACCTGATCCTCATCTCAAACTTTTGTGTATTTGAATTGGTTGAGGATGGACACAAAATATTCAATAAACACCCAGGTATTTCTAATTTGTATTCAAATTTAAGAAATTGTGAGGCCAAACATATCAAATTTATATAGTTTTAGGAAACACATTCAATGTGTTTGTACGACTTGAAACAAATGTGATTTTCACATTTTTAACTGCCAGACACAGGATAATGATATGAATTTAAATCTCAGTGTCTATAAATAAAGTTTTATTGAGACTCAGAAAAGAAAGAAACATGCCCAAAATGCTTACTCTTGTGGAAATGTTCACGTAAAAAGAGATCACAAAGTCTGTATACTGCCTTGTTCTAGAGTCTGGATTTCATGAAGCTATGAAGCAGTTTTGGAATGTTCATTATTATATCTGCGTTATCTAAACACAGTATCTGGGAGCTAGCATTTAGGAGATAGATCAATGAGAAACCTTACACAAATAACTGACTTCATATCTACGAACACTAGAAAATTATACCAATTCAAAGAAAAAAGCAAAAAGAAGGAAAAGTACTCACCTAATGTGCTCCTATCTGAAGGAGGAAAGGTACTAAAGATGACATAATAAGAACTACCCTTATTTCTAGAAAACCTCCATTGGGGTAAAAAGTGTTTAGAGTGATGTACAACCATGGGAATTTCCCTAGTTATGAAATTTCACCTATACTATAAATTTTAAATTTGTTCTTGGCAGCACCGATTTTGACTTGTTTGTACTGATATCATTAATTTGATTTTTGAATTGAAATTCAGGTGGCTGCAATTGTATCATATTTCATAAAAGGTATTTCTTAATAGTTAAAACCAAATCCAGATGACAAAGGTAGCTTGAGTAAAAAAGGTACTAATGGATTTCTAATTATCATTCCCCAATTTTCATAGCTAACCAGGTTGATGAGTCAGTGGCAAGTATAAGGAAAATGATATATGGGTAATAAAGGCAGAAATTTGCAGAGATTTATTTTGGAGGTAACTTGTGCTGAAGCAGAGGGGGATGGAGAATTGACTAGATGTAACACAGAGGAAAGGGGGTAGGGAACACATAATATTTCTGACCCTCTTGCCAGTAATATCTAGCAGCAAATGGTCAAGTAAAGGTTGGCAAGCTTAGCCTCTGCCGTGTAGGTTGCCTCACTGTAACTCTAATACATTTGACATATCTTATCTCTCAAATCAATGAATGACTGCATTAGGCCCTTCTGGTACAGCTTGGACTAAGTCCAGAATCCTTGGGGTTTCCATCCTGCTGGCCTATAAGTTTTTCTTTAACTCTTCTGGGACTTGAATTAATCTTTTCTTCCTGTTACAATGATGATGTCTCTCTTTTTTTTCCCAGAAAGGAAACTAATTCACAAGTTAGTTTTAACCACAGATTCTTTCAAAACCTGTGAGAAATTCTAATTCCTGGACAAACAAAGTGACAACTGGCCTTTATAACTGCTGGAAGAGACAAAAGTAATATCAGTGAAATGAGAAAGGATTCACTAATTCAGGGAAAGAATACCTGAACTCCATTCATGAACATTGTGGTCCTTAAGAACTTGCCCTCACTCTTTTCTGTCATCACAGAAAAGTGACTTCTTTAAGTAAAAGCACAAGTCCAAAGACATACAAAATCACAGAATATTTAAATCAGTCCCCTGCAGAATCACTCCTATTCTAATTCTGTAATTTTCACATTCCACTTATCACTTTGTTGCTTATTCCAGGAAATATGTCAGGTTCTCAAGAAGCAGTGGCTAAGACAACGAGTTTTGGAATATTGTGTCATCCATCCTATCTGTACTGATTTTTCTTATTCTAAATTCTTGTCTACTTTGGGTTGCTTTTTAGATTGTCTATCTTATTTTATGATGTAATTTTTCAGACACCCATACCAACTTACTTAATTTACTTAAGCTTAATAACACATTTTGGCACCCAGTAGAGCAATTCTGTATCCACTACCCCAAAGTTATATACACATATTTTTCTAACTTTTGCATACTTTATATTACCTAATCTTATGATTGCTTTTACTTTTCTAATTGTGGATTTTTTTTCCATTATGTTTTCTGATTCCTGTACTCCTAGTGCTATTGGCTTTTCGTTTTAGCCTTTGTCTAAGTATGATTCCTTGTCAAATGTCACAAATGGTCTCTACTCTATATCATATATTTGCTCCCTAATTTTCATTAGTTTTTCTTTAATCATATGCTATTGTAAGTAATTAAAACATTAATATAACAAAATTTAACTTTAAAGTTGGAATAGAAATATATTTAAGTTGTCAATTATTTGACATTTTTCATACTAACCACTAATAATAATCTATGTTATAAATATTCTTTTTAGACATCTCTCCCTCCCTCCACCCCCCCTCTCTGTGTGTAGGTTTTGGGTATGTTTTAGTCTGAATAATATAATCTTGAATGTTGTTTCCTTAACCTGTAAATAGTGCCAAAATATATTGCTAAATCCACACAGAAATGTCTCACTTCTTTAAACTCTTACATTTATTACCATCATACTCTGTATATATTTCATAGTTTAATCTTTTAGCAATAGATTTTTGGGTTATTTTTCATCTTTATTTTCTTATGGACAGTGTTTTGTTCCATCAGGACAGCATTTATTGAGGCTATATCTTAGAAATGCAGTTAATGGGCAGACTATATACATTCAAAAATTTTATAGATACTGGCAAAATAAGGCACCACTTGGTACAATCACCAAGTAAAAAATATAGCTGTTTCTCCATATCTTTGGCCAGTATGAATGAAGAGCTAACAATCTTCTTTTAAACTTATATTTTTCAGATAAATTGAACATCATTTCCTGATGTTTTCAAAAGGCTATCCAAATAAGTTTCAACAGATTTCAGAATGTGTCATAGTAATGTCAGAATATAATGTTCTGATGCTGGAGTTGTGCCTTGTGTTCTATAAGCAAAGAGTAAATCAGACAAAGGGCTTGAACTGATTCAAACAGTGCAGTCATCCAGTACTGAGGAATTAAGAAGACTGCCCGGAAGCTCCTCAGTCTACATTGTTTTATTCCCCAGTACAATTCTACTATATAGCCAAACTTCATTTGATTTATTTTTTCTTTCTACTCTGTTTTCTAAGGGTCTGGAGAAGACTTGGCCACTATGTCCTATCCATGAGCTCTCCAAGTACTTGAATATTACCATTTCCTTCAGACCCTCTTTTCTGTAAATGAATAACCTGTCCTCAAGGATCTTTTTATCTAGGATTTCAAAATTGGCTGGTTGGTCACTTCTAAATCTTCTGAGTAACTAATAAAAATGAATAAGGAAAAAATTTTCCCAATTGAGCAAAATCCACTTCTGAAATGCCAACATATTTCTTTCCATTATGTACTCTATACAAACTTTATTGTAATACTAGGTAAATATTTCAACTTATTTTTGATCTCCCACATCTTAAGACTTTTCAAACATAATTTATAAGTGATGCACAAACACTAATAATTGATACATGACATTTCAAAATACATCATATTTTAACTTACTGTTGTGATACTGTCACATATTTAAATTTTGACTCTTTCCAGTTCTGACTAAGTGAAGTAATTAGTCAAATTTCTAAACAGCTGTTTAGAAATAGCACATGGACTATGATTATATTTAGATATCTTGTTCCCAAAAGGCACAGGATTTATAAGCGGGTGCTTACTAATAGCTTGTTTTTACATACAGTCAAGGTCTCTCCAGGACTTGTCTTATGGAGGTAATTATTATCTACAGTTAATGATACACCAAAGAATGAAGTGCCATCACTATGTCACTAAAGCATAATAGAAAGTGTAACCTAGAAGGAAGAGGTAGATGATCTGTTGTCACTCCATTTAACAAATGGTGGTCAGAGACTCAATTAGACAGATAGATAGTAGAGGGCTGGAGGGATGGGTCAGCTGTTAAAGGCAAAGGTCACAACCAAGAATATAAGACAGATAATAGAATAGTCACAAGCACCTGCATTGGCTGAGATCAGGTTCAGTCATGTGATAGATAAATCTAGGGAATGTTGTAAAAACTTCAAGAATTTCTTTCAACAGAGGTAGTTGGATATGAATGTTATTAGTTTGGAGAGAGTTCTATTTTAAAGTATTTGACTCTAATACTAAAAATTAAGTTGATTTTCTGCAAGGTGATTAGACCTAAAAGAGTTGGCATACATGAAAGAGTTTGGTCTATACATGGTAGTTTGGGATTATTCCTGTCTTTCAAATGAAGAACCATGATTAATTACTTAATTACATAAAATTTGTAAGACCTTTGCTAAATGAAGCTCTTATGTTGATAAGCAATAAGAACATAAAAGACTAGAAATCAAAATAGAATAACAAACCTTAGGCCTAATTCAGATTTCAAGAATATTTTAAGTAGTGTATGTTTTCTTTCCATTGACAATCTTTGCCCTTGCCAAATCAGGATGACTGACACCCTTAATTTGCAATTTCCTAAATTTCAAGAGGTTTTTTCTTTTTGATTGCTATATAATGGTTTACCTAATTATTTTTTCAAGTTGCAATTTCTGGTGTTTAATTTCAAAATCAATTTAAGATGTTTCGAGCTCCATTAATACAGTGTGATACTGCTTCTCTCGTTTTGTAGCAAAGCACTTTAAAAAACGCATCATTCTAATGATTTTAAATTACTCTACAGTGTACATACCAATTTACAACTATTACAAATTTTTATATTTTGTCCAAAAGCACATCAATTTTAAAGAAATACTGTTTTTCATGATGGAATGAGAGTTAACTTTTAAAAAAGCATGAACACAATTTGGAACCTTAAAATTATCTGATTTAAGTTAAGTAAATGAAAACTTACATTTTCTGTGAGCATACAAAATTCGTATAGGATGAAGAAATTACTACAAAATAATTTTCCTTTTTTTAAAACTACTGCTAACTTTCTTTATAAATGTGTACAACCCCCCACACACATACACGAGAGAGAGAGAAATGTGTGTATGCCCATGGATATGTATGAATAGGCAAGCATATGTTTCATATGTTTTGAGTATGGTTAAAGAATCATGTGAGTGTCAGTGTGACAGAATGAATGTAAGAATGTGAAGATTCTGAGTGTATGTCTGATAATACATATGTACATGAGTGTGGTTATGAGTGTATGTGGAGTTATGTTTTGGTATATGTGTGCTCTTGTCTTGTTATTATTATAATGAGTTTACATGTTCAAAAGTTGAATGTCTCTGTGATTTAAGTATGTGCTTAAATAAAAGAATGTTAGTCGTAGCTGAATGTACCTTTGAAATTATTTTACCAATGTTCAGTACAGAATGGGGAAATCTCCATAAAACTGTGTGTGTGTGTGCATGTGTGTGTGTGCATGTGCGTGTGTGTGTGTGTGTGTGTGTATTGTTTATGTGTTTATAATTGGCATGTAAATATTTATACCTTTTTGAAATTGATAATGAAAAGTATATCTATTCAAATTTTTCATCAAGTTGTATCAGTTTAATAATTATAAATCAGCTGCCCAGCTTGGGAACTCCTTCTTCTTTATCTGTTGTGGGATGTTTTTATAGTGTGTAAAGGTATTGCTATGATTGGTATAATAAAATTGTGAATGGCCAATAGCCAAGCAGGAGCTATAGGTGGGACTTCTGGGGAGCAAAAGGAAGAGATGAATCAAGGTGCACAGGAGACACCATGAGACATACAGAATAAAAGAAGGTAAATGCCACATGGTAAAATGTAGATTAATAAAAAGCATGTTAATTTAAGTTGTAAGAGCTAAGGCTGAGTTTTCATAAATAATAAAATTCTCCATGTCATTATTTGGTGGGACAGGAAAAGACTGAATACAAATGATGTCTAATGTAGAAGCTTGAATATTTACATGGGGCCTGAAAAAGTACAGTCACTAGGTTCTTTTAAGAGTCACTGCTATGCAACAGAGCACTTGAGCAGTCAACTGTCTTATCATGGACACAGCAGCTTCCCAGAGTTGGGGCAGGAAACATGCTTGCATGAGGCTAGGCTGTCAGGGAACCAAGAGTGTGTGTGTGTGAGTGTGTGTGTGTGTGTGTGTGTGTGTGTGTGTGTGTGTGTGTGGCCATCCACCAGAGCCACATGGCAGCTGGTGTAACTGTTAAAGGTTTGTTTCAGTGTCAGACAACATTACAGATGTACAGAAAGTCAGGTCCAGACCTAGAAAAATCACTGAACATGTAGAATAAAAAATGTGTTTAAATGCTAAAGAAAGAAAAGAAAGTGTGTATAGAAAGCCATAAAATAAATAATTTAAAAATAATAAAATCTGTGACACATTTTGATGATCCCTCCTGGGAAGCATCACCTTCCCAGTGGAGTGGGAGGGGGAAATGAGACAGGATGAGGGTTCGGGAGGGATGGGAGGGAGGGGGGATAGGGAACTTGGATCAATATGTAAAATAAGAAAAAGTAATAAATATATAAAATAATAATAACAATAATAAAACAAAGTAATAAAGTCTGCAAAGTAAAACAAAACAAAAAATTAGCCATGCTAGAATGGAGACAGTTGTGAAGCTTGAACTAGCTGAGGAGTCCCTGGCAGTAGGGCCAGGATAGAAACCTGGTACATGAGCGAGCTTGTTGGAGCCCATTCCCTATGGTGCAATTCCATGCTCAGTCTTAATGCATAGGAGAATGGTTTGTTCCTACCCCAACCTCCTGTATCAGACTTGTTGACTCCTCATGAGGAGGATTGGACTGGGGGTGGACTGGGGGTAGATTGGGGGAAGGGTGAGAGGGGGAACTGTGGTTGGAATGTAAAATGATATTTAAAAGAATAAATAAATTATATAACAAGAATGGAAACTATTATAACACATGGAGTTTGGACCTTATATGGTGCTTTATTAATTTTGAATTTTGAATACTAATGAAGAGAGAAGGATAGCTGCTAAGAGATATTGGGTTGTGGAAGGAACTGCTGAATTAAAGCAGCCTATATACTTAATGGATGTCTTGTCTTCAAAATAGTATTCAGACAATGTATTGTATTGGGGGAGAGTATGGTTCTCTTCAAAATTAATAAAGACCAGATTTGGTCGGGGAAACCAGAAAATCTGGGCTATAAACATGAAAAAAAAAAAACAATAAAGACTACCAGACAAAGTGACATATATTCTGATGATGACTCTATTAAGAAAACAACTCTAAGTCTGGATGAAACATAATAAATTTTGTTGACTCCAGAATTCTCATGACTTATTATTACATGCTATCCTTTCATATAACATGGATATAGATTTATATTACAGTTTGGTCATATAGTCGAACAGACTTATAACATTAACAGATGCCTTTTACCTGCCCAAACATAAAACAAAAATCATCTTTAGCTTATTTGTGCACATTGCACGTTCCATACTTGTGTTAATACATTTATATCTGTTACCTTGAAAAGTTTATGTTTTCAGAACAAAAGCAACAGACACCAATGCAAACAAGTAGCCAGGTGATCACAGCTTCAAAATGCCTGTTGCAGTTTCCTTATAATTCTGCATTCAGAACAACTTCAAGGGTGCTGAGTTGGTTCACCCTCACAGACTTCTCCAGCCAAACTTCAGATAAGGCTTGTACTTTCCCATTACATGTAGACTTGGCAACAAATGATATAACTAGATCTCCTAGGATTTGACCATTATCCCAATCTTCTCAGGATCCCCTAAGATGCCGTTCCCTCTGAACAACAGTAAGCCATCTAAAGAACATGATGCTCACATTCCCAAGAGGTGGGGAGGGTAGGTTTTGGTCATTTGGTGGTTTATGGATGTTTGTCATCATTTAGGGGGGGTTGGTTAAAAGTTATTACTAGTAATGGTCAGAAAAAAAGATAAACACAGGAGATAAAATTCAGGGATTTCTTTCTGGAGGGAAAAGAGGGGATATAGTATAGAAATGATGGGATAGAAAGGTAAATTGTGGAGTCTACTTTTAAGCAGTAACAGTCTCAAATATTTTACATTGGTTTGGACTTTGGTATATTGGTACCAATTTAAGGTTTTTTTGTTATATGGTATAAATGTTTCTATTCTTGTTTAAGGTATTGCATTCGTGCAGATCATTTAAAAATGTAAAGTTCTAGTCCTTGAAAACTATTATTATAAATTCAGGATAATTAAGAAACGAATGCTAGTAGTTTATCATCTATAACAATCAAATGTGTTATTATGTTTTCAAGGTCACGCATAGATATATTTTATATAGTTTGGTTTTCTGTAAACATTTCACAGATCTACAGAATATGGCATTTAACATGTTTTAATAACATAAGGTGTTTTTTCACGACAGTGACACATTTCTGCTCCTGGCAGCAACAATATACTTCAAAAAGGATGGTGGGCATCAAAGAACCTTCATGTGGAGTTGCTTTTTGTGTGACAAAGTTATTCAATGGGCAAAGAAACTACTCTTGTCTCAACTGCTGACAGTATGCTATCCAAATTTGATAAGCAGGACAGAAAAGAAGTCGACTGCCAAACTTTGTTAAGAAAAGGAGGACAATCTTTCAAAAATTCCTGCTTCGTTGAAGTCTGTCAGATATTTTATGCCTGCAGGCCAAAGATAGATGTCCTGATGTTATAGAGGAACATTGGGTGACTGGTCATGCAGCTAGATGTCTCTGTTGTTTCTTTAGTTTTGGAATTTGCTTGCTCTTCACTCTCTGTTTACTCAGGTAATATATCCTTCTTGGGGCTTTGATTGGATTTAAAGATATTATCAAGTTTAAAAACTTACATATGAGATATAAACTTTATAGGGTTGAGAAACACAAAGGGTTTAGTTGTTTATCTAAGAAGCTATTTTTAGGTCTAAAAAGATATTTTTAGGATGGTAGTACATGTTATGATAGAAAATGCTTAGGATATAAAACTTTAGACTAACCAAGATAGGACAGAGTATTTCCTCCACATAGAAATGGACTGGATATTGTGTGGCACATCTACACAGTGAATGCAATTCTTACCTGATAATTTTTCTTTTGTATATAGTTTTACTATGTTATGATTAAAACCTTTCTTTTTATTTAGACAAAAACGGAGGAGTGAAAATGTATTGCTGTGATTAGTGTAATAAAAATATGAATGGACAATAGCTAGGCAGGAGTTTTAGGTGGAACATTCAAGCAGAGAGCGAGAATATAACAGATGAATCTAGGCATTCAAGAGATGCCAGTGGGACTCTAAAGAAGTCAGACATATGGTATAGATCAGAGGAGATGGAGTCATTCAACAGAATGTAGGTTAATATTAATGGGTTAATTTAAGTTATAAGATCTAGTTTGGTACAAGCCTAAGCTAAGGCTGAGTTTAATAGGAAGTCTTCATGTCATTATTGGGAAGCAGGCTGGTGGGATTTAAAAAGCCTAGTTCCACTCATCTCATTAATTCTTTTAACTATTTCAGTTTCTCAGGGTTGTTTATTCACAGTGGCAAATGCCACTTTTGCGGCATCCTTCCTTGAAGATGCAAAGAGCATCAGGCACATTTCTGCAATCATGCTGACAGTTGATCATTGATATAGTTCTCTTTTGTTGGTTAATACATGCTGCTTTCTAAGATACCATGAAAAGTCCCATGGGAAAAAGCTACTGTGTAATGAATACCTGGCTCAGGGTCACAATCTCTTTTACATACATTAACTTACTTGGTTTTCACTACAACCTTTTAGAGTAGTGTTAGATACATTTTTTTTTAGATTAAAGTTAAACGAAATGTTAAAGGTTGTGTGGCTAATTAGTAAGAAGGCTAGCAAAAAATTCAGGTGTATCTCACTGTGTAACTTTATGTTATGTATCTCACTGTGTAACTTTATGTTACACTGTGATATTTTTTTTTTTAGAAAAAATATGGTGGGATGACCTTTATAGAACTTGTAACTTCCCCCACTTGAAATGGGTTTTAGTTGCCTGTCTTGTATTCTTTGTCCCTCAATTGCCTTGTCTAAAGAAGGCTAGAATGTGACTGATATTAAGTTGGTATGTACTTCCAAGGCAATGATAAAATCTATTATTATTTGTGAAAGACTGTTACTTTAGTAAATATCATGGATCTGAGGTTTTTATCCATATCACAACTTTTTTATAGGCATAAACATTCAAGAATTTGGCTTGTGCTTAAAAAGTAATCAGAAACAACCAATATCTTACACATACTGATAGTTCTTTTTATGTTTCTTTGTTAAGAAGTTAGGAACTCATAATATCTAATTGAGCCTTAGTTTCTTCATTTTAAAAATGGGGATAAGCATATTTATGTCTCTGCGGTTTTAAGAATTAGAATTTTTTTTTTAAACAAAAACTGCTAAGTAATACATGATAGTATCTGGCCCTGTATAGTTAATGATAGACATGTGTTTAGGCATTACGTTTAGCTTTATTTTATTTTATTTTAAAAAATTCTCTCACTTATGATTCAAGGATGCTGAATGTCTCTAAGTTTTTATTGACTCTTTTGAAAACCACTGGTAGCATTTTATAGCATTGTGTCCCTAAGCATATTTCTAAGAACACTAGTACTTCCATATGAAATGTGAGGCAACAACTGAGTTTCCTAATCAAAGATTTGTGGGAAACTCTCATAGACATATTTTCTTATGCAGGGCTGTTTAAAAATCTATAATATGGAAATGCATTTTGTGAATTTCTTGATGGAAGCTAACACATGTAGTATTTCTTATATTTTCTCCCTAATAGAATCTTTTCTATTTTTCCATAATACTTTGCAGTAAAATGGTTGTATAGAAAGTGCATTGGAAATGCTGACTTGTCATAAAAGATTAAATGGATAGTATTTGTAAAGCTTGTATGTAGTAAGAACTCAAGAAACGTAAGAGTATTGTTGTTGTCATTACCATAATCATAATTGCAATCACTAAAATGGAATAAGATATGATGAATAGCTTCAAGAGGCCTATTAATATTTCATGGTGATGATAGTTACCAACAATGAGATAAATTGAAAATTACTAAGAGATTTAAAAATTTCTCATCATAAAAATTGATTTCTGTGTGAGGTAATGATATGTCAAATAGCTCAATTTTCCCATTATTATACATGGTAATATATCATGTATTCAAATAAATATGCACATAAGCATAAATAAACTTTTACTAATTAACTACTATCAATTAAATTAAAATAAGCCCCATTATAATACAGATGATCTGGTTTAGAAGGCAACAAACTAGAAATCTGCAATCTCTGAAAGCAAAGGATTTTATTTGCTAGATTAGGTCAATTACAGCCATGAAGGTTACATGTTTTTGCAGACAACATACTAATATTATCTATCTATCTATCTATCTATCTATCTATCTATCTATCTATCTATCATCTATATCTATATATCTATCTATCTTAGATTCATCAAAGGATTTTTTGATAACTAAATTTAAATATCAGAGGTTGGAATTCAATAAATAAACACCCGATTATTTGCACTATACTTTCTGATTCATTGCAATGTAATCATAAAACATTGTGAATTAGACTTGTTTACTTTTTTATGCATATTGGTGCCCACAGAGGCCAGAGGAGGGCATCATATCTCCTGGAACAATAGTAACAGACAACTGTGAGTCATTATGTGAATGTTGGGAATCAAACCCGGATTCTTAATCTCTGAGCCACCAAGCACTGGGATGAGATCCTGGAGTTCAGTTGAAGCAAGGGAGGAGGGACCATATGAAAAGGGGAGGGGGCGTCAAGAGCATGATGGGAAAAACCACGGAGACTGCTGAGCTAGTGGAAGTACATGGACTATAGCCTGAAAGTTGGGGAACCTGCATGGTCAGAATGAGATCCTCTGAATGTGTGTGGCAATTATGTGGCTGGATTAATGTGTGTGTGTGTTGGGGGGGGGGGTTGGAGGAGCTGGCAATGGGACCAGGACCTAACTCGGGTACATGAATTAGCTTTTTGGAGCCCATTTCCTATGGTGGGATACCTTGCTCAGAATAGATACAGGGAGAGGGGCTTGGTCTTGTCTCAAATTGGTATGCCAGACTTTATTGACTGGCAAAGAAGACCTTACCCCATTCTGGACTGGGATAGGTTTTGGAAGGGGGATGTGGAGGTTGGAAAAGGAGAGGGAGGGGGAACTGAGGTTAGTATGAAAAATGAAAAATAACTTGTTAGTATAGCTATCTTCCAATAAATAAGAGTTTTGCATCTTTACTTTTTCCATGTAGTTGAGGATAAAAATACCGAAAACCACTGAAGATATCAGGTAGAATCCTGTTGAATTTATGACTTATACAACTGGACTCTCTTCCTTGGATACTGATTCAGTTTCCCAGTGATCTAGAAATAATTTGCTTGTGAAGGGGCACATAGTTTTCTTAGATGCAGGGCCCCTTTAAAATAATATTTAAACTTTCATACATGCTCTATTTATTAATCATATCTAAGAGCCAAATTCTAGGTTTGTGGTGAATTCTGTTTCATTTTCCCAGAAAACTTAAAGAACTGTGTGTGTAGTTTGCCCAGAAACCAATAGTTTAGTGAGGAAAATATTAACTCAAAGGAAAAAAGTCTCACAAAAATATGTCATGTATTTCCATATATGTTTTTACTGAATGATAAATCTGTCAAAAAACTGCCTATATCCAGTCTAGGGGTAATCATTATAGATTTTGTTTGCTGTATGTGATTATTGACTAGGATTACCTTCAGATTTTTAAACTGTCCTCTTTAAAATACACACTCTAAAAACTTAAAATGAATTATGTGTTCACTATTTCAAGTTTTATAATAGGTATTCCAGATTTTTTGCATTTATTTTTAAGTCAACAATAAAATGGGGCTGTGGCTCAGTATGGACTGCACTGAGAGGCTTTTATACTGCACTGACAGGCCATAGATTCTCAAATACCATTTTAAGCATGTTCTCGTGTGCCTCAAGGGGGAGAGGAAAGCTTCTTCATTATAGATGGACTGATAAAAATTAAAAGGAATATGCTTACTCAGTCCTCTCCTCCTAGTATGTGGTTTGAGCTGACATGTCAATGTGTATGGTAAAATTTCACAACGCCCCATTCCTTGTGAGCAGTTAGAGGCAATCAGTGGCTACTGAGAGAGGAAGAATGAGTTTTCTTTGGGGAGGAACTCCCTGACATATTATCCAATCCCACGTGGTTATCTCTAAACACATGCACATATGAGAAACACTGATAGTTATCTTTAGCATTGTTATGATAGAACACTATGACCAAATCAAGTTAGAAAATAATGCATCTAATTGTACTCATAGTTACCAAAGGTTACAATCCATAATGACAGGGCATGGTGGCAGGAATAGCTGAGAGCTTACATCTTGAACCAAAAACAGGAGGCAGAGAGAGATAGCTTTAAACAGCACAAGTGTTTTTAAAACTCAAAACTCAATCCCAGTAACATACTTCCTCCAGCAGTCAGACCTAATCCTCTCTAATGAACAACCAATTGGAGACCATGTATGGGAGGCATCTCACTCAAACCATCACAAACACTAAATGAACTCAGTAGGTTATAAACTGTTTAATGTTAGCAAACATGAAAAAAATACAAATTTTCTTTCAAAGATAATTTATAATGAATTGCAGAGCTCAAAGAAAGGAGATTATTATATTTATTTTTTCAGTAGCCATATCAAGAATTAAAAAATACAGGTGTTAATTTTCTTAATATTATAGTTTTATTTAAGTTAATATACTCAAGATATTTCAAAATACAACCAAAATAAAAGTTAATAACCAAGTACATATTTTCTGTATAGATCTTGAGGAATGTCTTTAGTAAAAGTATACAACCTATTCCAACAGAAATTCAAATTACTGTGTTGTGTCTTTATCTTGAATACATAGTGAAACATAATCGCACACTTTCATTTTTGTGTTGAAAACATGGATAGAATTTTGTTACTTAATTGTTCCTATATTTCTTTAATAATCTTTATGATTATTTCCTATTCTTCCTTATAACTGAGGGTGTATGTAATTGCTATTGGTCAATGAGATATAAGTGAATGTTCCTTGGTCTTTTTAAGTGAATGTAAAAAGGACCCTTAGCACCCTATCATCTTGCCGAAAATAAGGGCATTTTACCTAGAGTACTGGCTGCCATTGTGTAATCTGGGTCCTCACCAGGATGAAAGGGTGGTGAGCTGAAAGCAGCTTTCCTTCAGAGCCCCTAGAACCACTGTGTTGTCTGCCTCTTGATTTTTTTTTTTTTTTTTTTTTTTTTTTTTTTTTTAGCCTGAGAGAAAAATCATAGTTCTGTCTTGTTTAAGCCACTTTTTCTTTTCTGTGAGAGTGGTGATTCCTGTTGCTGAACTCCAATCTTAGCTGACACATAGAGAATATAAATTTTCCTGGAATGATATTTTATAATGAATCACAGAGCTCAAATTAAAGGGAATGAAGAGATGGAACAACTTTTTAGCCACCTTTTCAAATAAAACATCGATCTGTGTGAAAGAAACACCGGCAACAACACCATTTGGTTAGGAACAAAGGAATGAAATGACTTTGGACTAGAAAGAATTTTCATATTCCTTTAAATTAATTCAGCCTTATAGTGTCTTAAAATGAATTTCTTTGAGACAGGTACTAATTTATCTCCTTCCTACAAAAGATTTGTCTCTGAAATGTGTCTTTGCGATGAGAATTGAAATATAATGACAATAATAGGAAGCATTTATTATCATAATTTAGTATCTTCTATGTGAGAAACAGTATGCTGGGCGATGTTCTCATATTATGTCATTTAACCCTTACAATTACTCTGAAAGTTGGAAATTATTTCCCATTCTGCACTCTACAGAAGGGGATCAGAGAGTCAAGTCACTTCTTCAAGGTCACCTCATAGCTAAGAAAAGGAGCCAAGATTTGACTTTATTTCTGTCTGAGTATTTTTATGCTGAAACTCTAACAATTTCCTTAACACTCTGTTTGCAAGAAAAAGAAAGTTTGAGGATATTGCCTCAGGTGTGTTCACTGCCAGCTTTCTAGAGATTCAGTGAAATGTTCACAATGAAAATGGAGCATTATTTATTGAATTCAAACAAGCTTCTCTGAATGATGTTTTGAATAAAATGCCTAAATTAAAAAAAATTACAAAACTGGTTTTTCATACAAACTATGCACTCAGTAAGTTGCATGACCATATGAAAGTCATTCAGCATTTCGGGGACTCAGTTTCCTCTTCTGTAAACTAGAAGCAATGCGTAGTATCTCATCTCTATTACTATTCCATGGTTATATAAATAAATTTATCAAACAATAATAAAAAAAATGAAAAGAGGACAGTTAGTAGGCAATTGTATTTACAATGTTGGAATTTTCATTGCCTGACCTGAAGAGTTCAATTAAACCTGAATGAACCTAGCATAGAAGTCTGGGAGGATTGCTTTGATTGTTGAAACTGCCCACTCTTGACTTTACTGTTAACCTCACTGTTTTTTGACTGCTATGGCTTCAAAACTATCTTTTGAACAATACTTCTGAGAATTCTTTTTAAATGCACATTATCAGACCATTTTGCTAGTATGAATGAGCTTTTCAAGGTTTGTTGGTCTCTAATATATTTATTTATACATTAGTAGAATATTTTCTTGATTTAAGTGAAAATTATGAGTTCTTTTTTATTTGAAAGTTTTTATTCATTTTACATACCAATCATAGCTTCCTCTCCCTCCCCTCCTCCCGCTCCTCCACCTTGTCCCCCAACCCAACTTTCATCAACTCCTTAGAAATGGTATGGCCTCCCATGAAGAGATAATAAAGCTTGGCTAAGCAACGCAATCCCCCCTTGCGAATGGAAGAGCTATCTTGACAGAAGGAGCCATTATAGGTTTAGGGTGAAACCTGGTGCTAGCAAAGTTCTTCTTTTTTGACTTGGAGTTTAAAAGTTCTAATTGATGAAAACAAATTAAACTTTGAATTTAATCTAAAAATTCAGTATCCAGTGTGTAGGTTTTCAATTGGGTTTCATAGTGATAATACACCCAAGACTTTTTTTTTTTTTGATAAGTCATGCTCTGTTAAGATATTTGTGGCCACCTGCTAATCTTAAGGATCCAGTGTGGAGACTGTGGTAGTTTGAACAGGTATGGCTCCATATACTCAAGTTTTTGAATGCTAGGTCCATAGGGAGTGAATGCAACCGTTAGGAGGTGTGGTCTTGTTGGAGTAGGTGTGGCCTTGATAGAGGAAGTGTGTCACTGAAAAGGTGGACTTTAAGTTCTCATATATGCTCAATCCATGCCTAGTGCCCTGTTGCCTGTGGATTAAGATGTAGAACTCTCAGCCCCTTCTCTAACACTATGTCTGTCTCCATGTTGCCATGCTTCAAACCATGAAGATAATGGACTAAAACTCTGAAACTGTAAACTATCCCAATTAAATGTTTTCTTTTATCAGAGTTAACATGGTCATGGTGTCTCTTCAAAGCAATAGAAACCTTAACTAAGATTTAATTAAGACAGGGGCTATATTTTAATTTAAATTCCAAGTTTGTGTAACATCAAGTATCTATATGTGGAATGGAGAAAATGCAATATTATATATGGATAAATATATATATATATGTATATATTTATCAATAACATATCTATATCTGTCACTCCATCTTTATTTATTACTATCTTTTTATTTTATGAGACAACCAGCTAGTCCCATTTTATTTTCTACAGCTTGACAATTGTATCTATCTACCTATGGCTACCTAATCTATGTCCTTCTCCCTCGAGAGAGAGACTACCCTATTGCTGAAGACACCACATACTTTGGTTGTAGGTCACAGAAATATCAATCTTAAATTGACTGAGAAACTTCCCTGGTAGGCATGTGCTGTAGTTTCAGAATGTGCTATGACAGCTGTCTGGAAGAAAAGAAATCAATGATCTTTCCCAACACTGAATACTTTTGCTACAATAACCACTCTTCAGGCAAGAGTGTATACTGGTGCAGTAGTGACATGACACGGGGTAACCAACAGCTTTTTGACTGGATTTTATGTTTGCTCCACAGAAGAGAAATAATTTCCTGTATTACAAACATGACTGAAAGCCCATGGATGAGGAAGTACATGTTTATGTACAGGACATTATTGTTATTTTGTAAAATAGGCATGTGATCACACTACCTTCTGAAGATTCATGTTTATATCCATATACATATGATGTTATTCACATTGGTCAAAAAAACATTTTAGACTGGGTAGAAGTCAATGAAGAGAATCATAATTGGTCAAAGTGTAGTGAATTAAGTGACTATTGACTGCTCAGCTACAAATGAGATATCTATGTTACCTGCCACTACTTCCAAGTTTCAAATACTGTCATAGCAGAGGCAGGAAGCTCTAAAAGTCAAATGCTTGAGAGGAGTGGTGTAAAAAGCAGTCTTTTGGATACTGCATGCTATTAAATTCATTAATTCATAGCAGCCATGGTTATCTATATAAGACCTGAACAAGATCAAATCAACCAAATTTCCAACATGGGTAAGGGAGGAGCTCACAAGTTTCCTCCCATAACTAAGGAACAATTGGTTGTTGATAATGTATGGTGTATCACGGATAAATAAGAATCTGGGGAAACAAATAGGCTGATGGATGTTTATTGGGGGAGAAATCATTTACACCAGAGACAGATGAGTGTAAGCAGGTTCCTGTCCCAAGGATGCCTCCAGATGGTCTCTGATTTCAACCAGGCCACAAGAGAGAGTGCTGGGGTCCAGGACCCCAGACCTAGCCCTCCAGGTCATGCCTGCACCTGTCCCCATGCCCCAATGGGTGTCGTCAGTGCAACAGGTGTGGTCAGGGTGGATATCTCACTACAATGTTGAATAGAGAACCACTCTTCTTTCAAGACATGGTCTTGGTAGAATTCCTGTGACAAAGTGGATGGCTTCTCACCTATGCACATATTGGTACCACTATCTGGAGTGGGATATTACAAAATATATTTCACACTATGATATGGTTATGAGACCTTAGGGGAGAGGGGTGTAATATGAGGATTTTAATGATAATGACCCCTATAAACTCATAAATTTGAATGTTTGGTCTCTGGTTGAACTGTTTGAAAGAATTATATATGTCCTTTTTGGAGAAGCTGGGTCATTGGGAGTGGTCATTGTGGTTTCAAAAGTTCATGCCACTTTTAGTTAGCTCTCTCTTCCTTGTGGTTGTTGTGTAAAAATGATGGTCATAGACTCTAACCTTTTTGAACTGTGAGCTTTCAAGTTATGGCGTGTCTTCACAGCAGTAGAAATGTAACTAAAACACATAGAAATTAAAATTTCAATTGAAGGATTTAACAGCATAATAACCACAGCCAAATAGAGGCTTAATGAGGTAGACAATGAACATGAAGAAATTATCCATGCAATAACACAGATAAGGAAAATAAGTGGAAAATAGGAAAGAAGTAATAGCATAAGGATTAGAGAAGGGAATCAAAGTAAAGTTCCAATTGGAGATATTATCAAATAAGAGGAAATAAGTGTTAAACAGATAATGCTAGAAGAAATGTTATTTATGAAAGATATAGATTTTTTAGAGTCAAAAAAGGTCATCAGTTTTCAAATATGCTAAATAATCAAGAAAAAATTATAGAGCTACTCCACACATATTTTTAATAAAGGACATTGGGGAATGAATTCTTCTCTTGGTCTCAACTCTGAAGCATGCATAGTAACATAAATTATTTTCCTTCTTGTTTATAGTACATGAAACTTAAAAATATAAGAAAATTCTACTAGCTTTTATAGCGATGTCTAATGCAGCTACTCAAGAGTTCCTCTGAGTCTGAATATTCTGGTTTCCTATGTGAAAAGTATTTTACTTGATACTTTTCAAAAACTATATTTTAGTTGAAGTAGAATTGCCACCCTTGGCCCACCTCTTTTCTCCTTGACGTAACTCCCGTGTTCTCGCTACCAACTCAAAATGATAACCTTGTTTTCTTAGATTAGTATCACTACATGTGTATATTTTTCTATCTATCTATCATCTATATCTCTATATGTCTATTCACAAATATATAAATATACTCTATCAACTTTATTTTTGTTGTTTGTTTATAGGTACTTCAAAAATCCTTTTGTCATTTTCTTCATTGACTCAGAGGAATATGAATTTAAGTCAATTCTTTGGAGCCATTCACTAGATAATTGATGTAATCAATGCTTCAGTTGAATAACATGAATGTGGCCACATGATGGGATGTAGGGTACTTTAATTTTAGAAATGATTTTAGCTTATGGTATAGCTAGAGTCATATGAAGAAATGGAATGTCAATTGAGAAAATTCCTCCATCAAATTGGCTTGTAATGTAATAATCAATCAATTATTGAATGATGTAAGTCCCAGTCAACTGTGGACAGGGGCACCCATGGGTAGGTAGTCCAGGGTTGTGTAAAAAAGTAAGCTGAATGAGTCCTAAAAGCAAACTAGTACTCCTTCATGACCTCTGCTTTAGTTCCTGTCCCTAGATTCCTTTACCTGCCCTTACTTCTCTTCATGGTAGAATATAATGGAGACTTACAAGCATTTTTTCTCTACCTGGATTTGGTAATGGTGTTTGTCACAGAAATAGAAAGCAAACTAAAACACATGGGATCTCTAATCACCTGCTTTTTGTATGCAAGATTGGGATAATGTGTTCTGATCTGCCTCCATGTTCTTTGATTTTGTCCAGGTGAATCCTACCTTTTTGTTTGTATCACTCAGATGTCTCACTATCAAATCATCAAACCTTTCTATTTTCTCTTTAAGAATACTACTATGGCTATAGGATGAACTGTGAAGGTGAATGTGTGGTGAATACTTCATAAGACCTTACACATAAGAACAAATACACCTTTATATTTATCATTTATCTCTTTCTGGGTCTATTTTCATTTCATATGATTAAATATGAAATGAAACAAATGGCAAATAGTAAATGAGCACAAAATTCAGAGTAATTGAGTATATGAGAAGAATGCATCCAGCATTGAAAATCACATTCTGCTTGTTTGCTTTTGAGGTAACTGTCAATCTGCCGCAATGAATTTTTTATACTATATTTTAACTATATAAATGAGCACCCCTTCTCCCACTCACGCAAGTCTTTATTTTTCTGGCTTCGTGATTGCTTTAAGGATCCCTGGATTGAAAAACAAAATTTTAAGTTATAATGTCCTGAAATAGTAGAATTATCTCAGATTTAGAGAGGCCTCCAGAAATTTACCTCTCACTTTAGACTTGTCAAATTGTCAAAGTTTCACTGTATTTTTGCATTGCTTCCTGCTAATGATGACATAACAGGTGTGCTTTTTTATTGTCTCACAACAAAATAAAAAGTGTGCTTTGAAAATATCATGTATTTAATGTACTTTAAATCATACATATATATTTATAAGTACAATATTAGGGTGCTTTTACTGGATCTTTAGAATAAATGCAAACATTTAAAATTGAAGATTATTTTTGGGTTGAGTTTCTATTTTCATTTGAGAAAAAAGAAGGCTTGGAGGTGACAAACCATGTCTGAGTAGGATGTGTTGCTAGGAAATCATTATAATAGTGTGTGTTTTTTCCCCATTTCATATCTACCTCCCAAAGATATTTCTGCACACGTGGTTTCACACACTTAATTTGGCTTGGGATGCTTTTAAAGATCCTTTTCATTTGCATTTCTCGTGTCACCAATGAACTTCACTTATTTCAAAAACCTATTGTTAATGTTTTGACCTGACTTTAGCTAATGCTACAATGTCACAGCTGCAGGTTTTTAAGAATTCTAATTAATATTATCCGAATCACCTCCAAGTTTTTTCTTTTATTTTCAGTGAGTATAAACATGAATTAAAATGAATTTCAGCATAGGTGTTATACCTTGAGCATCAGGTTAAAATAATTAAGCTGGCATGAATTAATTTGAAGTTTTTTTTTTACTGTAAAAACATTATATCCATCCTTCCCCCCATTATGTTTCAGTGACTCTTTTCTTTAAGTCCAGATATCTAGTGGTGAAACCATTTTTCCCTTTGGGATAAATTAATTACCACTCATAGGAAATCAAAGTGTGTCTAGAGCTGCAGAAAGAAAAGTATTTGCAATCTTAGGTTTCTTTTCTGCTTACTTTACCGATTTCTTTTTATTGAAGATGCTGTATCCTACTCACCTTATATGTGAATAGATTTTTCTCATCAGCAGCACGATGAATGGTTGTATGTCATCTTGGTAGAATGTGCATTACATTTTTAATAATGCTTCTTTGTCAAATATTATCTATGACCCTGTTTTAACTATAATATTAGAAGGAAAATTCTGTGTATGCATGACTCACTTTAAAAGTTCTAATCAATTCTTAGGAATTTCAGGAAGTGATGTGTTGTATGTCCTAGAGATAGCCAGATGAAAATCTTTTTATCACCATTGTTTTCAATAAAAGAAGAAACTGACAGTGTTTTGAAGCATATGTTGCTTGGATAATCAAGGAAATTTTCCTTAGCAACAATTATTATATGAATCCCTTATGGCTTTCTCTGCCGATTATCTGTTTTATTAGTAGATTCATATAACTATCCATTAGAGAACACTTAAAAACATAGTGAAACATTTCAGTAATAAAAAAATATATACATATGTATATATACATATATACAAACATTTCTGGGAATGTTCATTGTCTTGTTCAGATGTAAATGTTTAACAGCATGTTCTATATCTCAGAATATGAGACTGTTGTTATAATGAGAATTATTTTCACTTAATATAGTCTCACCACAAACATTATGAGAGTTAAGAGAGTTAATGGACTATATCCACAAATGATTCATAATTGATGTCAATAGTCTAATATTCAGGATCAAGAATCATAGATTTCAGTAATAGAAAAGACCTCAAGGGCCTTCTTGCTAATCTACCAGTTCACACATGAGGCAGTTGAACTAGAACTAAATTAAGTGTATTACTCAAAGTCACTGTACTGTGAATATATTCATACACACAGACAGCTATGTCCAACCACATAAACACTTCCATCTCTCCAATGGAAAGAGGGACCCATGTCAAAGGATAGGTTAAAAACAAATATTTCCATAATAAAATCTTCTGATATCCTTAGGATCTAACATCTTTGGACGAGACACATGATAACACTTCAATTTGTATAACAAATAGTATGTTCAGAAACACCTAAATTGTTATTACTCTGTATATTTCTAGATGAGTAATCTACTTCTAAGACATAAATATTACAAGAATAATTGTAGCCGAGCAAGGGCAAGAGTTGCCCTCTTCATATAAAGGCTTACTTCCATGAAATGTGCTATCTATTACTTGTGAGTAAAGATAGAATGGCTCAGATCAATTTCATTAAGAAAATAGATACAGAACTCTATATTCTACTTTTATGCTCCCTCAGAGACTGTAGGAGTTAGATTTTACCAAAGAAATATAGTAGACATGTTTTACAATGCTGATCTCAGAGGCCAGGGCCAATACCCTTACAACAGGATAAATGCATTACTGAGATTTTACAGCAAGGAGTTATGTTTTAAGAGAGCACAATTTGACCTGTGGTATATCTAAATCTAACCCATGATATAACAAGCTTCTATTATATTCCTCTCGAGGTGTTTTAAAGACTAATGAGTTAACCTTTGCGAAGTGTCATGAGACTATCAGGGTAAAGAAGTCTATGTCAAGTATCAATTTAAGGCTGCAAACAATACTGTAGGAAGAAAACAAGACTAAAAGTGATCAGCACATGATTTGCTCCATTTCCCTTGATATCACAGCAGCATGGTTAACATGCGAACAGCTAAGCAGCTTCATGTACTTGAGGAGGAAGATGATCAATGGCAAAGAGCATATCCACCTTTGAAATGACAACATCCATTATGAGAATCAGATGCTAAATTGCTTCCAGGATGGAGAACACTCAATTAAAATTCTGCACAGTGAGATCATCTCCATGGTTAAATATGCTCTTTGGGAACAACCCTTATAGAGCTTAAAAATCACAGAAGGACTATTCCTACCTTGGCACTAGAGATTTGGAAAGCATTTCCTTTTCCCATTTTTTCAATTTGGTAGTTTGATTAGGGAGTTTTTGCCTTTGAGGTTATTGAATTTAGGATCATATCTATCTACCCTTGTACTTGTCTGAAAAAGAGATGTTTCTAGTGAGGATTTTTTATTTGGTCTGAACTGAATGAATTCGTGAGTTTAGTTCAGGTTTTCTGGACAAAAACAGTTCCATTCACACAGTTTGTGTTTAATGTTCTTCACCTGCTTTTCAGTATGCTAACTCATTCACTTGAGCTCTGTCTCTTTGCCTAACTCTGTCTTATTTGGGTATGTATGGTGGTATGGGGATGAAAATAAAACATCATATATTAGCAGCTCTGATTTCTACTCATAGGTTTGAAATTTTCCAGAACTATGACCTTGGGGCAGTTACTTAATGTTTCTGTTGATCAGTTTCCTCATGATGAAAAAAATCCTAGGTCTTTTCTTATTAATTATTTGCCATCTGCCTCACCATTCCAGACAGCAATGCAGGAATCCTTATTCACTTCATGGCATATCCTGAGACCACAGCAAATAACACAGAGTAGATTGGCAATGAAAATTATTTAATTGTTGAAAACTCACCTCATTTGGTTGTGTTACTATTTATGTAGCATGCCAATAATGTGCAAATCATCATTAGTAAAGTCCAAGTCCCCACTTAAACTCATATAGATTTAAAGTCCTATTATTTTGAGACAGAATCTCACACTACAGTTCTAGATGGTTTTGAATTCTCTAAATAGCCCAGACTGCTCATGGTTTCATTCTAAACTTCTTTTCTCTCTGTGGGTTATAACATGAGATAAAACATGTGGTTAGTTACCAAGTCCTAATTCACAACCTATATAACCTATGCTCTTGTTTAATCTGATTTTAAATTCCTTCAAATGCAAATGTGGTCATGACACTACCCTCCTTGAACATCTTTGTGGTGGTCAATCCTCATCATCAACCTGATTAGATTTATATGGAATCATACCTGTGGGCAGATCTATGATTGTGTTTCTAGAAAGCTTTAACTGAAAAGGGAGGACAGACCCTGAATGTGGGGAGAGGGGGTGTGGCATAATGTTATTACTGGGTAGAATCCTATGCTAAATAAAAGGTGAGTTGTATTTCAGCATCCCTCTTTCTCCTGACTGCTGACCCATCTCATACCAACTCTTCTGTGCCAGGATCGACTGCAACCTCAAGATGTGTGCTGAAAAATTTCTTTCTTTCCTTAAGTCCCTTTTGTTAAAGACATTTCCTCCTATGTAATTTTCTTCTTTACCCATGAAACATGGCATTGCATTTTAGGGAATGCAGGCATTATGATACCTACAACAAATGTGTCCCCACAGTCTTCAGTACTTAAAACTTGTCCATAGCTGATGGCTCTATGAGAAAATTTGGGAGATATAGTCTGGCTGGAGGAAGTATGTCACTGGCAGAATATTTTAAGACTGAAAACACCCACCTACTTCCTGTCGTCACTCTGTAGTTTGCTTGTGATTAAAGCTACGAGCTTTCAGCTTTGTGTTCCTGCTGCTATGCCTACAGCTTGTTATGTAGCTCTGCTCTCTTGCCAGACTCTCATCCCAATTGAACCATAAGCCAAAATAAACTGTCTCTTTTTTCAATTGCATTTGGTCATAGTGCTTTATCACAGCAACAAGAAAGTTAGTAATATTGCAGGTAAAGCTAGAAGGATAAACTGTATATTGAATATTTAATATTGATTCATTTGAAAGAGAAAGAAATTCTGCCACTGATATTAGTGGTATATTAGGAGGAAGTTTATTTAATTGTGCATAATCAGGAAGAGCATGAGTGGGATACATGAAGTCTGAGGGAACAAATATTTTATACAGAATTTGTCATTTCTTGTTGACGTCTTTGCCCTTGTGGGGTTTAAATCCAAAACTACATCTCCTATTCTAGAAGTCAAGTATTCAACTTCTTATTAAAGATCCTATCATGGAAAAGACACACTGGTGTTCTATAGAGTTGTGATTTGATCACCATTTTCTATATTCTTACTAGACCATCGTGTGCACTCTTTTGGTCTGCTGAACTATGCAGCAAGCATTCTTGTTAAATGAATAGAGTTAACCAATGACAACCCTTGGAAAGCTTCTGCCTTTGAATTTTGTGAAGGATATAACATGGTATATGGTGAGCAGAAAATTTCAGTGCACTGTGGGATTTTGTTACTAGTAAGTTAGCCTATGAACTGCTCATTTAACAAGAATATAATCTGAAGACACAAAATATAAAGAATGACATATTCTTTTCAATGCTTTCAATTCAGTAAAAACAAGGCATGTGTACACCTAAATTACAATGGTTTCTATGCTCTCTAGCAATGAATTTCATAATATTCATATTGATATAGTCAGAAAAGGTCCAACAAAATGAATAAAGTTGTAGTTGGTCTTGGTGGGTAGGTTGGATTTTTCAAGGTTGATAGTTAATAGCAGTTTGTGATAAACAAAAGACATGGAAAAGTGATGGGAGATGCCATTATGTATATATGTTTCTTATACTGGTTAATGAATAAGCACTGTTGGCCAATAGGAAAGAAAGATAGGAGGGACTAGGAGACAAGGAGGAAAGAGGAGGTGGTAAGGAGGAGTCAAGATGGAGAGTCTGGAGAGAACAGAACTGCCATTCCTCCGCTCTCGGTAAGACCACGTGGAAATACATAGAAATGGGTTAATACTTAAGACAGAGCTAGCCGATAAGAAACAAGTAACTGGCCAACAGCATAATATCTAATACAGAGTCTCTGTGCATTAATTAGGGCTGGCGCGGCGGCGGGACAAGACCAGCAGCGAGCGGAAAACCCTTACTCCTTACAGAAAAATGTGGACATTCAGTGCACTTATTAGAAGTAGATCTTACAGCTTGTACAAGCAGAGTGAGTGATTTACTCATTAAGCAGAAATAGATGGTTGGCAGTTTTAACGATTTGTGGTAATCCTCTGATAAGGAGCTTATCTGTAGTCAGGAGAAAACTATGAAGATGTTAGGGTAAGGAATGGAGAAAAGAATAAAGTAAAATAATAATATGGCAATAATATATTAAATTGGGTAAAGTATTATGGTTGTTATGTCTGTATGTAATGTCATATACTCTAGATCTTAAAATGTAGTGACTTAAGGAAAAGATCAGTTAGACTTTGAAATTGAGGAAGGGAGAGAGATAACTTTAATATACCTGTTGAGCAGTCAGATCCTGTCCACTTGGGATCACAGCTGCAAACTCCAGTGTCCAGAAGAAAAGTTCCGTGTCCTGAGCACTGCTCTTGACATATAGGAAGTGGAGTTTCACAGTTGACTCCTCCCCAGCCAGTAGAACAATGACATTCTCCTTTGACACAGATGCCATGGCTGGAACACATTGGGTCTAAGCAATCCTCTGAAAACAAAAACAAAACAAAACAAAGATGGGGGTGAGTGGGAAGGTTGATAGAGAACAGGTGTGAGATAATGGAACCGAGATACATCAATTTCCTAGTATTTTATCATTAATGTTGCTTTAATTAGGCAATAAAATGACTCATGTAAACATTGTGTTTAAACTAGAAGATTATTAACACTTAAAAATATGGTAGGGTTTGATAAAGGTTGCAACCCAAATTTGGAAGAAGAAAATCACACATATGCTGCATGCAATTCTGAACAGTATGTGATACCCCCTACACAAATGAGTGGGTGGACCTGTATGGACCCTCAGTAGGAATTTCTCAGCTTCTGAAAAATGCTTGAGTTTTTTTAGTAAGCCATTCTTTATCACTTCTCAAATTAGGACAAAAGTTTTACTTAACATGTCTAGGAGATTTTTTTTATTGGATTATAATTTGGATGACAAGCTATTTGTTGAAGTGACTGCTACAATAGGAAATTATAAAATTTATAGAAATTTGTTATAACCACACATTTTTGTCTTCAGCACACAAATGCAGCATTTTTAACTGAATTTCATAATTTGTGTCTTTTTGTCCACTTTTTTTTTTAAATCAGGACACTGTGACATCACCTTAGAATAGATGTAATTCTATTTGTCTCTGATTTTGTGAGTCTAGAAATGTTGCCTTGTATAAAACTGTTTTGCACTTTTCCGTGACTATTCTATGTGATAAGAGAAGGTTGACTTCTAAGTTCTTTATTTTTCTATACAAATAAGACTATAACTCTTTGTCCTAATGTTAATTATGCTTTGAAATATTTTTGCAGCAATGGGAATACATTGATACAACTTTCATGAACTTGCAAGTCTAACTTTTTGGGTGTAGATTGTTACCACAAATGTATACCATTAACACTGTTATAGCTATCATAATTATCCAAAGATCTGAGGGTCAATAAAGCAATGTTCTAATAATTAAACTAATCACCAAATAAAATATCCAAATATGTATCTAATTTGATTCATGATGTGACATAAAGTTAAAGTTCAAGATCAGACTATTTTTAGAAGGACTCTACTTAGTTCTGGCAAAATACAATAACAATAATAAACAAAATATCATTACTTTATTCTGATTTCTTTTCTTAAGAGATTTGTTACATTCAATTCATGTGTCTTATGTCTAGTCTCTTTTCTCTCCCAGAAACCATGCCACAACCTTTGCAGCTGAAAGTTAGAACTTGCAGACCTTGGCCAAGGTAGGGGAGGAAACAAACCCAGCTCCTCCCCTAGTTTTTAGATCTACCTAGTTAATACCTGCTTTCTCCACGTTTCTTGTCACACATGCTAGGCTCAACTAAATTTTGTGGTGTAGAACTGCCTGCTAAACTCTGGAAAGCTTTAAAAGTCAGAATTGTTTTTCAGAAGATTCCTACAAAGGCTTCATCTGTTTGTAGGAACCCCCACCACAGTGGTGTACGTAATAGCTATGTTTCATACTTTCTCATTTCAAGCTATCCCTCTAAGGTTCTCATAAAGTTCTTTCCCACGTAAGGCCCAGGCATGGCTTTCTCTGTCCCCTGATAAAGCTCATTCTGAAGTATAATTGTTTCAAGCTTCTTTCTTCATGGGTAGAAATTCTTGCTATAAAGTTGTTTACGTCATAAATGCCATAGTTAGAGGGATGAAATTATGGCCCTGGAGAAGGCAGGTGTGGAGGAAAGGGGTGTTTGTAAGGACATTGCTGATTGGGAGCAAACTGTGAAACCATGTATTCTGTTTAAAAGGAACTGCTGCCACTTAGCTCCAAATGATATGGTTCTAGTCTCCATACATTCCAGTATTCATGGGAAGCTAGAAATAGGGGTCTGCAATGTGATCCATCTCTATTTTGAAAATTTGTCAACTAAATCAGTCAATAAAAACAATGAAAATACTATGTCTGCAAACAAAATCTATCTATAGCCTGATTCAACTTATAGATTCTTCATAGTGATGTAAGAATGAATGAAAATATTTTTCTTTTGTAACTGTAAAGTTTATACTGTTAAATATGGTGAATATTCTGTGTTATTTTGGCTGTTTTACATATTTGCTAAGAGAACAAGTAAAAGGCTCTTTTAAGCTTAATTAATTTTTCAGCTGCTTATGAAATTCAAATCAGAATAGCCTAATGAATTAGGTCACATGATTTCCAAGGAAAATTGTAGATGTGGTAGATATCACTTATTGGTAACTGTGTCTGGATCTATACAGCATCTAAATTTATACATACATATAATGATAGTTTGGTCACCATTTTAAAAGAAAGTATTTCAGATGTCTTAGGAATTCCAGTGCCTTGTACAGGTCCAATGGAATTTACCAGAATAAACAAAGTCTTTATACCCATATTCTACTGCCACTTATGGGAGGTGGACAGCTAAAGTCTTGCTTGTTTATGGAGTAGAATGAGATTAAACCCTTTAGAATGCTGTGTAATAGTCTTAATGAGCGATCTTTAAAAAGCAATTACAGTACATTTTTCAGCATCCGCTTTCCTCTGCAACAGTTGTGATGAAACCGTCTCCCATGGTAATAGTTTAATATTATTTCTGAAATCAGTCTTATTTGAGGAATGTAACATGAAAATGGTCTGATTACTAGCAAACATATTTTCCAATATGTCTGTTTAAGTGATAAAACTATAGGCATTTCAAAATATTTTTTCTAAAGGCTCCTCTGGGGTGAATTTAATACAAAGTCTCTGCTTTGAAATCATTAGTGGTAAGCCTTATTTTTTTTTAGGCATGGAGGTCAAGCTTCAGCATGAGGAATATAAGGATAAATAAATGATATAAAGCAATAATAATAGTAGTAGTAATTGCAAACCACTCCAAAAGAAAATGTTTGCAAGATGGCTTCAAATGTGTCTACATCATTACTTTTATTGCATTCTTTAAATGCAATGTTTCATTATGCCATATAATACACTCTGTAATAATGAAAACATATGAATTAACACCTAAAATGACAAATATGAAAATTCTCATGTTATAAAAGAAAGAGTATTAGAAAAGATGTCACTTCTGCATTACCACTTTGAAGGTGCCATAGAAACAGTCTCATGTTGTCTGCAAGATATCCAGAAGGGTCATGCACTACCCTGTGCTCAAACTTTTGTTGTGTGTACCAAAGGCATGTCGAACATCTACTGCATTTGCAAAGATTGCTTGTATAACTACTAGTATTATAAAACTTGGACAAACCAGTGAGAGAAAAGCCTGGAGCAATATATTGAAATAAGGCTCTGACCTTCCTCACATATTTCTCCTTTGTATCCCGGAACACAAATGCAAACTCCCATGATGCAGGTGCCATGGCCAAAGCACGTTGGGTCAATGCATTGTTCTTCTGGAACATCACACTCAGGTCCTTTCCAGCCATTCCTGCAGACACAGTGGCCTTTCTCATACTCTCCATTTCCGCCACAGAGCACTGGGCATGAATCTAAAGGTTGACAAATAAACTTGTAATGTTTTTATAATGTTGTCAAAAATCTCACAAGAATAATTCAGTATTGGTTGTAATATATCATTTCTGGCAAAAGTAATATTTTCATCTTACTCTTTATTAAATAAGCTTATGATTATGATTACAGACAATTTTCCTCCTATAGAAGTGGAAGGAAGATACATTATGAAGATTTCTGAAATGGGGAATAAATAGCTGGTTTTACTGTTGTCACAATTTAAAACTATTATCACTGTTACTATTTTAAACTAAGGGTTTTGTCTCTTACACGGCTTTTATTTCCTCAAATACACACACACACACACACACACACACATCTTCAGAAGCAAAGTGTGTATTAAAAACTAATAAATAGGGTGTTGTTCATATGAAAAAGGTCTTGTAAAGGCTGTACAAATAAATTCCTAACAGACATCCCCTTCAACATACATACTTTTATTAGAGTATCTATTCTATTTTGTTACTTTGTGTGTTCATTTTAAATCCATGAGGTTTTTGTGGGGAGTGCTTACATATTCTGTTTTTCTTATATGTCTTTTAAAATACAAAACTATTCTCCTCCATTTCAGAAGATCTGTTAATGTACAGGGAACCTAGCAACTGCTTTAGAATTCTCTATTTGAATGGAATTTAATCAAAATGAACAAGTTTTTTTTTTTCTTCTAAGAAGCCCAAGATTAACCAAACAGACCAGAAACTTGAAGACTACATTGAAAACAAAAAGGAAGCATCTGCAAAAAAATAACTCCAATTCTAGAGGAAAGAACGGTATAATTTTTCTAAAACTTTTCAAGAATTAATTACACTTAGTGTGAGCACATGAAACAATATAGATTGCTGAGTTTAACTTTTGAATTTCCATTTCCTACTTTCTAAACCACATATTTATATAGTGATTCGCCACTACTTCCAGTTATGAAGATATTTTCAAATACTAATTTTTCCTTTTGAACTCAGACTGTTATGAATTACTTTATATAAGAAATATAAGCAGTATGTCATAGTTGACTCGGGGGATCTAGGTTCAAATCTCAGGCAGTTCTTAATCTTAGCTATATCCTTGATTATTTCTTCTGAGGTTCTTTTTTTTTTTTTTTGCCAATATAATGTGACTAGTAGCAGACCTACTTCATAAGAATATTGTAGGAAAGAGGAATTAAAGAGGGAAGGGGAAAAGAGGAGGTGGAGAGGAGAACATGAGGGAGCAGGAAGATTGAGTTAGGGAAAGAATAGAGAAGAACAACAAAAGATACCATAATAGAGAGAGCTATTATAGGTTTAAAGGTAAATCTCACACTACCGAAATGTTCAGAGTCATACAGGGATAATCAACCTAACAATCTAAGCAATAGTAGACCTTCCCTGATAATGAGATTGATGACTACCCTATATGCCATCCTAGAGCCCTCATCCAGTAGCTGATGGAAGCAGAAGCAAGCACCCACAGCTGAACACTGAGCCAAACTCTTGGAATCCAGTTGCAGAGAGGGAGAAGTGATGAGCAAAAGGGTCAAGAACAGGCTGGAGAAGCCCACACAAACAGCTGACCTGAACAAGGGGGGAGATTATGGAGCCCAGACTGATAGCTGGAACCAGCTTAGGAATGACCCAGATCCCCTGAACATGGGTCTCAGGAGGCCTACACAGCCTAAGGGACCTATGACAATGGAACCAGGATGTATCCCTAGTGCACAAAAGGACTTTGGTAGACCATTCCCCATGGAGGGATACTCCCTTAACCTAGAGGCAGGAGGAAAGGCCTAGTCCCTACTCCAACGATTTGAAAGACTTTGTTGACCCCTCCTGGAAGGCATCACCCTCCCTGGGGAGTTGATGGGGGATGGGATGGGATGGTCAGTGGGGCACATGGTAGGATGGAAGGGAGAGGAAACTGGGATTGATATGTAAACTGAGAAAAATATTAAATAATTAAAAAACTTAAGAAAAGATGCAATGAGGAGTGTTTAGAAAACAGATGGGATATTAAATGCTCAGATGTTGGTGACAATTATCAGACAACCCCGCCAGAGTTGTTGCTGCTATGACTATTGTTACTATCGCTATTGAGTTTTTTAATGACAATTCTCTAAACAGTGCTTCTCAACTTATGGATCATGACCCCATGGAGGTAATATCAGATAGTCTGCATATCAGATATTTACATTGCAATTCATAATAGTAGCAAAATTATAGTTATGAAGTAGCAATGAAATAAATTTATAGTTGAGCATCATAACAAAATGAAGAATTTTATTAAAGGGTTGTAGCATTAGGAAGATTGAGAACTGCTGCTCGATAACAATCAGAATCATAACACAACATTACCTCTAGCACAGTCAGGTCCAAGGAATCCTGGAAAACAGTGGCAATGTCCAGAGATACACTCTCCATTTCCATTACAGTTGGTTGAGCAGTCATCCATTATTTCTATTAATACAAAAGAAGAGAAAAAAATGAACCTACATTTAGGCTAGAGATATAAAGTTTTAAAAGTTTCAGGAATTCTTTGCCTATAATAACCGTGACCTTTGGTGTCTGCAAAACACTTATTGCTCAAAATTAGATGGTGAAGACTTCTGCATGATGTCATACGCAGTAATTATTAAATATGTTTCTCAATTTGGTGAATTGACTTTTTAAGAGAAGAACAAAACCAGCTCATCTCTAAGTGCATAAAGGGTCTACATAACTTATATTCTTAAGAAGCATTCATGATAAAGCTAAAATGGTATGATAATTAGAAGACATTTCTCAAAAGCAAAACAGATTCTAAAATGCAACCCATAAGACAAAGTCTATTGTACTTTTTACACTTATATTGTAGCAAATAAAGTTTCTTCTCTAGCAATATGGACTATTTAATATACTATACTATCTTGACAGGTTAAATATGATAATCAGTAGTTCATTTTCATTAATAAGTGACAATGGCATACTTTTAAAGTAAGTGTTCATATCAAATTCACTACCACTAAAAGCATTTGAACCTAAGTATTTTGTTGAGAAACGCCTTCTTGAGTGTAAATGCTTATCAGTTCCCCGCCACTATTTTTTTCAATCCATTATTATAAAATAGTTTCCAAGGGGATTGAGAAGTCTTTGAAGGTACCCATAAAATTGTACAGAAAATAAACACAATAAATTTGTATAAATTCTCTGAAGAAGACACTGGTTTACAAATGTCAGTCTTTGAAGGTAAATTTGATATTTTATAGTTTAAAATTTTATTTGAGTGTAATAATGATTAACTCACAGATCTATAAAGGATCATGTTTTCAATGTGTCATTCTTGCTTGTGTGGTATATGTACTTGTTATATTCATTTTTTTCTTTCTTTTAGAAATTAACATTGTGTAGGTAGGGAGGGGAGAGGATCTGGAAGGATTTGGGGGAAGAAAAGAACATGATTAAAATATATTTAAAGTTAAAAATTATTTTAAATCATAAAAATATAAACATTTCACACTTAGCCATATTGACTGCAGAGTCTTTTTTCTTTGCTTTCCTTCCTTCCTTCATTCCTTCCTTCCCACCTTCTTTACTTCTTTTTAAATTCCTACCAATTAAAATCATGTCACTGACTTTTCCATTTTAATTTACAAAATCCTCCTTTATTTGGAAAAATATTTCTAATACAAAAGAGAGATTCTAAAAAGTGGTCCTAGTATCTTTGCTTGAATGATAATAAGTAATTAAAGCAAAGACATTGCATTTGTATAACTGTAGCCTATTGAGTACCTTACATCAGTAGAATTACTGTGTGGCACCTATAAGACAGATTCTTGGACTTTAGTTCTGAATCTGGTCTAAGGGATCTTGACAGCAATCTGTAATCTACCAAGCACCCTAAATGAATCTGTAGGTATTCCCACATTAAAGAATTGAGAGCAATATACTTAATTAGTTTACTATGTAGTTAGGGAGCCTGTGGCTGATGTGTTCAAGCTGTACCCTGGGCATAATAAAGACAAGAAAATGAAAATGGTAGGAGACCATTTTAGACAATCTTTAAAAGAGATTAGAATGTATTCAGAGGCTGCATGGATTATGAACGATACAATCTCTTATTTGTTCATGAAATATTTAAGCCCCCTGTCACTGTCAGTAAGACAAGATATAAAAATATAAAAAATGTGTATGCATTGGGGTGTATGGATTATGTACTTTTGATTATTAGGGGGACCTTATTTGAACTTCATTTTTTTGTTATTTTATCGATTTTATTTTACATATGAATGGTTTACCTGCATGTATGTACATGCATCATGTGTGTGCTTCGTGTCTTTGGAGGCCAAGAGAGGGCATATCCTTGAACTGGAGTTGTGCCTGGTTCTGAACCACCATGTGGGCGATGGGAATTGAACCCAATTCCTCTGTAAGAGTAACAAGTGCTTCTAACCCTGAACCATCTCTCTAGCCCCCTTGAACTTTCTTTAATGGAACATTGAGGGAAATGTATTTGGTGCTTCTAATATTAAACAAATATAAAAGTAATGTAAGGATTTAGGTATTACGCTGGCCTGCCCCTGTCACCTGGCAGAATGCACTCAGGTAGTACTCTGGTCAGCCCAGTGTTCCATGAGTACTAGTCTGCAGGCAGGTGTAAAGGACCCTTTAGAAGTCAGACTCCTGCCCCTGAAGATCTCTCTCTCTCTCTCTCTCTCTCTCTCTCCCCCCCCCTCTCTCTCTCTCTCTCCCTCCCTCCCTCTCCCTCCCTCCCTCCCCCTCCCCCTCCCCCTCTCCCTCTCCCTGTCCCCTTCCCCCTCTCCCTCTCCCTCCCTCCCTCTCCCTCTCCCTCTCCCTCTCCCTGTCCCCCTCCCCCTCTCCCTCTCCCTCCCTCTCCCTCTCCCTCTCCCTCCCTTTCCCTCTCCCTCTCCCTCTCCCTCCCTCCCTCCCTCCCTCCCTCCCTCCCTCTCTCTCTCTCTCTCTCTCTCTCGCTCTCGCTCTCACTCTCGCTCTCTCTCTCGCTCCCCTCTTCTGTTCCTGGTGCTTCTATGTCTTTTCCCTTCTCCTTCACTCCCCTTTCTAAATAAAATCCTCATTCAAGCTCTATCTGCCTGGCGTATTATTCCCTCCCCTTTGGTCATCCTCACTTGCTATGTAACCTGCTATGTTCTCCCAAACTCTGAACCCCCCTCACTCGGGACTCCCACGTGGGACCACCCCACTTTCTCCAGGTTTTCTTTAACTGTAATAACAGAACAACAAGTAAAGATACCCACTGGCATGTGCAAAAGGCAAATACACTCTTTCACATGAAACCGATGGCGTGATAACTGGATGATAGGAATATAACTGAAAGGTGAAACTCCTTTGGGGATGAAATAAGGTAAAGCTAAAAAGTCACAAACATGGTTCTGCGTGTACTAGTTTAATAAATTGGTTAGTATTTATAAATTGATATCAGGGGTTAAATTAAAAGAAAGAGGAAATATTCACAAATATTTTATATCTTTTAAGTTTTCCAAATCAGTCTGTCATAATTTAATGGCAATCATATCAACAAAATTGTGTTCTTATTTTTTTCATTGCAGTGAATTCTAAGGATATTTATTACTCTTAGTGACAAAATACTGATGTTACTGAAAATGTAACATTTTCCCAAGCTAACAAAAATATTATGTATTTTGAAGATGTAAGATCAATGGAGTTTGTCCCAGTATGATTTTTATTGCTTTTCTAATTACTTTATAGGAAAAACTTTAATAATCTTATGGTTAGAATACTGTTTTCTACTCTCTCAAGGTCTTCAGCATCGAGTAAAAATAGAACCTAATTGTTATCAAGAGCAGATGGTCTATCTATTAACAGTCAACACATCTTCCTAAACATATGGCTGAACAGGTTAACTAAAGGATAAAATGGTTGAGAGTTTTATAGAGAACTGACAGCTGTAAAAGATTTTCCCTTCTTTTAAAAAGACATGTGTTTTAGGAAAATTCAAACAATCTGATGCTCTGTCTACAAGTTGTTTACCCTGAGGACTCCCAAATTGCTAAAGAGCCTTGCTTTCTTCACACAAAGGGTCAGGGGAGTACTTTTACTGAGAAAACATGACAAAAGACTGAGATGTGGCAGACTAATGAGGGTGATGGTGCATAAGAGTATATTTAGGCTTTGTTTTTAGAAAGAACACACATTAAAAGGCCATGGACACACTTAAATAGCCATTTGATTACCCGACCCAAAGATATCTGAAGAAAGGGTTTGGAAGGTCTCAAGTTATTGTTCTCAGGATTCTTTAAGTAGTTTTAATTTGTATTTTGAAGTCTTAGTGGTTCTAGAATCAATTGTTCTAAAGAAATGTATTGACGCCAGTCTTTCTATTTTAAGAGGTATTTATTTGTTGTTATTTTATATTCAAACCAATTAACAGAGTCGTTATTTCCTATCTCCTTTTGTCTCACTGTGGATAGAATCTTGGGAATCATACATGTTAGATAATTGCTGTCAACAAACTACAACCCTAACATATTTTCTATTTTAAGATAGAGACCCACTGGTTTGCCAAGATTGGTTTTGAACTCTCTTTTTAAAAAGTTCATGTTGACCCTAAACTCACAAACCTATATGTATGATGTCACTGGATCAGGCTTAGCTTAACAGGGATACATAAGCTTTCTCTCTGAAGTGCTTCATATATATAGTTTTTTTTAAAGCTAAGAACATATAAAGAGTTGCATGACAAGTGTCTTAGGATATGAGCAAATACTGAAGAGCTTTAAAAAGTCTTAACCAATATTTTAACAACAAGAACAAAAAGAAAATGCAACTCATAGTGACAGTGACTTAAAATTTTAGTAATTCATTTTACCAAACCCCAGTTCCCCTTCCCTCCCCTCATCCTGCTTACCCCCTCTTCCTTCCCACAACCCCCATCCACTCCTCAGAAAGGGTCAGGCCTCCCATGGTGAGTCAACAAAGCCTGGCATTTTCCATTGAGGCAGGGACCAAGCTCCCTACCCCCTGCAGGGAGGCTGAATGAGGCATCACCATAGGGAATGGGCTCCAAAAAGCCAGATCATGCACCAGGGCAGATCCTGGTCCCACAATCAGGGGCCCCAAAACAAACCAAGTCACAAAACTGTCACCCATATGCAGAGGGCCTAGTTAGGTCCCAAGCAGGCTCTTTAGCTGTAGGTCTAAAGTCTCTGAACTCCCAAGAGGTGGGGTCAGCCAAAACCTGGTGCTAGGGACATTCCCAGGAATTCACAAAGAGGAACCTAGATAATACTCCTGGCAATATCATAGAGAGTGCCTGAAATGGCCTTCTCCTGTATTCAGATTGGTGACCAGCTTGTCATAATAGAACTTTCATTTAGTAACAGAGCGAATAGTGACTGTAAGGTAGAAGAAAGAGTATGTCTGAGTAATAAAATACTTTTGCTACCAGTATCTTTCTATTGGTATACTATGAATGCAAATAACAACTAAGGCAGCTTACCAATTGCTGTAGTTAGCACAAACACTTGCTCCATCTTTTTTCCATCATTGTAAAATGCCAAATACCAAGGTCCTTGGTCCATATATTCTATGAAGCCTGTCTCCTGCAGAGATGTTAAGATCAGGTTTCTTGGAGAGTGCTGGATATCATCAGAGCTCTTAGAGTCCTGCTTTACCAGTTGTTTGCCATCCATTAATTTCACAAAGTCGAACTGGAATAAACACAAATATGAGCTTGAGCATTTTTTTATTACTGCTAGACATATAACCATCTTTAACTCTCACTGAGCTATTCAATGTATATTCCTTTGCTATGATAGTTAATAATTCTTAAGCATATTTTAAATCAAATTGTTTTACTACACTTACATTTTTAAAAATTTCTCAGTTAGAGACTGTTGAAAATAAAAATTGTTTAAAAGAAAACCTTTAAGAGATAGAAACAATTTTAAGTATTATGTATAAGATCATGACATTTTACCAAAGTATCTCTCTCAGAAAAGATACTTGCCAGCATATTCTGCTCAGAAATGTGACCTTGTCAACACATTTAAAAGTTTTTACAGTTTTTAAAACAAAAAATAAAAAAGATAAATGACTATATTTATCACAATTTACTGCCTTAGTGGGTATATATTTAAATATTCAAAGGCCACTCTTTCTCCTAATCATTTGGTGAACACACTGTTATATACTTTCCTATGTTTTGGTGATTCATATTTGAATGGCATTTTAACAATTCTTGACTTGGCTAGAAGATAAAGTTTTTGATGCTAGTCATCACTGTTGGGGGAATTATGGAGTGAGGAATTGGTTCTCTTACACTACATCTTAATGAATTAATGCAGAAAAATAAGCTTAATAAAAACATGAGACATATGGTATCTAAAGTTTATGAATGGGCCATGGAAACTGCAGAGGTTTTACTTATTTGAATTCTTATAAATGATTTCTTATAGAAAAACTCTGTATGTAAGATATAGTCTGTTTTTCTTAAAAATAGTGTGCAACTACGTTCTGGTTGATTGCATTCTGTGTTTGGAATAATGGTAAAAGGGTAGACAAAACCAGTGAGAAAGGTATTGACTCTAGAGCTAAGTCAGATCAGAGGGCTGTGACACAATGACTTTTTCCTAGAAATGTGGAGATCAAGTTTAAAAAATGTTTTTTCAACTATCTCTTCTGAATATGTTCTGCAAATGCTATTCTTTATTTCTACATGCTTTTATTTAATGTTTTTATTAAAGTATGATTAGTCTTGATATTTCTTTGTTACAAAGATTTTTTGCCTTCATATTTGACTCCTACAGTATTCACAAATCACAACATTTGAACTGCTTGATATAGTGCCCTCTAAAAAGATTTAAGAAAATACCTATTATATAAAATACCTGAGTGTGTGTAGGTGGAATGTTTCTTCTGCCATAAATTCCCAGAAGAGAGTCCTTGGCTAAAGAAATATTGAATTTCAGATATATAGGATGGTGGATAGTAATCTGGAAACGCCAGAATAAGCCCGGTGGAATAGTCTGCATGACCTGTGCTCCGATGTCAACTTCTCCAGTATCAATTGCTCGTCCCTTCTGAAACACTGGTTTTTAAAAAGAGAGAATTATACATACTTTTAATAATAATTTATAAAGCAATGTTTTTCATCTTTTCAAGAACAGATGAATCAAAACAATTTAATCAGGTTTTCTTCTTCCTTGTATCTTTCAAGTTCTTGCTCAGATTAAATATCTTCTAAGGAGCCTGTTCTGGCCAACACTTTTTTTATATATATATTTTTCTTATTTTACATATTGATCCCAGTTTACTTTCCCTCCCCCTATCCCTCCTTCTCTCCAACATTGCCACTGGCTATCCTTTATACCAATTTCTCTGTTACTTAACACAATTACTTTTAAGTATTTACTGGACATTATCTTGATAACCGCAGGAGTTGCAATGATGAGTAAGATGTAGTTCTTCCTCTCAGAGTTTTTGAAAATCAGTGAGGAAATGGGACAAGTATAAAAGCAACTACATTTTAAAGAAAACTAAGCACTATGAGTATTCAAAGGAAGGAAAACTACTTGGTTTAAGGGATACTTTTTATCCCTATTTTCATACTCTTTATTGTCTTTTATTTTCTCATAGTAATACATTCTAACACATTGTATATTTTATTTATGTGTTATGCATTACTTATTTTCCCAGACATAGGGTAAGCATTTTGAGTCAAGCGCTATGGCTGCATTGTCCATTGCTTTATCCTCAGTTATAGAAAATATATGTGAATGTACGCATAGATTATACACACACACAAATATATGTATATATATATACATATGTATATATATGATTGATCAGTGTATAATTATTTAGTGAATGGGTGGATGGATGAGTCATAAAAAGGTAATTATGAGATATAACATTGAACATAAGTCTTAGAAGTAGCAGATGGCAAACATAGCTGTGGCAAAGATATTAGAACATGGAAAGGGAAGCTTGCAGTAAAACACAGTGCTATAAAATTGTCATCTTAAGGTTGTAGAATATGCACATATAAAGAAGAATTCTAAGTAGAGTTGGATAGAAATAATGACTTTTTTATATTTTCTTGGGAGATAGTCAAAGGAATTTGATTATTAAAGCTAACGTAGAACAGTAAGAATATCTGAAAACATTCGAAGGATTCATATTATTAACTATTTATCTAAAGAAAACCTACCATATATGTAATTCTTTGTATAAATGTGCATATATATTTAGAATCAAATTTCTTATTTGAGCTAACAATATTCTCCACAAGTACAAAAGACAATCTAACAAAAGCCCCAGTTCCAAGCATGTGAAGCTCTCTTTTGAGTTGTTGGTTGGGGTTGTTCAAGAAACTCTCAAAACACACAGCTTGTTGCTACTTCCCTTAGTTGCCACCCATAGGTGGAACTTAAATCCCTATTGTAAAGACAACATGCAACTTGGACATAGAGCTCAAAAACCCCTGGGCTGGAATTGAACTGAATGCCTGCCCCTGAGGACTAGCTTCCATGAAACCATAAGATGTCATGCAAACTTCCAAAGGGGTGGCAACCAGCAGTTCTATGCAGCTATGACAACTATCAACCACAACAATAACCTGCATGGCACAGTAGCCCTAAATGTGCAGTAGTGGCATACATATCTTGTCAGTAACCAATAGGCCTTAAGACCTCTTCAACAAGTGGGACACCATATCTGGTACTGAAATTCTAGCTAACTACCCTGGTGATGTCATGGATCATTGAGGAGTCCTAAAATCACCACTTAATTAAACCAGCATAATCCCTAACTACATCATAAATGGAAAAGTGTAGCCCTAACTTCTCATCATGGAAACTTCTCTTTATAACAGGCAGAGGCCATTACAGTAAACTACAACTATTCAAAAATGCAGAGTTGTAGAGATACATCCACAACACACACCTAAGGCACAAGGAACACTGTAGAAAAGGGTACAGAATTATTCAAAAAGTCAGAGGACCAGGGAGTTTGCTGTGAGATTGTATTGCTTAGTAATGTCAGAATCTTCACCAAAATGACTGCATAAACATGAGATGAACAAGGTTTTCCAACAGTGGACATGGCAATCATGTATATGGGAGAGAGCCTATGAGGTCTCAATCTACTCCACAAACAAACAAACAAATAAATAAAACTATAGGCTATTAAGGAATGCAAAGAGGGAGAAAAATATTCTTCTCCAAGGAAGAGCATACTAATTGATTATCTTTTACCAAATGGTTAGCCCTGAAAACATACATACAAGTAAGATTAAACAGATTTAGCCAAGTGTGAGTGAGTGTGTGTGTGTGTGTGTGTGTGTGTACAAATAAGAATGTATGTAATAACAATTAACGGAAAAGAGGCCATGAACCTGAATCAGAGCTAGGAGGGAATATATGGGAGGGTCTGGAGGGAAGAAAGGCGAGAAATAAAGGATTAAATTATACTATAATGTTAAAAAAATAGTATGATATATTTTAATAATGTTTAATAATTCATATGTGAACACATTTTATTTTGATCATGTTTACTCCTTACCTTTCCCTTAACTCCTTCTACTAAGTCCCTATTTTTGTGCCACATGTAAATTGTTGTGGGTCTATTATCAGAGTGTGGTTACCCTACCAGGGATTATACCATTAAAGATAACTGACTCACCCTACTCCAGAAGCCATTAACCATTACTAACTCCTCAGGTAGAGGTGTGTGAGCCTCTCCCTGCCCACACTGGAAAGACTAGCTGACCTTGTAAAGTTTTTGAGCAAATAATCACAGCTGCTCTGAGTTCATGAGTACCTACATTCTCCATGTCCATATGAACACTGTTTCACCACTGGCATCCCCAAATCTGGTTCTTATACTCTTCCTGCCCTCTCTTCCATGATGTTTCTTGAGTCTTTTGGGGGGAAGAGTATGATACCTATAGAGGAACACTCCACATGTATTTGTTCTTTGCATTTTTACCAGCTGTGAATTTCTGTGCTAACTATTGTCCACTGTACAAACATGCCTCTCAGATGAGACCTGAGAGTGACAGTTGCAATAATCTTAGGTGTTGAGATATATATTTAAATAGATTTTTTTTATACTATGTCCATTTAGGAAAAGAATTTGTATTAGGTTTACTCATGAGATCTGTGAACTCATCAGCGTTTTGCTCTTCATCATGTTACAGTACCAGGCATGACTTTTCTCTTTTGGAGTAGGCCTTAAGTGAAATCAGAAAGCAGTTATTATGTCAGTGAATTCATGCCACTTTTGTTCCCATAAATACATATGGTATTCAGATGGTAAGTATTGTAGGTCACAAGATTGAAAGTTGGGTAAGATAGTTGATTATTTTTTCTCCTAGTACACTATATATCACCTTCTGATACAATTAAAAATAGTGAGTAATATTCCAAGTCAGTACCAGCATGATTTCTCTGCATCTTAGGAGAAAAATTTTGTGGTTGCTTTAGCAATAAGGTCTTACCATCAAGTTTTGGTGAACAACTACAAGCAATAGCAATATCCTGTATTACTTTGGGGGTCTCCTGGTTAGCTCTGACCAATAACTGGAAGGGGAATATCCCGTTTCTTGTACTGGAAGTTTTATTTGGTAACATGTGTCTTTTGAAAGGATCACTAGTTTCTGTGTAGGTTGCCAATTTAAATGTCAATTTATTAAATGACAATTTAAGTTTTTCACACATATAATTACAATTTTTAACAGAGGGAAAGGCTAGGGTATAGCTCAGAAGTATATAGTAATTTCCCCTAGTGCACAAACTCCAGCAAAGATGCACCCATTGCACTAACTGGAAAAAAATGGGTGTATTAGATATTCTAATCTTGAGGTGAAACATAGGAAGGAATTAGAGGGACACACAAGAAAAAAAACATGAGGAGTACAGATTATTGATTCAGGTGAAATGACACAAATACTTGAATTTAGAGAAAGCAAAAATAACTTCTGTAGAAAGTGTACATTTCAATGAAAAGTAAGTTAGTATAGATGGAAGGTAGGAGAAAGATACGAGAACAATATAGAAGAAGATTCCAAAGCAGGGCTTGTCAAATTTTACTGTGACCAAGAAGTCTTCAAATAAAAGCATTGAATAGGTAGGTTTGAAATGAAATACTTTTACAGGATTCCAAGTGGTGCCTATGTTGCCTTGTTCACTTGTCAGTACCTGAGAAGTGATGGTAATAGTTGTGAAGATAAAGGGAACATTATATTTACACCACGATTGTAATTTTGAATAACTTAGATAGTACTAATAGCCAAATATATGAAACCCAGAAGTATGTGATCTATGAGGACAAATGATAAGTTTGCACAAGAATTATTGATGTGCTAGTTTAATGGATCTTTTCATGGAACACTGTGTCATGTGGTACAAAGGGAAAAATGGGAATTGGTTAGTTTCCATTTTAAGCAATAAGTATAGTACCTCAGGAGGGAAAATTGAATTTGGCCTCATTCATTCCATCCTTATATTTTTCAGCCATCAACTCTGTGTCCATATCAAACAGTTTAGAAACACACATGGTCCCTGTCCATTATGTTCACCTGACATAAAATCAGTAGCCCGTTAAGAAACACACCTGCAGTGACTTTATTCACAGGCCAATGCCTTGCAGCTTTTAACTCCCTAAAATACCTACATTATTTCTTTTTTGTGTTAAGGCCAAGAGTAATACCTATTTTAAGAATCTTCACTGTTAACTGTTAATAATAGATTTCAAATGCAATTTTGAACATAATTATGTAGTACAGGACACACAATTTTGTGAAATTGACATTTCTAATAAAACACACCCTTTGAGATAATAAATGACCAACAGAGTACCTTATTTTTCACTGAAAGTTACTTTTCTTCTATGTAAGACAGAACAATTTCGTTCCCAAGGGGTTGATTATAAATTTAACTCTTAAGGTTTTAGAATCAATAAATTTCTTCAATGGGTAGGAGATTAATAAACCATATTTATGTGGAAATTTTTGCTCTGAACTTAATATTCAGTTTATTCAATAGCTATCCTCATTAGAAGCATTTATCACTTCTTAAAATGTACCATTTAGTCATGCAAACAATATTATAAATATAAAACAATTCCAAATGTTCTAGGGTTAACCAATAACATTTTAGGTGGCATGAATAGTATTTACTTAATAAATATACTCATTTTTTAAAACTGTGAAAAACTGGTTGGGGAGTATTAAGCTTTATGTGGAAGCCTTACCTAATATTACAACTTCTCTTTGCACCATAAAGCATCATGCATTACATAATAATGTAATTTTAATGTTATTTATTAAATCAAAAGAGGCTCATGAAATTCTGTTGTTGGAGTCTACTGGTTATTAGCATCTCTGTACATCTAGAGTACATATACATCAATAATTTATGAAAATAATTTTACAAGAAGATGGTCTTATTTAAAAGTTTAAAGTTAATATAAGTTATGTGAATAGAGATAACAATACATGGAGGGATGAGCAAAGGGGTCAATACCGTGCTGTAGAAATCCACAGAAATGGCTGACCTGAGCAAGTGAGAGCACGCACACCCCAGTTGTAAAGCTAGGGGACCAGTATTGGACAGTTAGGAGGCCTGGGCAGTCTATGGGACCTCTAGCAGTGAAACTAGCATGTATCCCTAGTGCACAAATGGACTTTGGGAGCCCATTCCCTATGGAGGGATACTCTCTCAGCCCAGAAACACAGAGGAGGGCCTAGCCTCTGCCCCTAATGATGTGACAGATTTTGATGATCTCTCCTTGGAAGGCCTCACCATCCCTGGGGAGTGGTTGGGGGTGGGGTGTGAGGATCAGTGGGGGGCATGGGAGGATGGGAGGAAAAAGGAACTGGGATTGATATGTAAAATAATATTATTTCTAAATTAAATAAATAAATTAAGAATACATGAACAAACAAGTGAACCATAATTTAAATAAAAAGTGAGAAAATAATCTAGTGTTGTTTTGGTATTAGAGAAGAGAAATTTTCATAATTTACAGATGGGAAATTTCCCAGCCTCTAGTTTTTTAGAACGCTGTGCATCTGTTTGCAGCTTTCACCTTTTCTATCTTATTACCTTGAGAAATTGATTATGGATTGCATTATTTCATTTTTTAATGGTGTAACTCAAAAGATGGGGAAACTACAAAAAATCATATGAACTCAAATAAATTGTGTTTTTTTATGAAAAACATACTTGATTAATAAAAGCAAAAAAAAAAAAACACTGAACAAACTTATCACTGACTCTGACTCTATACAAATGACATACAACAGAATAATAAGCTATGCTTTTGTAATGTTGGTGTTGCAATGGTCAATTAATCATTTTTTCATTGATGAAACACATCAGAAGAAGAGCATGCTCTCCAGTAACAGAATGCTTTTCCTTATACACATAGGGAAAGAAATGCAGAGAGCCTTGAATCAGATCACACTGTGCAGTACTATAGTTATCACAGTCTTACCAATATCCACCAATTTTTTGACCTAAACATTCTCTGTATAGGTTACAACACAGCCATCAACTGCTGAGCAGGAAAAACCCAAAGGTAGATAAACTATGTTGATGGGTGACACACTCAGTGAAAGTAACTTTGTTCAACAAGAAAAGGTCAAGATACCTTGAAGGCAAAAACTAGGGCATGGAATTTATGATGGACATGATTTGCAGTGACTGTGTCATTTAAATCATGATTTTAAATACCCAGACCCATACCTGAACATTAACAATATGATTATTGTGAACATTATTTTATAAATACAGTATAATAACTATATTCTAGACATAATGCATGCATTTTTACTTAATATGCCATGATATATCTTAATTCTATGGTGGTTTAATATATGCAAATCAAAACCCAATCAAACATTGACACATGACTGGACATAGTTCACTAAAAATAACTTTCATGTATGGTCTTCATGTAAAAATGACTAGGCTAAATGGTACTGTAGTTGTATCAACAGAAACAAGAACAGTTAATAAAGGAATTTAAGAATTCCCTGAAAAGTATTTAAGTATCATAGCCCAAGGAAAAGAAACATGTACTAAAAATATATTTATTCTACATTTCATCCTATTGCATATTCAACATCTTGAAAGGAGCTTAATTGTTCATATTGTGTGACATGATTTAAGTACCATATTTATGGTATTTCAAATGTAATATAATTTCACATTAATATGTCCTCGTAAAATTTAGAGTATTAGTTCTTAGAGAAAAAATGGAAGTAAAATAATCTTCATTTCCCATATTCTAAAACTATGAATTTATTAAATGGAATGGCCCAAATCTACCATTTCTATCCATGTAGCTTCATTTAAGTTTTTATATGACCTGTTGATATAGAACTGAATATTATAAAATTTTGTATTTTATAAAATTATTGTATTTGTTTTTGAAACCTTTGACACTGGTCCTAAGGACACACATATCTTAATTTTCATTAAAAGAGGTTATCTAGATTCTTTATCAAACATATTTAGGCATGCATTATATATTACCAAAATAGGCATGACAAAGAAGTAGAGAAATGAACCTCACACATAGTAAGCATTGTGAATACCGGATGCAAAAAGTGTATCAATTGGTTATTTAATACCAAATGTTTAGCCAGAAAATATATATATGTAAGTGACATTAAACAGATGATACTTAGAAATACATATGCACATTCTAATTAATGAAAAAGATGCCATGAATTTGAAAGAGATCAAAGAGGGGTATATGGGAGAATTTAGATGGAGGAAAGGGAAGGGAAAAGGTTGGAGTTATAGTTTCAAAAATAAAACAAATAGTAATGTGAAAATTTGTTGCTAATAATAGTCCAGTTTGGCCTTTTATTCCAAGGTTTGAAGACAGGAATGAATGGATAAAGGAAACGTGGTACATTTACAATATGGAGTATTACCCAGCTGTTAAAAACAATGACATTGTGAAATTTGCAGGCAAATGGATTGAATTAGAACAAAATCATCCTGAGTGAGGTAACCCAGACTAAGAAAGATAAACATGGCTTGTACTCACTTATAAGTAGATATTAGCTACCATGCTACAATCCACTGACCCAGAGAGGCTAAGTAACAAAGAAGGCTTGTGGGGGGCAGGGAGGCACTCAAATCTCCATGGGAAGGGACAATAGAAGAGATTTTGTGAGTGGACTGGGGGTGGATGGGTGGAGATGGAAAATGAGGTGGATTGTGTGGAGGATGACTAGAAAGGGGGCCATTTCATGTCATATAGAAACCTAGTTCAAGGGAAACTCCAAGGAATCCACAAGGATGACTCCAGGTAAGAATCTCAGCCATACATTCCCCTACATATGAAATTGTGGTGGGGGGATGGGAGGGGAGGGTGGTTAGAGTGCATGTGAGAGGGCAGAGAGGGTAAAAGGGAGGGAAGAAGGGAGGGAGGGATGGAGGGATGGAAGGAGGGAGGGAGGGAGATGGAACTGGGATCGACATGTAAAATAATCAATTAAATTAAAAAAAAATGCTTTGACTCCAAAATTTAAGTTGAAGGACAAGTTACTTGGGAAAAGGATTTCTATTTTTGTTTCCACAGAAAATGAAAAGATGTGGATTCCTTCCAGACTAATGTGGTTTGATCACGTCAGACCGCCTGAAACAGAGTACAAGGTGATCCTACATTCAAAACAGCTGGACAAAGCAGCCTTACAGACTACAGCCAGGATTTCTGAATCTTCTTCGAATCCCCCATGACAGCGCCCCTTACCAGCAGGAAGTAGTTTGGAAAGAACGATGCCCAAATTCCCAAATATTGTGTATAAATGTTTGTTCTCATTTAATTGGACTTTGTTATATAAAATAAAATAAAATAAATTAATAAAAAAGAAAAGAAAAAGAAAAAAAAAATGAATCTCAGCCATAGAGGAGGATACATAGCCTGAACTGGCAGTCTCTTATGACCAGGCAAGATTACTATTGGAAAGACTGGGACACCAAATGAGCTCTATAAGCTTTGACCTACAGTCTGTCCTGGTTATGGAATGTGCTGGGTTAAGAGTGGCACAGAGATTTGGGGAGTGGCCAACCACTGACTGGTGTTTGAGACCCATGCCATGAGAGTGAACCCACCACTGATAGATATTGCCTAGAATACCAGTACTGATAGAGACAAGATGTCCCAGAGACATAGGATAAAACCAAACATGACTGGAGAAAAAAAAATACCAATGCAATGATGTCTGATGATATTCTGCTACACTCATAGAATGACACCTAGCCAAATAGTCATCAGAGAGGGTTCATCCAACAACTGATGGAAACAGATGCAGAGCCCCACAGCCAAACATTAGGCAGAACTGGGAACTCCTGTTGAAGAGAGAGAGGAAGATTGTAGAACCAGAAGGGCCAAAGAAAACCCACAGGATCAATCAGTCTGGGCTCATAGGATCTCACAATGAACTGACAACAAGGGAGCTTGTATGGGACTAACTTACACCCTCTGCATATATGTTACAGTTGTGTAGTTTGTTCTTTGGGTGGGAGTCCTAATAGTGAGAGCAAGGGCTATCTATCTCTAACTCTTACAGTCATTTGGGACCCTAGTCTTCATATTGGGTTGCCTTGCCCATTCTTAATATATGGGTTAGGGTTTAGTCTTACAGCAACTTGATATGCCACAGTTTGTTGATATCCATGATAAGCCTGACCTTTTCTGAATAGAAATGGAGAAAGAGTGGATTAGGGGGCAGAGGGGAGGCAGGGAGAGGGTCTAAGAGGGAGGGTAACTGCAGTTGCGTCTATAAATGGAAATTCTTTATAACCTATAACTGTAGCTTATATACTAAAATGCATATACATGCATATGGTCTATGATAAAATGGCATTGCTAAAACTTTGTCTTTAATTGATGGACTTAGTTGGAATGAATGTGTAAAATAAAATGCATAATTATTTTAAAAATTATTTAAGTGGTTTTTAAGCAATCAAAATTTTGTGTTGCTTTTATAGTGCTGGGAAGTTCTACTGGAGGAAAAAAGTAATAAATAGTCTTGCTCAGCTTTCCTCACTGGTGTAACAGTAGCATGAATGCTATGTGAGTAAGCAAACACTTTATCATTTGATTTAAAGACCATTACAATAGATGAAACTCATGCTTTGTATACTCAATTGGGCTCCTAGCCCATAGCTGGCTAGCTCCTAGGTCCTAAGAAGAGAACATACTACTATTATTCTGCTAAACTGATATAATAATAAATGACACCTTAAGTTCTTACCTTTATACACATAAATTATAACATTTGTCAATCCTTATCAGATAAGATTCTTTTTTGCAATAAATGGAAATTATTTAAGAACCTTACACCAGGTAACCTGTAGAGAACATTAGACTATGGAGAACTCTGCTCTCTCTGTAATATCTATATCATATATACCATGCCACTAGGCTTGGAGATTATCAGTGAGGGGTGCTGGTGGAAATATAAGGGCACCGTAAGTAGTGGATATTTTCAGCAAGACTGTTTGCTGGACATGACAGGACCTTCACACACATGACCTCACTACAGCTATGACTGTATCTGTAAATCCTATATACCATGAAGACAGTCAAAATCCTAGGATATTTGGGACAGGGGTTGATGAATCACCACCCATAGTTGTGGAGCTATTGAAATTTATAGCTGTTGGGAGAGAAAGAACCAGTTTTCTTCAGGGATGTGGCCCTGAGAGGCTACCCATCATCCAGTCCATTGGCGCTATACAGGTAGTACTAACTGGACTCATCAGGTTTAACAAAAGAGAACATGAAGGTACTGGAGATGAAGGAATGTGGCCTTGATCAAACATTAAAAATATTTCCAAAACATGTACATTAATATTTTTGCAGAATTATTCATACTAGTCCAAAATTGAAAACCCTACAAAAAGGTCTCTCAAATGATGAATGTATGAATTAAATCTGGCACATCTATTTGATGAAATATTATTCATCCATAAAAAGACTAAGTATAAATGCTATGTATGACTTGCATTAACTTTGGAGAATATAACAGTAAGAATGCTTATACTCAAATGGTTATATATCATATAATTACATTTGCATAAAGGCAGAAATTTGTGAATATATGCAGACTAAAGTATATCAGCAGTTGCTGAGGTAAAGGAACAATTGTTATATAAGATTTGTGTGTCATCCTTATAAATTTTTAGAATCATAAAATGTTCAAGTACAAAATATTAGTGATGGTAGAATAACTACGTGTATACTAAAATTCATTGCATTGTGAACTTAAGGTGGGTGGTATATAAATTATATGTAGTAGCTGTTATAGAAATATGGTTAAAAGGTATCATTGACATGGAATATTTGCACATATATATACAAACTATGATTTAATTTCTCAAGAGATTTTATGTGTTTCTTAGTGGCATGCCATCTGATACCTAGAAACAGAATTACTTACACTTTGTCTAGTACTTGTACAAAGTATGAATGGGAAGGCGTAACCAAAGAGATTTTTATTTTCTACATTTCATATGTAATGTTAGATATTGTTATGTAGAGGTGTAAGGTATCCAAATCATATAATTTTGAACTTTGATGTAGTGGCAGGAGCTCACTCTCACCTACTATATGCTTTAGAATGTGTCTGTGGAATACTCAGAACTCTGACATCTGTCTAAATTCTCTTTGTCTGCTAACTGGACATTTAATAACAATTAGATGATTATCTATCATATAGTTGAGAGTAAAGAGGGAGTTTTATATATTTATATATATTTATAAATTCTAAAACCTAGCCTCCAGACAGAGAGGCAGCTTGCATAAGCATTGATTTTCACTGGTTGTCATGTTGCTATAACCTTTGATATGTACAATTTAGTAACCCAGAAGAAATTCAATAATATGAAATTAACATTTTTCACAGACAAAACTAATTTCAGAGAATAGCAATAATAACAATAATAAAAATAAATGATAGCATTTATTGAACATTTATAGTGCCTTCTTTTTTGTTTCCATGTCTTATTTTAAAAAAAATGTATTATGTCTCTTCCTTACCAATACAGCATCAATTTGATATAATAGTTTATCCCTAAGGCTTCTCCCTCCTCTTCTCATGTGTTGCCTCTAGGACTTTAGTCCCTTCCCAATTCTTACTTGCATTTTCAATCTCTCTTTCTCTATTGGCTGCTTATTCTTAGTCTTCAAAGCACACATCTTTCTCCTTGTGAAAACAACAACTCTCATGATTCTTTATCTACTTATACTATTTTATCTCTTCATTTTCTTGCCAAACCATCTCCATCCAGCACCCCTTTTGCTTCATTACATACTTATCATGTAGACTTTTACCAACAGTGTGCTCCCTTATGACTCTACTTACTATTCCATTCTCCTAAACATGTTCTCCTGAAGTTTATCAGGATTGAATTATCTTGTTTCCCATGGTCTAGTCCAGACCACTGAAAATGAGTTTCCCCTTTCACATTTTATTTTCATTTTAAGCTTTTAAATACTTAATCACCATACTTCTATTTCTGTATAACAGCTGGCTGAGTGGTATTTTGCATTGCAGGTACCTGTATGCATATTCCTTCAGTTCTCTGATTTAATCAGACTCCTTAAGGGCAACAACCATGTTTTCTGCTTCATTTGTTAACTCTATAGTACTTAGCACCATTAAATATAAACTTAATTGACATAACATTTAAAATCAAGGGTTTCTGTGTTTCTGAACACTAAGATTTTCATTTTAGTTGCTTTCCACTTATGTTAATGGGAGGACTGGTGTGGTCAGGTGTAATTTCTCTGCCAACCTAACATTTTAATTTATTGTTCCTTCTTCCAGGTCCAAGGAGGGAAGATGGTACCTGTGTGTGAATCTGATCAAGAAAACTTCAGAAGGATATATAACAAAAACAGGAAAAGGCAAGCCAAAGAACTAAGGGAAGATAGGTGGGATAAGAAAGATATAGAAGTAAGACAAATACCTATTATTAGAAATATAGAGCCAAACAATTACATGGAATTATTTACCATGCAATTACTAAGTTACACATGGGAAGTTCATACTTGTGTTTCAAATAATTTATTTTTGAAATTAAAATATAGTTATATTATTTCCCCCTTCCCTCTCCCCAACCCCTTATGTGACTTGCTCTCACTCAAACTCAACACCTCTATTTCTTTAATTGCTATTACAATATGTCATCTGTGACATATATTCACGTATTCCTAAATATATAAATACAACTGGCTCAGTCCATACTATGTTACCTGTGTATATATTGTTTATTATTTCAAGAGTAATGGTTATCATCAAAGATCCTAGAAAAATAGGGTTTGGACATATTGGGAGAGTCAGAGGAACAGGAAGTTTGCTATAAAAATTCATTTCCTAGAAATAATAATAATTAGAGAAGCTACACCCATGAAGCCCTATCAACATGGCTGCTTAAAAAAGACCTGGAAAAGTATGACATTGAAACACATAGTAACATGGAAAGGGGGAATCTCATGGTACCTCATTCTTCAAAAAGAACTACAGGCAACTAACAAGTAGTGAGTGGTAAAAATACTCTTCCTCAGGAAAGAGCCCCCTACTTGATTATTCAGTTATATGTGGTCAACTTTGTGTTTTAATACTGAACTTGGAAGATTTCATTTTGAAAGGTAAATTTCAAGTAACTTGAATAATTTTGGCTGCATGAAAATACTGGTAAACATTTGATCTTCCTTTAGTAATAATATAGGTTGAAATATAGTAATAGCATAGGTTCCATAATAATAACAGGTTGAAATAAGTGGATACTCATTGAAGTGAATATTCAGTAAAGTAAGATTTCTCTAAAAGCCTATGAAATTATGTGGATGGTATAGGAAATTCCATACATTTGAAAGGACTAGCCAGGGATGACAAATATCCTATTGTATAGTAACCTACTTAGCACCTTTTTTAATGTAGGATATTGAACTCAAGTGCCCATAAGATAGACTCATTTAGTATGCCATCACAGGAAAGGTTTATACTGGATGAAAATAAGTAAGATAATAATTAACCTGAAATGAGAATCACACATTAAACATATGTGACCAAGGATATTTAGCATGAATTTTTTTATACAATAAGTTTGCCATTTAGCATAGAGACGCCCATTTTACAAATCTGCCTTAGAAGTCAAGTCTCCACTATGCTTTAGAAAAGCTTTTGTTAAAACTGAAATATACTGATAAAGTGATTTAATATAGTTGAAGACAAGCAGCAGCACTCTAGCTGGGCCCTCTGAAATCTTGTGTTGGAGAAACATCTATATATCATTATAGGTAGCATTTACTGTAATTCAACATCAATCTTTAAAAATAATAATGTTAAGCTCCCAACAATATATTCTTTGTTAGTACATTATTATTTTATTCATGTAGTTTAGTGTGCTTATATGAATTATTCCTAATTCTAACAGAGTGTCCTGGACTCTGATATTCTTTAAATAAAAGATACTGAAACACTGGGTTTACTCAAAGAGCAGCTGAGTGCATTTTAATATCCATATGCCCTATGAACCAATACTTCAGAATCTCAGCATTATACTGTGGGACTATGTTCCATCTGAATGAACAGTGATTACCTGTGTGCTGTGATACAGTCCTTTCATTTGGTGCCAGAGTGAATATTTTTTCAGACTTTTATATTTATTTATTTATTGAAAATAGATTCTTCTCTCATAAAATACACCCTGACCATAGTTTCCCCTCCATACACTCCTCCCAACTCCCCCATACCTCCTTCTCTTCCAGATCCACTCTCCCTCCATTTCCTTTCAGAAAAGAGCAGGCCTCCAAGAGACAACAGCCAAACAGGACTAAACAAGGTACAATAAGACAAGACAAAAGCACCTCCCCACCACCCCCGTCAAGGCTGGACAAGTCAACCCAATAAGAGAATAAAGTCCCAAGAGCAAGCAAAGGGACCAGAGACATACCCACTCCCACTGTTAGGAGCCCCACAAGAATATCAAGTTAACAGTCATTACCTACACAGAGTGTAGAATATATAAGCCCTGTAGTTGCTGCTCCAGTCTCTGTGAGTCCTGATTCATTGATTCTATGGGATGTGTTCTCTTGGTGTCCTCCATTCTCTATGATTCCTACAATCTTTCCTTCCCCTTTTCTATAGGGTTCCCTGATCTCTGAGGGTTGGGACCCAATGGAAACCTTCAATTTAGACTCTCTTTCCTCACAATGTCTAACCAGTCTCTGCACCTATTCTCATCTGCTGCTGAAGGAAGCTTCTCTGATGACTTTTATCTATTGGCTCTCAAGTAAATGCAGAAAGTTATTCCAACATTCAAGTTTCAAACTTATCACTGCATAGATCTGTGCATACTGTATCTATGACTCAGGTAAGACAGAGCAAAGAAAAAGTAGTCTATTTTCTCCCTTTCTTCTTTTCTTCTCCTTGCCTCTTTGTTGTAGAGTTCATAATGAAAGGTAATTCAAAAGGTAAATGTTGCACTAATTTTAATTTTCCATTTCATAATGGTGGTGGTGGTTGTGTGTGTGTGTGTGTGTGTGTGTGTGTGTGTTCGTGTGTTATAGTAAATGTGCTCAGTAAGTGGAGATGTTTGGGGTGAGATTTCAAATTTGCAAAGTATTCTTATGCATTTACTATATATTTGGATTACATGCACAAAGATCTGTAATCAAGATAGCTATTAGTTAAACAACTGGCTGGGAGAAAGGAATTTCTGTAAACATAAAAAAGAGATGCTTAAAGTATATTGAGATAAGAGTAGGAAAAACCTGGACTCCAAAATCAGTTCCATCTGTGGTTATCACTCATATGCAAGACAAGTTACTTAACATTTTCTTGTTTTCATTTTTAACTGCAAGACAGAGGTAACAATAGCTGCCACAGCATAAAATTCTTAGGTAGATAAAATACATTAAGGTATTTTAAGATCATAAATTCTCTCTAAGTGCAGGCTGCTATTGTTATACACATGTCAAAAAATCCGAAGTTAGAAGGTGCAAAACTAGGAATCAATTATTTCAATTTAACAGAGTTGTCAGCATGTACCTAAGTGGCAAACCTTACATACGTACTTTTAAATCCTTTTCCAACAATATATCTTCTTTTCAAAGAAAGTTCACTGTTACCTGGATTGACTAATTATGATCTCTTAACTGGAGATTTGAATTCATAATCTCAGATACAGTTGGAGGCTACTTTGGAGATGAGATGGTCCTAGTAAGTACCTCTATCTTTGTCAATGACTTAATAGCTATTGGCAGAAAGGAGAGAGAGGTTTGACAGGGATGTATCCTTTCCCTTATTTGGTCTATATATCTACGACTTCTCTGTTTTATATTTACACAAGAAATTTCTGCGTAATATTTTATTTGCATAAGGATTTTCCTCCTGGACTCTCGAAGGGGGTGAAACCAAACTCCTCATTTTTCATGTGAGAAATTGTATCCCAGAGAAGTGAGGCTCTAGTCTGTATCTTGTCTTGGCTATAGCATCTTCAGGACAAACTATAAATTGTGTCATATCAATCAATGGAGTATTGCTTACATGGTCATATATTCAGCAGAAACTGACTAGAAAGCACCATTTTTCTCCTTTGTTGTTACAAAGATAGATCTTGTGGGATGAATTTCAAAGAAATGCCACCCATCCCACCAAGGCCAGCATTTTGCAGAACTGTAAAAATGCTGCCTTTATTATATTTTAGTCCTTGTCCCTTAGCACTAGTCTTTGTTCTTTGTATTCTACTTTGATGTCCAACTTGGAAGAATTCATTGTTAAACTTCTCAGTAAATTTTATCCTCAGTCAGTTGGCTACTAAAAACGTTAGGTTTTACTTGATCCCAATGCTAGAGAAATAATAGTCAAGAAATGTCCTCAACCTTTTAGTGCTCTAGAAAACTGCTTACCATAATCTCCCTCTCTCCTCTCTCTCTCTCTCTCTCTCTCTCTCTCACACACACACACACACACACACACACTCACTCACACATTTACACACCAAACACATACAACACACCATTCCTTAAACAACATATGAGATAAAGCCTTTTGTCCCTTCCTTCTCGTAAGATTTGTCTATGAAAATGACAGTAGTCTGTTTTCCTCTAAGATCCATAGCCTTATTCTTAACAACATTCTACATACTTATCTTTATGCTCACATATAATTGTAGCTCTCACTTCTAATCAAATAAGCTCCTTTTTGCATCAGATGAAGAGCATTAGAGTAACACACACATGGTCAACATGCAAAGTAACACACACATGGTCATCATGCAAAGAACAACTGATTTGAGTTGCCCATCACTGATAACATCTACACCACAACCTCCTCATCTAAGGCTCAGGGAACATTACAGAACAGGTTGTAGAAAGAGTGTAAGAGCCAGAGGATCAAGAAGTCTGCTGTGGGATTGTGCCTGCTATGTAAGGAAAGGGTGCTGTACCTATGAATTCCTAACAAAATGACTGCTTAAACCAACCTCAGCAATATTACTACCATTTCATAGTACTATTTAGATGGGGAAATACCAAGGGGTCCACAACTAGATGAAGAGCTATAAGCAACTAACAACTAAGGATGTACTACCCAATTTGTTATCTAATACCAAGTGGTCAACTCAACAAACATGTGTGCAGGTACCATTGAACAGAACCAGCATGGTATATTCATGTCGATCCAGGTATATGAAACAACAAATGTTAAACAATAGAAGGCTGTGAATTTGGCAGGGGGCTGGTGATGGGAGATGACATTCTGTAAATATGTTTCTCGTATTTGTTAATAAATAAAGCACTGTTGGCCAATAGGAAAACAAGACAGGTGGGACTAGGAGACTAGGAAGAGAGAGAGGAAGTAGTAGGAGAGATATTCAAGATGGAGGATGGAGAGAAGAATGCCAGCCCCTCTCTCTGGTAAGATGAGACCACGTGGAGATATTTCGATTAATAGAAATGGGTTAATCATTAAGACAGAGCCAGCCAATAAGAAACATTAGAAACAGTCCACCAGCTCTATATCTAATACAGAGTCTCTGTGTGTGTTATTTGGGGCTGGCATGGCAGTGAGACCAGACTGTCCAGGGAAAAACATACTCATAACATATTGGCTTTGTATCTTTTGACGCTGAGGAAATAACAACTGTTAAAAGAAATGCTGTTGGATTAATTCAATTTATATATTTTAAAAATGCTTTTACTTCAAAATTTAAGTTCAAGGACAGGTTACTGGGGGAAAGGATTTCTATTTTTGTTTCCACAGAAAATGAAATGTTATGGATTCCTTGCAGACTAATGTGGTTTGATCAAGCCAGACCCCCTGAAACAGCATCCCAGGTGATCCAACAGTCAAAACAGTTGGGAAGAGGCAGCCTTGCAGACTACAGCCAGGATTTCTGCATCTTCTTAGGATCCCCTTGACAGTGCCCCCTACCAGCAGGAAGCAGTTTGGAAAGAATGATGCCAAAATTTCCAAATATTGTCTATATATGTTTGTTGTTTTTATTTAAATAGAGTTGGTTATAAAGGGTTAATGACCACAACCAATCTCTTTAAAGGTTAAAAGGGGGATTATGAATAGATATGAATACTTTGTTTTGGAATGGATTTTCATTTATTGATACAACTAAAGTTTAATTTTGTGATAAGTATATTTCTCCTCTTGTTTAGGTGGTGTGTTTATATAGCTTATTTAGAAATGTAATACATAATCTAGTACACATTATAGATAGTACCTATAGATAGTAACTTAGAGTTAATTTAGTTAGGTTTTCTAGATATATAGAGATGTATTTAAGATGAATAGGCATTCTTCAAACCTTTCAAAGACCTACAGATTATGACATTTAAAATGGTTTAGGGTTTTTCTTGACAATGAGGCACAACTGCTGCTGGCAATAGCATCTACATCACAAAGGAAGATGGACATCAAAGAAACTCGTTGTGGAGTTTGCCTCTAATATGGCAAGACTAGCCATTTGGACAAGATACTGCTCTTGTCTGGACTGTTTGATTTTATTCTATATAAACTGGACATGCAGGACCCACAAGAAAGTGACTGCTGATACAAGATGGACATTGCTAAAGGGTTCCTGCTTCATGGAAGAGTCTGCTAGGCAGTCTGTAGGACACAGAAAAACATGACTGACAAACTGCCAATACAGGTAGACAGTTTAAAGTTTTCTGCTTTGCTTAGGAGTCTGCCAGATACACTATGGTTTATAGGCTGAAGATGGAACATTACAGAAGAACTTCGGGTGACTGACCAGGGTAGTTGTCTCTGTCATTTCTAGAGTTTCTATATTGTCCTTCTGTGGTCTTTGAAGGAGCTGAAGACAAATAGTTATGGTTATAGTTTTCCTTAGTTAGGATTATAAATAAATTACATATAAGACTTTAGACTCACAAAGATAGGATAGATGATAGAATATTTTCATTTTCCTTAAGACTTACTAAATGTTAATGGACTAAATATTGTTAACTATGGTTCTTATTTGATAACTGTTTTGTTATATATTTTACTATGTTAAGGTTAAAACCCTCTTCTTTATTTTAGACAGAAAAGAGGAGATGATGGGAGATGTCATTCTGTAAATATGTTTCTCTCATTGGTTAATGAATAAAGCACTGTTGGCCAATAGGAAAGCAAGATAGGTGGGACTAGGAGACTAGGAGGAGAGAGGAAGTAGTAAGGGGGAGTTCCAAGATGGAGGATGGAGAGAGAACAACGCCAGCCCCTCTCTCTGGTAAGAGAAAACCACGTGGAAGTATTTAGATTGATAGAAATGGGTTAATAATTAAGACAGAGCTAGCTGATAAAAAACAAGTAACTGGCCAACAGCATTATATCGAATACAGAGTCTCTGTGTATTATTTGGGGCTGGCTAGGTGGTAGGTCCAGACCAGCAAGGAAAAAACCTTACTTTTAACAGGCTGGGGTTTGTGGGTATGTGCAATGTAGGAGTGGGTAGAAAGAGGGGGGCAAATGATGAAATTATATTTTAATTTAATACAAAAGAAAAGGTTTGCCTGTAAGTCTCTTATTCACCTCAGACAAGGACTTTCCACTATTATCTGGCTACTGAAGGAGGGTATTCAAGACACCCATTTCCTGTTCATTGTTCATGAATAAATAGCTGAGATTAAAATAGTTTGTTCATTTGAAAGAATGTAGTCATAGACTCAAACGTTCCCATTACTGCTAACTGATTGAGTGATCGAGTCTTCCCTAGGTTGCAAATCAATTCCTACCTGTAAGTCATCCCACATGTAACTTCCCCACTTCCTGTAAAAGTCTAAGGTGAAACCTCACTGTGGTTTTGCCTGAATACAACCCATTTCTTAATTTGTGCCATTTTTTGTTTGATACTTTCATGCTGAGAAGGCCTTCAGCAATTTAGATGTTTATTTTGTGTTGTGTTGTTACAATGACAAACACGAAAAACATGGAATATGAACTAAGTACCCTTGGTTCCATAACTAGTTCTTTTCTGGGACCGTGATTTTCTCCACCTTAGAAAATGATGTTGCTATTATATCATCTGCAAATAGTGAAATATCTAGAGACAGGAGGGAGGGTCTATGCCCTACTCCAAACGACTATACAGATTTTGATGATCCCTCTTAGAAGGTATCACCCTCCCTGTGGAGTGGGTAGGAGAATGGAATGGGAGAGGGGTTGGGGGACATGGGAGTATGGGAGGTAGAGGGAACTGGGATGGATATGTAAAATAATAAAAAAAGATAATTAAAAAAATAGGGTGTTGTATCGCGGTAAATAAGGATCAGGATAAACAAATAGGCCGAATAGATGTTTATTCAGGGAGAAATAACTTACAACCTAGACAGATGAACACCAGGAAATTCAACCCGATCCTCTCCTGTCTGAGTCACGCCAGAAAGAGAGCGCCTTATTTGGCCCCCTCCGACCTCCTTCCACAGGTCACTTCCGCCCATGGCTCCACCCCCCAATGGGTGTGGTCAGTGCTACAGAAGGACTATCTCACTACAGTTTGCACTGAGCTGAACTCCTGGAATCCAGTTGCAGAGAGGGAGGAGTAAAGAGCAAAGGGGTCATGACCAGGCTGGAGAAACCCACAGAAAGTGCTCACCTGACCAAGGGGAAGCTCATGGCCCCCACACTGACAGCTGGAAAACCAGCATTGGACCGACCCAGAAACCCCTGAACGTGGATCTCAGTTAGAAAGTCTGGGCAGTCTATCAGACCTCTGACTGTGGAACCAGGATGCATCCCTGGTGCACGAAAGGACTTCGGGAGCATATTCCCCATGGAGGGATACTCCCTTAACCTAGAGACAGGAGGGAGGGCCTAGGTCCTGCTCTAAACGACTTGAAGATTTTCATGATCCCTCCTGGGATGGGGGGGGGGGGGTTCAGGGTATGGGAGGGTGGGAGGAAGAGGGAACTGGGGTCGATATGTAAAATAAGAAAAAGTGAAAAAAATGAAAACAAGATGTTGCATTCCATGTTCTTTAAGATTTAAAAATTATATATTATAGTTATTGCTATTTTTATTCATGTATGTTACAACATGGTTAAAGTCTAAGTGCAAACACTTTATTTTTTATATCTCCTTTGCTATGCTTAAACTAGTTATTTCATAATGTTTCTAGTTGAATGGAAAGAGTTAAGACTAATTTGTAAGGTTTTTGTGTAGTTAGTATCTGTTCAAATGCAATTAGTATCTGTTCAAATGCAATTCTTTCAATTGTAGGTGTGGATATTGAATGGCTGCAACTTATGGGATTATTTGGTAGATAACCTGGTAGAATCTATCTAGCATTCTTAGGAAACTTAGCACACTAAATGTGGGCAATGAGTGCACTTTCTTATTAATTTAGTTTACCAAGTTGTAAAAACACTTATCTCTTAATGAGACACACTGACATATATCATAACGTGGGAATGGACTAGAATTTGACTGGAAAAAACTATTTTATTTACCTATGACCTTTTAATATGATGTAAATTTAAAAAATAAGTTATTAAGTAGAAGTACATGGAGCCTAAATGTAAGGAAAGAGAACATTGTTCTTCTTTTATTTCCAAGAAGAAAAGTTGATGTCAATTGGAAAACAGGATCTGTTCTATTTAATAAAATATTAAAGAAATTAGAGATACTCAGTTATTTTCCTAACTTTTGAACAATAAATATTGTAGCTAAGTTATACAATGTTCTAAGGATAGTGATATAGATACATTCTGTTAATAATCCTCCTTAGCCCTTACTAAAACAAATGAGAGATTCTATTCACTGTCAGCCTTGTATGTAATTCAGGTTTCAATTACTTGAGTTTGGAGAACCAATACATGGTACAAAGCTGTGTCTGTCTGACTATAGGGCCCAGGTTCTTAACTGTAGTGCTATAATGTTTGAACTTCTTGACGATTAAGGTAGCCAATGTAAAAATAATGATCTAGTTGTCAGTTTCATATATTAGAGCATACAAAATTAATACAAGCTTCTAGAACTGTATTCTTAAAGGAATTATTTGATAATTTGAAAAATATCCTTGTACTGTATTATTTCTTCTATGTGGTTCCCGTTCATACAGATATAACCTTAAAAATGCTATGCTTTTACTTATAATATACAGCAAAAACCTAACATAACAAAAAAGAAATTAGGTTATACTTAAGGCTGACATGAAGTCACTTGAAACTTACAACTTGGTATACATGGTACCAACTGGCCTGACTCCTGAGATTTATTGGTATATGCATAGATTAATGTATTCCTTAACCCTCTATTTGCAGTAGATAATGATTAACACTGAGACCCACAACTGGTCAAGATACAGAGGATAAGAACTTACAGGATGTCCAGCACTAAATGGGACATCTATATTACATCACCTCCTCTAAGGCTCAGGGATCATTGCAGAAAGGGTTTTCAAAAAGTGTATAAGGATCAGAGGCAGTAGATGATTACATAGAAACTGTTTCCTAAGCACAACAGGGCAACTGCACAAATAAACTCACGGCAATTGTGACAACACACAAGATGAGTAAAAGCTCCAGCCATACTAAATCCCAACATGAAAGGGAAAGTAGGGATGAATCCCCATCCCTAGCTGAGCAGCTATAATGATACTCGCTGAGAGTCAAATTTCTTTAAAAGTGTAGACCATGCTGACTAAGCTGTAGTGGAAGATCACACATCTATGAATATAAGGGCAGCACTAATTGGAATTCAATAAATGCTAACAAAAAAGGACAGAATGTTGGGTGGGTAGGAAAGTGGGTGGATCTGGGAGGAAATGGAGCAGGTGAATAGGATCAAAACACATTTAGAAAATTCTCAAAAAATGTTCAGAAAGACTTTCTTTCTTATATTTAAATGACTTTTAAGGTAGCATACACAGTAATAGATTTTATTATGTTTTTGAATATATATACATATATATACATATATTAGATCTTTTCTCTATTGTCTTTCTCCCTCATTACACCCTCCATTCCTTGCCGTTGCTGCTCTGTTTTTTTCCTCCTTAAATAGCTACACTTCTGCTTTTGTGGTATATGAATACATAATTACATTTCTTTTAAAACAATATTTTTAGTAATTCTTTGACAATTTAATATATTTTTATCACACTTCCCTCCTCCATCATCCTCCCATATTTACCTTCCCACAAATGTGACTTTAAGAATTTTCTTTTCCATTTTCATTCAGTCTAATGTTTGTTGTGGTATTACCTTTAGGGGTTGGGCCAGTCCTGGAATGTGGGTGACTTATTTAAGGGGGTCACATATAATTATGTTTCTTAGTAAATTATTAAATTGAAATAGTTTTCCATGTTTGTATTTCTTCTAATTGAGCAGAAAGATAAAACAATTCTCATTGGGCTCATTTAATGGGGAAATACTTTTTTTTTTTTTTTTGCAACATCCTACTTTGTTAAAGTTACAAAGTAAGATGTTGTAAAAAAAAAAGTAAAAGTTAAGAGACAAGGTTCTGAGACTGGTCAAGTAGTTGATAGCTTTTTGATCAAGAGTAAATCACCAACCTCTCTGTGCCTCAATTTATCTCTTAAAAATGGGAAGCATAATGTTGCATTTGTGATTTAGTCCATGTAAAGGATCTGGAACATTTTGGACATAGAATTATTTAATAACCTAGGTTCTGGAAAGGAGTAATGAGAACATTTGAATTCAAATGCAAAATTGAATATAATCTTATGAAAACCATGTGATCATCTCTTTTTTTGTCCTGCATCTTACATTTTCTTTAAACAGGTGTTTTTGATTTTCACTGTAAATGACAAGAATGTCCCTAGGAAGGTAATGCCAGATGGTGGCTTTTATGTCTTCAGATGTGAAGGAATCAAATAAGAAGAAAGGAAAAGTAGATGAAAGAGATGGGAAAGAAAATTCTGAGCCTATTCTAGTCCTTTCCTTGTCTACTTCTGACTGTAGACAAGCCTACCCCTTACAGCAGTAACAGTGAAACTTCCAGGAAAGGTCAGTCCTGGATATAATTAAATATTTTGAAATGAGATGCAAATCAAACTGAACTGTGAGATGAAAAGGATAACACAATCCTTGTCTTTTCTTAACCTTAAGTACTCACTTTTACTGAATCATGGGGCAAAGCAAAGTTACAAAAGCACACAGAAAGAAAAAAAGGAAACCTCACAAACACACACCTAAAACAATGAAACATACTTTGCCCCAAAACGTACAAAAGCAACTAATGCTGTATTTAGAACTAATGAAGTAAAATAAAACTTATCACCTCTATAAAACTGAGTTTCTTAAGAGTAATGTTTGCTTAATTTATGTATTTGATTAATTTTATGTTAAAAAATTAGAGGATTTTTTTTCTCAATTTCTACCTTAAAATTGTACATACTGAAATTTACATAGCATGAGTACATCTTTACTTAAACCAATTTTGAAGGAAGTAGTAACACAAAGTTCTAGCTATTTTTATTTTCTTGTTAATGCTATAATCACTCATTCTGAATTAGAAATTAAGAATACTAGTATTTTGGCATTTATTTAAACAAGTCTCCGAGTTTATTCTCAAGTTGGTTACTTTGAACATTTCAGAATTCGAAGTAATTTTCTTTCAACTAGGAAGAATTCATGTTTCCCAACTAGAAAAATAATTCATGTTTTCCCATTTTGTTATAAACATTCACCTTTACACAAGGCAGAAACTGCTTTACTTATTATAAACAGAAGAAATTTCTATATACTCTTTATAAAATGTTATATATAAATAATGCTGTGCTAGGACATAAGGGAACTTAATCAAAATCCTGTGTTGCTTCAGGGTAGTTATATGTGAAATGAAATTTTCATTGTATTGAAAGTTCCATTCTATAAATATTTATTTATTTTCAAACTTTCCAACATATTTGAAAAGTTTAATTTGTTTATAGTCAAAGCACTGGAGAAAAATAAAATTTGCTTCACAAGACACTGACGTGGATTTATTCTGTTCACATAGGGGAGTTCTTTCAGTAATAATGAAATTTAATGTGACGTGAAGCCATCCAAGATATGGTCCTAATAACTTAATTAGGAAAAATTAATCAAGAATCCATCAATCATTTTGGTCACTGTACCTTTTTTCTCTGATTTGTCAGAAACTTTTCCTCCAATGGGAGAGTAAGTAGTATCCATGGACTCGGTCCCTGTGTTCCCATTGCTAATTCCATTCGCATAGATCTGTCCAACTGGTTGCAACTGCCAGGTCAGGCCAAACAAGTGTACTGCTGCAAGAAAACAAGCGTACATTAACTTATTCTGACTCACTTACAAGGCTAAATGAGCTACCCTTTTGCACCTGAAAATGTCAGAATTAGTGGTCTTTTAACTAAGCCAATGGACTGAGTCTTTTTAGCTGTATCAACAGATACAGCTCTTTTCAAGTAGCTGGTGCTTAAATTACTGAGGCAAAAGCTATTCAAGAGATAGCTTTAGAAATTGGAGGATTAGTTGGCCAGTTATGATGGGATTGTTCTTGTCTTTTTAGGGCTGTGATCTCGCCTGTTTCCATTTTCTTTAATCACTTGACTTTGCATATGGAAAACTTCCTTTTGACTGATTCAGTTCAACTCAACAAATAATTACCATCTGCCTAGTAGTATTCATAGGCCCTTCATAACTACTACAGTTGTTAAAATCTAGATGCCTGTTAGGCTACTTTTGGTAGTTTTACAAATGTGAAATAGCCATATTATGTAGAAGAACTGACATAACATAGGTTTAATTTTCTATCAGAAGACTAAGAAGTATTTAGTATTATTGTGCATAAATATGACCATGCATCAATTTTGGATGAAATTATTAAAATATAATGAATTTTGTTCAAGGTAATGTAGTATTATTTATACTAGCAAAACAAAACATGAACATAACAAAACCTTAAATTTTGACTTGTTTTTTGGTTCAATAATTTAGTTTGTAAGAAATTATTATTAGTGTACTTAACATTGTCCATGATAATATCTGAAAATATTCAAAAGTTATAATGAATCTAAGTATTTATCAATTGGTGTATATTAATAACACAAAATTATATAGTTATTAAAGTAACATTGAAAATGTCATACAGCAACCTGGGAAACATTCATGAAGCATAAATTGAAAATATTAGGCTTCCCAAATGTATGAATTATATAATCTCAATTGTGTGAATGTGTGTGACTGTGTATACAGACATTCATATCTTAGAGAAGGAATGCGTGGAAGCAACATGCTAATGGTTTGGGAGGGTTTTAATTTTTCTCTATATGATTTCTCTATTTTCTATTTAAAAAACAAATAGATTATAGAAAGAAGATGTATTTGGCTAGATTGATTTTTATAAAAGTATTACTATTATAGGTAGATGCTTATATTTAGTAGTGCTTTGAAGGGTGACAGAGTCAGGGAAAGATGAGGGGACGGCTGAACAAATTATTACTTCATGATGCAAAGAATGTGTTGGCTCAAAGGAAGTTGTTTGGGTTCATTGGAGCTTAGCTATGCTAAATATAGCATTAAGGCCGCATTTTAGAAAACAATGGGTGCCACTCTTAGATATTTGCATTTAATTTATTAAGGAACAGCAACATTATTATTTCCTGAATAGATGACATGGTCAGTTTTCTTTAGGGTGTTAAATTAGATAGAAAATGGGATTATTGAGTGTTTTTAGGGAAGTAAATGATACCATCAAACTACATTTCTCAAAAAGATAAATCTAGTAAAAGTGCAAAACAAAATGGATTGGGTAAGTAAAATAAGTATCAAGGAAACAAATGAAGTGATCTTGCAATAATGTAGGTGAGAGTTTTTCAGTTAAGGTACTACCATAAGAATGCCTCAGTTATTTGCAGTGAGAAATCAACAGAAGTTCCAGAAGAAGAAATTGTAGGACGGTGGTGGAGTGAGCTTTTAATCCCAGCATTTGGGAGTTCAAAGCCAGCCTGGTCTACGGATTGAGCTCCAGGAAAACCAAGACTCCACAGAGAAACCCTGTCTCAAAAACAAAAAAAAATGATTATAATAAAATAATAAAGAAGATGAAATTGTACACCTCCTGTACTTAAGGCTCAGATTGTGGAAGTAGAAGCAGAAAGATGTGAGGGTCAAAGGACCAAGAAGTTTGCTGTGAGAGTGTGTCTACTCATAATAGCATCTATGTATGTATGTAGGTGTACTAAGAAATCATGAACAAATAGATGGATTATTTACAAGATTAATTCAAAATGGTTACAATTTAGAACCACAATAACTGAAAGAAGGGTGTATCCATTAAAATATTGAGGGGATTCTTTACTTAGCTTACAAGTTGTTGGTGCTTGATTTATGTTTTATGGATGACTAATTGAACAGATGGTTTGAGGTGATGTGAGAGGAATTAAATTAAGAAATCCCTAGAGACAGGGGTTTCCAGGGACCAATATGGCATCCAGATAATAATGCCTACTACAAGAGGTTTGAAGTTATAAGGGAATATTAACGGTAGAACAAGAGTGTAAAAACATGCACGCATAGAGTCAACAGTTGAAGTTGTGAGAGTGAATGAGGTCACTGAAGAGAGAGACTGCTAAAATAGGGCCCAGTGCAGAATCCTCAAATACTTCCAAAAGGCAAGAAAGAAAAAGTGAATCCGTCCATAAACCAACTCATATTTTTTATGTTATTAGGGAAACTGAGAGGATTTAATTTGCCCGTCTATCACTCATATATACTCATAGGAGTTGGTGACTGAAAATAGAGTCACTAGCCAAAGAGCCCATTTAAAACTCATCTGTCTACTTTTAGTTGGAGCTAAAGAGATTTCTAACATCTTGGTTCTACTTTATCTTTAAAACTTTTAAGCATTTAATTGGTTTCTCTCTTTTCTTTGGATTAAAGCCAGTATAGCTTAATGATTTTCTTTTGCAATTAATAGAAGCTACTGGAACCAAAGGATAATGGTTTTAAGTAATATATGACATATTCAAAAATGCAATATTACTACCATAGCTGAGATTTCCTGGCCAAAAGAAGTGAAGTTTGGTTCCTAGTATTGTGTCAGTCCAAGGTATTTGTCATTATCATAGAAAGTTTGGTATATTCAGGCTCCCAAAAATAATTTTAATATTATTGATATTACAAATCACATTGAAACCTGTTCCATTTCCTTGGTTCAATTATTTTTGTGAAATTAGATTGACCATTTATAACAGAAGGCATAATGGGTGTCATTTTGAAGACCAAGAGACCTACTTTATGTACTTTATTTAAGTTCAACCATTTTCCTGAGGGCATGAGAAAATGAGAAAAAAAATGCATGTGATGAGACAGTCATTTTGAAATATGTAATGGGGGATTTATCTTTTAGAGTCAGAGGAAATAGGCAGATACAGAGGTAAGGGCACATTTAATAGAACATTCTGTGATAGCAATGAAGTTTTATAATTTTTTAAGTATATGTTTCCCAGAGAGCAATCTGTTTAGAATGTATATTTGTGTTAATATATAATGAAAGTTAATTACTTGCTACAGATCAAGGGTACCATGGCAAGGTGACTGACCTTTTCTCTCTTCCAAATTGAATTTCTATATGCTGAGTTGCAAAAGGAACCCAAACACTGCATTTACATGAAGAATAGACTGTGGTGGTCTCTAAAAAACTCTGGAATTTTATTAGAAACAATCATAGCTTGCTCATTTTAAGGCAATCAATAAACATATATTGATTTGTGCTATATATCAATGTATCATTTGGTAGTAGTTTACATTAGGGATTATCTTTTGATTTAAGAAATATTTTCAAAATATGTGCCAAGTATATTGGGAATGTTGGGAATATAGACAGAAAATGGATAGAATTAGAAATCATTATACTAAATGACATAACTTACACTCAGAAATAGAAAGAGTTCATGTTTTTTCTTATATGGATTCTAGGCTTTAACCTATGTACATGCACGTATGCACACAGACACACAGACACACACACACACACACACACACACACACACACATATGCCTGCACGCACACACACACACGCGTGCACACACAGATAGAGAGAGAGAGAGAGAGAGAGAGAGAGAGAGAGAGAGAGAGAGAGAGAGAGAGAGATATGGATACTAGAGGTAAACAATTCATATAGCCTAATTAGTATGTACTAGCTGACTGACATCTTTGGAAAGAAGATGAATCAAATTCTCCTTGACTCTCTTAAAGATAGGTATTTTCATTTGAATCAACTACATAGAATAAGGCAATGAATAAAGAACAATTTTAAGTTATAGTCATATGTTAGTTCGATTACTGATTTGGGCAAAGAAGTTTATTTTTGTTGTTTGTTTTTTGTGTGTGTGTGTGTTTGTTTAGAGTTGTCCAGAATTTAATTAATGGGTTAAGATAGACCAAGAAAAATACATGGGTATCGTATAAATTATAAAGTAGAACTTTTATGGAAACAAAGGAGCTCAAATGAGATATTTTTAGGAAGTTCTAAGTTCAGGGAGGGAAAATAAAGGTAAAGGTGTGGACAGTTAATATTTTGAATGTTACAGGATTTAGAATCACCTAAGAGACAAGCCTCTGATAATGACAGTGAGGAATTACTTTCTAAATTGGCCCCAAGGTATACTAAAGGGATTAACTAGATTAGGTCAATTGAGGTAAGGAGACACAGTTTAACTGTAGCTGACATCATTATAAGGGCTAGGGTCCTTGGCTGAATTTAAAAAAAAAAAAAAGAATGAAAGCTGAGACCTAATGTTAATCTTCTTTTGCTTCCTTACTGCAGATGCAACGTGACTGGCTGACCTCCCACTTCTGCTACCATACCTCCTCTGTCATCTAACAGTCAACACTTTCTGCCTTATGTTGTTTCTGCGAATGTGTTTGATCACAGCAACAGGAAAAACAACTAATAAGGGGAGGTCAGGGAAGGTCTCTCAGAGGAAGTTTGAATTAAATAGGATCAGATGATGCAAAGCTATCTTGAATATCTACAGTAGCAGATGTCAACCTATGAGTCACAATTCCCAGGGGGGTCACATATCAAATATCCCACATATTAGATAGTTACATTATGATTAATAACAGTGGCAAAATTACAGTTCTGAAGTAGCAATGAAATTATTTTATGTTTTGGTGTCACCATAAAATGAAGAACTGTATTAAAGGGTCACAGATTTAGGAAGGTTGAGAACCACCTATGTAGTACAAATCCTTCCAGATAGAGAGAATAGAGGTATAAAAGTCTCTGAAGGATTACATGGAATCTGTAAGGAGCATTAAGTAGCTACATGTGAAGCCAGTCAGGAAGGGTGCTAGAAAAATTCTTGCATATAATTACAAGTCCCAAAATCATGTTATCTCAGTGATCTAACCCACTTCACAGCTGGTCATCAATAAACAAGCAGTGAATGGAAACTGATAAAATTTAAATTTTACAAGTAGTGCTCCAAATGAGTTAAAGTAGATATAAATACAGAATTTGATTCAAAGCAAGATTAATATTGTCACTCTTAATGATGTATACATAAATGTGTATACTTGGGGAGGGGACAGACAGTCTCTAGCTTAATGTGGGCTACCAGCTACTTTGTATTTTACTGAAATCCACTGACTAGCCAGAATGTGTATGCCACTTCAGATCATCCTAAAGTAATGTATTTTCACCAGATTAAGAATGACAGTTCCTAATGGTCCTTTAACAAATGTTCCTTGCTGCTCAGAACTATACAATTTGTAATTATTAGACTTCTTTTTAATCCAATTGTAAAGAGCTATGCCCTGAAATCACAAGCTCATTACAAATTTAAGGTAGCAAGTGGAATATCATGCAATTTCTTGTTGCTAAATGCAGTTCATTGGACAGCACAGGCCTAAAGGTATTCATGTTGCATATCCCATATCTAAGTTTAAATCATTCCCGTAATCTTGAATCTCAAGAGGGCTGACTTCATAGACAGAAATTGTTCTTACCTTGTGTATTTCTACAGAATGGTCCAAGTTACTGTATTCAAATCTTTGTAATGTCTGTTAGGATATTGGTCTCTTTTAAGTGAGCCTGGTGGCATCTATTAACATAAAAAATGATGCTCCCTCAATCTACTCCCTTTCAAGAGACACATATTCATGTATAATGATCAGACTACAGAAATATTCTAGAAAGAGATGTGAGAAATGCAAGGTAGATAAGTTAGGTCTGTATTGTTTAACAGGGTAGGCACTTGCTGCCTGCATTTATTGAGCACTTCAAATTTGGCTAGTCAGGGTCAAAGGCAATATAAAAGAGAGAATGCAAAATTCCACATAAATAATTATATGTCAATTACATGTTGAAGTAATATTTTGGATATATTATTTCATTAGTAGTTTTATTACAATTCATTTTACTTATTTCTTTATGTTTTATATATGGCCACCTTAAAATCCTAAATCACATCAGTTCACATATTTCTGTTGAACAATAGCAACTTCTAATATCTAGAATAGTTCACAGGAATGTCTCTTCTTAAATTTTTCAGAGGACAAAACCACTTTTATCCCTCTTGGAGAAGGAAAGGACAATATGTGTAAGCAAAGCCTCCAATACTCCATTAGCAGAGTACACTCTAGATTCAGTATGTGTTTAAATAAACACTGGAAGTTCATAGAGCACAAACGTGTCTTTTAGCACAATATTATTGAGTCCACCAAAGTATTTAAAAGTATCTTCTTATCTATTTGCTTTAAAGGGAAGAATCATCATCATTTTTATATCCCTGTTTCCCAATTCGGCACTCAGGTGTTAGTATGGATTCCATTATACATTACTTATTAAATACAATAGTAATGGGAATGACAAGATATAGCCACGTGTGAAGCAGTAGAATGAATAGGGTCAACAGGCACAACAGGAAAATCTACACATCCCCACACCCCAACGCTCAAGAACCATTATGGAAGATGTGGCAGGAAAACTTTAAGAGTCAGAAGTCAGTGAAGCCCCACATAAAAGTTATCATCTGAACATTGAAGTATCATAGGTAAAGCTTCCCTGTCATTTCTAGGAAACAAAATCTGTCAGCACATCTCCTCATCTTCTGGTTCTTGTCGTCTTTCTATCCCCCTTTCTGTGATGTTCTCTGAGCCTTAGTTATAGGAGTTGTGTTCAGGTGTATAAACTAGGACTAGGAACTCCACAATGAATTGTTATTTATAGTTTAACCAACTGTAGTTTTCTGTGATAGTTTCTTTCTGTTACAAAGTGAAATTTCTTTTCCTAGGATTGAGAGGTGCACTTAATTGTGGATGTAAGGATAAGTTTTTAGAATGCAGTTAGGAATTCTGTTGGTTTTGTAAATTGGTGGTAGTAGGTTCTCTCCTAAGATTCATTACCTCGATGACCCCATGCTTATGTTTCTATGTTGTCTATGTTTCCAGTACCAAACATTGTTTCCTTCCTGTTGAGTGGGCTATATATCCAATTAAAAACCTGTTGGTTAAGGTCAAGATGTGAGTACCATTATGGTATATTTAAGAATATTTTGCCATACTGGTCATTGCTGTGGTTCATAAGTACCACAGCTGGATATGAGTATTGGTTGCTTTCTCCCTTGGAATCATGAGTAGCACCTTCTAGTACTTTTAAAACTACTTCTCAGGGAAGAGGCTTTATGATCAATCGAGCTTAGATTCTCTGAGTCCTGTGTCCAAAGTACATGATACCTTCAAGAATAGAGACATTACTTTAGCTTCTGGGAGGCACCTACAAAAACCAGCACAGCCTGTATTGTTTTGGGAGTGTCTTGTAGTCTCATATCCAACCACTAAAAAGGGGATTCCTCACTCCCAATGTTGGAGCTTTTAATTTATAGCTCTTGGAGTGAACATGATCAGCCTAAATGGCATAACTTCATATACACTATGTATGTACATGTATACACAGACACTTAATATGTATTATGTAAAATTTTGTATTGACTTTTTAAATATATAAAAATTAGAACCAGCATAGTTATCTGTGCGTAAGAGTGATATCCCCATATTTTGGAATCAATCCTTTATAAGCACAATTTACCTACTACAATATACTTATTATGATAATATATAAGTATATGTTAATTACATATGTAGTATATAATGCCATATACATACATACATACATACATACATACATACATACATACATATATTTCGTGCACATTTCTTCCTTCTTACAGTTTTGTGTTTTTGTTTGTGGTATGTATACTGCAACTGTATGCATATGGTAACTGCATGCATATATGTGTATGTGTGTACATGGGTACTCTCCGATGTGCACAAAAATAGCAACCAAAAGGGGGCATTAGATATCCTGTTCTCTCAGTCTTTGCTGTTCCCATAAAGCAGAGTCTCTAACAGAATCTGGAGTTTGCTGGTTAGGGGCTAGGCTGGCTGGCTAATAAGCCACAGCCAGCTTATTACTGACTTATACTTCTGTTTTCATCGCCCAATAACCTGCACTGATGTTATAGGTACATATCTCAATGCTAAGCTTTTTAATGTGGAAACTGAGAATCCAATCTGAGGTTCTCCTTCTCATTATTGCCTTTAGATCCTTCTCAGTACAATTGTATCCTTTTTTATGATAATGCTTTTAATTTAAATTTGAAACAAGCTTGTTTTACATGTCAATCTCAGTTCCCTCCCCCTCCCCTCCTCCCCTCTCCCTCTCAAGCCACATTTCATCCCCTTTCTGAATGCTTTTATATTTGTGAAAAATAAATTTAAAGTTTGTAAAATAAAAAGAAGTGTCAACTCAGAATTAAAAGGATGTATACTATGAAACTTAGACTGGAAGAAACTAAGGAGACAAGAAAATTCAATGCAATATAGGATCCTAGAGAGGACATTGAAATAAGGAGAATAACTAGAAACTAGAGAGATCTGTATTAAACCCTGAACTCAGATAACAGCATAATTGCTAGTAGCACCATACGTTTGTTAATATCTTAGTTTTAGTGATTATATTATGCATATACAAAATTTCTAACATTAGAAGAATCTCTGTAACATGTATAGAATAATTGCATATATTTTAGCCTGTACTTTGACTGGAATTATTGAGAGGGAGAAGAGAGATACAGAGTTTTGAGAAGGCAGAAAGGAGAAAGAAGAGAGGAGGGAGGGAGGGGAAGGGGGAAGGAGAGAGAAAGAGACACACAGAGAAGAGAGAGGGGGATAAGGAGAGAGAGTGAGAGAGGTAGAGAGGTAGAGAGAGAGAGAGAGAGAGAGAGAGAGAGAGAGAGAGAGAGAGAGAGAGAGAGAGAGAGAGAGAAATGTGCTAACACCAAATTTTCCTGGATTTTATAAGAACATACTTTGCACATCTTTTCCCAGTTCTACCTTTAAAGATTTCATAGTGGTTAAAATCATCCCATAGTGGGTTGGGTGTCATTACATGGGCATCAAATATGTATGAATGAACCATTGAATGACCTTTATGTGCTGACATGGTAAGATTTGTATGTCAAATGTTGCAGAACAGTGCACATCGTGTGAATCTGTTTAAGTAGAAAACATGTAACTCTACATAGCTAAATGCACAGAAACATACTGACACAAGGAATACTAAGCTGTGGTTCTGTAGATGGGGGGCGCTGGAGAAACCCAAAGGTACTTTAACATTTTTATATCATTGCTGCAATCTTTTTACAATGATATGCATTCATATGTCTCTAAGTAAAAAAATACTCTTGTGATCAAGAATACCTTTGTGAAGTTGAAGGTATTATTTTATTTTTATCTTTTTTGTAGTTGTTTGTTTCTAAAACAGGAGTTTCAAGCATTTTTAAAATACTTATTTCACTTTTAAAAGTATAAAATTAAGTTTGAAGATTTCAGGTATGTACTGAATTTATATACTCTTCCCTATTCTTCTCCTTCCTCCAAACTCCCTCATGTTCTTCCTCACTCCCTTTAGAATTTATTAACTATTTTTCTTTAATTGTCATCATTACTCATATTCAAATATCTGAATAAAAATTTAAATACAACTTGGCCTATGGATCCTCTCAACCTTTCTTTTCTTTTCTTTTTTTTTTTTTTTTTTTTTTTTTTTTTTAGCACATTTCAATTATTTTGTGTTATTTTCTGATACCTAGAAACTCTTTCTACCTGGAACTCCCAGTGTCCACACCTGCCTGGAACTCATATCAGTGCCTCACTCAGTCAACGACAGAGAAGCTTCTTTTTACATTATATGGAAACTTACACAGAGACCCATAACTGGACAATACGCAGAATGAGAGACTTTGGGATGTCTTAATCACATCCTGGCCATCAGTGTTCAGGGAGCTATTCAGAAGGGAAAATGGAAAAGAAAGAACCAGAGGTGGCTTATGACTCCAAAGAAAGAGTGTCCACCAGACACAACAGTACTGATGCATATATGAATTCACAGAGAATGTGACAGCCATATAGGTTTAAGCTAGACTGGGTCCCAGAACTGAGATGGGGAAGTGGACCTGTGTTGCCACTCCTAACCAAGGAGCTATTTCCAGTTAACACCAGTTAGTAAAGGAAAAAATAATTTTCCCCAGTGAAGTCTCACTGGATATATTAACCATGCTTCAGGGCAGGCCCCATGCCTGGCAGTAGATGCCCAACACAAAACAAATTCAATCTTATTTGGCATGTTTTTTAGACATTTTGTCTCAAACTGCTTTGTTTTGTTTGTTTGTTTTTTTTTTGTTTTGTTTTTTTTTTTTTTTTTTTTTTTTTTGTTTTTCATGACAGGGTTTCTCTCCATTCTTTTGGAGCCTGTTCTGGAATTAGCTCTGTAGATCAGGCTGGCCTGGAACTCACAGAGGTCTGCCTGCCTCTGCCTCAGGAGTGCCTCCAACGTCCAGCTATGCATGAGCATTGTTTTTTGTCTTTTGGACTTTAGCTTGTATATTTTGATTTCTCTTTGTGTGTTTATATATGTGTGAGAGTTTTATATGTGTTTCTTGTTATTTTTACTTGATTTATTATTTGCTTTTTAAAGAGATAAGGAAAGGACATGGAGTTTACTGGGTAGGGAGGTGGGAAGAGCCTGGGAGGAGTGAGAGGAAGGGAAAAACATGATCAGAATATAATGTATGACAAAAATCCTTTCAATAAAACATAAATAACAAGGAGATACAAAATGAATTTTGCTTAAGAAATAAATATTTTTCAACATTGTCATCAAAATATAGATTGGTGGTTCTAGTCAGTGTTGCTTGTATGTGTATATTTTTAAGGCTGATTGCTTGGTTTTGCATAACCAACTTAGGGTACTCACCTCTGGGGAAGACCATTTACCTTTCCCTCTAAGCAGTTATTTATAGCCCATGTCTCTTCATATATGGATAGGGCTCTAAAAGATTTTCCCTATCCACATTGGCCTATCAACAGATAAACAACTAACCATGGGTTGCCTAACTTCAGTTGATACATCTACAACACAAATCCTATACCTAGGGCTCAAGGAATATTGTGGAAGAAGGAGTGGAAAGATTGTGAGCTCAAAGGGCCAGGAAGTCTGCTGCAAGATTACTATCTTCTATGTATGACAGGGAAGCTGCCTCCATACATCTCAATGGTATGGTTGCCTAAACAATGCCTCAACAATGAAGGTGCAATAGTTTATTCTATTTACTCAAGTTAAGTGTAAGTATGTGTGTCTGTCTATCTGTGCCTGTGAGTCCAGGTGTCTGTGGCAGAATGAGGTGGGTGGCTGAACCCTGGACCTGAAGTTACAAGTGATTTGAACCACCTAACATAGATGTTGAAAACTGAACTCAGATCTTCTGCAGGAGCAGTAAGTATTCTTGACTGTTGATCCATCTCCCCTGCCCCAGGTTTCAAGCATTTTAAAGGACCAAAAACAGTTAATAGTCAAATATGGATAATACCATAACACATAAAACAGAACTCCTTTTTTTTAAATTTATTTTTTCTTACTTTACCTATCAAAAACAGAAATCTTGATTGAAAAGGTATTAGGGATCCAAAAGCCTTATCCCAGAAACCAGAAAATAAAGTTTAGAAAGTCTGAAAAAATCTTTGGAACATCTGAATTAGGAAAATTGTGTGTCAAGAATTTTTTTTAGGTATTTCAATTTACTAGAATATATTTATATCATTTGTATCAAGATACAAGACTGTTTTCTATATCACCTGCTTTTTCATGTGTTGCCTTGATTTTCTTACAGATGACATTGGAACCCATTCAACAGCAAACAGAATAATATTTTAATCATATATTCATAAAGAAAACTTGAAATTGGCAACTTTTTGATAATTATTAAAATTTAAATTTGAAACAAGCTTGTTTTACATGTCAATCCCAGTTCCTGCACCCCATCCTCTCCTATTCCCTCCAACCCCCATCCCATCCCCTTTCTGCTCACCAGGGAGGGTGAGGCCTTCCATGGGGAGTCTTCAAAGTCTGTCATATCATTTGGAGCATGGCTTAGGCCCTGCCCCATGTGTCTAGGCTGAGGGAGTATCCCTCCATGTGGAATGGGCTCCCAATGTCCATTTGCATACTAGGGATAAATACCATTACCAGAGGCCCCATAGACTGCCTAGTTCTCCCAACTTTTTAAAAGAAGACAAATATGATCTTACTTTCAAGAAAGCCACCATTTAGAGGTAGTATGGATTAAGCCTAGGATATTGTATATACTAGGTAAGCACACTGCGGGTGAGTATTAGCCATAGATGCAAGAAGTCAGTCTTGAATCTTGACACTCAACATTCAATTAAGGATGTTTTCTTTATTTGTTGGAAGTACTGTTTTCTAATCCTGTTAAATAAACAAGCTTAGACTACTTGAAAAGTGTCTGAGCAATAAACTCTAATGACCATCATGGTTGATGTCACAAAATAGTATCATGTGATACTTTCTCAGGATCATTTATTTTCCAATTTTGTTAGCGTTTACTCCTTTCCAGTTCCTTTACATATCTTGCTTCATGTTCCTTCAGGCTAAGGACTACTACAGCTTTTGTACTTTACTTCCAATTCTTATTAAAGCTACAGAACTACTTGCATGTTGGGCAGTTCCTTTTCTGAAAATACACCAAGTACATTATCCAGATGGTGACCCCTAATGACTGTGGGCTTTTAACTTAACTCCTATGGGAAACAGTCTCTTCTGACCATTGCTTCATTGGATAAGTTTAAGGCTAACAGCTTCTATGATATATAACATCACTGTAAATACAAATGATACTTGAATTAAATACAGTGATTTCAAACATTATAGAAAGCAGCTTATCATTCCATCTTAAAACAAATTCCATTTTTATTATGTTAAACATTAAATTGGTATAAGAGGGAACTATAGCCTTTGATAAATTACTTTCCCATCTTAGTTTTATCCTGGTAATAACCAGATTATATGCAGGATTGAAAACCATTAGTTTCCAGTGAAGCATTTTTCGGGAACTAAGTAAGGGAAGTAATGCATGTTTATTTATGGCTATCTTATTTTGCCTCAGCAATTTCATTTAAATTCTTTTTTTCTAGGGTTAAGAACATATTCTTTGTTACTGAAAACATTACCTGTGCCTGTACTATACAATGAAAATAAATAAAATTGACTTAAGCCTACTTAACTGTCCCCTTTGAAAGCAATTTCAGTGTAGTCAATAAGGCTTTGAGGTCCCTTTCAAACATTTTTTTCAAGCCTAAACATCTGTTTTGCCAGGTATTGGTAGTAATTCTTTTGGAAGAAAGGACATCACTGCTTTTTTTTTTTTAAGAGAGAAAGGAAAATCACTTTTACTTGAGGCATTTTACAGTACTCTTTCTAACACCTGTCCCAATGAAATAATGCAATTAAATGCCAGTTAATTCCAATACAGCACCATAGAGAAAGGGAGGGCACCTTTTTTGTTTTTCCAAGTGTTTTGAATTCCCCCTTTCTTCTCTTAAATGAAATGAATTATTCTCTATTGCAGCATGGTTGCTTTTACTCCTCCTTAGTATGGTCCTTGTTGTATCCAATGCTCATGCCAGAAAAGATTCTATCAAAGTAATAAGTCATTTTAATATCCCAGTTCTGTTATATTATCTTAAAATTTTCATTTACTATGTATTTTATATTTTCCAAAGCTGCATCAATATTTATAAATAACACGTCTATTTGGAAACCTTATCACAAGTTTAATATATGATCTCCATTTGCCGTTGCATAACAGGCCCATCTGTGCAGCCCTTATCAGACAGACACAGTTATTTAGTGCTTTCACCTCAAGTCACAGTACCAATAAGTGTTCTCTAGAACTCAAATCTTATTTATTGTCTATTGTTATTTGCTTTGTGAATTTGGGAGGAACAAGTAGTATAATGCTAGTCAGCTTTTAAATTTCCTGTATAATGAAGCAAACGTTTCAATTTACTCAGAAACCAGCAGTTTTGGTTGTTAACATTTTCCCTTCATAAAAATTCCATTCATTTCTCATTTTAATTCAGTTTAGCTCAAAGAATTTTTCTTTCACTATGACCCAAACTGTTGTCTAGGATATCATTATTGATGATGGGTGTCTTTTAGATTCACAAAGTTCCTTTCTCTTTTTCCTGGTTTGGGTACATAGTGAAAACGATATTAGAGTTCTTTCAGAAAGACACAAAGTAAAATACCAGCTATGGAGATTAAGAAATAGACTTATGCAGTTTTATCTCCTTCTTATTGACTTGTTAAACATATTTTTTACATTTAAAAGTGGAAATTTCCTCATTGATTTCTGTTCAGAATCTTTGGTAGTGGATGTTTTGAAATGCTTTTCTGATTAAGCAATGTGTTGCATGTCAGTCTCATTTTTGCTTTTTGAGAGAGGGTTTCACTATACATAGATCATGTTGTCCTAATAGGTGACTCTCCTCCCTGTGGCACTTAAGCGCTGGGTTTTTAAGTATATGTTATCAAGCTTGACTTTTTTTTTCATTTTAATATAGAAGGACTTGAATTTTCAAGGGAGCTTCATCTGTAATCTTTACATGTCTGTATACTAGAGCTAAAAATCAAACCTCTACCTAACTTTCCAAGTTAAGACAGACATTCTTCTATTTCTATATTCTCTTACCAACATTCTTTAAAACTAGTAATTTCTTTATATATATATATATATATATATATATATATATATATATATATAATCATCTCTTGTGTTTGGAAGCTGTAGATTTTGGATTCTCTTTTTTCTAAAAGACTATTTTGAGAAATTAGTGTTATGAGCATTTTCTCGCCAGCCTGGTTCCACAGCTGCTTCAGCCCCAAAATAACACACAGAGATACTGTATTAGTGATGAAACTATTGGCTTGTTACTAGCATATCTTATTGGCTAGATCTGTCTTAAATATTAATCCATAATTACTAATATACATATTTCTATATGGTCTTATTTTACCGAGAATGCCAGACTTGTGTCCTCTCATCCTGAGATCACATCATGACTCTAGTACATTTCCAGAATCTGCCATCTCTCCTAGTCCCACCTATCTTGCTTTCCTATAGGCCAACTGTGCTTTATTCATTAACCAATAAGAGAAACATATTTACTGAATGACATCTCCCATTAAATTAGAGTAACTAAGTTTTTAAAAGATGTCATTATTTCTTACTAAAACACAATGTACAAGAGTCAACAATTAGAAATTAGTGTACCATTCTATGAAACACAATGGAATCTTTTCAAAGCCTCATAAAAGAATGGGTCCCAAGTCATCTGAGTTACCCATCAGATGTATGGAATTCTGGATAGTATATGTAACTCTAAAATGGATCTTCTTAGCTACAGCAATCAGTAAAGTTATGCTATGTTACAACTCAAAAAGACAACCTAGTCATCGAGTAAAGTTTAGAAAGGAGTTGAGTAACTATAAAATAAACTTGACTAACACTGTGTCAAGTATGTGATTAAGGGTACTATGACATATCATTGCATGCATGTGAAAACAAGTATCCTTAACATGTGGTGATTATGATACTTCTGTGTTCTTCTTCCTCAACCTTCATAAACCAGTCTAAATTGAGATAAACATCATCAAAATCAAAGTTGAAGGACTTTCTGTAATAAGGACAATATTTTTCCAAAAGTGTTGAGGTCATCTAATATTGTACATTGACACAGAATACAAAAGGATATGGACAAATAGAGGAAAAGAAACAGGGGTGAAGTGTCAATATTCAAATTAATTGTGAAATTCAATCTATAGTGATTATCCATTTTTACCACTTGTGACAAATATGCCATAATTACATAGGATTAATTTTATTTTTAAAAGAAGGTATCACCATGTATCATGGATTGAATGAAATGTTCCACATAAAATTTAGGCATTTGAATACTTGTTCTCAGTTGGGACTGTTTGGCAAGGATTAGCAGGTATGTTCTCATTGGAGGAGGAGTTGCTTTTGCATAGAGAAAAACTCTGATCTTTGACTCAGACTTGTTTCTCAAAGCTGATTTTATCTCTCCATCTCAAGTAAGCATGTGGCACACAATGAAAAATGCTATGAAAGCCTTCTAATGCAAATAATATACAGTAATGCAAATGTGTAAAACAATGAACTGTATAAAGACATTGATAATTATATTGCATTGCTGAGTCATATAAGCTAAAGTCCTGCATGTAACATACACAAACACAAATATATATATATATATATATATATATATATTCAATTGGGTTCATACTTTCTTATTCATTTTATGAATATCTTAACATTTCTATTAAAACTTATCACCATTATCCTCTATTAAAACTGATCACCATTATCCAGGTATAAGCTTCTCTTTAAACATAGGTAGATTGTGAGAAGGTTTAGAAAGGTCGTATAATATGTGAAAATATATTTAAAATTATTCTTATTTAGCACTTCCTGAAGTGATTTGACATATCATTAGATTATTTCACTATTTTTTGACTTAAAACTTTAATTTTGATTATATATATTAAAATAAGCAGCATATGATAAATATGTAACATAGGTATAAAACTCTTTATAAATCAATAAACAGCAAGTGATCCCTTCAATAGAAATAGGTAAATGATTTCAAGAGCTAATTCAAAAAATGGAGAAAAGTAATTTAACAGTGGCAACTTAAACTATTCAACCACAGTGATAATTTGATAATATAATCAAGGGGAGTGATTTTAGCTAAATGGTGAGGTAGCACCAGAAACATTAATTTGAATGAGTATTCATGCTCAAATATTCCTTTCCCAGAACTAATGAATGTAAGTGAAAGATTAAAGCACTTGAGAGGTACACAGGATTTTCTTTTTTTAAAAGTATCCATACAAAAGTACGGGAAACCAGTTTCATATATTTGCATCACCCCTTCTTTAAGCCCTTTCAATTCATTGTGGATAGAGCTACTCTCTGCGTTGGAAGAAAAAAAGAAGGATGTGAGCTCATTTATTCTGGACTCTAGCACAAGATGCACTTCAGAATGTTCTATGACTGGGTTGGTTGCAATAGTTCAAGGCTCTTGGCACCCTTCAGTGCCAGATAAATACTTGTCATCTGAAGCTGATGCTATACAATCTGGGCTCCAAGCCATTCATTTTGATTGAGTTATCTTTGTGCTTCTAGGCTTAAGGTCAGCATCTCCAAACTTGGGTTTCAGACTAGCTTCAGTACCATTCAGGCTCTCAGATATCCACCATCCATTTCATTCTGACTACTATTCAAACAAGTTCAATTTTCATATTAGTACTGTGCTGGCTCTTGGAACTCATGATCTCAAGTGCCAGGCTTGACCTATTTCCCAAGCTCCATATCTAAACCGGCATGGCATCTAAGGGCTAAGGCTTCAGGTCAGCCTCCATACTGAGTAATATACTAAGGCCAACTCTTCAAACATTCCTGGGATAAGTCTGCCTGCAGAACCTCTAAAAACACCTATGTATCATCTTTGAAAAGGCAGACTAGTGAAGTTCTGGGATAGTCTATACACACTAGACAGTATGAGAAAGCCAAAATAACCATGAATATTCAGGGAAGCATGGAGGAGGAGTTGCTTTTGCATAGAGAAAAACTCTGACACACGTCAAAAGAAACAAAAGAAACCATTTGTAAGTGCCATACAGAAACAAGTATATATGAACCCTTTGACAAAGAATTGAACATAATCAACGTAAAGAACAGTTAATGGTAAGTAAACATATGACTAAATACAGCCAAGAAGGGACTAAAATAAGAACACTGTATGATGATTAACTGATGGTTAAAACCTACTAAAACTTGCCAAATGAGTGCTTTGGAGCTGAAGAATTTAAAGACTAAATGGAAAAATTTCATCAAAAACTTCAACTGAAGGATTTACCTTGCAAACTGTGTTGATGAATTCAAAAGCATACAATCTGAAAAAAATTATAGAATGAGAAATAATAACAAGCTCATGTGATTTATGGGGCATCATCAAGTGAAACAACATATGCAGCATGAGAGTTCCAGTGGGAATGATGGATGCTGGAGTTAAAAGCTTCATTTAAAGAAATAATGACAACACTGGTCAAATCTTAAGAGAGAAAGAAGCATCTAGATTAACAATGTCAAAGAACTCCAGATGTAAATAAACTAGAAACTTCTGAGACCTATAGCTAATAGGATTTTGAATGCAGCAAGGGAAAAGTCATCACATAATGACAACATCTGTAAGGTCATCAGTGGATTATTACTTCAAAAAGTACACACATATCAAAATATCACATTAAGCCACCTAAATATACACTTTTTGTCAGTTACAATTCAATGTATGTGATGGTAAAGTATACCAAAATATGAAAATACCAATTCATTTATCAAAAATTTCACTTCTTTCTTTTTTAGAAACAAAAATAAATAATTGATAGTATCAACAATTTTTAAGGGTACAGAGAACTCTCATATAGTGCTAGTAATATAAAATTTCTTCTCCATCAACTCATGCTATTCCCTCTCAATTTCATGTGTTCTTTTTTAGAGGCCACTGGGTCCACATAGTGCTATCAACATGCACATGGGTGTAGGGACATCAACTGGATCAAGGGTAGCCTTTCAAGGTCCATATTTCTGGAAATAAAGAGGGAAAGCCAAACAAAATTGACTATCTTCTTCCTCCCAGTAGCCATGGATCTCAAATAGTTCCTTAGCTATGGTTGGAATTTCAAGTTCTTTTCCTATCCATGCTGCTATTTTGATTGGCTCATTCTTGTGTATGCCATATGCATGCAATTAGAACTGCTGTGAGCTCATGTATGCAAAAGTATTAGTTTCTGTATTGTTTTTGTTGTAGACATTCACTATCTCTATTAGTGTTTTTCTATCACCACTCCCCACTCCCCAGGTTTTGGAGTTAAAGCCTGAGCCATGGGAGGAAGAAACAAAGTGTTATTTTCTGATGTCCAACTTTGGCTAGAGAAAAGCCCTTTAACTGTGTCTGTCTTGTGCCATCTGTGGAAGCAGAAAGACTTCCTTGCTTCATTTCCCTTCCAGAAGCCTAGAAATAGATAATTGTCCATGGCCATATCAGTAGCTATTATTTAGAAAATGAAGTTTGCATATGAGGCATGCTTATAACTACTGTGTGATGGCTTTTAATCCTGTCAATGGATATAGCAAGAAATATATATATATATATATATATATATATATATATATATGGTTTTATAATATACTTTGTAAATATATGCAAACACACATATCTAACCTTAAGTGCATACTTAGGATATTATTTAGTATTTTTTCTTATTTTACATATTTCCCAGCTATCAGATTTGGGTCCATAAGCTACCCTTTGTTCAAGTGAGCTGATTCTGTGGATTTATGCAGCCTGGTCTTGTCCCCTTTGCTCATCACTTCTCCCTCTCTGCAACTGGATTCCAGGAATTTCCTGTAAACTACAACATTATTGCACCATTTTTGTCTTAACTTTAAAATTATTTTTGACAGAATTTGACAAAGTTCTGCATGTGAAAGGACAAACCTGCTTAGTTCCATGTCTTTTTTTTAACACCCCCCTAAATAGTATGAGCTGATATCTCCTTGTATTATGTTTTTAATTATTATTTATTACTTTTTATTTTACATGTCGATCCCAGTTCCCTTTCCCTCTCTCCCCCCCTCCTCTTACCCTCTCTTCCTCCTCACATGCACCCTGACCACCCTCCCATCCCACCCCCCACCCCAATTCCACATGTAGGGCAATGCCATCCAGGTAGGGTCATGTAAATCTGTCAAGTCATTTGAAGTAGGGACTAGGACTTCTCTCCTGTCTATCTAGGTTAAAGGAGTATCCCTCCATGGGGGATGTGTCCGCAAGGTCCTTTTGTGCACCAGGAATACATCCTGGTTCCATTGTCTGAGGTCCCTTAGACTGCTCAGTCCTTCTAGCTGAGACCCATATTCAGGGGGTTCTGAGTCAGTCCCATGCAGGATTCCCAGCTATTAGTCTGGGGGCTCATTAGCTCCCCCTTGTTCAGGTAACCTGTTTCTATGTGTTTCTGCAACCTGGTCTTGTCTGCTCCCTCTGCATTTGGATTCTAGTTTGATTCAGTGTTTAGTTATGGCTGTTTGCTTCTGTTTCCAACAGGTACTAGATGAGGGCTCCATGATGGTGGATAAGTTAGTTGTTGATCTCACTATCTTGGAAGGGCATGTATGGTAGCCTTTCCATGGTTGCTCAAATTTAGTTGGCGGCAGTCTTGTAGGTCTCTAGACCTTTCTTTAGGTTCAGTTTTCTATTTAAACCAATAATGGCTCCTTCTTATGTTTTCTCTCTCTCTCACACTTACTCAATGACTCTGTCTCTTCATGTCTTTTTCTCTTTTTTTATTTTTGCTAGGAAGAGGAAGTCATATGTAGCTTCTAAACTTGAGGAGTAGAACATTAAGGAAGATTGAGACTATGAGCTCTAATATGGAAACAGAAGAGAGAAAACAGGCCGAAATAATATCCAAACATTATCTAATCTCATTAACGCTACTAATATGATAGTCTATGATCAATTTAAATGTTTTTCCTAGTATTCAAATCCCAAAAGATAATTATAATATAGTTATCTATAAAATACGATTGTATTGTTCAGCTTTTCATACATGCTAATAACTAGTTATGTATTTTTTTAAGCAAAAAGGATATCCCTACCATTGGTTTTTATTGTCATTTTATCAGGTTTTGAAAGTACATTTAATCATTCAGACCTCACTGTATCTTCTCTGATGGGTTTCTGATGCTTACTACTTCATGGATTCAAAGAATAAGCTTTTGCCTATCAGCTATGAGATGTATATGCTGACGAATCCCTAGGCAAGACTTGGACAAGGAAAGCAAACTAAAAATGTGCAACAGAGAAAGAGAAACCAAAGTTACTAATGGCTTGTTTGGGTTTTGCACAGTCTTGAAACAGACTGTATTTTAGGCACAAAAAAGAAAGAATCTATTTGTTCCATCTGGCTTCCAGATACTCCCACAACCTCATATGTTGGTAAACCTTAATAAATGTTATCTCTACAATATCCTACATGATAGCATTTAAGCAAGTGTTACTATATACCCTAAAGGAAATACTGAGTACATGAAATGCTTTACTTTATTTCTCCTAGCATAAAAACTAGAACTCCAGAAATACCAAATAGTTCAACTATGTTCAAAAATCATCTGACTCTATCTATTTAAATTTTCTGAAGCTAAGTCTTGGTAATATACTTACATCCCCTGCCGTGTGTGTGTGTGTGTGTATGAGTGTGTGTGTATGAGTGTGTGTGTGTGTGTGTGTGTGTGTGTGTATGTGAAATAAAATAAACCAAAAAAATAAAACATTACTTGGCTCTGCTCTATGCTGGTTGGTAGAGAGACTCACAAACTGTCAAAACATTTGGTTTATGAGGGTCCTATGTCTGGAAGTAGCACATTGTCTACTTTTTAAAAGCCATGCTATTAAAAATTTTTCCATTTTTATTCCTAGTACAATGCAGCTCATCCTCCTCATCCACAGATTTGGCATCTGTGAATTCAATTAATTATGGGTAGAAAATTCTTGCAAAAAAAATTGTAATTGTTCTAAACCTGTAAAGACTTTTTTCTTACTGCACTCTAACAAGTACACGGTATATCCTTATAGATTCCTTTTATATTATATTAAAAGAATCCTGGAAGACAGGAGTAATTTATATGAAATTTTGGTAATTGCGGGAGAATGTCTTAACTAATCTCCCCTCCCCCAATACAGAAAGAAATCGTTTTACTTGACTACAGTTTCTTGACAGTGGTATCTTTTCAACACCAACTTTTCAAAATTATTAAGTTAATATTAGCTTGGTTTCTTACTTTGAGTAAAAAAGATAAAATCTTTTATTTGCTCCTCTGTTTGGTATTTTTGCACTTTATTCCAGCATTTCCAGGTGTACTGTGTAAAGAAACTAACTCACTCACTAACTCACTAACTCACTAACTAACTAACTAACTAACTAACTAAATATGTGCTTTTATTTGTCATGCTAATATATTTGTTTAATTGAAATCAAACTTCCAAGATTGAAGGGGATCTATATTATTCTTTAAATGAAGTAAGGAAACAAACTGAAATAAGAGCTTTTTCTGGAGCATCAACAGTCAAGCTACTTGATTTGACAAAACATAAGACCATTGAAGTGCATAATCTGTCTTTCTGAAGCAGGTGGCAGGGTAGCACAGAATGCTTGCTGTCAAAATCACCGTATATTGATTTGTGGCAGATATGCAACTAGTTTATCTGAGAGCTTTACTACCTCCTTCTAAGTTCTATGCACACACACTAATCTGTAGGGTATAGATTATTTGATCTGCACATTAGGCTCCTTTAATGAGAAAGAAATGAAATAGAATCAAATATTCTTTACAAAGTACAAAGTTATATGCATTTGCTAGCAGTTAAATTTTTCCTGTTGTCACATTCAAAGTTATATGCATTTGCTAGCAGTTAAATTTTTCCTGTTGTCACATTCAACCCGGTATCAGGCAACTGTGAAGTCAATCATTAGAAACTCTTGTGGAAGTCAATTTCGTTAAAAGTCAGCTACAACATGTTTTGTAATGTCTGCAATAACTCGATTGGCGATATTCCGATGAGATTTTAATCAGAAGAAAATCTCAGTGGGTTACCTGGCACCCTCTTTATTTATTCATTACTGTCCCATAGACAGAAATAAAAGAACCAAGAGAGGAATTCTTGAGAATCCATACTGTGATATGGATTACCAGGTTGTACTGTTATTTAACTGCTCCCTGTATGTCACTATAACAATATTTAACACTGCATTCATGAAAGACTACATTGTGGGATTATATGAAGCAAAAATTCAAGTCTTTTCATAAAAAAATGACTCATATAGAAAGTGCCATAATTAAGTCCAAAATAAATCAGGGAACCATATTTGGCACTCTGAGTCTTATAACTAAGACTCTGATATATTTCCCCTTTTATATTTTTCTTCCCAATAAATTTTGCTCTTAGTCCAATTGCTTCAAAAACTTTATCACTGGTATCTATGATATTAAGCCTTTTTCCTTCTTGTTGAATTTGTTCTGTATTCCTCTATATCAGTCCAAACAACAAATAGTCATTAAGCCCCTTAATTATGTCCCTTGACACTTCTTTATATTTACTTTGACTTTTTAAGATATTTTACTCTCAGATGCAATTTTTGCTTCTAAAACATATTGAGAATGCTGAGGGACTTTTACTGGTGTATTAATTATGTCTGTAGATGTCTACTGTATTAGAAACCTGAACTAATAGTTTTAAGGAATTTATTGACTTATTGAACAGTACCTATAAACTATTTTTTTTTTTTTTGTTTTTTTTCCAGACAGAGTTTCTCTGTATTGCTTTGGAGCCTGTCCTAGAATTAGCTCTGTAAACCAGGCTGGCCTTGAACTCACAGAGATCTGCTTGCCTCTGCCTCCCGAGTGCTGGGATTAAAGGAGTGCACTACCAACACCCAGCTAACTATACACTATTATATTTAACACGAAGGTCATATTTTATGATAATTACATTTAGAAAATTCAGACAATTAATGAAAAGACTGTAATTATAGATGGTTGGCATAAGAAAAGAATTGTATCCTCATGTCCAAATCTCCATGTAGTCTCTTGTAGTGTTACATGCCAAATGGCTTCTGGAAAAAGACACTACCTACTGAGAGACTTGTCATGAGAAGGATTCATACCTTATATTTTTGGGATGGTAAAATGATCTTAGTTTATGGACTTCTTACAGGTTCTAGGATCCCTGGTGTTCCTCAGACCACATATGGAATACCATATTTGTACCTAAGTATAGTATTTAATGGATTTCTTTAAATCTTTCAGGTTGCTTCTTCTTGGTCAACTTACCAGATTCATTTTTTTAAAACTGCTTGATTATCAGTGTTTCCTGGAGCACCTGTTTTTATGCTCTTTTCCCTGTTGTTTTTCTAAAATTTTGGCATCTCCCAAAGTAGATGTTATCAAACTTTCAGTATGAGATAATTAAATGATATACTAGATACCTTTATCTTTATGTCTAGTTTACCCTCAAAAGTTTTTCCTCATATTGTCTTCCTTAGACAAAAAAAGGAATGGGACATTTTTTCTTCAGAATGAATCAACGTAGCTAATGAACATATCATTATCCAATATATCTACAACCCCTTTTCCAAAAACCACGGGCCTCCGTAACAACATTCCACATGAATGAATCCATGCAGTGTTCATCTTTTTGAGTGAGGCTTATTGTGTTTGTTTAGCAAGATATTCTATATGATCATCCATTTTTTTGGCAAATAATAAAATTTATTCTTTTTATGTATCTGAACAGCACTTCATATTTTACATGTAACATTTTATCCGTTCAGTAATCTATGGACACTTAGGTGGATTCAATGTGTTGGCTATTATGAATAGTGTTACATTAAACTTGGGAGAACAAATGTTTGTTTTAAAAACTGATTAGATTCCTTCTATTATATATCCAGGAGTAGTGAGGCTGGATACCACATTTCAGGATTTTGAGGAATTTCCACACCAGTTTCCATAATGGTTGTACTAATTTGCATTCTAATTAACAGTTTGTAAGGATTCTTCTGTTTTTTAACATCTTCATAATCACTTGTTTTCTTCAGTCTTTGATATCAGTAACCCTAATTGAATTAAGGTGATATCTCATCGTGATTTTCATCTGCCTTTCCCGAATAATAATTTGTTTTTCTTTTGAGTTTCAGTGTTTAACTTTGTTAGTGGCATAATGCTGAAGTGATTTTCTAGGTATTTTTCCTTCATAATTTTTTAAAATGCTGTAAGAAGATGGTGCTATTTCTTCTTTAAATGTTTGGTAGAATTTAGCCATAAAGCCACCTTGTCCTGGCCTTCCCTCTGATGGGAGACTGCTACTAACACAGCTTTTTTATTCATCATTGGTTTGTACAGATATTTCTGTGATTCATAATCCAATACTGGTAGGTAGTATTCATCAAGGAACTTCTCCCTTTCCTTTATATTATTCAATTTATTGGTACATAATTTTTCATAATAGTCTTTTACGATCATTTGTATTTATCTTTTATCTCTTCCTTTCATATTTTACCTTGGGATGTAAAAACATCACAAACTAATCTAATCCATAGAACAGCAATGATTCTCTTCCCTGTCACATTAAATAAGTGATGAAGTCATGTATGTTTTATCTTCTAAATACTTCTTAATTCCACACCCTTTAATCTTAGAAGTTTATGCTCTCACCATCACTTACATGCATTAATATTGCAATATCCTAGTTTGTCTTCATGACCTCAAATTTAAAATTGCCACCATCTTGCCTGCTAAACCAAAATCCAGTAGTGTAAATCTAATCAAGTAACTTTCTTGCCCTAATTAAAAACATGAAAACCCTCATTTATTATTTTTTTTTGGGGGGGGATGAACAGCTCCTTGCTGTGACTTTAAATGTTCTCATAATATGTCCCTATTTATCATCCTTATTTCCTATAAGACTCCTGTATCCTTTATTATTTCTGCTTTTTGGGCCATTATATATTGGTATGCACTCCTCTATAAAAAGCCCAAATGGATAAGTTCTCAAATTCTACAATGCTCTTAACAGTAACTGCAACAAATAAAGGATGCAGGTAAAAACACTAATATAAGTGTTACTCAAACTTTGATGTAACAAAAAATGAAGTAGGGCTTTTAGTTTCTTGAATAGTTTTATTCATTAACTGTAGTTCACAGAAACAAGCTGAATATGTTACTTTTTTCCCAATTCTCTATTGCTAATATCCATTTAATTAACTTTCACACATGGAACTATCATGGAGAGATTTATAGAATTTAATATTTTAATCTCTACAGTTTGGACACTAGCTGCATCTTCAGAAGGTGGCATGAATCATTATTAATTTCACGGCAAATCAAAAGGATCATCCATGTCATTAACTGATGATATTGGGTCTGAGAACTAGAAAATTCCACCTGATTTGTTAAATGCAGCAGCCCATTTGATCCCAGATACAATGTATTTATGGGTTCCTATTGCCTGTGAGTTCTTATTGCTGCTTATAGAAATTGCTGACTCTGTAGAAATTTGATCAAAACATCAAAGATTGCAGAGAAGCTGTGTTTGTGCCCTTCAAACCATTGATGGAATACCTTAACCTCGCCTTCTTTTGATGCCTTGCATATGGTCATCTGTCTTTCTGACTACTACTTCATATGGCTTATTTGTAAATTCAAGGAAATGTGCTTCTGACTGGCACTGATACATCACTGATGCCAAAATATCAGAGAGGATGAAGCATAAGGACATATTTTTTGATTCAGATGGAAAATATTTCAGATTTATGAGGAAGTCCTGACAATAGCCGTTCCATGATCTCTTCATATAATCAGTAACTCTCCATACCTCTCTTTACCAAATTTTATGACTTCAAAACTTATTCAGAGGAATTACTTTCTTGCTGACCTTAAAGGTATAGTGGGTAGATGTAAAGCTAGAGCTGCTTGGCTGAACACCTCAGCTGTGGCCTTTCACATACTCGATTTCTACTGCTTTCCAATGACCACTTACAGAGGCATTATGCACAGAACACCTATTGATGTCCCACTGATATCGATGTGATTTTCCCTGGTGGATTGAGGGCAACCCAGCATATAGTCATTAGTATGTAAAGGTTATGTATAATGGATAATAGAGGAAAATGAAATAGCAGAAAGGAATTTGCACAGGAAACAGAAGCAGTAAATAGTTTCAGTGAAAGATTTTCTTGGGTTATACAGCAAATGCAAAGGGGATTGAAAAAAAAAGATGAGTCTTACAGACTCAAAAAGAGTGGAGGGTGAAATGGTTTCATATTTTGAAGTATAATACTGTTTTATTTCAACCACAGAAAGCCATTTAAAAATAATCTTATATAATATAGTTCTTATGTGGACTCTTTCACCTGAATGTGTGTGTTTATGAATTCTTACTCTACTTTTCTGAGATGGTCAGCAATAGTGCAGTAATAGGATAAATCCAGGAAGACAGTTTTTTTTTTTCAGTACTTGGTTTTGAACTTAAGGTCTAAAGCATGCTAGCCAAGTACTCTACCACTGAGCTATGTAACACCCAGCTTCAGGAAGAGGGTTCTACTAATTTATCTAAAACCATATAATACCCAGGTTGTGATGAAGTCAAGAAGAAAGTCACAGTGTTTACTATAAGAAATCTCCTTTGAGTGCACTGCATCAGCATTTTGAATACCATGTTTTGCAATTAGAAAATCTTATAGTAAATATTTTGAAAAGACACCTCTCAACCAATCAAGCTACTTAGTTCCACTTCCCATTGCAATAGATCACACAGTTCATCTAGTCAAGTTTTAAAACAGCCAGGCTGGTTTATTTAGTAAACTACAATGTTTAAATGTATGAAAAAAGGAAGTGAGTCTACTTGTATGAAAAAAGGAAGTCAGGTCTAATGCTAACAGGCATGGAGTTCGTTCTGTCATTAAAAAGTGGAAGCACCATGAGCAATACGCTTAATTGTTAGAACCCATGAACAACAAGAACAAATGAAAATTATAATTATATTAGAATTTAACCATTATAAATTAACTTCTGGATTTATACTCTATTTCAAGTACTTTAATGTTTACTAATTCATTTATTTCTATTCATAATACTATTTAGGTACTATTTTAAACACATTTTCAAGTGAGTAAATAGAGGTCTAAACAGATTTAATGGTTCATTCAAGGCAATATGCTAGTAAATAGCAGAGATTTAAAAGTCTATGCTCATAATTATTGTAGTATGTTACCTTGCTCTAATGTCAAATTGACAATCCATATGCAATATCATCCCTTGAAATGACTAAAAAGCAAGTGTTAACTAATAAAATGAAAAATAAAAAGTCTCACATTAAAAAAAAAATAAAATCTGAAGTAGCCATCACATCATAATAAATTGAAATAGAAATACAGATTTAAACACAAAGTAAATTTACTATTAACATACACTCTCATATTGCCTGAATTTATTTTTACTGGGGGTTATATATGGTATCGTATAAGACATTACTTCCTTATAGTAAAGTGAATAGAAACTAACACATATAACACTAAGCTGATTTCATAATTGAGCAAGAACAATTTGAGGGGTCTGGATGGTACTGGAACATCTCAAATTACTCCTTATTTTGAATATTTTACTTTTTTAACACTTATCAACTATACTTGTGTGGGGGAACCTATGTGTTGGAGTATGTGTGGAGGTCATAAGAAAACTTACATAGTAAAGTTCTCTACTTCCATAAAATGGGTTCAGGGATTGAACTCTAATACTTAGGCTTGCTGGCAATGCCATTTTTAATGCTAGGCCACCTTACTGGCCCTTGCTCCTGATTTTGAATGATTTCATGTTAAAATCTTATTGTAACTTCAATTCTTCCTTATCTTTTCACCCCATCAAAAGTACTTCACATTACAGGTCATTATAATTTAAATAAGTATACAATGAATGTTCAGTGAAATCTAACATAAAGGAAACACTTTAGACACAGGAAAGTATCATCTACATTTACTAGAATAGGAATGGCTTGATGGAAATTCCTAAGCAAGAATCATGCTCATCAGCAGAGGCTATGTCCCTTTATTGCTGACACTTCAGCAACATCTCTGCAAAATCTATCTGTTTATTCTCTTACCTCCTCCTCCAGGTTCATGGCTCCTATAGAAACTGGTTATATGAAGACTATCTATTAACACTTTAGTAAAATGGGAACCACTCAAACATGCTTTATTATTTATTAGTATGAGAAATTCTAAATATCCTTTTTTATCCACTTCTCAAAATCATATTCATTATATCTTAGTGAATAATTCTCCTTCAGTTGGGAAATGGAATTTCAGGTTAAACCTAAAAAGAAGTCGTTAGTGACATATCTACATTGTTTTCTCTTTTAAATTAGGATATTCCATTCGTTGTTGGAACAAGGCTTTCAAAAAACATGTTTCTTAAAGTATTTACATTTTAAACTGGTAGAACCACTCAAGCAAGGAAATTAATATTCAGTCAAAATAAAATGCCACCCAGAAAAATCAATACCCTTTTCTATTAAGTGTGGGTGACTTTAATCATACTGACTAAAGTACATCATTATTTCTATAAAAGTAGAAAGAATACATACGATTGCCCTCCGAAATGGAACAACCACACACTTTCCAGCTTCTAGTGAAAATAAGGTTATCTGTTTTAGTTCGTCTGAATCCTTGGGAAGACATTGTGCACTGAATTTTCTAAAAGCTCCCAAGTGCTTCAACGAAATCACTACCTGAAAACTCAGTAGTCATATTATTGTGTACTATGTACCTATAATTTAAGAAGCTATTGTAGATTAGTGTTTATGACTTCTAATAAGAAAAGTGTAACAACCTTTTAATTGAAAGGAACATGGCTAACTACACCAATTTCAATCAATAAGACCGTGTTAGTAGAATAAATATTTCTTCTCAAAGTGTGTTGCCTCCACCCCAACAGCAGTATTTAAGGCTGGGAGATGAAAAAAAAAAAGAACTACAAAAACATTTGTTATTACAGGACTTAGTTATGTTACAAATCTGTGCATCCCACCACTGAGAGGGAATTTCTACCCCACTTCAAACAAAACAATCATAGGTGAAAAAGAAAACTCATGCGTAGAATAAATGGCTTACCAATTACATAGGCTAGCAACAAGGCCAAAGTCACTGTGATTGCAGTAGCGCTCAAGGCTGTGCACTTCCAATTGCAACATCTATATGGTTTGTTAAAAGTGAAGGCAGGTCGAGAAAAGGTGCTCCTAGGCAGCGGCCTGGGAGGTGGTGAGTAGACAGTATTGGATGTCAGAGGGTAGTTCTGACTGGCTGCACTGAAGATAGCAGAGGAACCAGATCCATGCTTGAACAGGAAATGCCTAAGCGGGGAAAACAGAAAAGTGTCCCTGTAAATACCAGATGCAATTTCTATAAACCCCACAAGTCTACAGATTTCAACTGCAAATCTCACCAGACCTGGGAGGGCTGGATCAACATTTCAGGTAATCCAGAGGTAACTGAATTGTCTTTGGTATCCTCATAATCACCCCTGTCACTCTGTCCCTTCCTCAGTCCTTCCTTTCCTTGCTTCTTTGCTGACTAGTCAATGCTGCCATTCCATAGTTGATATTCCCTGTGCTCCTCTCACTCCTGAATCATGATTCTGAAGAGCTGACTGTGTAGTACCAACAGAGTCTGATAATGAGAGCATCTAAGACACCAGTGTTTGGGCTTTTCCTTACTACTAAACCTTAAGGACAAGATTTTTGGGCAGATATTCATTCATTTTTATTGAAGCATAGTACATACATGGCTTACTTGTAGTAAGTTACTGCATTTAATCATCAATAAGCTTGTCCTGTTTACATTTCATTGCACCAATTTTATCTCATATTTCATCCTTACACTCCTCTACTAGCTCATGTGAGGTTTTGAGAATTGGTGATTTCAAAATTAATATATAGAGTTGATATTTTATAGTTTGTTTTCAATATAAAAATTATATGTGAAAATACACACTATTAACACATATCATTGTTGAGAATTGACAAACGCAATTCCTTGTGCAACCTAAACCCCTATCCAAAAAGTAGAACAGTTCTATAACGCAAGGAGCTCCCCTACTTTTTCTTATCAAATTTCTACCTCGATTCCCAGAGACAAATTCAGCTCTGCGCTCTCTCACCATACATTCGTTATGCCTGCTGTGGAACTTTTTACATGTCGAGTAATGGTGTTATTATATTATATTATATTCCTACAGAATGATCACAGGTTACTCATTATTATTGTAAGTGGACCTTTCTTAAATAGTAGTGATATATTCATAAGTAAGGACTTCAACAAAACAAATATATATATATATATACATATATATATATATACATATATATGTATAGAGAGAGAGTACTCTATTCTTACTAGATACTAAGTGCCATGTGTTCTATTATGTACTCATTATCTCATTCATTCTTTAGTTGTGTGAAATAGGCTATGCTGTTTTCCTCATTGGGCTTTTAAGAATGGAATGGCAAAAATAGGTTAAACAACTTGTCCAAATTCACCTGGTAAGCAAGTGATGCAGCAAGAATCAGCATGCAGGTCACCCAGGTTTCAAAGTCCTGAATCTTAACCACTACTGTGCCCTCTATGGCAGTAAAATGCACTGCTAAACAAAGCACATTCTAGTGCTGCATTTTAATGTACAGTATAAAACCTCTCAGTAAGTGAAAAGTCAACATCACCTTGCAACATATGCCCAAATGCAGAAGGTATATTTCTAGCTTCCTTCCACATTTAAAGGAAAGGAAGTATATACATTTAAAGAAAAGAGCCTCAACAACTCTATGTGATGGGTAATAAAAAATGCTAAAAATAGAAAATTTTGTGTGAGTATCATGGAGGTTACCTGTTTTCTAAAGGGCCGAGTTACTGAATGAATTTGAGATTCCTGCATCTTTCTAGAGGGCAACTTAGCATTATTTATCAAAAGATTTCAACTATACATGCTATTTACATAACAATTATGCTTTTAGGAGTTTATCATCTGGAAATGATGCCTATGACAATTTATTTAAGAAGCCACTTATTGCAATGATACTTATAATAGTCAAAATAACCTATTCATATCCCTAATACTTAGTATTTTATTATATGATTTTAAGAACACATGATACACAATCATTACAAATTGTTCTGCAAATATGTCTATTCATTAGGAAAAGCATTTACACATAGTACTAAGGAAAAGAAGCCAGGCCTCACAAGAGGCATTAGGATATAATTTTTTAAAAGAAAAGAAGCATAATATTCCCTGTTTCCAGCCTGCCGTCCAGTGCCCTGTTCACAGCCTCCTGAGGCCCAGGGCTTATGCACAGGGATGCCAATCTAGGCTTCTAGGCAGACCGGCCTGCCCAGAGTCTACCAACGACCTGGACCCACCTCTGCCCAAGGAGGGAGCCTACCTCCTGGTGCCCTGCTCAGAGCCTCTTCAGGACTGGGCACTGTGCACAGGGTATCCTGACCCAGTGGCCTAGCCCATTAGAGTCTGCCAGTACCCTAGTCACACCTCCACACACTGGGCAAGGAGAGCCATTGGAGTATTGAACCTGCTTGCAGCTAACAAACAAGAACCTTGGTCCCATACCCTCTAGGAGAGGGAGAGTCCCTTCCCCCACTGGAACACACTGGAAGATGGGATGGGTAGATGACAGTATGAGAACTGAGTCAACAACAGAAAGATCAATATGACATCCCCAGAGTCTAGGGACTCCACACCAGCAAGACCTGAACTTCCCAAAACAGATGAAGCAGAAGAGAATGACCCTAAATAAAGCTTCATGAAGATGCTAGAGACCCTAAAAAAGGAGAAAATCCTTTAAATAAATGAAAGGAAAAACAAACCAAAAAATGCAAAAAATCAACAAATCTCTTAAAGAAAGCAAGGAAAGCTAATAAAAAACAATTAAACAGATGAAGGAAAGAATTCAAACAGTTCAAGACCTGAAAACTGCAATAGGGACAATAAAGAAAACACAAATTGAGGGAATGCAAGAAATAGAAAAACTGGGTAAATGATCGGTAGGTACTAAGAGGAACGTTCATAGCACAAAGTGCACACGTGGAGAAACTGGAGAAAAGGCACAAAAGAGACTTAACAACATAATTGAAAGCACTAGAACAAAAAGACACAAACTTACCCTGGAGGAGTAGAAACCAGGAAATAATCAAATTGAGGGCTGAAATCAATAAAATGGAAACAAAGAAATCAATACAAAGGAACAACGTATCAAAGAGTTGGTTCTTTGAGAAAATCAACAAGATAGATAAACTTTTATCCAAACTAACCAAAAGGCAGAGAGAGAACAGGCAAATTAACAAGATCAGAAATGAGAAGGAGGACATAACAACGGACACTGATGAAATCCAGAAAATTTTCAGGTCATACTTTGAAAACCTTTCTCCACAAAATTTAAAAATTCAATGGAAATGGACAATTTTCTGGATAGATATCACTTACCAAAATTAAATCCAGAACAGATAAGTAATTTAAATGGACCTATAAACTCCGCAACCCCAAAAAAGCCCAAGGCCAGATGGTTTCAGTGCAGTTTTACCAGAAATTCAAAGAACAGCTGATACCAATACTCCTCAAAGTGTTCCACTCAATAGACGTAGAATGGTCATTGCTGAACTCTGAAAAGAGGCTATAATTACTTTGGTACCAAAGTCACACAAAGACACAACTAAGAAAGAGAACTAGAGATCAATATCCCTCATGAACATTGGTGCAAAAATACTCAATAAAATACTGGCAAATCGATTTCAAGAACATGTCAGAGAAATCATCCACCATGACCCAGAGGGATTCATGTCGGGCATGCTGGGATGGTTCAACACATGAAAATCCATCAATGTAATCCACCATATAAAAAACTGAAAATGAAAAACCACATAAGCATTTCACTTGATGTGGAAAGAGCCTTTGACAAAATCCAACACCCATTCATGATTAACATATTTAAACATAATAAAAGCAATACACAGCAAACTAACAGCCAACATCAAACTAAATGGAAAAAAACTTAATGTGAATCCTCTAAAATCAGAAACAAGACAAGGATGACCACTGTCTCCATATCTCTTCAATATGTACTTGAAGTTCTAGCTAAGCAATAAGAAAACAAAAGGAGATCAAGGGGATAAATATTGGAAAGATAAACTCTCACTATTTGCAGATGATAAGATAGTTTATATAAGGGACCTGAAAAACCACAGCTGATAAACACCTTCAACGAAGTGGCAGGATACAAGATTAACTAAAACAAATCAGTACTGTCCTACTATATAGTGAAGATAAAGGGGCTGAGAATTAAATTAGAGAAACATCAACCTTTACAATAGCCATAAATGACATAAAATATAGACCTATATAATAAGAACTTTCAGTCTTTAAGAAAGAAATTAAAGAAGATACCAGAAAATGGAAAGATCACCCATGCTCTTAGATAGGTAGGATCAACATAGTAAAAATGGTAATCTTGTCAAAAGCAATCTACAGATTCAATGCAATCCCCATAAAAATCCCAGCACAATTCTTCACAGAACTTGAAAGATCAATACTCAACTCTGTATGGAAAAACGAAAGACCCAGGATAGCAAAAACAACAGTATACAATAAAGAAACTTCCAGAGGCATCACAACCCATGGCTTCAAGCTCTACTACAGAGCTATAGTCCTGAAGAGAGCTTGGTATTGGCACGTAGACAAGTAGACCAATTGAATTGAGTTGAAGATCCTGATATTAATCCCCACATCTATGAAAACCTGATTTTTGACAAAGAATCTAAAATTATGGAAAAAATAAAGCATCTTCAACAAATGGTGCTGTCATAACTAGATGCTGTCCTGTAGAAGACTCCAGATAGATCCATATCTATTGCCATGCACAAAACTTAAGTCCAAATGGATCAAAGTCCTCCACACAAATCCAGCCCCACTGAACCTCTTAGAAGAGAAAGTGGGAGGTACATTCATACAACTAGGACATATATTCAACTATATTCATAGAACATCATTTGTAAAAATCTGAATCTGGAAGCAACCTAAATGCCCCTCAAATGAAGAATGGATGGAGAAAATGTGGTATATTTACACAATGGAGTACTACTCATCATTAAAAAAAATACAGTGGAATCTTGAAATTCACAGGAAAATGGAAGGAACTAGTAGAAACTATTGAATGAGGTAACCCATTCACAAAAAAACAAACATGGTATGTACCCACTCATATATTACTTTTAGACATAGAGCAAGAGAGCAAAGGATTACTAGCCTACAATCCACATAGCCAGAAAAGCTATGAAATAAGGAGGACTGTAAGAGAGACATACATGATCCTCTGGAGAAGGGGAAAGTTACAAGATCATTCAAGCAAATTGAGAGCATGGAGGGAAGAGAAAAGGAGGTAGGAGGAAGAGTAGGGGAGAGGTGGGCATGAGGGAACAGGAAGATTGAGTCAGGGAAAGAATAGAGGTGGGAAAGAAAAGAGATACCATAAGAGAGGGAGTCATTATAGGTTTAAGAGAAATCTGGCTCTAGGGAAATGTCCAGACATCTACAAGGATGACCCCAACTAACAATCTAAGCAATAGTGGAGAGGCTACCTTGATTGATCTTCCCCAATAATAAGATTGATGACTGCCATATATGCCATCTTATAGCCTTCCATCATCTAGTAGCTGATGGAAGCAGAAGCAGACACCCACAGCTAAACACTGAGTAGAACTCCTGGAATCCAGTTACAGAGAGGTAGAATTGATAAGCAAAGGGTTCAAGACCAGGCTGGATAAACCTACAGAATCAGGTGACCTGAACAAGTAGGAGCTCATGGACAATATTCTGATTGCTGGGAAACCAGCATAAGACCAACCCAGATTCCCTGAATGTCATATTAGTTGGGAGGACTGGCAGTCTATGGGGCTTCTGGTAGTGGATCATTATTTAACCCTATATGCACTGGACTTTGGGAGCCCATTCCACATAGAGGGATACTCCCTCAGCCTAGACACATGGGGTAGGGCATGAGCCCTGCTCCAAATGATATGAGAGATTTTGAAGACTCACCATCAAGGGCCTCACTTTCCCTGGGAATCAGAATGGGTATGGGGTGGGTGTTGAGGGGTAACGGGTGGGTGGGGACCTTATGGTGCAGTAACTGGGATTGACATTTAAAACAAGCTTGTTTCAAATTTAAATAAAAATTACAAAAACATAATATTCATGGATCAAACAGTAAATTGAGTGATGTTTAGAAGGTAGGGATATTTTATTAATGAAAAATGCTCTTGATCTCATTTCGGTTTTATATCTAAATTAAAAATTGGTATCTGGCGAATTTACTAATTCCCTCCCTGTCTCGAGTGGTTAGGTACCTAGTTGGTTCATGTAAATTGGAACCTCATGTGTGTTCAGGATTGATACTATTGTCTTTCTCTCTATACCAGAGAATTTTGGTGAAAGTCAATTACTGATAGTTTTTTTTTTAATACTAACAAGAGACTACATTTGAGTAATGAGTTGTAACACTCATGCTTCTACTTCATAAAGTATTATATCATTTTGTATTTATAGCAAGCTTATTGTGATGTTTATATCTCTTTCACTGATGAGAACAACACACAAAGAGATACAGAAACTGGTCTATAATTATTTATACTTGTTGGTGTAGAATTTCCAATCTCTGGTATGTTGGTTCCAGAGCCATTTCTATCAGAGCATACACAGACTAGGCTTATATAGCTACTGAAAACATTATGATCTTAATGTTGGTCTGTTAAAGTACAAATGAAGCACATTTTCTGCAGAACTTGGCATGGAGATACTCAACTGAGCTTTTATACTGTTCTCTCTGGGCTTAATGAGAAGAATGTGTGAAGGACAGCTACAGAATCATAAAGGTGGAAGTAACTTCCTTATAGTTCTTGTAGTAGCTCATTGTCCTTTTTTTTCAGTGAGAATACTACAACCTAAAGAATGAATGTGATTTACTTTAGTAACAGTTAGTTAATATTATGGGTAAAGCTGGCAAAAGGTATTTTACTATTTCATATATTTCATTTGTCTGATGCTACCTGTAATCCTAGTGTTACTAGATAAGCATCATGCTCTAAAAACTTATGTTAACTGACTCAAAATTAACAAACACTATCCATTCAAACCCTATTATAAAATGTATGGGTATTCTTTGTGTGTCTTTGTATTGATTTGTTCTTTTGTTAACTTGACACAAGCTGAAGTCATCTAGAAAGAGGGGAGCCTCAGTAGAGTAATTGCATGTATCAGACCATCTTGTAGAAAAATCTATGGGGCATTTTCTTGATTGATGTTTGATGTTGGAATGCTTACTTCACTATGGGCTGTATCGTCGGGGAGAAGGTGGTCCTAGATGGTATAAGAAAGCAGGATGAGCAAGCCAAGAGTATCAAGCAGTAAACTGTTTTCCTCCCTGGCTTCTGCTCCAGTTTCTCCCTCAGGTCTTCATCTTGGGCTCCCTCACTGATAAGTGTAAGGTGAAAGTTGCATTTGGTCATAGTATATTAGCACAACAATAGGAACCATAATTAAGACATAAATTGTTACCAGACTGTGGGGTATTGCTGTGACACATTCTGGACATGTGTTTTGAGGAGGATTGTGTAAGCACTTGATCTTCAGGATGTAAATGCCATTGGATGTTTACAGCTCAGTGGTCTCTTCGGTGGGGTCTTGAAAGGTAAGAGTTTTGAGCAATACAGATAATAGAGGCCTGTTGGGAGGTTTCAGAGGGAAGGAAATAAAAACCTCTGTCTAGAACCTTCACGTGCTATTTTGGATTAATACTCTGTCATTCTGGTCTGCTCGACTGAAGAATAGGCTGTAATAAACAAGAGGCTAGAACCATTACAGTGAAATCTTGGTTTTGTTGGGACAACTGATGCTTATCAGCTGGGGCAAAGGGATTTGCTGTGCTGAGATTAAGAAGAGACCAGCACATTTCTCTGGGAAGTGTTTCCTCAGGGTGAGCACATGGAAACTGTGTTGTAGAGGTGGTCAAGCCTGTAACCTGTTCTGGCATTTGAACTTTACTTGGTAATGTGTAAGTTCCCCAGCTCTTACTGGTTTTGGAGGCATGAAAGATTCATGCAGAGCAGCTGAGTGTTGGCACTAGGAGAGGCCACTGGTGAAGGTGAAATCTCTGTTTCTCTAAGATCCCAGCATGTCGGAGATCCAGTGCCATAGGATGACTAGCAGGGACAACCAAAGCTGTGAAGCAGAGCTAGCCCGAGACTCAGACAAGCTGTGTGTGATGCCAATAGCAGAGTGGAGAAATGAATCCTCATGAGAACCAGAAGATCATGAGTCCCACAAAGAAGGCTGACACCAAGAGTTGCACTGTTGGACTTTGCTTTTGCTTTGCTTTGATTGTACCTGTGGCCCAATTATCAATTACTCTCTTTGAGTAAGAACATGTGCAAATTCTTTTTTGATTTCGTAGGAGCTCACAGTTGAGAGACTTTGAACTTATAGAGAAACTTGGGAGTTTTAGAAAGATTGGAATTTTAAGAGACTTTAGGTATTTTTTAAGAGACTGAACTTTTAGTATTTGAATTTTTGAAGACTATGGGGCTTTGGAAGGTTTTACAATGTGATATTGATATTAATATGAGATCTTAGAGGTAAGAAAAAAAGGCTAAGGATTAGTAATAGATACGTTTGCTTGTTAAGTTGACCAGGGGTCAATTGTGCGGTTCTCTTTTTTTGTCAACATGACACAAGATAGAGTTTTCTGAGAAAAGCACAGTTGAGAAAACGCTTCCATAAGAGTGGCCTGTAGGCAAGTTTGTATCGCAGTTTCTTAATCAGTGACTGATACAGCCGTGCCCTGGCCATTGTGTCCTGAGGCACCCCTGTGAAGGTGGCCCTGGAAAGTAAAAGAAAGCAGATGAGCAAGCCATGGTGAACAAACCAGTGAGCAGCATTCCCCTATGATGCTGCTTCCCTGACTTCCTTCGATGATGAACTATGAGGCAGAAGCATAAAGTGAAATACATTCTCTCCTCTGAAAGTTGCTTCTTGGTCATAGTATTTTAGCACAGCAATAGAAACCTTAAGACACCAAGGATCTGTTTTCTGGTACTTATACTTGCTTGACAAGTACTTGTAGCCACTGAGCTTTACTTTGTAAGCCATATGCTCTGATAGCAACTTTTAATGACTGATGCACTATTTTGGCTGAATGGACAAATGTCAAAGGACAAACTACACTTCAGTAGTCCTAAAAAAGGTATCTAATTTTTCCTAACAATGGAAGAGTGGAAACATGGTGTATCAATAGAAGTAAGTGAAAATTTTATTAGATAAATGATCCATAGCATTGTGTTGTTGATTTCATGCAATTGTGCTTTCTCTTTTAGGTTTTTAAATAACCTGTGCTTTAAAATGCAGATCTCTTATTTATTGCCCAGAGAGCTCTCCTAGCCAGAATTTTACTCATTGGTCATTGAATTTACTAATGAGCAAGAAGTATAGCAGTTTCCAAGCAGCAAAGTGGCCATAGACTTCTTAACTTTCCACTCTTATCCTGTGATTATTTTAAGGTGAAAAATGTCACAGATATAGAACTAATCCTAAATAGCCTCACCCTGATATGTTTCTATAGGACAAAGGGAAAGTCTAGGAGTATGGACTCTTTTACCTAATCTTTGAAGATAAAAATATTTTCAATCTCTTGCATATTTATGAAGAAGAACAATTGGATTTTCAAGACAATGTAAGTGGCCCTATATGTGGTATATTGATTTGGTTTTTAGATCATTAAGAAGCAGAAGAAAGACAGAGAATTGTTGGCTATTATGATGGCAATTACAAGTAATAATCAATATTCCTGAGCACTGTAATTTCATCTGATGTACACCAAAGGATTTCCAAATGCATTTTCATAAGTAAAATATTACAGATTAATGAATAAATTCAACAGTCACAGCAGAGAAGCGTTTAAACTAATTCATGTTTGAATGGAATCCAAATCATAGTCCTCAGTGAGAGTAGATAATAAAATAAGTTCGTATACTTAGGTTCTTGTTTTCTTATTAACAAGCCCACAGAAAGAGTCTGAGCTGAAAGCGATCTATACTTTGATGTGTATCCTGAGAAACAGCAATATAAATGCTATGTATTGTCATAAGCTTTGCAGGTCATTGTGGAAAGTGAAACCGGAGCCTAATGTGTTTTCATAGTCCTTGAAAAATGTAGGAGCATAAAGACAAATGCACAGTGCTAGACTTCAGCTATGTGCTCATAAAATCAGATCATCTGTCTAAGCACATTGCTTTTCCCCTCAGGAACTGAAGATATACTAAAATGTTGTTATCAATTTCATACAATTGGTTTTTTTTTTCCTACAGAGCAAATGATGAAAATGCAGTTCAAGAGTTTATGTGTAGGTAGAGCCTCTTTTTGCATCTGTTTTAATATTCAAGTTCAGATTTAAAAAGGGAAAGTAAGATATTACCAAAGGAAATGGGCAATAAGGAAATTGTAAAAAAAAATTCAAGACTGATGAGACCCAGTGGTGGTAAATGGGAGTATAATAAATGCTCCTGCAAGAGTTTTAAAATCATCTATAAAAGGGGGAAATGTACTCTCTTTTTTAAGCCCTTACACTACATAATTCTGAATGTATCTCTTAGCATTAAATAATGTGATTTAATATGGCACTTAAAATTCTACAGGAAACAGACAGAAATCTACAGCTTTTAAAAAAACAGATACATAAATAACCAAGAGTTTTTCTCTTTTACATCTTGTAAATATTCTTAAAAGATACATCTAAGCTGTATTACTGTAGCGTTTGGATCATTTTCCCCCAGAAAAAGTGGTTCGACTTGCTTCTAGTAGAAACAAGGTTGATTTTTTTTAAAATAAAGATTATGAGTAGGCCCAAATTACATTTGTATGGGATAATGGAGTTTAGTTACTAATTTTTACCGTTATTAAAAGTAGTTTGTGACAAAAATTTAAATAATATAACATAAAACTTTCATCTTAAGTATTTTAAATTATGTATCTGAGTAGTGTTAAGTGCTTTGTAAGAGTTCTCTAGAATCACTTTGCTAGAAAATTAGAAACACTATTTGCCCATTAAACAACCCTGTCTTTCCTCCAGCACCCTCCATTCTACTGCTTTGTTTCTGTGATTTTGACTGCTTTAAATAAGAGGAAACATGTAGCATTTATATTTTCATTTCAATTAACATGACGTCCTCAAGATTCATCCATGTTGCAGTATGTGAAAGAATTTTCTTTCTTTTAAAGCCAAATAATATTGCACTGTATATACAAACCACACTTTATTTATCAGTTCATTCCCTTATCAATACTTAATATACACCTATCACTTGGCTACTGGGATGAATGCTTATGTAAATATACAAAAAAAGTATCTCCTTAAGGTCTTGTTTTAATTGATTTGGGATGATATGGTAGTTATATTTTTATTTTTCTAAGAAATTTCCATGTCATTTTCCCATAGAAGCTTGTATTTTTAATTCTCTCCAATGGGACACAATTCTTCACATATTCTCCACTTCAGTGTTTATTATCTATTTGGTTTAACTTTATGTTTTAGATTTACTTATTTTGTTATGTGTGTGAGTATGTTTTGCCTATATGTGTGGACATGCACCATGCATATATCTGGTGCTTGCAGAGGTCAAAAGAGTGTCTCCTATCACCTAAAAGTGTAGTTACAGGTGAGCTTCCTGATGTGGTTGCTGAAAAATGAACCTGGTCCTCTAGAAGAGCAGCAAGTGTTCTGAACTACTGAGCTATTTTCCAGCTACTGGGCTTCTGTTGTGATAATAGTCTTGCTAATGTGCATTTTACTTGCAATTCTTTGATAAGTTATGTTGCATATTGTTGCATGTGTGTTCTGGGCTGTTGTTTACCATCTTTAGGGAAATAGTTATTCATAGGTATTCAGTCTAATGGTTCAAAAATCACATATGAATTAAAAGGAAATAACATTTTGAATCAGCCCCATTTTCTTCTCTGACAAGAATATCTAGTATTGCTTGTGAGAATATCTGTCTCAATACTAGTTTTTCATTAGTTACCCTTTGCAAATACTCCAATTTAGAATAAATACCCTTAAAAGTGTGTGTGTGTGTGTGTGTGTGTGTGTGTGTGTGTGTGTGTGTGTATCTTATTGGTATTACCAATTTGAAAATGAAGCAAGGTAAATAATTTTACCACTCTACTAATAACTATGTAAAGGAGAATTTCATTAACCCCTGTCAGCATGTCCTACAAGCTTCACCTGCCAAATTTTGATAAAACATCAATACTATGTCATTCTTAATTTTAATAGTTCTTAATAATGCTTCTGTGTGCTTATAGAAGAAGTCTTAATTTTGTGAAGTTTAAACCTTTGCCCAGTTATCTATTCTTACATGGGAATATTCTATGATCTCCAATGGTATTGTGATTTTTTTCAAATGAGTTGTTCTATAACAAGAAATATCTGTCCTGCATTTTAATACTTCTGTGGATTATATATTAGCTGAACAAGTAAACGTATCTTGTTTTTAGGTCTCTTATTTCAGAGGTAAATAAGAAAATAACATACATTGGTTTATATATCTTTCCTTGTTTTAAAACGTTTTGATTGTGTTTTCCAGAAGGCCTAGAGAAGCTTAACCCATGATACTTCAAAAATACGGCTGTTTAAACAAGACCTGAACAAGGACAGGAACAATAGTCATGCTAGGATACAAGGGGGAAATCTCACAGGGTTCATTCTCTCAACAAAGAACTACAGACAATCAAGGAGGGCTGAGAGCAGGAGAAATAGTCTTCTCCAGGAATGAGCCTATTAATTGGTTGTTTGATACAAACTGGTCAGCCCTGAAGTCATATATACAAGCAACACCAATGGACTGAGCAAGTTTTATTTATATATCTAGGCATGCACACATATATACAGACACACCTAAGCATGTCCTAATAAAAGCAACAACTAAAACAGGCTGTTGAAGAGGAAATAGGGGTCACAGGTGAAGATTGGAGGGAGAAAAAGGTGGTGGAAATAATGTAATTATATTTTAACTAAAATGAATAAATATTAAAACCATGCTCTTGATTTACTGTGTAGAACAAAGCTTAAGGAATCTGAGGTAAATTTAAGCAGTGTCTTTTGTTTATCAGATTGGAATGATAATTAAATGTTTGCATTTCTTTTCATTTAATGTAAATCTAGCAGATAAGAAAAAATTAATTCACAAGTTGATGAAATATCTCAGTAGGTAGAGAATCACCTCTTGCAAGTTGTCCTCTGCCCTCCACATATGTACTGTGGCAGACACTTGCATGTGTGCGCACACACACACACACACACACGCTAAATAAATAAATGTAATCAAGTAGTTCATTCATATTTGAACTCTTGTAGGATACTTTGGGAATCAATGATTACTCTAAATAAAAATGCTAATGATTTTTAAATACTCACTGTTAATAATAATAATAATAATGAAAAGGCATTTGGTAAATATTTCATTACATGATAGATATACTAGTATTTTTACTTCTTATATTTTCTACCACATTCTCATGATCTCCCAATAATAAATTTGAAAATTACAATTTGTAGTGAATTTCAAGATCACACAACTTGTAAGTGATTGACTTGAAAATTACCTTCCGTTTGGTTGATTACTAGAACATAACCTACATGACAGTAGGCATGCCTTTCTTTTACATTGTGTTCTATTCCTAGCATCTGAAAATATAACAAAACCTAGGTGTTCAATGAGTATTTTGAAATTCATGCATGAGTCATGAAACTCACTCACTGTGAATATTTTAGCACTTAATATAACTCTTTGAGAATTTTGTGATGTATTTTCTGTTCCTATTCACCTTTCTCTCACTCCTCCCTTATCTAAGCCCTGTCTCCTACTCACCCAATGTTGTGTCTTCTTTTTAGTAAGCCTATTTCGTACAGTTTGTATTGGCCATTTGCTTTGGTATGTGTGGTCTTCCATTGAAGCATGGTCAACATACTGGGAACTAAATTCTTTCATTAATACTTTCACTGAAAATAGATTTTTCCCCCATATAATATATTCTGATTGTAGTTTCTCCTCTCAGAATTTCTCTTAGATACTCCCTAATTGCCTATCCACCCAAATTCACACCCTTTCTTAATCTCGCATATTAGAAAACAAACAGAAAACTAAGTCCACGAAAAAGCATCACACACACACACACACACACACACACACACACACACACACACACACACACCACATGTACACACCATGAATCAAGAAGATTGGAAAATACAATGTAAGTAAAAGACCTTTAATGTGAACAAATGCCCAGGCAAAGCACTATGAGACAAAAATCTTCCAAAAATACCACTGAGTTTGTTTTTTTTGTTGATCATCTAATATTTGACATACTGCTTGCATACTACATACTACAAACATACTGGTTTGTATGCCCAGTGAGACTGCATTGGACACAACTGATATTTCCTTTCTTAGCAGCAGTGAACTGGAGATAGTTTCTGGGTTGGGGTTGGAGGATTGTGTTCACTTCCCCTGTCTGTACTGGGAACCCATTTGGCTTTGGTATGAGCAGGCATTGTGCATGCTGCCACAGTGCCTATGAATTCATATTATGTGTCAGCCCTGTTGTGTGTAGAAAGCCTATTTCCTTGGTGTCTTTCATTACCACTGCCTCTTCTTTTGCTAAATTCCATAAGACCTGACTTAGGGAGGATTTGATGGAGACTTCCAATTAAGAACTGAGTGTTCTCAGGCCTCTCATTCTCTATATGTTGTCTAGTTATGGGTCTCTGAATTATTCCCATCTACTGCAGGAAGAATCTTCTATCCACACGGCTGAGAAAGACAGTGATCATAATAACCGACTCTTCCTCCAAGAAGCTATCAATTAGCAATAGCGCTGTATTTAAGAGTGGTAGTTTGTGACCATCTTCCCTCTACATGCTGGCATTTTGTCTGTCATGAGCTGATACAGGTCTTGTTAATGCTGTCATAATTGATGTAACTTCATATGTGCAGCCTTTCTGGTATGTACAGAAAACACTGCTTCCTTCAAGTTATCCACCACCTCTGGTTTTTACAATCTTTTTGCTTCCTCTCCTGCAATGATATTTGAACTTTGGGAGGACAGACTGTGTTAGAAATATCTCATATAGGGCTGAACATTCCAGTCTCTTATTCTTTGCACCTTGACTAGTTGTGGGTATCTGTGTTTACTGCATTCTATTGAAAAAAAAAAAAGAAAGAAAAAAAAAAAAAAAAAGAAAGAAAGAAAAAGAAAAAAAAAAAAAAAAAAAAAAAAAAAGAATCGGGCATATCCGTGCCAGGGAACAGTGACAGTGGTTACACAAGTAACAGGCCCTTGGAGACAATGTGCTACTATTACTTTGCCAAACTGGAGTAATATAAAACTACCTCCTAATGCTTTATTGTTATATGCATAGATTAGTGCATTTCTCAGCACTTGCTGGGCAATGTAATCTTAATTCACATAGTCATTTGTTATTTCTCATTTTAAAGACAACTGTTTATGCGTGCAAAGCACTCATCTGACTGTTTTAATATGAATATATCTATCAAATCAAAATTATAGAAAGGAGAAAATTATATTAAGGAGGCTATTGAAAGCTATTAGAAATGTAGAGCTATCATTGCCTTGTTTAGAATAAAAGTACTGTGAATTCTATAATATTTGATCACATTGCTTTAGTAGACCCTCAAATAAATTGAATAAATGTGTCCCAACTTCATGATAATGACTTTTTCTAGCTAGCCTTTCATTCTTTCTTTAAGTTATAGCTATATTTTGTATGTCTAATTTTAATTTAAAACTTGATTTTAAGGAGCTGGAGAGAGTTTAAGGATACTTGTTCCTGAAGAGAACTGGGATTTGTTTCCCAGCACCTACATGGTGGCTCATAATGGTTATTAATGCTAGTTCCAGGGGATCAAATGCCTAATTCTTACCTATGTGGGCACAGACATGCATGTGGTGCAAATACATGCATGTAGTAAAACATTAATATACATAAAATATATTTAAAGCAAAACCAGCTTATGAAATTAATATTTTCTATTAATGTTGGATAAAAATGCTCAGGTACATAAAATTGTTTTAGATAAATAAGCTTAGCATATTTTAATTAACTTTATATTTAATAGCAGGTTGAATCTTCAGACATGATTTAGAAGATACAATATTTTCAAATTTGATACAAATATTTTCAAATTTGATACAAAATAAAAAGTTATGGGTAAGCCATGTTACGAATCTACTTTGCAAATTATACATTTTTCTCATGAGAGAATAATTAAAGTCTACTCTGATGTGGGATGGCCTTCTGTATGCTCCGAATATGGGTTGCTTTTATTGGTTGATAAATAGAGCTGATTTGGCCAAAGGCCAAGCAGAATAAAGGTAGGTGGAGAATCAAAACAGAGAAATGGAGAACAAGAAGGCAGAGTCGGAGAGACACCATGAAGCTGTTGAAGGAGAAAGATATTCAAGCATTACTGGGAAGCCTCAGCCTTGTGTTGATATACAGATTCGAAGAAGTAGGTTAATTTTAATGTGAAAGTAATATGTCTGAGCCATTAGCCAAACAATTATAATTAATATTAAGCCTTAGCGTTATTTGGGAATTTAGAGTGGTTATTTGGGAACTGGCTGTTGGGATGAGAAACTGCCAACTACACTACTCAGTGGTTTTAAGTAGCTCATTCCCCAGCATAGAATGCTTGAAACAGGAACAGAATATGCAGCCGTGGAAAACTCTGTGAATTTACCTATCACATTAAGTCAGACGCTACACTTTCTGAGAATTGTAAACATCTTGGTTTTATAAATAAGTTTTCCATTCCTATTCACAAAAGGGAACAAAGTTAGTTCCTAATTTCTTTAATTAGAGCAATCTACCAGGTTTTTCGAATTGTCTGCACTGGTTGTTGGGTTCTTGTTCACTTATTTATTTATTTATTTATTTATTTATTTATTGTTAAAGGAGGGGTTGGTAAGCAGTAATATACATTGATTGCTTTTTTGTTTATCTTCATTTTCTGCAAACATGTATTTTTCTCATTTATTTTATGAGCCAGTTTATACAGTATACTTTTCTGTATCATTTATTTTTATTGAATAGTAATCTGCATTAGCAAAGGCATCTTATTTTAAAGAAGCAATGTTTCCAATTAATTACAAAGGAATACAAGAAGTGCAGAGCCTAAGAATTTCTCATTAAACTTTTCAGGTTGAGAATCTAGATTATTATTCTAATGCAAATTTTAAGGATCATCCTCTGCCACATACCAGTTTTCATTTTTGAAATTCTTACACCTACAAGACTATTACAGGTTAATATTATTTTTATAATGCCACAACAGGATAACAAATTCTACTTACATTAATCTTCTAATCTATCCAACATAACACATCTTTAGAAGCAACTTCTCAATGGATGTTAGCATCCTTTGAAATCAAAGTGGTAGACTTCTGCAGAGACTGCATGCCCCTTAATCAACATCGCTCCACTCTTCCTATGCACACAGATACGCTATATTTACCATTGGTTATATCAATTAAATGTGGCTGTATGGCTGAGTTCTGGTTAATGAAATATTTAGTGTAAGAAAAGTTCCACTTAAAACTTCAAGATTTGGTCCCTAAAAACATACCATCTTAACTCATTGACTGGCTATAAAAGAACATACCCAAGAACTGGAAAATTTTGTGCAATATTACAGAACCACAGAAAGTATAAAGAATTTGTAACTGCATACACATATTAGGAATGCTGTTTTTCTCTCAGTTGTTAGCAAAGTATTGATAATGGCCTTTTACTATAATTAGTTGAACCAAAATTAAATAATACAACCTCAGAGGCAATCTTACTTTGTGTTTTCTGAAATACACACAGAAAAACAATTAAAAGTTAGAGAATCCAATATATCAGGTTACTTTTAGCCAATGAAAAGGTCATGTGTAATGGGGGAAAAAAAGAAAGAACCCTCATATAGAGTAAAATTTGAAATGGAAGTGTATGTGTGGAGATGCGATAGCTATGCAGCCCAACAAAGATAATGAATGAGGGGCAGAGTTCTATCTTTCATTAGAATTATCTATACACATTTTATTTGTTTCACTGTAAAATAATATTCAGTATCGTAAAAATATTTTTAAGCTCATTTACTTAGTCTTAAATACTTCTTATCTTTAGTTGCCATAAAATATTAAGATAACATTAATTTTCATGCTGGAAAAATGTATAATATATATATATAATTCACAGGTGTATTATGCAGAATATATATGTACATATATCTATTTATGGGACATAGGACTTATATATACACATGTACATGTATAATCCTCTCCCATTTGTCAAGCAAACCACACATAACCTCATATTTTCACTCCAACGATATCTGATTCAGAAGCCTACATGGAAATCTTCATAGTAATTGTCTTCCAGTGTTTGAATTTGTCATCATTTTTCTTCTTGGCTATCTGTGTTTGTGTTTTTAAAATGACGTTGTGCTAGTTTTATATGACCCTTCATGATCTGTCTTTTGTGAACTTGTCAGCATTAACACTGCTATTTTCTTCAATGTCCTCTGTTTCTGGAATTCTATATTTGGTGCATCTTCCCACTTTCCAGGTTTCTGCATGTTTCTAATCATTTTAGCAAAGAAAAGTATCAGAAGAACCAACAGATTGATTCCTCAAAGTAGTATAGGGCTATGTAAGGCAACAGAGAAAGATAAAAGAATGGGGAGAATGAATACAGGTGAAACAGAAGGGAAATACTTGATATAAGTAGATAATCGATGGGTCGATTGATGATAGATAGGAAAGTAGGTAGGTAGTCAGGTAGGTAGATAAGTAGGTAGGTAGGCAGGCAGGCAGGTAGGAAGACAGACAAAATGCTGACATTTGAAAGTGGGGTATGATTTGTTTGTTGCTTTAGGACTCATTCCTCATTTGTTATATATCTAATGTGAGAAGTCAGCAGCAGTACACAATAATCTTCCCTCTTCTGTATTCCCAGAACACAGACCAATTAGACAGTACCAAATGTGTATATAACCAATATATCCAAAAATGCCCCTTTTTCTTAAGACTTCCACAAAGAAAGGAGAGTCTCGACAAGCTAATTGGAGATAAAACTCTTAAGGAGTTGTTATTGTATTAAAAAGAAACCTTGGGGGAGGTTCAGAGCTAAATGTATGGGGATAGATGGTTTTCAATGTGAGTCACACTATAGATTACAGACTATCTAACTCCTCCAACATGAGTTTTGCAAAAAGTGCAAAGAAAGAGGGAAGAGCTGGAAGAGGGATTGTGTGGAGAACAAGCAGATAATAGATTCTGCTTCACAAGTACTGGAAAACAATAATGAAAAAGTATTTAAGTGACATTGGAAGTGTTTTCAACTGTGGATTAATTTGGTGATAGGAAGGAACATATGGCGATATTGCGAGATATTTTATGCTGACATAATTCGGGGGAGGATTTTCTTGTTACTGACATGCAGTGGGAGAGGCTGTTAAATATCCTATACCCGGCAGTTGTCTCCTCAAATGTACACACCAATTAGTACACACCAATTAGTACACACCTTGAAATGTCAATGATAATGTTGAGATAACATGGTTTAAAACTGTTCTTTTGTTTGAAAAATGAAGGGATTAGGCACTCTTGAAAATTTTTCACGGAAATGCCTTGTCAAACATTCACGATTTTATCTTCCTCTCCAATCTCACAGTTATTATTGCTTTAGATTATTTTCACATGCTGTTGCTCTATTATCTAAGCTAATACCCTGAACTGTAGGGTTAGAGAGCATTTACAAGCATATACAACTGATTCATAATTGCCTTAAATATTTACCTTAGTGGAATAAACAAGCAAATCTTTGTAAGTTATAAAGAATAGAAGGCATTTGCTACTTCAATTTTAAATACTGCTTTGCAAATTGTAGCTTTCATGAACTTATCACAAAACACAAATTCAGATCTTCAACTACTGATTAAAAGATGTAGAATATATAACAATCACATCAATTGAAACAACATTAACTTCCTCCACAATTTGAAAACTCAAGGAACAGTTTATTGGGGATCTGTGCTGTGACTTATAGCTCAATAAGTACAATTCCCCTTGTGCACAGGAGAATTTCTGAAAAAAAAATCATGCCTTTCCTCTGAAATCTTCCATCCTTGCTGTGTGGATTTTTAGAATGTAAAGGGAGGCATTGGTTCAAATTAACAACTCCAGCACAAGAAAAGGTCAGTTTCAAGAGTACAGAGATTCCATGTACAGTTATGAACTATATGATAAAAAGAACAAGAAACTTGTGGTTTCTCTATGCATCATTGTCAACACTTGGAAAAAACTACCACCAAAGACTGATAAAGCATAAAAATGGCTGGTTTGGACTTGAATCTGATTCTGACTTTGTGAAATACTTTTCAATTTATTTCATAATTAGAAAATTAAGGTATGAGAAGAGACATTGTTATTCTACTTCAGCTTCTAAGTAAAGACCTATGTAAGACAAATTTCTATATAAAGTTGTTTAAATCCTATGCCCATGAAAGGTTTTGCAAATCCTATGCCCATGAAAGGTTTTGCATTTTAAAACACACACACACACACACACACACACAAACACACACACACACACCCACACACACTCACACAGAGACAGACAGACACAGAGACAGAGACAGAGACAGAGAAACACACAAAGAGAGAATATTTAAAAATTATTAAGATTTTACTGAGCATTTGTGTATCAGAGAGATTATCTTTTAGGCTAGCTTTACAATGACCCAGGAGTGTTTTTTCACGTAATTTATTTAAGTATACAGATAGTGACGAGTAGCATCTTTGTAATTTCCTCTTACCTATTAGAAATTCTGATAGCTCTGACATTTGCCAAAAATATAAAATAAATTTAAAAATCTATGATGTTTTTATGAGAAAGACATGCACATATATAATGTTCATTTGAAAAATGATTAATCAGTGTTTTAGATCCAACATTATACTTAACTTGTAAATTTATCACTTATTAAAGGACAGAGATGTAAAAAAATGATTATATATATATATATACATATATATATGAAAAAAAGGCATTCTGAAGGTTTCTCAGTGATCCAACTCAAATTCATTTCTCATATGTGGGAATCTTGCATAGCACTACTAAGCTTGCAATTAATTACAATTCAACTTAAATTATCAGAAATCTTAAATTATCAAGATTCTTTCAGTGGAGAAGCAAGTCATAGGAAGATAAGCCACAGAATGACAGAAATTGGAAACCATAAATGATTTTAAACATTTAGACTCATTTGCTCATCTGACAGTTGAGAAAAATTAGGTTGTGTTGAAGAGAGAGATGTCATCAATGTCATATACTTATTTAATGGCAGAATTGGACTTGGGTTCAAGATTTCTAACTGGGGATCCTATTTTTTTCCACTACTCATAGGAGACCATTAAAATTTGCAACTAATATTCATGGGCCACTAGACATTTTATTCATTTTTCAATCTCTTTTCTGTTTAGAGCACCATATAATAGAAACTCATGTCTAAAATGACAATCTCAATATCACTGTGAAAGATTAAATTATTATCATTTGGATTAAAAGGAAAGTGGATTGATATTTAAGAATGGTTTTCTACAAAAATGACAATTTTTTGAAAAGTTCCATTTAGTCTTAAGCTAATCACCAAATCCAATTACCCAGAACCCCTCTGTTTTCTGAATATTTTAGCTCATTAAGCTTTTCATATGCATAGATTAAAAACTATGGTGTGTTTTTAAGAATATGAATAGAATAAAAAACTAGGTTATGTTTTTATGAAGGGAAAATTAACTGAACCATGTGACAATTCACCAATAGACAAAAGGGGATAGTTTGGAGTTCTACATACAGTAAAAACATTGTCATATGCAAAGGTTATTGTGCTGGTTATATAGGCTTGAACTCTAGCTCCAATTCTTATTCCAACTGCCATAGGATCTGTTAATAAGATTTCCCAAAGGGTCAGTCACTTGCATGTGAATTGGGACTGCTTCTCATCATAGTCACCTTCCAGGGTTGTACAGTCAGAGGTAATGTACCAAGTGAATACATTTTGGAAAACCAAAACCTATTGACACATATATGCATGCATGCCTATATATGCACACACACACAACAACAACACATATTTGTACATGTATCCAACGCATTACCTAAAATCAAAAGTTTTGGCTTTCTTAAAAAATATTCAGCTGTTAAAAGGCAGCCAATAATGTGTTGTTGCAAAGTTACCTAGGTTCTTAACACAGTTCACTATAGTAAATGACCAAATTTGAAATATTGGACTGTCATGCATTGAAGATAATTATTTTAATTGAATTCAGGAAAAACAGAAGATTGTGAATATTTTATGCCAAAAGAAATTAAATTTTCTAAGTGGGTTAATATCATGTTGTAGTTGATAATTCCATGGATGAATTAGAAGTAGTCATAAGTTAGCAGCTGCTCTATCAATGTAAGCCCTGAGGTATACATATGTCATTATTGAGTATTTTTGTCAGTAATGTGTGACTGCCTAGAGTTCTGTGTATATATGTCAGATGGAGGAAAAATGTATGACTTATAATCAAGACTTAGCAAGGTAGCTGCTTGCCTTTGGGAATATATGATTTAAGTTTGGCAACTGACTTTAAGTAAGGGTGGGGGATTATAATGATACTGACAAAAGAAACTTTTATAGATGGGCAATGTAGGAATTCTCAAACAGTGTCATTACCACATCACCCCATTGGAGGCTCAGTAACTTGAACTGTTGTGTGGGATCATGCTGTTTCCTTTAGTATCACTTGGTAACTATACTTGTCCATGTTCTTGCCCTTAGACCTGATATGTTAATTTCTACCTCTCAGTAATATCATCATCCTGATTACTAAATAATCGATAGAATGCAATTCTCCTTTTATTCCCATTTTTGATATATATGAATAATTTACCTTGATTTAGCTTTGTTTCAACCTACCATCCGACTTAATTTATCTGTTGCTTCCATAATCTTATATCCTACTACTTCAAAACCAAAGCTGTGTTGCTTCGTACTCACCATTTTACTAAAAGTTGCTGCTCAAAACTCTTAAGAGTTAAGAGTCAAAGATCTGTTCTCATCCATATTTTATTTTTTTCTAGCATCTGACACTTATGGTTACCTTGAAATTTTTTCCCTTCTCCTCTGTGCTCTTAGATTATTACTTTTCAGTAGTTTCTTTAGGATTCCCTCAGTTATTTTTCTCCTTCTTGCATTAAACAATTTAAATTTTCCAAGACTTTATCTATCTTTCACAAAACTTCATCATTAAGTCTATCAAAAAACTCTAGAACCAGACCATCACTAGATTTTGCTTGTGGGCTATTTGAGGCTTTTAGTTTCTTTGGTTGTTGTTGCTAGTGTTCTCAAAATGGGACAGAAATGTTCTCACACTGTAGCACATAGTAGCTTGGAACTCATTATCTACAGAAAGTTGGCCTCAACTCATGGAAATCTTCCTGCCTTACTTCCTGAGTTCTGAAGTTACAGGTAAATGCTGCAATGTCTAGAAAGCTAGGCTTGAATTTGGTTCATTGCATACTACCTACTGACCTAATGGAATATTGTTAAGGTTTTCTAACCATTGGCGTTAAAACATCAAGTTAAAGAAATACAATAAAATATTTTCTACATAGTAAGCATCCAGAAAATATAGAACAGGAGTTGGAGATATGGCCCAGTGAGTAAAGCACTTGTTGTTAGCATGAGTAGCTGAGTTTCAAACCAAGAACCCACATGACAATGATGGACATTAGAGCAAGTTGGGAGGTGGAGGCGAGATAATCTCTAGAAGCTTACAGGCCAGCTATCTTGGTATATGCACTAGCAAACAACAAAAAGATATGGTTTGAAACAAGGGTGGAAATTGAAGACTCAAACCTATGATTGTCCCCTGATATCCACATGCATACACTTGAACAAGCATGTACACACAGAGAAATTAAAAAAAGAAAGTGACAGCATAGATCATTTTTTCTCTTCTTCTACACCTAGATTAATACTTTCAATTACTAATTAAATAATGAAAAACTCAAAAATCTTCTATACAGGTTTCCTAACATTTCCAGAATTAAGCTGTTGTCCTTTTCTACCAACACCTTTTCCTGATTTTAGATATATTCTATTGTTTACTCTAACTTGTTCTATTTTTCCATGTACTGTGCAAAAATTTGGTGTGCATGTTGAGTCAGGGTCTAACTGTGCAATCTTGTGTGGTCAAGAACTTGCTATGTGGACCAGGCCACCTTCTAGCTCACAGAGATCCACTTGTTTCTACCCCTCCAGTTCTGGAATAAAGGTATATGCTACTACTCCCACAAAATGCTATAAAAACACTGATAAATTTTTTATATGAAAGTTGAGGTGAGAAATTTGGTATGGTCTCTGTGTTAATTCCTCTATAATTTGTATGTTGAATTCCAATGTCCAATATGTTGGGATTAAAAGGTGAGATGCTCAGACAATTGTTGGGTCTTGAATAGTATTAGTGTCATTACAAAAGAGAGTAAAGAGAACCCGATAGACCACTGCTACCATGGAAGGTTATAACAACACATGCCATCTTTGAAGGACACACAGTTATTAGACACTACTCACTTGTGCCTTGATCCTAGATCTCCAAAGCTAAACAATTATGAGTTATTTTCTAAATAGTTTGAACTTAGACAAATGTGAAAGCATGTAATGGAAAACAATGTTAAAATATTTATTTGACTTTTATCTTTTTTTCTTCTAGATCACATCTAGTTAGTTCACGAGTCCTGTATTATTATTTGCATAAGAGAGAAGATTGTTTTCCCAACAACCATAGCCAATAGAACAGTGCTGGAACTGGTAGACAAACAGTAATTATCTGATGAAGTTTGTTGAAAGGCAGCTACACTGCATTTAATCCATCATAGTATTTATAATGAACTATTGTTTTCCATTTAAAGTAATTTTGTTGTACACATTTCTTATATCCTCGCACTGAAGTGGTTTATTTATTTATTTTTGTCTTCAATAGAATGGAGAAGCAGATGTTACTGTTTATTTGTATATCTGTTCACCAAAAGGGGCAATTCTTTTTGAGCTTTCCAGCTCTTAAATGAAATTCTCAGTATCAAGCTTTTACATTTCTTGCAGAGATGGTTCAAAGACCTAATGACCAGATCTGATTTTATCTTTTGCTTTTAGAGCAGAAACATTTTTTGTTGTGGAATTAATAAAGAACTAGCTGTTTTCTCCCAATGGGTGATGTTGACACAAATACATGCATTCATGCATACATATACACACTGCTGTAGAAAAGAGAATAAAAAAGAAATTGTATTTCCAAAAATTCAAATATATTTCATAATTTCAGTAAAATATTTCAGACAAGTGTCTATTAACTTGACATGTCAATGAAAATATTTATTATGATAATCAAATTACTTTGCAGTGGAAAATTTGTTAAAAGTTGTTCAGAATCATGCATTTCTGTGATAAATATTGAATTTGGTAGGGAAGTATGTAGATACATGGTTAGGGAAGGCAAAAAGTTAGGAACAATTATTTTTCTACTTTCTATTTTTTGGCTGTTTTGCTCATATATTACATCAACAAGTTCACTTCTTTAAATCCCTTAAAACACCTGTTTACACTCACATTTTTATTGCTAAATAAATCTCCATTTAAAATTGGTTTTCCTCTAATCTCAGAAGAACTTTCCTCAGAAAATACAAGAAATTATGTTTATGTATGGTTTTATTTTGTGTTGAACTTGAGAATATTTTATTATTTTATTAAACATTCTGTTTAAAATTGCTATCCTCAAAGTGACTACATGTTGTGACAATGAACTAGAAAGTGTTGTTTTTTATTACTAAAACTTTGCTCCCAACATCTAAAGAATATATTGGGAATAAAGAGTTACCTTTATTTAAATTTATTCTATATTTATCATTTATTATAGTCTGGAAAGATTGGTTGATTCCTGTTTATGTGTAGTAAAGAGGATTTATAGGTCATAGATTAGTTCTCAAAACGATTTTCCTGTCTTAAAATGCATCTTTAAATCTGTGGCTGAAGACAGATTTGGCTAACCCCAGTGCTGTTCAAGGATTAAAGCATGAGGTATTGTTGAATTTAAGCACTGAATATGTACATTCCAAGCTTTTTTTCCTTTAGTCATTATTGGAAGTAAAAATTATGCCTGTAAATCTATTTTTCTACTGCAAATATCCTAAGGAAAAAAGCTACTTATAAATCTTAGGTAGATTTTTAGTACTACTATATAATACAGAAATATAATTACCACTAGATAGCTTATATTTATGGGTTAATATGTACAAGGTATTGTTTCACAGATATGTATAATACTGTCATCACCATTAATGAACATTTCTTTCAAGTATTTCCATTTCCCCAACACAGACACTAGTTCTAAAAGTATAAAAAGCATTAGTCATATGAATTTCATTTCTCTTTTTAGTCTTTGCCAGCCAGTATCTTGCCCACCAGGTGTTTTTGTTCTTCTTTTTAAATATAACCCCGTACATTCTACTTAAGTGTCATATGGGCCCAAAGCCAATTAAGGCAGTATCATACCAAGCTATAGCCATCTGTCAGAATGTGATAAGAATAATTAGATAGACATTTCTACTACTCTTCTGACTCTATCACATAATCTTAGTTTACTTTTGTTAGGTGATGTGGCCATCCGGTTCTTAAACTCATGTTCTCTCTAGCATTGGAAAAATTAACAGCAAATCTCTAAGCAAGAATTATTTTGGTGAAAGACCAAGATTAATGTCCATCACCATCATTTGAAATAAATAAGCTATCTTTTCCAGGAGCAGGCAAAACAACTGAATGGTCTTGAACCAGCACTTGACTAAATATTCTAGTGAGTAAAAGACTATAAACTCTGAGTTAGAAAATGTACTTGAGAGACAAGAAAGAACATAGTTAATAGGAACAATAATACTGAAAACTGTCCTCAAAGTAAGAAAATGTTGAGAAACTGAAAGTAATGTCCCATGCTTTGTGGGCAATGGGTAAGCTTTATTGATGTCTCCACAGAAATAAGGACCACTTAACCAGGTATTACAGTCTGGCTGGGCCATATTTATTCAAAAAAATGTGTGTACCAGATTGAGAAACATACAGAAACGAAAGAAAAAAAAAAAAGGCAGGGATGATTCTGGAACGCTAGAGAAAACTAAAAGGAGAGTGCAAATCACATAAAATCACATATAAGTTTAAAATAAATCTTGTCAGAGTTAAACCTATTTTTATGATTAAAAAAAAACTGTGGTTTAAAATTCCACAATTTGCCCTTGGCCTTACTATGGAAAAGAAAGTGAAATTCAACACCAGATTTAGTGGTTTCTACAATCTACTCTCCATGACTTTATCAAAATGGCAAAGGGTCAAAGCCATATGATGTCATTGAGATGGAGGTTAATTTGATAGGAAGTAAACAGATTTTGTGTGGAAGAATTCAGTCACCAAAGAATGTGTAGTCTACAGGATACCTATGTATTGGCCCCCTGATAAATTAAAACAAAACAAAAAAACAACAGTTTAACAGCACATACTTCAGCCTAACACTTCAATTTCTTGTCTATAGCTTAAAAGTCATACCTTTGGGGTTCCATAATGAATATCTTTTGCTAGTATCTAAAGGAACAGATTTTCCTATATAACTGAAGACCTCATCAAATAGGTTCAAATGGCTATGAAGGGGAAAGTATGGGTAACAAGAAGAGTAGCAGCAACTATAACTTAGATGACTAATGAATGTGCAGTATGAATGTGATGTGCTCCTTCTAGAATGCCTTTTCCTACAGTTTTAATAAAAAAAAATTGTGATAGGAGAAGGCGATTTTATGTAATTTTTTTCCATTACAGAAGTTTCCATTTTTCCTTTCCTATCTACCTCAATTCTTCCTCAGCAATCAGTATTCCCACCTTGGTTAGGACAATTGCTTCCAAATATTTTTACTTTGGGGGTTACCTACATATTACAAATTATTATGGAATTGTTATTAATTTTGCTTTACGTTTACTATCACAGAAAGGAAGTAATGCCCAGTGAAACATCCTAATCCTATAGTTTAGATTAAAATCCTTACATAGACTTGTTAGTTTCTACCTCTGTGGAGTTTCACAAAATTCTTTAACATCTATGATTATTAATTTCTGGATTTGTCTAATGAGGATGTTGATACCAAGAGCACTCACCCCATAGGTGCTCATTTAAGTAGTAAAGCAGTATGTGCAGAAGGAGCAAGAATGGTATGCATGTAGCTGGGCTCCACTTTTCACTAATATTGTTTTGGCTAATGCTAAACTATAAGTTTCTGGAATATAGGGACCTTTGGAGTAGCCAAAGACAACCAGGATCAGTACGTGTTCAGTGAATGCCTCCCTCTGCAAGACATGTTCAGTAAACCACAGACTAAGAGATATATGTGAATAGCTGTTTTCAGAATAGATTGAAGCGAATGTGGCTTTCTGAACTGTGGTGACTCTAAATTCCTCTCCTCGTCATCTGATTCCTGCCAAGACTGTAAACTGAATTGAAAATGATAATATTTATTTGATACTTTCTATGTCCCTGGCTCTGAACAGATATTTTACATATAGTTTTTCATTCAGTTCTTGAGACAAACTCACAAGGTAAGGCCTGTAATTTTCTCCATATAACACTTAGAGAAATTGAGGCTGGTGTATGTTAGTAATATATCTAGGGCCATGAAAATATAAGTGGCTTAGTCTAGGGATATTGAATCACACATACTTAAATACATCATTAAGTTTCTGTAGCTTTAGTAATGTGCTCATACTTTGATTGATAAAGATAGGTCTATTCAAAATAGTTTGGTACCATCATTACCAAGAAAAGAGTAAAAGAGGAGGTAAAAGGGTTGAGGACCCAAAATTGCTGAGAAAGGAAAGGTTCACTACATTCTGAATGTGGTGGGTAGTTAGGGCATTGTATTTTTGAATGACAGAAGGCAGGTACTAATCCTAAAGCTGTTCTGGAGACTGAATACAGGCAGTGTCACTAAGCCTCATAGGTTTGTATCATAAAAAATAATAATAAAAAAGGAGTATGGTTCCAAGGACTGGAATACAGTGAAGAAAATGTATATTTTACATAATAGCATACCAAGACAGGTAGCACAATAATGTGTTTATTTGGGGGATATCATGAGCATAAGGAGAGAAGCATTTTTAATTGGATAAAAAAAGAATTTGAAAAGGAATAAGAAGGAGAATTTGTCCTTGTGTTATTATTATTGTTGTTATTATTACTACTATTTGTCAAGTGCTTCCTGAATTCATGGCTGCTCTAAGAACATTGTAAATTCAATTTATTTAATTATCACAACACCCTCATTAAACTCATGAAATATGTTTTACCATTATCCTTATTGTACAATAAGATAAGCCTGGAACACAGTGATGTTGAGTAACATATTCAAGGACACAAAACTTATATGTGTCTACAATGAGCATTTGTCTAGATGAATAAAAAATGCCTATTAATTTTCAGTACTGATAGAGATGTGCCATAAGAGAACTAAGAGAATAGTACAGTGAATAGAAATGGTTATAATTCTATAGTCATATATTAGTTGTATTATTTACCTAAGCACAAATATACAGCAAACTCAAGTTATCTTCTTGAAGACTACACATCCAAGAGGGTGGAGAATTTATGGTAGCCTTTCCACTGTTGCACAGATCGTTAGTTGGGGTCATCCTTGTAGGTCTCTGGACATTTCTCTAGAGTCAGTCTTATCTTCCAACCTATAATGGCTCCCTCTTTTATGGTGTCTCTTTCCCCTCTCTATTTTTTTTTTCTCTCGTCTATTCCTCCCCCGGAAAAAATCTTCCTAGTCCCACATGCTTTCCTCTTCTCCCTTTCTCTTTCTCCTAGCTCCCTCTGGGATCGATATGTAAAATAAGAAAAAATAAATATATAAAAAAAGAAAATGCATTTTAGAAAATATTAAATGATTCTACATACAACTTGGTTAAGGTAAAATTCATTTCACACTGTTTAACATATTGTAACCATATGGGCAGCCAGCCTAGACACTGCCTGTAAAAATAAAAGGTCTTATACTTTGCAGACTCTGAGAAACTTGTAACTTCCTGATTTGACAGATGCTGTCCAAAGATGTTGTTTCAGATAAGACTGTCTGCTTTGTACCATGCTCTTTACCCTGAACATTTAATGAGGAAGTAAAATAGTAATGTGAGGCTCTGATGCTTGCCAAATGACTTCTGTAGTCAATATGTTATATAAACAAAGAGTCTCTCTGGCTGAAAGAGAGCCATGCTGAACCCTAGGATGCATTCCTTCCTTTCTTCCCCTGCTGATGCCACACTTCCTTTTTGGGACCTGAACTCTGCTGGAGCTGAACTTTGGCATTTGACTATTATAAATACAGTAGTAGTCTATACCAGAGGAGAGAGAACTTAAGTGGATTGTATTGCATATGCATTTCAGGGACTGTGGCATACATAAAATGTGGCAGAAAACTGGAGATGGTAAAAGCAGATTTAAGTTTTGGAAATGGACAAGCAACATCTAGGCTTCTTGGGGCAGAATACAAAACTTTGTGAGATTAAGGTAGAACAAGCTGTTAAAAATGATTTTGAACAGTTACTAAAAAATTATAAGAGTAGAAACTTTGAGAAGATAGTATAAATCTAAAAGAATTCATGTCAGGTAAATACTTCCCTCTTTGAGCAGTTATTAGATTTGGCAGATCAGGAAAAATATAAGCATATATATATATATGTATGTGTGTGTGTGTGTGTGTGTGTGTGTGTGTGTGTGTGTGTATCAGCAAGACATCTGACAAGAAATCTCATGATCTGTCTCAGAGTAAGATCCAGAAATGTGGGTTGTATATTAGTAACAGTGTACTACCTGATAGCAGAAAAAAGCCTTGTAGAAGTGTTTCCAATGGCATACCAGAGAGCTCTGATGATATTCTTGTCCTATATAAATTTTATCAGTGACTTACATGAAAACGAGGGTGAATATCTCACCATCTTGTAGATTTATACTAGCATGACAGCAAAATATCTACTTTACAAGGTAGAATTAGATTTCTGCTACAACTCCATATTCTAGCAGGATGAAATAAATTATGACAGTTTAAGGGCCTAAACCTAGTCTACTAATGCTCTACTTTTCAAATGTATATTTAAGAGGTTTAAATTATAGAACATATAAACTATGGCCTAGCCTTAGACTTTATTAAAAAGGCTTAGAGTCATAGTTACTAGTGTTAATAGTTACTATTAACTAGTGTCATATGTCCATCAAAAAGGGTGATATTGGAATAGACAGAATTAGCAGAAATAATAGTTAAACAAGAGAGATAGCTGATTATTGGCCATAGCATTTAGTCCTGGCTATGTGAGTTAAGGTAATGTTTAACAATCCTATTTAAGGAACATCTGAAATGCTTCCAGATCTTTCCTAATAAGCAGTCTTAAGAGGACTATCTTGAGAGAGCTTGTTAAATTCCAAGTTGTTACCTAAACTAATTGGGGAAGCATTTTTCTTAAAGCATCAGACTCATAAACAGTGAAAGGTGAAAGAGGGGTTTCATTTTCTGAGTCCCTAAACTTAGGGGATAATAATGGGTATATTGCAAGTAGAAGATTTGGTTTCAAAAAGAATTCTCAAGAAGTTGTTTGAGGTAGAATGGAATATTTCAGTTATTAGTCATTTCCCTTACTGGAAATACATAAACAGACAGAGGTGAGCACTTAGTAGAGATAACAATGTCACCTTTCGAATATGTGAAGTGTTTTACAGTATATGAGCACTTTATATTATAATAGTTTGTTCTTTTTAACACATTATCATGATAGGAAATTTTAGAGGCATCCTCAGGATGGAAGCCAGTACATAAGTGCTTGCTTCTAGGTGTGGAAGACATTTCATATTTATTTTTACAAATGAGGAAGCTAAGGTTCTAGGAGGTGTTATTATCCAGCTCGTGCATAAGTTAATATGCACTTACTCTCACCTTTTATTGACTAAGCATGAAATGAATATTTTTTCAAGGATAAATTTGAAAATCTCTAGTTAGTCAAGCTGATAAGACTTCTATGCATTTTTAATTTCATTTTTTCTGATGCTGAATATATTTTCAAATGGTCTAAAAAGGCTCTCTCCTCAGTCTCACATGAAAACTTATGTTTGTCTCTACATCGTAGGAAGCTGAGACCAATTAATACATTCCTTGCACAGATACAGAAGGTCCGTGGGTGCAATTTGTACAAACATGCCTAGATGTACATTTCAAATAAGAATAGTTTTCTCTCTCAATTTGCCTCAGCCTATCTCCATCCCCCCGACTTCCTATTGTTTGTCTTCCTAGAAGAAGGAACTGTGTTTGCTTGACAGAACAGCTAGTTAACCATACTGTTTCCTTAGCTATGATCAAGCCTCATAGAAGAGTCAAAAGAAAAACGAGCAAGTTACCTCTCTTTGAAAACTATGAATATTTATATTTTTCTTCAACTTTTTAACTTACTGTTTTTATTTTAGGTGTCTAGTTGTTTTGCCTCGCATGTTTGTTTGTGTAACATGTGTGTGTCTGGTGCCCAAGGAGGGTGGAAGATGGTGTCTGATTCCCTGGAGCTAGAGTTAGATGATTGTGGGAAGCCATGTCGGTGCTGGGAGTTGAGCTATCTCTCCCGCCCTTGTAGATTTCCATTATTCTTTGCTTCTCCCACTTTATACATTCCTTCTTTTCAATTACAATAAACGAACAAGCAGTAGGGGAATAAGGAAAAGAATGGGGATGGAATACAGGGTTGATTTTTATCAAAACACATTATATGCCTATATGAAAATTTCAATAAAAAGAATAATGTGCAAACCTTATCATTAGTGCTGTCCTAAATGTACTGTCTTCACTATAGATGCTGACTACTACTGTTGTATTTTCTAGGGAAAGGTAGCAAAAAGAAGTGGCTTATAAACCTTTTTAATCTAATATGTGATGAATGATACAGTTTTTTGGATTTGGACCACAGCACTTTCAGTGGAAGTGGTGATACTTGCTGATGCCCTCTAATTTAATATGCCACTCAGGAGGAAAGCCTCATAATGTGAGTTTATTAGTCACTCCCTTTCAGTTATGATTCCCGGAGGATTTATAATAGAAATTCATGCCAGACATTGTTTATTGACTGGTATATTCTCAATATTGTTTACATAAAATTGTCTTTCTAAAATGATTAAGACATGAAGAAGTCAGCAAGAACCCCTGGAATTTGACAACAGAATGCTATGTTTCACTATTTTTTGATTTCCTATGTTGTAACATTTGAGAATGTGGTGATGAGGATTGAATTCAGCATCCTCTGAATGCCAGGCAAGTACTCTATCACTGTGCAATACTGCCATCTCTAAAACCTGCAACTTTTCAAAGAAAGAATGATGGGAAATGGAGAGTGATTTCTCAATTAATACTCTCTAGTGCTAATGCTTTCACAGTCAAAGGACCTAGTACTGTGAAGGAGTAGAGCTTTACCTACATTAAAATACTTAGGCCATGAATTAACAAACTCAAATGTGAGACATGACAGAAAAACAGTGCCTTATTGCCCTTTAAAATATCATGCTACTGGAACACAATTTTCAAGTAACATATGAATTTCCCCTTCATAAGGCAAATCCTTTCTGAACTATTAGGAGACATCTTCCTTTTCAAGTGATTTTATAATAAATTACATAGCAAAGTCCACACTTTTCTCCAATGTTCTTTCCCTCCCTCCCTCCCTCCCTCCCTCCCTCCCTCCCTCCCCCCTCCCTCCCTCCCTCCCCCCCTCCTTCCCCCTCCCTCCCTTCCTCTCTTTCCTTTTATAACTGTACTTTCTTGAAACACAACACAATTTCTTTTCGTGTTCAGCCTCAGTGACAGTTCAGACCAATGCTTCATTTAATTTTTGGTGGGTGTCTAAAAATGAGGTACTTTATGCATCTGTGATTTCATGTTTACACGTGCATCTGCTTTGGTCCATGTCTATGAGTGCGCCTGAAACATTGTTTCCTGCGTGTCTGTGATGGGAATCTGTCCTTTTACCTATAAACCTGACTGTGTATAATGATGGGTATTTGTGTTTTGTTGCAGCTCCATGGTGAATAGAGTTGCTACTATCAGTGGAGTCCTCCTCTGTCAACATTCAAGTTTAGTGGGGTGAGCAATAGCTTAAGTACCTGGTTTCCAGTGGTATGTTGCTGTTCAAGACCCAGCTGTTATGCAGATGAACTGAATCCTGTGTGCTGGTTGGAGGAGCAGGAGCAGCTGGGCTGGGCTGACTGCGGGTAGTCATTGATCTTCTCTGAAGAGAGTCCACTGTGGGAGGTGGCTTCCTGGCACAGGTGCAGGCATGCGGAGGAGGTGGTGGTGGTGGGAGCGGTCTGAAGGTGAACTGGTTGTGTGGGCTGCTTTGCATGTCTAAAACAGAGAAGAAAACAGCAAATAAAGATTTACTCTCCTACTTTGAGAAGGCAGTATGACAGACCTACTAGAATTATAGATAATATAACCTCTGAGGAAGGGGTGTGTGTGTGGATTTGAAGTTCAGTCTATCTGTAAAAATGCCACTTAACTTACAAAAGCATGTGCAGCAAGCTTATGAAATGTAAAACATTCACAGTTGCATTTACATGTAAATTCTTCAGGAATATACCATCTAAAACTAATGAGGCCGCCTCACACAATTTGTCATAGTTTCTGCTACTGAACGAATAAATCATCAACGAGATATAAGACTACAGAACAGAAGTGAGCTGATTTCCATCAGTTGCAAAAAAAAAAAAAAATCTCACTTCAGAAAATACCAGTGAGAGGCACAAATTCGATGCGAGGAAAATCATTCAGCACTTCAAATAAAAATATAGGCCACCTTTTGACTTACTCCAGGAAAGGATGCTAGCCTGCTACACAGGAGTAAATTCATACTTCAGAAAAATAGCTCACAAGTGTGTAACTCAACTGCATGAAACTAATCTCTACACCAGCCCAACACCTCAGAGCGCTTCTTATAAAAAGGCAGGCTGAGGGGATGTTGTTCTTGTTACTATATGCATTTCCATGGCCATGCAGAGCAAAGGGTGCCCACCTTGCCTTTTGACACACCATTTTAGGAGCTCTGCCAAGTTATAGGTTAGACAACAGTCGAGAAACTTTTTTCATGCTTGGTTGCAGAGGGGGGCAAATAGGGACAGCAGTCCTCAGACTCCTCACGTTGCTATTGTATAATATTCCCCTGCTATCCTGGCAGGTACATATCAAGACAGTTAGTTAGACTCTGGCCCAGGAGAAATACCCCAATTAAAGCCCTTTGAAAAGAAATCACTATTGTAGCAGCTAGCCACCTCTCTTCCACAGGAGAAACATAATACATGTCAAGTGATTGCTTGTAACACCAGCACGTTCTGGATAAACTATGTAGACTGCATGCCTTTGTCCCACCTCCCCAATGACAGAGTTGAAAAGCAGAAAAATGCCAGAGGCTTTTTCAATGTCTAACAGAGGGCTCAGCTGGTGTGTTCTGAGGCCCACTTTGCAGTTACTGATCAGAGGGAAAAAAAATCACTTCTTTCAGTCCTTTTACTTCAGACATGAATTTTAAAGAGAGTGGCTTGGTTTTCAAATTAAAAAACAAAACAAAACAAAACAAAAAACCCCCCAAAAACCCAACATTACGCTCCCAGGAGCAAGAGTATGACAAATTCTTGGCTGGATTTCTATTATAGGTGATTCTGTCTTTAAGTAAACTCAATTTATGAATGTACGAATTGTACAAAAGACAGATAGGGTAAGGAATCATGATTATTTTATTTACAGATTCTGTTAGGTGCTTAGTTATCCTTATATATTTAAAACACTCCATAAATTTCCTAAATCATTCCTGGACTCCATGTTATCCCAAATCCCATAACTCCTAAAATTTCATCACTTGTGTTTAGCATTTCATTAATATTTTAAATTGTTTGTATTCATACTCACAATCATAGACAGAAATATGCTTTGCATTTTTTGGACCCAAGGAAGCATAAAGAACTAGGGTACAAAAGACCATTTTGGAGATGGGAACTTTCTCTAGGAACCAAAGCAAATTGATGAACAGACTCTTCTAGCCATGGTTCTAATACAAATATCTGAAATAAAATTTCCCCATAATTATGATTCTAAAACACAGAATTTTCTGTATTTTTGAATTTTTCATTTATGTTTATGTGTCTGCTTCACTCTTAAACATCTGTAACTGCAAAAATACAGAATAGAATGTAGTGTGTGTCACGATAATATAAAATAGCACAGACTTTTGGAGCAATGGCAACCTTGGCTTCAGATTCAGTTTCTTTCATGCTGAAACTTGACCCATTCTCTTATAATATGGATTATTATATTTAATGTAATATCCTTGTTGTGTAATTTGACTGATATAAAATAGGGATGATGACTATTTAAATGAGACTCTTTCATCTAATTCTAACATTTATTGTTCTTAACATACGTTTAGTTGTTCGAGGTTTCTATACCATGGCATTCATTTGATAGGCAATAGGTTTTGTCTTGTCTCTCATAATAGAAAATGTATTTCTCAGTGAAGTGTCATTTTCTACTTCTCTTATATGTCATAGAGCATTGAGGGTAGTTCTTGCATAAAGCAATGTACCGAAAGATTTTCTGATAGAAATGATTTTTATTTTTCATGGGACCTAAAGAATTTTCTTTAGTGTATTCTTTGGATATCATTCTGATACAACTACTGAATATATAGTTGATTGTCCATAGTTAGGTATGCTCATAGGTATGATGTTTCTTTCCTTGAAAGTTTTTTTGTGTTGTTTTTTTTTTTTTTTTAGGATTCTGGGGAAGAACAATACTATCTGAAAGGAGGCATTTTAAGCAATGCTCTCTGCTCTCACAATGTATCAAGAGTATTACTGACATACAGATTTAGCATCCAAAATTACAGGTAAGAAAGCATTTAATGTAAAGAAAAAGGAAGGCCTGGTGGTAGTCCAGTCAGAGGAAGGTCTATTTTAGAGCTCATTGCTAGAACATCCCCAAACAAACACAAGATATCCACTAGCCTGTATCACAGATATTTAGTTTTAGAAAGTCAGTCAAAAGAAATTTCCCATACAGTAGTGTTGTTAAAAGGACAATCACTCAAGATCATTTAGTTTTATTGTTTGCTGAGATTTCTTCAAATGCCTTTAAATAACCTGTTGTGAATAGTGATAAAAACATATTTAATTAAAAAGTACAATCATGATATTATAATACTTCTGCTGTAAGTAGAATTGTCATGTACAATTACCTTTAAAATACATGTATACATTGATATATGTACATTTATAATTAAATACACACATTTTAGTGATATATGTGCATATATTAATCAATTTTACTATGAAATTTTATTCTCACATTTCATACTCAGAGACTTTTCTAATGTTAATATTTTCTTTAAATGTTTTCACAGTTTGGAAAGATGCCCTTAGTAGTCTACATGCAGACCTTAACCCTTATGAAATGCAAATGATCTCAGATTGATTCTTCTGTTTTTGTTTTTCACCTCAGGAAAAGATAAGGGATGTTCTTGAGCAATTTAATTTTTGGGCTCCATGAAATGGGATTTCCCAACACTAAACAGTAATGAAAAATACATTAGTGTTCAGTGTCAGGAAATCTAGAGCACTAATTCCATGAGGTTTTTTAGTCATATTCACTCACTTCCAAATGTTCAGGCAACCATATAGTACAGTGCCCAAGAGAAAGAAGGTAAATGAAGGTGGGGTAGAGTGGGGGAGGGATGGTCATGCAAATATAATGTCTAGACATACTTCTAAAGCTTTCCAAAAGTTTTGGATAGCAAAGTCTAATTCACATAATATACTTGGAAATGAACCAATTTCATGTTTGAGGTCCTAAAATAACCTAGTAAAATAATCTCTCAGTGAAGAAATTTCTCCAACCTGTAGATCTAAGGTATTTTAGGTGTGGCAGAATTATTGGAAGGAGTATATGTGTTCAAAACAGCACTTCCTTTTTATGCAAAAGGTAAGTGAGAAAGAAGGTGGTATACATCTTTCCCTACCCATTCTGTACACCATGTTTAATAGAGATCATTGTTAGATAAAATATTCAGCAAATTACAGAATCTCTGCTAGGATAAATTGCCTCTTACATTTCATTAACGTACACAGTGAGTTCTGCTACAAGGTATTGCATTCATTTCCAAAATTCATTATACCATGAATATTATATATGTGAAAATACTTGAAAAGTTATGTTGGAAAATGTAATGGTTAATGTTGAATGTCAGCTTAACAACCTCTATAATCATGAAAAAGGCAAGTCAATGAACAATCTGTTAAGAGTTATCAATATTAATTGTTGAGTGAAGAACCACCCCAAATGTAGGTGGCACTGTTTCCTAGGCTGGGTCCCTGTTCTGAATGAACAGGGAAAAGGGAGTTGATCTAAGTTATTCATTGCTCTATAATTCCTGACTGTGGAAGCAATGTGCCCAGCCACCTTCTACTTGTCCTGCTATGCCTTCCTTGTCATGTTAACAGGCTATATCCCCTGGATCTGTCAGGTGAAACAACCACTTCCTAAGTTGTTTCTGTCCTATATTTTGCCATGTCAATAGAAGAATTAGTACAAAGTACTATACACACACCCCAAAATTACCAGTAGCATATTTAAAGAAAGGGACTTAGTAAGAGTGGTAGTATAGCTTTTTCAAATAATTTATTTTTATTTAATGTGCATTTGTGTTTTGCCTGCATGCATGTCTATGTAAGGGTTTCAGATATAGGAGTTATAGATAGTTGTGAGCCATGTGGGAGAAGGGAATTGAATCCGGATCCTCTGGAAGAGTAGTCAGTGCTCTCAGCATTTTTATCCATAAAGTACATGAATGTAAGACCAACTATAACATTTTACTTTCAAAAATATTTGAAATATGCTTTGTGAAAATGGGTGTTGGCAGGTTGCAAATAGGAAGTTATTAGAAAATATTATATTAGAAGGAGTATTTGACTAGGGGAGTGGTTATAATGGCAGATGTGCATAGACAAGGCTCCTAACACACATGGTGAGTTGGTTTGTGTGTATTCATATGCTCATTTTATGTATTTGCATGTGACATTCAGTTGTATGCAGTTTTTCCCATTCATTTACTGCTTGATTTTGTCTTACATTTAAATTGGTCTAAAGTCCCCCAATAGCAAGGGAACAAATTAACATTTTCAAAACAAATGTTTCAGCATAATTAACTGTACATGGAAATTAACTTTCTTCAGATGTTAAAAATAAATATTATCAGCTTTAAAACTATGTCAACTATATTTTTGTTCTTGAAATTTAACCAAAGTAGATAGATGATCAGTTTTTTACAATAATTATGTGCCAAACTGATCATTCTTTACTGATACTGTGATAATGATATCTCAAATATGTTTTAATCAAAGACACCATGCTGTGTGTCCTGCAATGGGGGCACATATATTCTGTAATTTTAGACAAATGCCATAAGCAGTCAGAAATTGTATTTCAGTTTCCTGGGCTGAGTCTGTGTTTATCTTCAATGCTGATGTAAAAGATGTAAAAGAAAATAAATCCATGAAGACTGTTGCTTTACCTTCCAGTTCTTTTGGTAGTAAAACATGGCCTGAAGTGGTATGATTTGAGCATACATAGTATCATCTATTATATGTTCTTTTACACATTTAGTTAGAAAAGCATTAGTCAATTTCATTAATGGATATTGGTCTACAATCCAATGAGAGCAAGGTATACTGTGTTCAAAATTGCCTTTGTAAGATCATATAACAATACTGAAATTCTGAAACATGTAGACTCCCAATATTTTGAATAGTGGTCATTGGCATGTGTTCTTATTTAACATTTAACCACCTTTCTGAATTATTTTGAGGCAGTATTGATGAATTCCTATAAACATCGTCGTAATGTGCATGTGCAAGGGACATTACCAGGGCTATTGCCATAACTTTTATTGTCTGTTTCTCTACACTAATTATAAGGCCTTGTTTCCTGATGTTGCTTTCTGAGTTATTCTTCTAGGTCAGGGAGGAAATAAAGGGAAATGGGCTTCAAGGAAGGAGAGTTTCTTATTAATATTAACCATTGCTACTAATTCTGAATATACATCTACTTTATAGTATTAAATCATTTACTTATCACAATGAGTTGTTATAACCTGTAAGGAGGTAGCTCATAAAATTGAATGTTAGGGCTAATATCTATTAACTTAGTAGTGATCAGTGATCAACAAGTTCATATTTAGTGTATCTGCCTATGGACACTTGTGGTTTCAGACTTACAATTTACTACTAATGGATCAAAGATTGAAAAGCTAAGAAATTTGGTTTTATGAAGAAAAGAGAATAAACAAGTATAGTTTATCCTTTCCCTGGAAGAAATAATTCTTATTTACTATTAAGGTGACTATAGTTTTTCTTTAAACAATTAATTATTTTTATTTTATGTATGTAGGTGTTTTTCCCGAATGTATGTCTGGGAACAACTTGTGCGCCTGGTTCCTATAGCAAAAAGAAGAGGGTGACTGATCCCCTGGAACTGGAGTGACAAATAGTTGTGAGCCAGCATATGGGCAGTGAAACTAAACTTGGGTCCTCGGCAAGAGCATCAACTGATATTAACTGCTAAGTCATCTCTCCAGCCCCCATTGTGCCTATAGTTTCTAATAAAATTAGATTTCCCTGTTAAGGAAACAAGTAATTTGAGATGAAAAATAAAATCTATTTAAAAGAAAACCTAGGACGTGCCAAAGTGGAAGAGTAAATGTCCAGGAGACTTTAACTCAACTAGTTAAAGATACACAAAACAATTAATGAAGAAGAAGGAGGAGGAGAAGAAGAAAATTATGCCATGAATTTGAAAGAGTGTATATGGGATTGTTTAGAGAGAGAAAAGAAAAGGGAGAAATATAATTATATGTGTATGGGCATGTGTATGATGTAGATGCATACAACAACAGAATAAGACAAAAGGAGGGAGAACAGAAGACCTCACAATTGAGTAGATGACTGGAGAATTTTCCTGGTACCACTTGGTGTAGGCTACCAATAAATTACTATGATTTATATGAATTCAATTTGTATTGTATTAGTGAACTGTGCATGCCCCCACAACACTCCGACACCATTCACTGTCTTTAGGGTGGTGAAGCATACATACTTTTGAAGATTTTGGATGAAGTTTTCGGTAAGCAATCAAGTATGATAGTATTCATTTTTACTTTTGTTAGTTGTGTGTTGGTCATTACAAAAACCACTAGAAGTGAAGGTCAACATTGAAATACTTCCCATCATTTGAAATGATTGTGCTTACCTTCAAAGCAAGAGGTCAACCTACAGACAGTCTAGTTTCTAAGTCTCATTTAGCTCCTTTTTTATTTTAAATTCTTTGCTCTTATTCTAGTTCCCTCTCCCTCTCTCTCTTCCTCCCATACCCCCGACCACCCTGCCATCCCATCCCCCCCTACTCCACATGTAGCATGATGCCTTCCAGGAGGGGTCATCTAAATCAGTCAAATCATTTGGAGTAGGGACTAGGCCCTACCTCCTGCCTCTAGGTTAAGGGAGTATCCCTCCATGGGGAATGTGCTCCCAAAGTACTTTTGTGCACCAGGGATACATCCTGGTTTCACTGTCAGAGGTCCCTTAGACTGCCCAGGACTTCTAACTGAGACCCATGTTCAAGGAGTCTGTGGCCTGACATTATCTGAAGCCTGTCTCTAAGCCTGAATGCCTGATTTATTTTTAGCTAGACCCTTGCCACAGATCCCTGCTAGAAGCCTCCCCTGTTGCACATATGGTAACAAAGGCTTCTACTAGGAGCTTTGATATAATAGCCTGCCTTATGATAGAATGGTGCCACTTAATATAAATTAAGTATATATTTCCTATACTCTGGAATAAAGCTGAAGCTGTCTCTTGGAGAGCTGTCTCCATCCTACCCATAGCTGTCTAAGCCCCATTCCTCATTTCTGTTGTCTCCATGCTCATGAATCAATGAAGCCCATGATCCGAGGAAGAAGTGGAGCCACAGGATCTGAGAGAATGTTTTGTGTTTTGTCTCATTGTGTAACTGAAACACACTCATGCACAGACCATCCAATTGGCAAGAATATTGGTACTATGAATATTAAAATCATTATCAACATGTATCAATATTGTATGATTTCTTGTTATAACAGAGAACTGAAATTCAAAAAAATGATTTATGTTTTTAAGCAGGATAGATGAGATAAATTAAAGGCAGTATCTGTATTACTGCCATTCTCACTGAGTTACATTTAAATTGTCTTCTTGAGTGGGGAGGGATGGATAGACTAGTGAAGGGACACAGGTAAAATACTGAACTAATGAACTATTTTAATAGCTGATTTCCTTATCCATATGCTCATAAAATAATAAAATGGTTCTATACATACAATGGGCATAATGAAAGTTTGTTTATCCCTGTTTCTAATCCAAAAGATAATGTAAGGTATTGTGAAAAGAAGTCCTGGTATTTTCACGGTAGTATGGTACATATATACATATTACAAAAATGTGCTGAGGCTAAAATACTAAGAATTGTGATTCTAAGCTGGGAATTGGTGGTGCATACCTTTAATCCCAGCATCCCAGCACTCAGGAGACAGTGGCAGGTGGATCTCTATGAGTTCTAATCCAGCCTGGTCTACAGAGCTAGTTCCAGGATAGGCTCAAAAAAATATAGAGAAACCCTGTCTTGAAAAACTGAAAGAAAAAAAAAAAGAATTGTGATTTCCAAGCTTCCACTATATTTATGGATGACTTATTTTGTGTTATTTAAGGAGTCTTTTTAAAGAAGTATGAACAAGAAAGCAACACTTGTGTATAAAGGATAAATCTCCAATTTCCTATCATGAACTCAAATAATGCATATATTATGATTCATTTTTGTTTTTCAGGACTAGCCTCTATTTATACTCAATAGGGCAATTACTTTATTTTAAAAAGTAATTAACTTGAATGAACTTAAATATCTATAGCTTGAATTCAACCAAAATTCATTTTGTCAAAAACATAATAATTGTTTTAGTGTGTTTTGTGATATCTGATATCTTATTTGGTTCCATTATTTACTTTTTACTAGCAGTTTTCACATTTTGTGGACATAGTTTGTATCTGAAATATTTTCATTTGTTAACCTGAAATGTCATTTGTCTAAGTCTCTCATTATTACAACTTTTCATTTTCTCTTTTCAATATTTTTAGTGAGAGACTAAACAGAGCTATTTTCTGAGATTTCAACTTGAGGATCTATTACTAAGCCTACCTATAAGAAATGCTTATAGTAAGCTATGCATTTTTAACTTGTTTTATTTTTTCTTTATATTTAATTCCTCCTTTCAATTATATTACTGCTCATCTCCACTGAAGCCCTTCAAATTAACTAGATCTTTACTGTTTTCCAAAGAGATACAATGTTCTAGATGAACATCATCCAGACTACATAAATGTTATGTTTTAAATTCTTTTGTGGGGATAGTTTCCACATGCAGCTTCAAAGTATATACAAATAACTTTGGGAATTTATTATCTAAAAGAGTACTAATGAGGTAATAAGAAAACAGCTCAGTTAGGAAATTTACTAATATGGATGGTTCTCTTAGTGGACCAAGTGAAAAAATGGTCATCAAAATAAGCAAATTAGTGGAATGTACTAACATAATATTCTATGTGTATTGAGCAGTTGTAATCTTAGACAACTCCTACCATTGAGGTTAATAGAATGTATAGATACCTTTGAAAAATTTAGAAAAAGAAAGCTCATCTCAAAGAGAAGAAAATCAGATTATATAAACAGAAGAAAACAAATATGTATTTTTGAAGACATTTTGAACATACATATATTATGTTGGTAAAAATACCAATGATAATCTTAAAAATCTAAGAAAGTATTTCATAGTAGTGACAGGTATAAGTTTAATTCAAGAAAGTCTCTTGACAAGTTAATTTTTAGTTAATTAATTTACATATAACTTCTGAAAGTATTTAAGGAAACCATCTGTGTTTATGATTTATATGATGGTAAGAGGAACACAGAATTATACACAATGCTTATGTGAGGCACTTTCTAAAGGAGGGTTCTTCTAGAATCTTAACTTTTGGCTTAGTGTTGTGCTCCTTCCTGAAGGTCCAAACCTGCATATACCACAAAATGATTTAAATTCAAAACCTAGAGCAAAGGATCACCCACATATAATTCATACCACCAGAGGAACTAGGATACAAGGTGTATTCTAAGAGATTTATATAAAGTCCCTCACAAAAGGGGGAAGGGACAAGTCCCCGAGAGCACACGGGGAGTGGAGGGGGCAGTGAATGGAGAGAGAACTAGGAGAAAGAGAAGGGGAGGAGAGGAAAGCACTAGGACTAGGAAGATTGAGTCAGAGTAGGAATAGAGGACAGAAGAGGAGAAAGAGAGAGAGAGAGAGAGAGAGAGAGAGAGAGAGAGAGAGAGAGAGAGAGGGAGGGAGGGAGAGAGAGAGAGAGAGAGAGAGAGAGAGGGAGGGAGGGAGGGAGAGAGAGAGAGAGAGAGAGAGAGAGAGAGAGAGAGAGAGAGAGAGAGAATAAAAGTGAAGTGATGGACAAGGGAGCCTTTATTGGTTTGAAGAGAAAACTGAACCTAAAGAAATGTCTAGAGACCTGCAAGACTGACTCCAACTAACAATTTGAGCAACCGTGATGGCTACCATAAATGCTCTTCCCTGATAGTGAGATCAACAACTAACTTATTCACGATCATGGAGCCCTCATCTAGTCCCTGTTGGAAACAGAAACAAACAGCCATAACTAAACACTGAGTCAAACTAGAACTCAGATTCAAAAAGAGAGGACAAGACCAGGTTGCAGAGCAAATATGTTAAGGGAGTATTTCCACGAAAACAACATTTGTGCTTTGTATTTAGGTGGTTCCTTTCATCTACATCCCTCAAAGACTTCTACAAATATTATCTGATGCTTTATTCACTGGGACAAGCTTTAAGTAAAAGTGCATTTCAAAGAGTTTTCTCAGAATGTAATAGAGCCCATGAGGGTAGGAGTTTGGATATCTGGTCAAAGGGTCAGAATGTTCAGAAACATCTAAAAATAGTATCTATAAAGCACCACATAACAGACTACGACTGTGACTTAGAAGTATAAAGACCCATAGGCAGAGCTTTCATAACAGATACATCATATTGACATAATGACCAGTAACTACATTATGAGCTAATAATATCTGAGCAATTTTGTCATCATGTAATAATCTTGCTTCACCATTTACCCAAATATAATTTTAACACATGACATATTGATGATACTTTATGTTACATGTAAAACACACAGGCATCAGCCAACCTTTTACTTCAAGTGCCAAATATAGTACCTATTACATGTAGCAGATTTAGTTATTGATAGTTATTTATATAGATAACATCATAAATCTTAAAACTATGCACTTAAAATTTTAATCCAGTTTTCTTACTCAAAATGTCTGTGAAAACTGAAAAAAAAAAACCCTGGAAAGAATGCAGTACCTCTATATCACAGGTCCTGCATACATGTCTCAAGAAAAATGGCAGGAAAGGTTTCAGAAATATTGTAATAATCAGAGAACCAAGAAGTATGTGGTGAAACCATGTGTTAGAAACTCCATAAACAAGAGCAGGAGAATGGCACAATGACAATATCAATGGATATGTTAATGTGGAAGGGGGAAAATTTCAGATTATTAGCTCTAGACAAAGAAATACAGGTAACTAGTGACTGATGGGGAAAGGAAATTAACCTCTCCCATGGATGAACCCTTTATTGGATACCTACTGCAAAGTGGTTATCCTGTAATTATTTGCACAATGTTTTAGCTAGAGTTTCTATTACTGTGAAGAGGTACCATGACCACAGCAACTCTTATAAAGGAAAATTTTTAATTGGGGCTGGATTACAGTTCAGAGATTTAGTTCATTATCATCGTGGTGGAAAAAGCATGGTGGCACACAGGTAGACATGGTACTGGAGAAGTAGCCAAGAGCTCTACATCTGGATCAGCAGGCAGCAGGAAAACAGAGTGACACTGGGCCTGGCTTGAGCATTTGAAACTTCAAAGGCCACCACTAGTGACATACTTCCTCCAATAAGGAAATACGTAATAGTGACCTGTGACCATATGACTGTCATTTTCATTTAAGACACCATACACACAAATAACGAAAATGTACTCAGCAGGTTGTACGTATAGATCTATGGATATATACACATACATGCGCGTGCACACACACACACACACACACGTATATAACAATAATAATCAAAAAAGTCTATTAGCTTGAGAGTGGATGGTATAGGAAGTGTTTGAGGGAGGATAGTTGGCAGGGCTGGCTGGAGGAAAGGAAGGGGAAAAGTAATGTAGCTATATTTCAATTAAAGCGTATTAATAATCATAAAAGAAGATTGACATATATATATGTTTGTTGTTGTTTCTGCTACTACTGCTTTTTCTATTGTCTGTTAAAATATATACTTGTAAAATATGCATGTCAGGGTGCACAGTGGAGGTTGGGGTATATTAGAAAATATCCTCTGGCAGTCAGTTCTATCATTTTACCATGTGTTGTTGGGATCAGGGTTGGTAGCAGGTCGATGATACCACTGAGCCAACTAGCTAGCCTTCTTCCAACTTTTAATTGCTCTCCCTATACTTTTGTTATTATGGAGACTGTGGCTATGGTTATTTCAGGAAGGCAAATCATTTGGAGCCTATGTAAAGCAGTTAGTCTTCTTCCTATAACCCTGATGAGAAAAAACAAATGACACAAAAATCTCTACCAGAGCATAAAAAACACATCATTAATCTACATACATGGCAAATTGAGAAACCGGTAACTTCATTTAATATATTTTCATAATATTAATATTTTTATTGTTCCTCTACTCTCATATTTACTTCCTTTTTAGTTCAGCTAAAATTTTTAATTACATGAATATTATATTAGTACATTTCATATTGTAAAACCTTGGAACAATGCAGAAATAGAGAAAGAAAAGATTTTTCCCTTTCCCTCTATCCTGTGTTCCCTTTTCAGAAGTAACTGTGCTCAACAGTTTAATGATCTTTTCATATTTTTATGTAGTATATACCATACCACAATTTCTTTCTCATGCACACAAATAGTAAAATAATATACTATAAAATGCTATAAGTAATTGTCACATGTGAGATTAGATAGCTGTACATCCTTGGATACTTTGTTTCTGTAGGCTTTGGATTCTAGTTCTGTAAAATGAAAATATTAATATTTACCTGACAGGGTCATAGAAAAGATTGGATGAAATTTTAGATAGTGAAAAAGAGAGTAAGGTGTTATTACTATACATTTAAATATGAGCATCATATTTACTTCTTATTCATATAAATATTATGCTATAAAATTAGACTATTTGAAAAATATCTATTATTAATAATATGAACATTTTATGTCTTCTGGGGAATATGAATAATTCTCATCTCTTTGAGGATAACACAACATTTTGCAATCATAGATTGTATGCATCATGAGATTTGAAAATAAGAATCTCAGAGTAGGAATGAAGCAGCTAGTTCGAGGTCTTCGGTAACTTGACATTAAACTAGCTCTATTTTCTGGCACTCAGCAATATCTCTTGGGCTTCTAAGGAAACCACATTAATTGTGCTTATATTATACTTGTCATTCATCTTTGTTGTAACATATGGAGATAAAATGTTGACTCTGATTTTAGCATGTATTAACTTATACTGAAGCCTATTAATAGGTTATTTTATTTGTAACATAATTTGCTCAACACAGATAATTAAAACTCTCTGATTTTATGTACCAAATACCCTAACCTCACCTAGTACCTGTATAATATGTGTGACTCATAGCAACATGAACTTATTTGGAGTTTAAATTTTTATCCTAAGTATATCCAGGAAGTACCATATACAATAATGGCTCAAAGAAGAAAAGTGAGCAATTTACAGATGGAATTTCTCTTTCTGTATATAGTTCTGTGAACATCTAAGCATATTTCCTAATAGAATATTATATGAAGAAATAAATTACTATTTAATATGACATTTTTCATCCATGACATCCACCTTTTCCTTTATGAGGAATTCCAAGACAGTTTCAAATAAATGTTATCAAAATAAAATAGGTCTATTTAAGCTCTGAATTGTTTGTAGAGATTTTTTCTTCCTTAAATTCACTTTAGAATTAGAACAATGGATAATTATGATGAGAGATTAAGAACTTAGTAACTCAGCAAATAATAACAATGCATATGTTACTCAGCAAAACAGCTATAATGGTTGGTTATATTAAATAAATCCATAGATATGCCAACATCTAATGTCTAACTAACAGTCTTGTGGATTCTAAACATGGCTTCAAAAATGTGCATAAAGGACCAGGGTTGTAGTTCATTTGGTACAATGTTTATTTAGTATACATAAAGCTTTGGGTTTGAGCCTCAGCATTGTATCAACTGTGTTTAATTTTATTTACTTACAACCATAGCAGTCAGGTTGTAGAGACAAGAACATCAAAAGTTCAAGGTTACCCTCAATTACATAATGAAATCAAGGACATTCTGGCCTATTCGAGGATCAGTTTGAAAAAGTACACAAATGTATACTGTACAACATTATAAGAACCATTAAACAAAGTAAACAAAATATGCTATATATATTAAGTATATTTAATTTTGTGCTTTTCAATCATATTTTAATAAAAAACCTAATGAAAGAATTAGACTGATATTTATACATGTAGAAACATTAATGGTATTTCGTAATATAAAGTAAGTATATTAAACTGTTATAGAAAGAAAAATATGCATTATATAATGCATTTCTATTTCTATACAGTGAGCTTTTGTGGCCCTGAAGTATATATTCCTGGATGTACAAAATAATATTAATTGTAATTTTATGTTTTTATATCAACTACACCTAGTAAAACAAATTTTAAAAACCCAGAGACTGATATCAGGGTTCAAGCTTCAAGCTAAAGATCAGAGAAACAAAGCAGCCAATCCAGCTAAAATAGCAATCCTGTCTCCAGGAATCCTGAGGCAAAAGCTCTCAGTTCTAGTCTGTTCCTACTTTTACTACTTTTTGTGCCCACCCATATCACACCTGTCTCCACCTAGTGTTGGGATTAAAGGCTTAGCTTTGTTATTCATTTTTAAAATTCTTTTATTTGATATTTTTTATTTTACATATCAATTCCAGTTCTCTCCCCCTCCCATTCTCCCATCCCCCTTCCCTCAGAAACCCCCTTCCCATCCACTCCCCAGGGAGGTTGAGGCCTTCCATGAGAAATAATCAAAATATGCCAAGTTATTTAGAGTAGAGCCCAGGCCTTCCTCTGTGTCTCTCTGGGCTAAGAAAGTATACCTACATGGGAATGTGCTCCCGAAGTCCTTTCATGCACTAGTGATACATCCTGGTTCTACCACGAGAGGTCCCATAGACTGTCCAGGCCTCCTAACTGAGATCCACATTCGGGGGTTCTGGGTAGGACCTATGCTGGTTTCAAGCTATCAGTCTGGGGTCCATGAGCTCTTCATTGCTCAGGTCAGCTGTTTCTATGGGTTTCTCCAGCCTTGTCTTGACCCCTTTACTCATCACTCCTCCCTCTCTGCAACTGGATTCCAAGAGTTATGCTCAGTGTTTAGCTGTGGGTGACTGCTTCTGCTTCTATCAGCTACTAGACAAATGCTCCAGGATGGCATATAAGGTAGTCATCAATCACATTATAGAAGGCCATTTAAGGTATCCTCTCCACTATTGCTTAGATTGTTAGTTGGGGTCATCCTTATAGATCTCTAGATATTTCCCTAGTGCCAGATTTCTCTTTAAACCTATAATGGCTCCCTCTATTATGGTATCTCTTCCCCCACTCAATCTTCCTAGTCCCTCATGTGCAGAAGATCTTGTCCATTTCCCCTTCTGTGGGTGATAATATATGTCGCTCTTAGGGTCCTCTTTGTTTTTTTGCTTATCTGGTGCTGGGAAGTGTAGGTCTAAAATCCATATACAAGTGAGTACATACCATGTTCATCTTTTTGTGACTGGGTTACCTCACTTAAGATGGTTTCTTCTAGATCCTTCCATTTTTCTGTGTATTTCAAATTTTGTTTCTTTTCCCCCCGCTGAGTAGTATTCCATTGTGTAAATGTACTATATTTTTTTTTTATCTGTTATTCAGTTGAGGGGCATGTAGGTTTTTCTAGGTTCTGGCTATTACAAATAATACTGCTATGAACATGGTTGAACAGACGTACTTGTGGTATGAATGTGCATCCTTTGGGCATATGCTTAAGAGTGGAATTGCTGGATCTTGTAGTAGTCTGATTCATATTTTCCTGAGGAACTTCCAGTGGCTGTACGAGTTTTCACTCCTACCAGCAGTGGAGGAGTGTTCCCCTTTCTCGACATCCTCTCTAGCATAAACTGTCTTTGGTGGTTTGGTTTTAGCCATTCTGACAGGAGTGAAGTGGTATCTCAGAGTTGTTTTGGTTTGCATTTCCCTGATGGCTAAGGATATTGAGCACCTGCTTAAGTGTCTTTAGATTCCTCTATTGATGGAAGCAGAAGCAGACACCCACAGCTATCTGCTGAGCTGAAAACTTGGAATCCAGTTGAGGACAGGGAGAAGTGATAAGCAAAGGGGTAAAGACAAGGCTGGAGAAACCCACAGAAACTGCTGACCTGAACAAGGGGGAGCTCATGTATTGTGGTAAATAAGGATCAGGATAAACAAATAGGCCGAATAGATGTTTATTCAGGGAGAAATAACTTACAACCTAGACAGATGAACACCAGGAAATTCAACCCGATCCTCTCCTGTCCGAGTCACGCCAGAAAGAGAGAGCCTTTCCTGGCCCCCTCCGATCTCCTTCCACAGGTGACTTCCGCCCATGGCTCCACCCCCCAATGGGCGTGGTCAGTGCTACAGAAGGACTATCTCACTACAATTTTCCTTTTAGTCTAAAGAAAAGATTTAGGCTTAATACAAAACTATATACAAAACAGTGAATAACAAGTGTGCTCTAAGAAAAGGAAAATCGAGAACAAAATGACCTACATATCTAGTCCTAGGGTGAGGGCATAATGGAGTTTACAATAGAGTTGTCCTAACCTGGAAAACGTAAGTCTAGTACCTAATATATCTAACTAGGAAGAGAGAATAATAGTTGTGATCAACAGAAATGGGTTAATAATTAAGGCAGAGCTAGCCGATAAGAAACAAGTAACCGGGCCAACAGCATTGTATCAAATACAGAGTCTCTGTGTGTTATTTGGGGCTGGTGCGGCAGCAGGACAAGACCGGGCGGCAGCAGGCGGAAAAACCATACTTGTTACACTCATGGACTCCAGTCTGATAACTGGGAAACCAGCAAAAGACTGACCCAGACCCCCTGAATATGGTGTTAGTTGGGAGGACTGGGAAGTCTATGGGGCCTCTGACAGTCTATCAATATTTATCTCTAGTACAAAAATGGACTTTGGGAGCCCATTCCACATAGAGGATACTCCCTCAGCCTAGACAGATGTGGGATGGCCTGGGCCATGCTCCAAATGATATGACAGACAGTTAAGACTCCCTATGGAAGACCTCACTCTCCCTGGAGAGCAGACAGGTGATGGCCTGGGGGTTGTTGGGGAGAATGGGAGGGTACCGGAGCTGGGGATTGGTAAGTAAAAGAAGCTTGTTGCAATTTTAAATAATATATATATATATATATATATATATATATATATATAAAGAGAATTTTATTTATTTCTGCATTCTTTCTATTTTTCATTGTATAATTTTAACTGCTTTGTCAAAAATCAGGTATTCGTAGGTTGTGGGTTAATATTGAGGTTTTCAATTAGACTCCATTGGTCGTCCTGTCTATTTTTGTGCCAATACCAAGCTGTTTTCAGGATTATAGCTCTATACTAGCGCTTGAAGTCTGGGATGGTGATGCCTTCTGAAGTTCCTTTATTGTACAGGTTATTTTGGCTATCCTGGTTCTTTTGTTTTCCATATAAAGTTGAGTATTGTTCTTTCAAGCTCAGTGAAGAATTGGGCTGGGATTTTGATGAAAATTGCATTGAATCTATAAATTGCTTTCAGCAAGATTGCCATTTTTACTATGTTTATCCTACTTATTTAAGAGCATGGGAGAGCTTTCCATTTTCTGATATCTTCTTTAATTTCTTTCTCGAAAGACTCAAAGTTATTGCTATGTATGTCTTTCACCTGTTTGGTAAGTGTTCCCTCAAAATATTTTATGCCGTTTGAGTCTATTTTAAAGGGTGATGCTTCTCTGATTTCTTTCTCAGCCCCTTTATCATCTGTACATAGTAGGACTACTGATTTTTTTTGAGTTAATCTTCTTATTCCTTATCTCTCCAAGACCTTTATCATAAAGGGGTGTTAGATTTTGTCAAAGCTTTTTCAGCATCTAATGAGCTGATCATGTGTTTTTTTTTCTTTTTCTGTTTGTTTATATTGTGGATTACATTGATAGATTTTTGTATATTGAAACATCCCAACATCCCTGGGATGCCTACTTGGTCATGGTAGATGATTTCTCTGATGATTTCTTGGATTTGATTTGCCAGTATTTTATTGAGTATTTTTGCATAAATGCTTGTTGATTTTCTCGAAGAACCAACTCTTTGTTACATTGATTCTTTGTATTGTTTTCTGTTTATACTTTATTGATTTAAGCCCTCAATTTGATTACTTCCTGGCCGCTACTCCTCCCGAGTGAGTTTGCTGCTTTTAGTTCTAGAGCTTTCGGTTGTGCTGTTAATTCCCTAATGTGACTATCCTCCAGTTTCTTTATGTGGATAATTCTTGCTATGAACTCACCTCTTAGTACTGCTTTCAAAGTGTCCCAAACGTTTGGGTATGTTGTGTCTTCATTCTCACTGTATTCAAGGAAGTCTTTAATTTCTTTATTTCTTGCTTAACCCAGGAATGGTACAATTGTGCATTATTCAGTGTCCATGATTTTATCAGGTTTCAGCAATTTGTTGTTGTTGAATTCTAAATTTAAAGCATGGTGGTCTGACAAGATACAGGGTTTTTTTCCCAATATTTTGTATCTGTTGAAATTTGCTATTTGATGCCTACCTAATATGTGATTGATGTTAGAGAAGTTTCCACATGGAGCTGAGAAGGTATATTCTTTTGTGTTCAGATGGAATGTTCTATAGATGTCTATTAAACCCAATTGGGTTATAACTTTTGTTAGTTGTTTTGTTTATTAGTTAAGTTCCTGTCTAGTGTTTCTGTATAGTGGTGAGAGTGGGTTGTTGAAATCTAAAATCATTCCCAACCTGAAGAAAGATATGCCTATGAAAGTACAAGAAGCTTACTGAACACCAAATAAAAAAGTCCCCTTGCTCATAATAATTAAACATCAAACGTACAAAATGAAGAAAGAATATTAAGAGCAGCGAAGGAAAAAGTTCAAGTAACAAATAAAGGCCGACCTATCGGAATTACACCTAACTTCTTGGAAACCCTGAAAACCAGAAGGTCCTGGATAGAGGTTCTGCAAATACTGAGAGACCACAGAAGCTACCCAAGACTACTATACCTAGCAAAACTCTCAATCACGATAGATGGAGAAAACAAGATATTCCATTACAAAACCAGATTTACATAATACATATCCACAAATCTAGCCCTACAGAAAGTTCTGGAAGGAAAACTACAACCCAAGTAAGTTAACTACACTCACAAAAACATAGGCAATAGATAATCCCACTTTACCAGAAGCCAAAAGAAAAATCAGATTAAATCTACTCACAATAACACCACCTCCAACAAATCTAAAACAAACAAGAAGTAACAATCAATGTTCTTTAATTTCCCTCAATATTAATGATTTTGCCTTGAAAAGACACAGGCTAACAGAATGGATATGAAGATAGAATCCATCCTACTGGTGCATCCTAGAAACATACCTCAACTTCACAGACAGATACTACCTCAGTGTAAAGTGTTCAGAAATTATTTACCAATCAAATGGACCCAAGAAACAAGTGGGTGTAGCCATCGTAATATCTAATAAATTCTTCAATAAATGACTTCAAACTAAAGTCATTAAAAAGATATAAAGAAGATAATTTCATATTAATCACAGGAAAAAAATCCATCAGGGCAACACCTCAGTTCTGAACATGTATGCCCCAATACAAAGGCACCCACATTTATAAAAGAAACTTTACTAAAACTCAAATCTCACATAAAACCTCACCCTTATAATGGAAGCACTGTTATTCTTTTAGACTGATTCAAGCTCGTATAGTCCTGGGTGGCCTTGAACTCAGAGGGATTCATCTGCTTCTTTCTCCTGAGTCCTGGGATTAAAGGTGTGTGCCACCATTGCCTAGTTCTAGGGCTAATTAGTATGGATGCTTTGCTATTTTAATCCCTTTAATAAATCAAAAACAATATATTACCACAATTCCTATATACCTATATTCTTCAAAATACAACATGAGATGTAACCAATTTAGACAATATTTTTATTTATGAAATTTTTTAAAAAATGTATAACAGACAAATAATGCAACCAAAGTTTATTTTGAAATATAATTATTAAAAATGTATGAACAATGATTTTTTTTTCTGAAATGCCTTTAAAATTAGTGTTCATTTCATGTAGCAAATGGAAATACTGAACACATTGAAAATTCCTATGGAATGGGATAAACATGTACAAAGTTATATTTAATGAGAAATTCTCATCATATATATATATATATCATACAAAATTTCTTATTCACTGTTCTGTTGCTATGAGGAGACAACTTGACCAAGGAAGCTTATAAAAGAAATCATTTCACTGTGGCCTTGCTTATAGTTTCAGAGGGTGAGTCCTTGAACACCATGATGGGAAACACAGGCATGGCATTGAATCAGTAGCTAAGACAGTTCTACAAGTTGGGCGTAGAGAGAGAGAGAGGCAGAGAATGAGAGTGGGAGAGACAGAGACAGGGACAGAGATTGGGCTTTTGAAACTGCAAAGCCTATCTGTTCTTAGTGACACACCTCCTCTAACAAGGCCATACCTCTAAGTATTCCCACAAAATTCCAAAAACTGGAGTCCAAGTATTCAACTATAGGGCTCATTTTCATTCAAGCCACCAAACAGGCTAATAATAAAAAATAAATAACCTGATAAAGAAATAGATAAAATGTGCTAAATAGACAATTTTTTTCTGAAGGATATCTACAGATGGCCAAAAGAAATATACCAAAGAATACTCGATATGGCTCTTCAAGAAAAAGCAAACAAAACCCAAAGTAGGTATCACTTCATCTTAGTAGGAGGTACCTTATAAATATTCAGAATGTAAACTGGTACAGATGCTATGGAAAAATATTATTAAGGTTTCCAAACAAAAATAATACAGTTTCTAAATGATCTAGCAATCTCACTTAAGGGGATTTATATAAAATAGTCAGAAATAGGGTTTCAAAACATATCTGCTGAGGGAGTATCCCTCTATGGGGAATAGGCTCCCAATGTTCATACTAGGGAGAAATACTGATCAATTACCAGAGACTCCATAGACTGCCCAGGCCTCCTAACTGACACCCATATTCAGGGGGTCTGGGTCAGTCCTTTCAGCCTATACTCACAGGGGTAGGGTGGTGTGGGGGAAGGCCTAGGCTCTGCCTCAAACGATGTGACAGACTAATGATCACCCATGGAAGTCCTCATCCTCCCTGGGGAGCAAAAGGGGAATTGGATGGGGGACTGCTGGGGATCATGGGAGGGTGGGAGGGAGAGGGAAGTGGAATTGACATATAAAATAAGATTGTTTCTAAGTTAAATAAATAAAAAAGTGAAAAAAAGTATATTTATATAACTATAGTCACTGTGGCCAAAAGATGTTAGTCCAAGCATCCATTTATAAATGAATGTATAAACAAAATGTGATATACAGAAACAATGGAATATTATTTAACCATAAAGAAAATTGTCCTATGTGCAATGGCATGGATAGTCCTGAAAGGCATTTTGCCAAGAGAAATAGGTCAGACACAGAAAGACAAATAGCAGTAATAGCAGTTATATGAAGAATTAAAAGTAGTAGAACGCTGTAATAAGAGAATTTGGTTGCTTCCCAGAACTGATGTATGGGGAAAATAAGGTTGATGAACATGTATAGATGAAATGAAAAGTTCTAGCCATCTGCTACAAAACAGCATAAACACAATTACAATACTGTATGCTTATAATTGGTCAGTCGGTATCACCTATTTTATGATACATATATCTTACTACAACAAAAATTCATTGTCTTATCAGTAACCAGAATGCTTATTTTACTTCAGGTACATATGTGAGCAGTTAAGGTTTCTCAATAAAATGTAATTATAGAGGAAACAAGTTATAACTGATGATTATATGGTTTTAAGTGGGGATTTGCTGGTTAATACACAGATTGTGGTATTCTTAATTACTATTAGCTTTAATGGACATTCAGGGTTTCAATGTATTAATTTGTATTAAAATATATTATTGGATCTATTCTTTAATTTGTATAATAAAAAGATTAAACAATTGATAGTATGTAGATAACTTGGGCAGTTGTAAATGACAATAATACTAAAAAGCATAATTTTACTAAATAGGCAAAAATTGTGGTATAGACCTATATATTGAAATTAAAAATGACTAACTAAGTAAATAAATAAATAATCTATCTCAGTTTGCATCACTATAACAAGAATACCATAGACTGTATGGGTTAAATAACAGAACATTATGTTCTCACAGTTTGAAGAGTAGAAGTCTAAATTTCAGCATACTGACATCATTGGGTTCTCAGGAGGGCTTTATTCCTTGGTTGCAATTGGAAGACTTCTTACCATGTCCTCAGATAGTGAAGGGAGAGTGAGTCTCTTCTCATAAGTGCATTACTCTCCCATAATGGTGAACCGTTAAAGCATTATCTAGACCTCATTTTCCTCCTAATCCCCATCTACTAACAGTAATCATATAGGTATTTAAAGTAGCAGGATCATGTTCTCTTCCCTGCTAGGACTTCAACATAAGAATTTAGGGGGAACAGCCCAGTACATAGCACCAACTAGTTGGACAGCACACTAACATAAGATAAATACTTTCACGACAGGTTTTTAAAATGTGTTTACTTTATGCATATCTTAATTTTATATTATGTATCATACTTCCTAATACACAGGAAATTTTTAAAACGTACTTCTTACTGTACTTTGTATCCCACACTATGTAGGATAATTTATGACCTAACATGCCTTTAAAAATTGTTATGTTCACTTGAAATTAGATATCTAAATTCCAATATAATTAATCTAGAACAGATCGGGTCTCAGACATTCTGAGTAAATGGATTCTATGGAGTTTAATTACTTTTAGTTCTCTGACAGAGAGAGGTGCAAATATTCCATTTATTTATCATCCCCATCATCATTCTCATTATAAGACATGGTAAGTTATTGCTATTATAAAGTTGCTAGTGCAATAAATAAATACATTTAAATACAAGATTAGGAAAAATGAGGCATGGAAAATTTATTTTGTTTTCCCAAGATCACGTGGTTAACAAATAGAGGATATTTGAGAGGAATATGCCTTCCTTTATTCCACGCTTTAGTGGCTTTCTGCCTTTATAAAAAATGGTTACCAGCACATGTCTTTCAGAAAATACAATATATATAGGAACTAGAAGAGCAAGATACATTTATGCCCCCTTTACTAAATTTATTTCAAAATTACACAAAACAATGTTATTAAATATATTCTTCCAATTTACTTAATAGTTGTATCTGAGAAATCACCTTAAGAAACAGTGAGTGATCATGAAAAAGGAGGTCACACAACTAACAAAGCAGAAGGTAAGAGCATATATATAAACACAAGATCAAAAGAGCAGGGTCTAGCAAACAGTGTCAGAGTTGCAAAAGAACCCCCTCAAGTTTTTACAGATAAGCTGAATGGTATGCAGAGAATAGAAATGAACCTCTTAGAAAGAGGCTTGAGCAATGAGTGGCATATATGGATATCAACACAGAGAAAAAGAAGTAAACAAAGGGATAACGGCAGAGAACAAAATTGACATATGTTTTAATGTTGATTTAACAATCATCTGACCCCAAACGGCTATTTAGCTATCTAAACAAGAACTTTTAAACTGGTTATTGTTGGATTTGTTATATACTCCAGACATAATGTTAAAAGTGAATGTCACTTCTCTCAAAAGGCCACAAGAGAAGTCATATAAAAAACTGAGCATTCAACATGACCTTGGTTTCAGCAATATTTTTCAGTTGTCAATTTCATTATTTTAGAATTTTTGTCTGATGCTGTGAAATATTTCCTGCTATGAATGTATGATAATGCACTGTTTTGAACTAAAAGTAGATTGTGTGACTCCGTTGTAAGTATTCTTAACCCAAGGTTTCCAGGGGAAAAAAATGTTCAATGAAAAATTATATGCTCAGTTTTAGTTTTGAATCACTTAGAATTTAATTATGGTTTGAAAAATTATTAAATCTACCCCCATCCTCTATCCTATGTCTCCCTACAACAATCCCCCCAACTTCAGGTGAACTTTTGTTTAGTCAATTGTAGCCACCTACTTACAGCCAACATGTGCTTGAGTAGTATAGGGTTATTTACTGGAGCATGGGTAGCATATCAGCTGCCACATTCCTTACTCTCTCTTAGTAGTCATCAACTAGTAATAGCATTCCATCTCTTCCATGCTGACATTTTGGCTGGCTTGATATTACAATGGTTTTGAGTATATATTTCTAGCTACTGTGAGTCATGTTTACAACAGTTCTCTCATGTCTATAAGCTTCTTTGTGCATTAGATAATTATTAACACTTAGTCACTCAACTGTTCAGTGTGCAGAGAATATGAGATATTAGACTGGGGAATTTCAGCCCTAAATGTGACATCTATATCACTCCTCTCCTCAAAACTCAGGGAAAATCATGGAAGAATGGGTAGAAAGAATATAAGAGCCAGAGGACATGGATGACTATAGTGAAATAACTGGTCCAATAGGTTACACAAAATACTAAATTCTATTTTGAATACATATAAATGTGAGCACATATATACAAAAGCTTGAAGTCAGTGGGAAGCCTTTGTGTTGTTGCCCCTACTCTCATATAGTTAATTTGTAAATACTCATTTTATAAATATTATAGGTATCATATGAAGGTAATTTTTTGTTTTTAGAACCATTTATATGTATAATCAGTGTTATTCTAGTAGATGAGTCATTGAATCCAGGTATTCAGTGCATTTAAGCAACATGTCCTGGTTCTGGGGTTAAATTGAAGTCTCCTTAAATGTACCAACTTTTCTTTTTGGAGGACATTCAAAAGGATTAAGGAGACACTTTTTAATTCCCATGCAGATTGAGATCTTTTTTAACATCGTTGTAACTGTGCCACTTTGGGAACTTCCATTTCCTGAAGAATTAGCACAAACTAGTAAATCTTTTGCTGTTATGGATGACTACATGTAACTGTTATTTGCAAGGTTTAGCTAAGTTTTTCACTCAGCAGTTATTGAGGAATTTATGTTGCCAGTGTTAATTAATGTGATTTTATCAAAGATAACCAAATTATTTGTTCATATATAATGGCATCAATATTCTTTAAAGACAACATATTCCTATGAAAAGTGTTCTGAGCTCCTGAAAAGAGGAACATGGGAAATGAACTATAGGAAAGTATAAGAGTGGTTAGTACAACTGACAGAGGGCAGTAAATCTTTGGCTTGACATTTCAATTTCATAACCAATTAGGTGTCTCTACAGCTGTGGAGTATAAGGAAGACTATGGAAAGTGAAAAAAATAAGAAAGAAATCTAATGGGGATACTGGGTATAAGTAATGGTGTACGGAACTTTAGGATTATGCAAGACAACACTTGGTTAAAATTGTTTCCAAGTGCTCATCACAGAACCTTTTATATTTGCATCCATTCTTGTCCCTCAAATAAGTATGAAATATTAAGGATATGGAACTTCTTAAGTTATCAATCTATGTATGACCTAATGCCATGCCTCACCAGGTAAGTTTGATGGTGGGGTGCAAACTGTTTTCTGGTTTCTTTAAATGGAAGCAAAGGCCAATGCAATACATTTTTGAAGAATGCCTTGTTTAAAATAAATGTTTTATTAAAACATGTCAACTGTATCTTAAAATGCAACCAGAATATTTACACTGCAATTTAATCTTTAATGAAGTTTTAAAGATTAAAAAAATATAATTTCAGCTATTCTAATTTTCCATATTTCTTTCCCTATCAAACTACAGTGCATACCATTCAACAGACCACTGTTTATTTCCATCTCTAAACCTTTACATCATCTATCTGTCTCATCTCCATGGACCAATCCTGTCTTATTTATTAAATGAAAAGTAGATGAATGGGAAGGAAAATCTACTAAAACACATTTGTTTAAAAATGTCATCATCATATTAAATACTCCAGATTCTAATTTAAAAATAAAATAATCTGTTCTTTCTTATTCCAAAATCCAAGAACACAGTATTCTAGATGTAACTCTCAGTTTCTAAATAATCTGAAAGCATATAGTAGGAAAGAGAAACAGACACAGAAAATAAAAAAGCAGGTCCAATTCCAGACCCTGTACCATATAGACAGCAGCTCATAAAAACTCCTGCTACTGAAGTTTCTAGAATGAAATTCAATTTCACTTTTTGACATTCAGAGTTAAAATAATATATAATAAAACAAGTTTGAGTAAGACTATGTGCCTGTGAATTTTTAATTTAGCTTCTTTTAAAAACATTTATTTACGTCTGTGCATTTGTGTGTGCACTACTGCATGTGTGTGGAGGTCAGAGGACAACTTGTGGGGGTCAGTTCCGATGTCCTCATCTACAGTATTAATTATGGAATTTGAACACAGGTTACCTTGTTTGGTAGCAAGTGTCTTTACACACACAAGAGCTCTGTAACTATGTTTTTGCCTGTTTTACTTTTGCTAAGAGAGGATAAAGCTCCTGGAAAGGCACACAGTCAGTACTCAACAAAAATTCTGATGGCTGTCTCTCTGCAGTAATTGAATTTTAGGTCAATTTTTAACAAAGCTATACCCGACACAGGTATTTCATAATGATGTTTTACTAAACATGTTTTTGCAAATAGCTTGCCTGCCTTCCTCTTCACTGTTATGGATTTCTTTCTATTAGAACTCTGCAAACGTGTTTATGACATATTTTTGCCAAAGGCTAACTTTAGCAGCAGTGCCATGTATCAAAAAGGATGTGTCATATAAGCAAATTATATAATATAAAGACATGCATTCTTTCCATTATTTTAGCAAGCGTCTTTTTAAAGTGTGGCGATCTGTATAAAATTCTTTTCTAGGAGGCTAAAAATGTAAACTATACTTGAATTGATGTCACTGATGTCTTTTATTTAGAATGGGAAGCACTTTATCAAACGTATTTTCATATATATCTGGTGTGACTAGATACCCTTAAGGAAATAATTTTTCATGAATGAATTTGAAGGATTAAAAGGTTCACCAAAGTCACACAAAATACATAACTATAAAGTATAGTCTCATTTTATGGCTATCACCTCCTTACACTTACAGTGTTTTATAGTTTGCAAAGTACTTTGAAATATATTATCTCATTTGTTCCCTACAATAGGAGTCTGTGAAATACACAAGGAAGGTATCATTCTATTTTGCATATAAAAATCAAAAAAGTTAACAGACTTTACCAAGGTCACGAAGATACTAAGTAGTGAAAATAAAGCAGGAAAAGGTCCAAAGTCTTTCTTTTTTCCCCACCGCAGATTTCGAGACAGTTTCTTTACATAGCCCTGGATGTCCTGGAAGTTACTATGTAGACCAAGCTGGCTTTGAGATCTGCTTGCCTCTGCCTCCAATGCTTATATTAAAGCTGTGTGACATCACACACAGCCCAGATACTCAACTTCAAAGCAGTATTCTTATGATTTTAAATCTATTGTTTGCTCCCAAACTTTCTGTTTCTAATGCTGATTCCAGGAGTTCAGTTAGGATCTCTTCATGTGTTTTAAAACCAATATTTAATATAAAAGAAAAAATAGAATATATTTACAGTATCACAATCAGTAAATGATACTTTAGTTTCAGTTTTGTATAGTATGACTCAAAATCTGTTTCTAAATGTGTAATTTGTCAAAAATAAATAGAAAATCTTTGATCTACAACCTGTTCAACTGCTGAATTTATTCAAAAGATGTTTACTATGGTAAAATTTCCATATTGTTGATTTAATTGTGGATAAAGAAAATGACATACATTAACTATCCTTACTTTTTTCGGAGGGTTTTTTTGTTTGAATACAGTTTCATTTTTATGACTTTATGATTGAGATTATAGCATAAACACAGCCCTTCTCTCTTATCTTTCCTTCCTCCAACCCTCTAAAGTACCCCTACTTCCTACCTTTCAAATTCATTGCCTTTAAAAAAATTATGACACGAATATACATATAGATATACATATACATACACATACACATACACTTACACTTACAGAAGCTTCTAAGTTTGAAGAGGTCCCATTTATTAATTGTTGCTCTCAGTGTCTTTGCCCCTGGAGTTATATTCAGGAAGTGGTCTCCTATACCAATTTCTTCAAGAGTACCTCTTACTTTCTCTTCTAAGAGGTTCAAAGTGGCTAGATTGATGTTGAGGTCTTTGATCCATTTGGACTTGAGATTTGTGCATGGCAACAGACATGGGTCTATCTTCAGTCTTCTACACACCCTCATCCAATTGTGCCAGCACCATTTGTTGAAGATGCTGTCCTTGCCCCATTGTATAATTTTAGCTGTTTTGTCGAAAATCAGGTGTTCATAGGTGTTTGGGTTAATATCAGGATTTTCAATTTGATTCCATTGATCTACCTGTCTATTTTTGTGCCAATACCAGGCTGTTTTCAGAACTATTGCTTTGTAGTAGAGCTTAAAATCAGGAATGGTGATGCCTCCTGAAGTTCTTTTATAGTATAGGATTGTTTTAGCTATCCTGGGTCTTTTGTATTTCCATATAAAGTTGATTATTATCCTTTCAAGGTCAGTGAAGAATTGTGGTGGGATTTTAATGGGGATTGCATTGAATCTGTAGATTGCTTTTGGCAAGATTTCTAAGTACACACACACACACACACACACACACACACACACACACACACACACACAAACACACGACATGTGATATTTAGGCTATATCACTAAACTACCATTTCAGCTTGTGAGGAAATAAAAATGCCCCAGACTCGGTTATGTACATAACTGTATAAATTTCTGTCAGTAATTTGGTTAAGTTGGTTTTAACAAACCAAGTCAGCCATCTATTTTGTCACTGCATGAATTAGAGAGATGATGTCCAAAATATACAAAGAACTCAAGAAACTAGTCAACACAACACCAAATAACCATATTAAAAATGGGGTACAGAACTGAAGTAAGAATTCTCTACAGAGGAAATAAAAAAGGTTGAAAAATACTTAAGAAAGTGCTCAACATCCTTAGCTATCAGGGAAATCCAAATCAAAACAACTTTGAGATACCATGTTACTCCTGCCAGAATGGCTAAAATTAGAAACTCCAATGACAACTCATGCTGGAGAGGATGTGGAGAAAGGGGAACACTCCTCCACTGCTGGTGGGAGTGCAAACTCATACAGCCATTTTCGAGATCAGTATGGTGGTTCCTGAGGAAAATGGGAATTAGTTTACCACAGGACCCAACAATCCCCCTCTTAGGCATATACCCAAATGATCCACATCCATGCAACAAAGACATCTGTTCATAGCATCACTATTTGTAATAGCAAGAACCTGGAAGCAACCTAGATGCCCCTCAATTGAAGAATGGTTAATGAAGATGTGGCACATCTACAGAATGAAATACTACTCTGCAGAAAAAAATAATGGTATCTTGAAATTTGCAGGCAAGTGGATGGCACTCGAAGAAACCATCCTGAATGAGGTAACCCAGTCACCAAAAGAGGAAGATAGTATGTACTTACTCATATATGGATTTTAGACCAAGAGCAAAGGATCACCAGCCTATAACTGACACCATCAGAGGAACTAGGATACAAGGTGTATTCTAAGAGATTCATATAAAGTCCCTCACAGAAGTGCGAAGGGACAATTCCCCCAGATCATAGAAGAAGTGGTGGGGGCAGTGAATGGAGAGAGAAGTAGGAGAAAGCGATGGGGAGGAGAGGAAAACACATGCGACAAGGAAGATTGAGTCTGGGTAGGAATAGAAGACAGAGGAGGGAGAGAGAGAGAGAGAGAGAGAGAGAGAGAGAGAGAGAGAGAGAGAGAGAGAGAGAGAGAGAGAGAGAGAGAGAGGTCATAAAAAAGGGAGCCAATATTGGTTTGAAGAGAAAACTGAGCCCAAAGAAAGGACTAGAGAACTACAACACTGATGCCAACTAACAATTTGAGCTTCCGTGGAAAGGCTACCATAAATGCCCTTCCCGGATAGTGAGATAAACAACTAACTTATCCATGGAGCCCTCATCTAGTACCTGTTGGAAACAGAAGCAAACACCCATACATAAACACTGAGTCAAACTAGAACCCAGATGCAGACGGAAAGGACAAGACCATGCTACAGAAACACATAGAGACAGCTCACCTGAACAAGGAGGAGCTAACAGGCCACCAGACTGATAGCTGGGAAGCCAGCATGGGACTGACCCCCCCCCCCGAATATGGGTCTCAGCCAGAAGGACTGAGCAGTCTAAGGGACCTCAGACAGTGGAGCCAGGATGTATCCCTGGTGCACAAAAGGACCTTGCGGACACATCCCCCATGCCTTAACCTAGAGACAGGATAGAAGCCCTAGTCCCTACTTCAAATCACCTGTCAAATGTACATAACTCCAACTGGATGGCATTCCCCTACATATGGAATTGGGGTGGGGGGATGGGAGGGGAGGGCGGTTAGGGTGCAGAGAGGGTAAAAGGGAGGGAAGGAGGGAGGGAGGGGGAAATGGGATTGATATGTAAAATAATAAATAAAATAAAAATATTTTCTGATATAGTGCTATTAAAATTTCATTTATTTTCCTATAGGCTTTTCTCCTACCTGTTTCAGCTAATAGAATTTGAAGTCCCAACATATCCATCACCCCTTTGAAAGGTTTAAAAGTTGTATAAACATAGCACTAACTTATCCAGCATATAAAACAGAAGAACTGCTACTGGAGAAGTGTAAGCATTAGTTTACCCTTTGCAGCATATTAAATTAAACTATATGATTGTAGGGGAAGGCTATATTTAATTGACAGATATTTTAATACACAAATATATTAGGGTACCATATGAGGGAGTGCTCTACTGTGTATATTCTCGTGGGCTAAGAAGATTCTTGTGAGAGTCGAGGAAATACGTGTTTCATATTTTCCTGATCTGAATAATTTCAAGAATTATTATGAATTGTTCATGTGTCTAAACTTCAAGTAAAATATAAGTTTGGAATTACACAAATATTACTCATCTTTATTATCAGAGTGGTCAATTCTCTTTTGGCATAATATATATATATATATATCAATAATTCATTGAGAAAATAAATGCATACATTGTTAATATCCTAATTTGATAAACATTTTTCTTAGGAGCCATTTGATGTTTTCTTTTCTGTGGCCATGTAACAGAGATGAAAAATCCCAATTTCTTTCTCTGCCTATTGAACCATATGCCAGTAATGAATGAGGGAGAAGTTGGATTATCCACATTACATAAATTAGCCTTTCCTAAAAATCTGCTATTTTGGTCTCCATGTGAAAAACATCTGAACCTAAGGTGAACAAAATGTACTCTAAAATTTTAATTTGCATCATCAACAAAAATATAATTGCTCTGTAGTAATACATATCTATTTGATGAATACTCTTACATATTTGATGTCTTTCACCCAGAAACTATAGAGTCTGAACATGAATTGCTACTTAGAGATTACTGACCATAATCATAACTAGTTTTCTATCTTTTCATTTTTATGTATATTATGATATGTTATATATATTTATAAAATATACAATAAAGGTATTATTTTTAAAGTTAATGCAAAGCCAGGAACATCTACAGAGTCAGACAATATGCAAAGAGTGAGAGACCTTGGGACATTCAGCCTTAAATGGAATGTGTTCTTCAAATCCCTCCCCAAAGGACTCAGAGAACCCCACAGAAGAGGAGAGTGGAAGTCAACAAGAGACAGGAGGCCCTCTACATCAAAATGATCAGTAAACATATGAACTCGCATGACTAAGGCAGCATGGGCAGGGTCCATGTGGGTCTGCACCACATGGGGTCCTAAGGCTGAATGAAGAGGATACTTTCCCATCCCTAACCCAGAAGCTATCCACAACTGATAGCCACTAGCAAATGTCAATTTAGTTTTCTCCAAGGTAGTCTCACTAGGTAAAAGATTACTCTTCAGTGTAGGACACATACCCAGCAGGAGATGGCCAATAAACAAACAAACAAACAAATCAATGGCATCTTTGGAAGTTCCTTGTCTCATAATATTTTATCAGTGCTTTTGTTTTCTCCTTCTTTGCTTAAATTTCACCTTTTCGTACTTTTTATTTTTACTTTTACTTTTACTTATTTATTTTTAACCTACAGGTCCTTTTCATACGGATATTATGGCTTCACGTTTTGTGGTGGGATTTTTTGGTGTGACAATGAGTGGATCCCTGCATCTATATTTGATCTTGTGCCTTTACTTGGTGTCTTTTTATTCTATTTGTTCGTTTTGACTTTTTCAGTATGTTTTACCTTGCTATATTTTATGATAGTATTATTCCCTAGAAGACTTTTTGTTTTCCAATGAGTAACAGGAGCAGGGGTAAATCTGGTTGGGAGTGGATGTGGGGGTGAACTGGGTGGTTGCAGAGGGATGGGAAATCATAATCAATATATATTTTATGAGAAAAGTATTGACAATGAAAGGAAATAGTCAGTGCAGTAAATGATAAATTTTTATTATTTTAAGGTGTAGCATGTCACGATGTATACTTTTTTTGTATTTTCTTTTGTCAAAACTTTATTTTAAGGATTTTAAAACTATTTAAAAATTACTTCTTTGGTTAATAATAGAAACTAAACATCTCTAAACCCGACCATTATTATACAAAATATAAGAAAATATTCAGAGAAACAAACTTTGTCATCTGATGCTAACCAAGAAAATAATTTTATTGAGTGCACATCTATTAAAAGAATCCTCAAGATGCTGTAATTATTATTCATTTTCTAGAATTGTTTCACCATGAAGCTTCATGCTTCTATGGGGACTTTAATGTTTATGTTTTGTGACGGCTGCGTTGACTATTAAAAAGCAATTTGGCTGACATTTTAGGTCTTTTGTTGCCAATTTTAATTGGATTGTTCATCAAGCATCAACTCCCCCGTTAACTGCAAAAATCTGAGGCCAACGTCAGTTTACAGTAATGACTGTTTAATGATTTTATCCTGTCAGTATGCAAGCTTTGTATGGATATGTGCATGATTAGTTTCATATCAAGACCTGTAATTAAATAATTGAAGCCTAAATAGAATGGATATCAAACATAAACACATACTTAACAAAGACTCAGAAGCTTATCAAAATTCTGATTAGCAGTTAAAAGTCAATGTTTGGAGTTCATCTACTGTTACTATACTTAGGATATTTTAGCACACATTTGTGGAAAGTTTTATTCCAAGGATAAAAGATAAACATTCTTTTTAGTGTGGTGATAAAACTGGGTTTTCAAAAGTTAAATTATATCCAATGCTTACCTAATACCTACCTGTTGTTCTGGTTGAGAAAAAAAATATTTTAACTATAATTTCAAGCAATAAATAACCAAAACATACAAATACTACAGTAGGGAAAATTATTATTGTCAGTCACTGACAATGTTATCCTTTAAGAGATCATTTCATATATATAAAGACAAAGAAGTACTTTTGAAACCACTTATTCTAATTTTTATAAGCTAGAACTATTAAAGTCCAGATAGGTATGGTGACTTACATAAGTTCTCACTTGACCTAACAATTGAAAGTGTGAGAAAAAATCTAGACTAGGAAATGTCAATAAGTAAATAATCTCCATGTATTAAATTAATGATATTCATGAACAGTTGTGGCCAGAAAAGCACACACTGAGAAGCATCATTTCTTTCTATCCAGTCAGTTCTTCCACTTCTAGGGAATCAACTTTATTCAGTATTTTCTATTAATAATAATTCCAGTCAATTTTTATGCAACTACAAACATTAGAATATTTTTATTTAAAGTATTTTCTCATTTTTGAGGTTATAATATAATTACATCATTTCCCCTCCCATTTTATCCCTCTAAATCCTTCTACATATCCCTAATCTTCTCTCTTAAATGTATTACCTCTTTTTAAAATTGTTGATTAAATATCATAATATATCACGTATACATTTTTCAGCCTCACTTTTCTCAGTTTGTGCATACTGAGATCCTTTTATATAAGAACACTCATCTTTCTTGTCATTTTTTCTTTTAACCTCAATAGTAGTGTCAGGCATTGACACTATAGCTTATTCATTCAATGTGTTATATGACATTATCAACAACTACTTGAAAATGGTTTAGAAACTAATATAATTTCATATTACATAGACATGGAAGTTCTTATTTGCAAAACAGAAATGCTGATATTAATGACAGTAAGCTGAAAGCTAAACTCCAGCATAGCATGCATAGCACTCAAGAACAATAAGAAAATAAAACTAAACAAAACCAAATGATACTTTCTTTCAGATTTAAAGCTCATTGCCTAAGTAAGGTGTTTCCCAGAGTTCATTAGTATGGGCAAGTTTGTTGTGTGTCATTCTCAGAATGATTATAATGTGGCATGCACATAGAATTTTTTACTTTTATTTTCTAGCCAAAAGTATAAGATTTCAAAATCCATCTCCAGTCCAATAGATCATACAGCTGCTTTCTGTTCATGGTAACCCATACATAACCCACATTTTAAAACAGTTCCATTTCACTTTAGGATTGAAAGTCTGCCTACGCTGCTACAGTATAATGAAAGACATTAGGAAGACAGACCAATTAAGGGGAAAAGCAGATTCTTTATTAAATGATGGATCCCAGATTCCCATTTCATGAAACACGTACTCCTGTCACATGCCAAATTCCCATTAACTTCAAGAAGGAATTATGCACAGAAGAAATATGCAGGCTGAAGAGGGAAGGATAAATTAGCCCAGAGCAATCCTTAAATGTCAGTTTAGAATGCAGAAAGTGCCTTCAATTATGTGTGGGAATGTTGTTCAGATTGGATATTATCTACTCCTTTCTTGTCTCTGACCACACATTCACAATGAGTAGGGCAACTAATTGTTTTAAATGGAGAAAAGACATGAACAGCTTGAGTTGCAAGTGTAAGTACAGATGAAATACAAACATGTGAATCATGGAAATGTGACAATTTCTCAAGAAAAACCTTAAGAAAAAGAAATTGTGGCTTTCAATCAGAATACAAAAAATTATATTGAATAAAATTAGTAGATATGCATAAATCATTTTAATTCGGGTTTATTTGGAAGTAGTAAAATTTACTAATTATTAAGTTCAAATAACATTTAACATGTATTTTATAGTTATAGTTACTTCCAAGTGTAATACCTGAGGCACTACTATACTAATGTTCTACAGAGACCTTTAGGTCACTGGTTTAAAGATACACAATAATTACTAAAATTGCATTATTACTGCATCTGGTAATAAAACAGTTGATTCTATTAAAAAGGTAAAATTAATTCCTTGCTTTCTTCATAGTGCCATTTCCATGTGATAGTTCAGAACACTTTTCCCCTAATCTCTGTTAAATGATATGTTTTAAAATTATGAAACTTTGCTATGTTAAATCCCATCACTTAACTGCCATATAAAAGGTTGTAAAGTTTTACAAACCCAGTCTCCAATTTTGAATTTATCTTGGTAGATAATAAGTCAAAGTTAACGTAATAGGAAGACTAAAGCAATATTACAACATATTGTAAAGGTAAAGGAAATTTTCATAATAGAATTCATTATGAAGGGAATGATTATAAAATGACATATGCCAGACTTTATAATTTTTATAAAAATGAACCTTCAAAATTTTTCATGAATGATATTGACCCAGTTTTGCATGGTATTTGCCACAAGATGGGACCTTACATCTGTGGTATTAAGCTAACATTTGACTTCTTACATACAGTTTTTGTAGGACTCGAGAATTCAAGCCTTCTTAAGAAAAGGAAGTCTTTATTGATGAAATAAAACTTTACAATGTATACAACTATCCAAGGGAGTCACTATGAGATTATTTCTTCACTGTTCCTAGTAGATGGTAGAAAACAACGTTTAGAACAATTTCCTTGAGAAAAGTGATGACCTACACTGAAAACAGAGCAATATGCCTTTCTAGTGCTTTCTTAGACAAGATCTTTGCTTCTCTTTCATAGTAAAGCTCAGTCAAATCATTTTCTGGTACTCTTGCCTATCATATCTCTGACCTCTTTTGCTTGTCTGGAAAAAATGTAATTTTGTCTGAAGTTACATGCATCAGATTTCCCCTCTAACATTATAATTTCTTATGCTATTAAGATAAAGTTTGTTATTTTAAAATCAAGCTACATGGAGGCCGTAGAAAATAGAAATTGGGCAGTTCATTTCTGTCAATGATGTTACAGCAGAAAGCCAACACAAAACCAAATTAAACACAACAGCAAAGAAACTCCACAAAATCCAACTTTTATATCATACTCCGAAAAACATAGAAAGTGACATAAGAAGTAAAACAACAAAACCAAAATCAAGCAGGCTAAAGAGCCAAATCCATAATGACAGGATTATAAACTAGAGTTGTATGATCTTGCTTCTAGACTGTAGGACTGAGTGGAAGACATGAGCTGAAGATTCCTGAAAATAGATAGGTAGTCTTTAAGAGGCTGGGTATTGCAGTTGGGGAATATGTTGTTAAGATATATGGACACTTATTATGCTACACCCAAAAAGATAGTCTAGAAGAAGATAAGCTCATTTGTACAAGGGGATGATAAAGAAGTTTGCCTGCTGTGACCTTGGCTTTGTGTGGAAGTAATTAAAAATATTCTTGAGTATTTATGAACAAGGACATTTATTAAAGACAGATTTAGAACTAATGTTGTCCTCTGTGTATGTTCTAATTACTGTCAATATGGGAAGTGAATATAAAAGTATCAAGGCATCCTGGCTGAGACAAATGCAAATGAAGTTACCATCTGCAGTTGAAAATTTAGATGAAAAAAGTAATCCACTTTTAAAAAAGATTGAAAGAGCTACAAAACAAATTTCTAGAATTACAGATAATGCATTTGTCTAGAATTTTAAATGCATATATTTAAAACTGCAAGAGAAATAATGGAAAGCATAATCATATAGCGGTGTATTTAAAATAATTAATAGAAATTCTAAAAATAACAGTATCAAAATGTAAAATGCAATTTTACCCTAGAATTTTTTAAATTTGTTTTTACTTTTTTATAAATTTTATTTGAATTAAAAATAATCTTATTTTCCATATCAATCCAAGTTCCCTCTTCCTTTCATCATTCCATAACCCCCACCAACTCCTCCATCACATCCCCCATCAATTCCTTAGGGAGGGTGATGCCTTCCATGAGGGATCATCAAAGTTTGTCAAGTCATTTGGGGCAGGGCCTAGGACCTCCTCCCTTTATCTGGGTTATTTTAAGGCCACATTATCATATCATCTGCAAATAATGGTATTTGGATGTCTGTTTTCCCCCAAATTTATATCCTCTTGAACTCGGTCAGTTGTCTTATTGTTCAAGCTAAAACTTCAAGTACTATACTGAATAGATATTGGAAATGTGGACAACCTGGTCATGTTCCTGATTGTAGTGGTATTGTGTTTTGTTTTTCTCCATTTAGTTTGATGCTGGCTATACACTTCATGCATATTGTCTTTATTATGGTTAGGCATGTCCCTTGTATCTCCAACTTGTAGAGGACTTTTGTTATGAATGAGATGATCATGTTTTTTTTATTTTCAGATTATTGATATGGTGAATTGCATGTATTGATTTTCCTATGTTGAACCTTACCTGCCTCTCTGGGATAAATCCTATTTGATTATAATGGATGACTTTCTGGATGTGTTCTTGGATTCTGGTTACAAGATTAAAAAATAATCAGAAGGCCTCCTATGGACAAATAGACTGAGGAAGAAATCAGGGAAACAACACCCTTCACAACAGCCTCAAATAATACAAAACATCTTGGGGTAACTCTAGCCAAGTTAGTAAAAGATTTGATTATAAAAACTTCAGAAGATGGAAAGATCTAATGTTCTCATGTATCAGTAGGATTAACATACTAAAAACAGCCATCCAACCAATAGCAATTTGCAGAGTCAATGCAATCCCCATCAAAATTCCAACACAATTCTTTAAAGACCTTGAAAGGACCATTCTCACCTTCATACAGAACAAGAAAAAACCCAGGATTGTGAAAATAACCATTCCTGATTTCAAGTTATACTACAGAGCTATAGTAATGAAAACCATATGGTATTGACATAATGACAGACATGTTGATTTATGGATTAGAATTGAAGCCCCAGATATAAACACACACACCTATGGTTACCTGGTTTTTTTTTAATAAGGAAGCCAGAAATACACACTGAAGAAAAGAAAGCATCTTCAACAAATGATGCTGCTCAAACTGGATGTCTCATGTAGAAGAATAAAAATAGATCCATATTTAGCACCATAAACACAACTCAAGTTCAAGTGGGTTGAAAACCTCAGCATAAAACAAGACATAAAAAACCTTATAGAAGAGAAAGTGGACAACAATCTTGAACACATTGGCACATGAGACAACTTTCTGAATAGAATATCAGTGCAGGCACTAAGATCAACAGTTAATAAATATGACCTCATGAACCTGAAAAGCTTCTGTAAAGCAAAGAACACCATCAATAGGGGAAAACAGCAGCCTACATAATGGAAAAAGAGCTTCAGGAACCCCACATCTGGCAGAGAGCTGACCTCGAAAATATAGAAAGAACTCAAGAAATTAAATATTAAATAACTAAATAATCCAAGTAAAAATGTGGTACTGATCTAAACAGAGAATTCCCAATGAAGGAATCTCAAATGGCTGAGAAACACTTTAAGAAATGATTAACATCCTTAGACATCAAGGAAATATAAATAAAAACTACTTTAAGATTCCATCTTATATTTATCAGCATGGTTGAGATCAACAGCAGAAAACACATCCTTCAGTTCCACTATAAAGGCATCATTGACAGCATCCCTGTTTCTCAACCACATGAAGCCAACAATTGTGTCCATGTTGAGCTCCTACTTTTTAGACATTATTTCAAGGCAATGACTGATCATGGTTAGGGTATTAATACAGGCAAGTTTTATTTTAGCACTCTCTACTGTTCAAAACTTTTTTGGGAATTCACTGCAGTTTGGAGTGGTTTCACTCAGTCTTTCTGTTTTTTCACAAGTAACATATTATTCTACACTGTGTTCTGAAGGCTCCTGCTTTCTTCTGTTCTTCTGTTCTCTCCATTATCCTTCAAAGACTACTCCCCCAAAATTTTGTTCATTTTATTCTATCTTGTTTTTTTTTGATTGATGATGATAATGTGAAATGACACAGTTTAAAGTTAAATATAAAAACCATAAAGCAACTGGGTAATAAATATCAACTACTTACAATGGGGCTGTAGTTACAATGACTATAGATTTTCAACTATATGATAAAAGCTATTCAACAACCTGTAAAAAGGAAAAAAACAAAAAACAAAAACAAAACTATTTTATGTAGCAGTGTGAATAAAGCCCTTTTCTTAATCCAGTTTCTTCCAGTCTTCTGACAATGAGCTTTAGCAAACCAAAACTTTCCTACTAGCTTCAAATTCTATCAGGATAGTTCCCTTTGTCACATAGTGCTTCTACGTGTCACTTCTGACTCTATTTAATGGCATTAAATAATCTCAATTGACAGGTCAGGATTCCTTTCTCTGGCAACCACTGGCCCTTACAATCTGAAATTGTCATTTGGGAATAGTATCTTAGTAAAATGTTGGTGCTCACCATATCATAGGCTTTCTGATCAAAGAATTTGGTAAAATCACTACTCAACTTTTAACACATCTAATAAAAGGGTCCCTTATTTTGTTTCATTTAATTTAAATTGACTTTTTATTCAACTTTTGTGTATTCTATTTTCTTGAGTTATGAATGTAACATAGAGGACATATTCTATTTACTTACCAGTATCTTTCTATGTAACATTAAGAGTGAAATATGGGGTTGCATTCTTTGTATTTATGAAGTCACTCCACAAACTATGTAATGCTTCAATTTTCATGTAAGAAGAATTTTAGTAACATGGGGTAACTGAACTTTCGTGGGGGTCATATAGCCACTATCTCATTCATCTATGAGGGATTTGACTACTTTTATGACCCAGGGGATTTCATTACACACAGGTTGCTACCAGAATTATTTAACTAAATGGTTACTTAAATGTAAATTTTGGAATATAATTTGCTTTTGAAGAGCGAGATAGATGAATATTATGTGATTTTGTTTTTAGCATTCAAAATAACTTCAGATTAGGAGGAAGGGGGATGTATTATATTTTGAATAAATTCTATGTCAGAAAAAGGGTAGAAATTCTATGTGTCAATGAGTATAAGTCAATTCAGCTTCAGGAAGATAGTTTATAATTTTACAATTAAATTAATAAATAACATCTAGTCTGACTATAATTTTATTGAGAGCTGAATTTCTGCTGTCTTATCTACCTACATGTAAGAATCCCTTGAAATTCATGAATCTCTGATTTAGTGCTTTTTGTAAAACATGTTCTCTAATGTACCTATACAACATTTAGAGAAACAATTATATATTTAAATAGCTGCCAATTATAATTAACCAGACAAGCCATCTCTATTTAAAACCATGGGCAGTTACAGAGTTTTGATGCAATGGATGGAGTTTGCACACTGTATGTGAGTGTTCATTTCACATCAGAGACTGAAAGTTGACAGATTAAAATAAATTTCTGGAAAATGACTGTACATGGTCTTATTCTAACAACCAGTATTTTATAGTAATTTTCTGATGGATTGCCAAAAAGTATTTTGAGAACAACTTATCATTCAACAATTGTAAGCACAGGTTATAACTCATTTCCTTAGGAAAACTGCTGGAAATTGAAGAAACCATAAAAAGTTTATATTATTCCAAGAAAATCCATTTCTCATATGTTTCTTTTGTAAATTGTAGGTCAGTGCTCATTGCATACATTTTTTCCATGTGTCTCTCCTGCAAAGCTTTTGTTTGTAAGTATTAAGGAATGTGAGCATGGTGGTGATCATACTAGGCAGATGTTCTATCTTTGAGCTGAATTCCCTGCCTTGGTAGTGCTTTTATTAAAATTACACTTATTATAGAATACAAGTTTGGGTCATTTATGGATATAAAAGAAGCTATATAGTGCTTCCCTAACATAAACATACTCTCAGTTTCCCTGATACTTTGAAATGGGTGTCACTGAGGGAATGGTCCTCAAATTGTAATTCAGGTTTATGTTTTATGGAATGGTATGGGGCTAGAGGCTTAGGTATATCATCATCAGTTTTATCCTCTTATGTACTTTGTAATCTAACATAACAGCATAATGAAAAGAGGGGAAATTTAAAAACCATTACACTAGAACTCCCTTATGTTTGTTTCCATTTTTTCATGTTTTCAGCATCATGGTTATTAGAGCTCTGAAATATTAAAGAGCAAGTTCTTGAAATAAAGAATTTGTGAAATTTAAATTGCATACCATTCTGAATAGCATGGGAAAAATCTCAGGTTATCATGTCTGGCATGTAAATCATTCCATTATCTAACATATCTGCACTACATATGCAAACTTACCACTAGTTAGTAGCTATTTCAATCCTCAGATCAACTCTCTTATAATCATAGTGTTTATATTCATGTAACCCTTCCTTGATGAAATAATATCATGCATAAATAAAGGACAAGGATAATGGACTTATGAATCTTAATTTATAGATTCAACTTAATTACAGATGCATGTGGATTGAGTACCCACATATGTCTATATAGAGTTTAATAAAATCTGAGTCTTAAGGCCTTCAGTAAGCATCTTGGAATGTATCTTCTCAGTAAAGTGAGTATAAGTATGTATGTATTTATGTATGTGTGGATGTATTTATGTATGTATGTATGTATGTATGCATGCATGCATGTATATGTTCCAACTGGAAGTGACTTACAAGTGAATTACTTTACTTGGGAGATGCAAACATTATTGGTAATATGAGTTCCACACCTTTAAATATCTCACGCTTGATATATCTAGATATACTTTCTTATTCTCACACATATGCTGCAGAGGGGAGGCTGATACCACTTCCATTTTATAGAGAAAAATATCAAGGCACAAAGATTTCAGTGATTGGTTTAAGGCCATACTGTTAGAAGTCCATTGTGCTATGGATCCACCTGACCAAACTGTTACAAAGTGGGAAACCTGCAAAATGAACTTAAGTTTGGATGACCTCAAATATCCATCCTTTCATACTTTTACTTTGATGTAAGATAATTATTAGCAAGAAAGCCCAGAAGAATCTCTATATTATCTTTATTTTTTTTAAAGTATTTTCCTGACTAGTGTAGTTTGAGAATTGAGCGCATGGAAAATTAGACAACAAAGTCTGAGTTATAATAGATACTTACTTTGTACATAAACATACAGATGAGATGAGTAACAATAGTGCCAATATAATTGCATTTCACACTCCTTGCCCAAGCACTCATTTATTAACTTATTATCTTGTTCAGAAATGTTTCAGGTTAAAATTACTGCTCTCCAAGGACCAATTTGTATTTCTACAATTCAAACAGTAAATTTTACTATGAAAATATGGTTGTTAGCTTCTAAGAAATATAGTTCTGCTAGAGTAAGAGAAATTCAAGCTGTTGGTGATTCACATCACATAAAATTTTCTCTGTTGCCTTCCTCTGATTCTGAATTCAAAATAGTATTTGCTGATGCTATTATTTCAGTTAAGCATCTTTCTTTGAACAGAACTTAGATGGCATATATCAGTGGTGGTTTGCAACTGTGATTTAATGAAACCACACACATCTGCAAATGACTCTATAGCCTTGGGTGAATGCAAAGTGAGGTCATCAGCAGGGACAAGCAGAGCCTTTAACTACTGATGGAAAAATCATTATTTTACCACTTCTGTTAATTAGCTAGATGTCTGAAGCTAGAAAGAAGTAAACTAGACATAGTACCAAGTACTGTGGAAAGGCAAAGAAGAATTGAATATTTTCTGAGCATCTTTAAAGGGCTTTAAGGGACGAAGTACTACACATGAAGGTCCAGGTTCTAACATGACCTGAGCTCTTTCCTCTTATCATTTCTTACTCTTGGACTCTCTTTTAAAAGAATGTTTAGATCTAAACTTTTACTATTAGATATGTAGGTACTTGTATTCTTATTCCACGACAATCTCACGTGTCTCCCCTGTCATCAATATCCCTTGCTTTGTGAGTTATGAACATCTTTTGGTTTGTCTCCACTGTACCAGACAACTCTACTTTAACATCTCATTAATTGTTTACCTTTTTAAACAATTATTTATTTAATTTAGAAACAATCTGATTTTACATATCAATCCAAGTCCTCTCTCCCTCCCATCCTCCATGTCCCCCTCTGACCACCTATCCCACCTCCCATCCACTCCCCAGGGAGGGTGAGGCCTTCCATGAGGGACCATCAATGTCGGTCACATTATTTAAGTCAGGGTCTAGCATCTCAACTGTGTATCTGGTCTGAGTGAGTATCCCACCAATGTGGAATGGGCTACATTTATGAGAGCCTGACTAGACCATTTTACTTATTCAAATACATATGAATATATATATATATATGAATATATATATATATATATATATATATAATTTTTCTTATTTTACATATCGATCCCAGTTCCCTCTACCTCCCTCCTTCCCATATCCACTGATCCTCCACCCATCCTATCCTCCCCTTTCTCCACAGGGAGGGTGATGCCTTCCAAGACGGTTCATCAAAATCTGTCAAGTAATTTGTAGTAGGGACTAGGCCCTCCCTCCTGCCTCTAGGCAAAGGGAGTATCCCTCCATTGGGAATGTGCTCCCAAAGTCCTTTTGTGCACCAGCGATACATCCTGATTCCTCTGTCAGAGGTCCCTTAGACTGCCCAGGCCTTCTAACTGAGACCCACGTTCAGGGGGTCTGAGTCAATATAATGCTACCAAATCTAGGGTCCATGAGCTCCACCTTGTTCAGGGGAGCTGTCTCTGTGGGTTTCTGCAGCCTGGTCTTATCATTCCTCCCTCTCTGCAACTGGATTCCAGGAGTTCTGCTCAGTGTTTAGCTGTGGGAGTCTGCTTCTATTTCCATCAGCTACTAGATGAGGGCTCTATGATGGCATAGAAGTTAGTTATGAGTCTCATTATCAGGGAAAAGATTTTAAGGCAGCCTTTCCACTGTTGCTCAGATTGTTAGTTGGGGTCATCCTTGTAGGCCTCTGGACATTTCTCTAGAGTCAGTTTTCTATTCAAACTTATAAAGACTCCCTCTATTAGGCTATCTCTTTTATTTTATTTTTATTTTTTTAATTTTTTTTTGCTCTCATCTATTGGTCCCCCAACTCAATTTTACTGGTCCCACATGTTCTCCTCTTCTTCCCTTCTCTTTCTCTTCCCTCTCCACTCACTGCCCCCCACTCCCAATAACGCTCAGGAGATCTTGTTTCTTTTCCCTTCTGTGAGGCACTGTGTATGAATCTCTTAGGTTCCTCCTTGTACCTTAGTTTCTCTGGCGGTGTGAATTATAGGCTGGTGATCCTTTTCTCTATGTCTAAAGTCCATATATGAGTGAGTACATGCCATGTTCCTCTTTTTGTGACTGGGTTACCTCACTCAGGATGGTTTCTTCAATTTCCATCCATTTGTGTGCGAATTTCAAGGTTGTTTCTAGGTTCTTGCTATTACAAATAATGCTGCTATGAACATAGTTGAACAGATGCCTTTGTTGCATGGATGTGGATCATTTGGGTATATGCCTAAGAGTGGGATTGCTGGGTGTTGATTCCCAGTTTCCTGAAGAACCACCATATTGACCTCCAAAATGGCTGTACAAGTTTGTACTCCCACCAGCAGTGGAGGAGTGTTCCCCTTTCTCCACATCCTCTCCAGCATAAGCTGTCATTGGTGTTTTTAATTTTATCCATTCTGACAAGAGTAAGATTGTATCTCAGACTTATTTTGATTTGCATTTCTGTGATGGCTAAGGATTTTGAACACTTTCTTAAGTGTCTTTCAGCCATTTTGGATTCCTCGTTTTACTTATTCTAATAAGCCTCTCAAAAGTAATAGGTATTTTATTTGCCTCATGAAATAAATTAAATTCAATTTAAAAAGTGATATAGGAATATTTTTGTGAGCCAGGTATTAGTTATTTACCATAATATATAATCTTAATAACTATTCATCAAATGAAGAAATAAAATTCAAACTTTAGTGTATTCTCAAATACCCTATAAAGTCCTGATAGCTGTCCCCTCTTAACTCTCTTTATCATTCAGGATTTAGTGTGTGTTGCCTTTATTGTTCATAGATATGTTTTTTTCATAGCTATGTTTTATTATTTAAAACAATTTCTATGTATAAAATGCTTTATTTTGTATTTCTATTATTCCATCTCATTGAAAAAGTAGAAAATTCATAGAATATTAAAAATGAATTGTCTGGTTACTATTGAACTTTAAATGTAAAATTTTCATCTTGCTATTCTTTTATTTATTTCCGTCATTCTTTGCTTAGATTCTCTTATTTTAAAATGTGGTTTTTTTTTCCATTTCATTTAATGCCTAAGCTAACTCATCCTGACATTCCAAAACAATACAAAAAAAAAAAATGAAGAAGCACAAGAATTGTGTGCTTCATGGTTCAAGTAATTTAGAGCCGGCACACTGCTCTTTTCAATCTAGAAATTCTCTCCTATTTTGTTATTTGCTTCTTTTTTATTTGTAAACACATACACGCACATGCACACATGCACACACTCACACACATGCACACTCACATAACCTATGTACTCAAGCTATCCTATATATATATTTCTCTCACTACAAACATTTTGAAGGCAAAATTATTATTTATATCCTTTGCTTTACTTCTCTTTCTCCCTCCTTTACTCTTTTCTTTGCTTCTTCCCTCTGCCACCCTGTTTGCCTCTCTGATGGTCACTTTCTTTTTACCTCTTCTTTTTGTGTGAAAGGGTTCAAGTTCAGGGTGTTTTAGTTGCCAGGCAAGCAGTACATTCTTAGTTCTGTAGTTACCAATAAAGGCCTGTGATTTATTAAACATTGAAGCATTTCTAGCCCATGGACTAGGCAAACCAGTATAGGCAAATCCCTTATATTATAAATCTATTGTTTATTTTGGCCACCTTAAACCATCTCTAAACTCAGTCACTAGATCCAATTACTGAGAGGTATATTTGCATTATCACCCAAATACCTTACATCAAGACTTCATTATCTCCTAGTCAAACTGTTACAATTTTATCATTAATTTATCCCACATTTAGCATCATTCTGTCTACTTCATTGTCAACACTGTAACTAGAATGTACTTTCTAGCTACTAACCCTGACAATTCATGGCAGAGAGTACACAGTCCTTCACTAAGCTGTTTCCCTTTTATCCTATAAAACACATTCAGTGCCCAAGACTCTTTCTCATGGAAAGATGAAGATGTATTCATGATGCCAAAAAGAAGATTTTAGTACTGATAAAACTTCCATCCCATGATTTTCTTTGCTTCTCTCTCTTCATCTCTGTTTTGATGCAAATAAACATGCCTGAAAGTGAAGGCAGTGAAGGGGTAAGAATGGAAAGAAGTGTGGGCCCAGAGAACTGCTCACTAATGAGAAAATTTTAGGTGGCATTTAGATGAATAAATACTGAACGATTTTTGAGCCTTTATACATTTTTAGGCTATTCTCTAATAGACTATGAGTTTTAACTAATGCATCATGCTGTTGCTACAATTGAAATTTTTCACCCATTATCATATTCTTAGTAATTTTCTTAAAACGACACACAAAAGGCTATGCACAATCTAAATGTGACTCATTTTAGCCTCATTCAATCTTTCATATCTGGATAAACCATGTCGTATGCTTCAACCTCAATGCACTAGTTGATATTGTATTAGCTTAAATTCTTGAGAAGCTTATAAAGAACAGTGGGGAAAATCCAAGTGAAGGGAAATGTTTAATTGAGTTCACCTTACAACAACAATTCAACAATGACCCAAAGACACTAGAGCTGAGTAATAATAATGCCCTGAGTAATAATAATGCCCTGAGTAGATTATGGTGAAGATTCAAAACTTGTAAGAGGACAAATCAAGGGTGAGTTTCAAGTTTATAGTTTCTTTTTAAACATGGTGTATAAAGAAGTCAGAAATTCCTCGAGGTAACAAATATCTTGACAGAAAAATACAGTATCTCTAGCTTAGTCATGGGACAGAATTTAAGCAACTGTAGCCAGGAGAAAGTAAAGGATTTATCCTCAGAAGTACATAAATAGAGAATTTTTGTATATAATGCTTTCTAAATCTCTGAGAATGAAAGAAACAAAATGGAGATTTGAACCAAAGTCTGACCACTCAAGTAAAAAAAATTAACCACTATCTAAACTGAAAGCAAAGGAAAGGCAAATTGTAGACAATAGTAAAATTGGTCTTAGTGTCTTCAGAATACAAATCAATGTCCAAAATATAATCCTAAATCATTCAGCATACCAAAACTGAAAATATTATCATTCGTGGTAACAGGAAAGGGAAAATTAATGGAGATGAATTCAACAGTAACCCAGATATTAGGATTAACACTAGGACTTTAAAGCAGAATATAAATACATGCATTAACATGAAGTAAAATACATTTATGTTATATGAGAAGAAAGGACATCTTAGTATAGAAATGTCATTAAAATGACTAGTGGAATTGCTAAAATGAAAATCATGATAATTATAATAAAACATCAAGGAGATCCAAATCAAGGGCATCCCACTTTAGGCAGTTTGACTAAGTCCACATTCTACTTTGCCCTGTGATTGCCTGCCACCCACAGACTTAAAGCTTCTGTGACGGCTGCATGATTGTTCAATTCCTATTTTGATACTCAAATATCATGGCATTAGGTTCTTGATCCAAACATTACTAGTAAAATGATCTTTCTTGGGATTTGAGAATTAGGATAAAGCCATAGTCAGAATGAGTCATGGATTGAAATTAAATGGCATACCCATGCAATATCAGAAGTATGATCTTTCTGGTTATACAAAGTGAGAATCAAACATCTGTAGGGATAAATAGACAAACATACACAAAGCAATTGTGACTGTGGGAATTATTAAGTTCTTTCCATTCCTTAGTTCTATTTAAAATTTCTTTTTCCCTTTAAATATATGTATGCTTCAAGTATGCTAGGAACTGAACCTGTCTTTGTAACAGCAGTACAGTCTATTCACTGTGGTGCCATCTCTCCAAACTCCTGTTAGATCTTTAGAATATACTTCGTTCCCTATGTTTTTGGTAACTTACCATCAGAAGAGTTGCTTAAACCATAATCTATATTTATATTCTTTGGCCTACTTAGAAGGTTTGGATAGGATAATGGTTTGAAGGCTATGTTTTAGAAACAACATGGAACTGAAAATAAACACTCTTGTAGATTCAAAGTAAAGGTCATGCAAGGAGTTAGAGGAGGGGGTAGAAGGACTCAAATGATGTAAACACTGTACTTATATATAAAATTCTCAAACAATATTTAAATGTTAAAAAGTAAAGTTCATGAACATAGTTGAACAGATGTCCTTCTTGTATGAATGCTCATCTTTTGTGTATATGCCTAAGAATGGAATTGCTGGATCTTGAGGAAATTGATTCTCATTTTCCTGAGGATCTGTTCAACAACTATGTTCATAGCAGTGTTATTTGTAATATCCAGAGCCTGGAAGCAACCTAAATGTCCCTAAACTGAAGAATGGATAGAGAAAATGTGGTACATTTACACAATGGAGTACTACACAGAGGAAAACAAAACAAAAATCAATAGAATCTTGAAATTCGCAGGCAAATGGATGGAACTAGAAGAAACCATCCTGAGTGAGGTAGCCCAGTTACAAAAAGACAAACATGGCATGTACTCACTCATATATGGCTTTTAGACATAGAGCAAAGAATAACCAGCCTACAATCCACACTGCCAGAAATGCTAAGAAACAAGGAGGACCCTAAGAGAGACATATATGTTCCCCGAGAGAATGGTAAAAGGACATGATGTCCCAAGCAAATTGAGAGCATGATGTTAGGGAAGAGGGAGTTAGGATGAAGAGGAGGAGAGAGGTGGACATGACGGAGCAGGAAGATTGACTAAGGGAAAGAATAGAGGAGATCAAGAAAAGAGATACCATAATACAGTGAGCCAGTATAGATTTTAAGAGAAATTTGGCACTAGGGAAATGTTCAGAGATCTACAAGGATGACCTCAACTCTCTAAGCAATAGTGGAGAGGCTACCTTAAAAGCCCTTCCCCTATAATGAGATTGATGACTACCTTATATGCCATCCTAGAGCCTTCATCCAGTAGCTGATGGAAGCAGAAGCAGACACCCACAGCTAAACACTGAGCCAAACTCCTGGAATCTAGTTCTAGAGAGGGAGGAGTGATGAGTAAAGGGGTCAAATCCAGGCTACAGAAACTGCTGACCTGAACAAAGGGGGGCTCATGTACTACAGTCGGATAGCTGGAAACCAACATAGGACTGACCCAGATTTCTTTAATGTGGTGTTAGTTGGGAGGACTTTAGGACTTTGGGATCCCATTCCACATATAGGGATATTCTCTCAGTCTAGATACATGGGGGAAGGCCTAGGTCCTGCTCCAAAGTATATGACAGATTATATGTAAAACAAGCTTGTTTCTAATTTAAATAACTATATATATATATATATAAGAAAGTAAAGGCCATAAATTCAAAATGAAATTAAGGACAATATAATAAACATCCATGTGAGAGACCTCGTCTACATAACATCCTATAAATGACACAGTTTAGGAATAAACTGCCAGATGCGATTAAATTGACTTTCTAGTAGTTCCACAGTTTGGAGAAAATATGCCCTACCATGAAAATATGGGCCACAGAAAAGAGAATCCACAGGAAAAAAATGTTACGATTGTTGTGGTTTTTCATTTTGTCTAGTTAAAGGGATTTCACTGACTAAAGAACTAATGTATCTGACATAAAGCCAGGCATGTCTCATATCAGGTTATCAGAATTCAATCTTCTAACCAACATCTTTGTACTTATATGTTTCTTTCAAGGAGACTTCTGTTATCATTTGGTTTCCTGAGTAGCTTCCCAATAATATAAGCAGACAGTCAAGGCATATTTTGTATAAGCACTATATATAGTTAAAGTAGATGTGAACCACAAGAGTTCATTTTATACTAAGATATAACATTTATTGGAGATACATACAGCTCACAGGGAAAAGATTGATACTGCATTTTAAATGGATTCTTATAACACCTTTACTCAAAGAAATGCAATGGGAAGCAGCTATGGAATTATTATAACAGTAAGCTATGCATTGTGCTCTATTTTAAATATATAATTTAGAACATCTTCACATTTGTTTACTTTTCTAATGACTTTAAAGAATTGCAAATATAGCCTTCAAGTATCTGTCAACTTTAGGAAATTTTAATTTTCTGCATTTGTATAGATTTTATGGTAGTATATGATAAAATAGAAATATATGCACATTTTGTGTATTAATGGCATACCTAACATTTCCATTTTGTCACTATTTCTACCACATGTGGTTCACCTAAATATTTTCTAAGTTATTTTAAATCTCAAAAATATCTAAGCATAATTAGAATATCAAGTTTAAAGCTATGTTGCTTATACATAAATTATGTTTCATATTATGAGCTGATGAAAGTTAATGAGTTCACAATAAGGTAGACACTTTGCAATCAATGAACTCTTTATGGTATCGTAAAACAGAACATAGTATCAGATAGGAAAGGATAAAGCTTTAGTAAAACACAGGACAGTACCTTCCGAGAAAGACACTGAGTTCCTAACAAGTCTTCTAGACAATAAGTCTGTTATGTCATTGTATGTGGTAAATATTTCAGATGGTGGTATTTCAGATTAAATGTAAATAACAAAACTTGCTCAACAGCATTGATTTTTTGATCTGAATAATCAATGAATATTTGGAATGTTTTATAATACTTTCTTACGATTAATATATTTGTTTTAGGTAGCAGCCATATACAAGCCTTGCATTTTCTTAAGATATGACAAGTCAAAGTTACAAAATATGCATGCATAAATATACTTGAACATTCCCAAGGGAAGCAAAAGAATAGATATTGTAATAATTTTCAATTCAAAGCATAATAATTAACTGTGCATTTATTTTGAGACAAGAAGACAAATATGTTCTATGTACTCTACCTTAGCCTGTTTGGTACTGATAAAGAATTTATATTCACAAAGGAATTCAAATAGACGAATGAGGACTTATTTCTACCACTGTGTCATCAGACATGTGCTCTAGCAAGTGTAATCAACCTAAAAGTTTTGTCACATTGTGTTTTAAGTAAAAAGATAAGAAAGGAAAGCCAAAAGATTTACAAAACAGTTGATTTTTGTATACTGTGTCTCAAATCCATACCCATACCAATATATGTTAATAGTATGAGAAAGGACTAAAAGTAAACCTCAATGAGTTACTAAATAAGAAGTCAGCATTTAAATTATCATTTTCTCAAACATTTACAAACTAGCACTCTGCACAAACTGGTCATTTCTGGAAAACAAAACTTCATGTGAAGGATTAAGAGCACTTAATAGGAATGCTAAGATACTATAAAGCTAAACTGAAAGACTAAAAGTATCAATAGATCAATGGAGGCTTGGCGTTGCACTGGCTAATTGTTGTTTAATAAGTTACTGATTTTGTTTTAAAAGCCAGTGGGTTTTTTGGACAGGACAAGTTATTCCAGGAAACCTTCTTTTTCTCTGGAGGCTGTGGCTATCTAAGGGAGCCTGGGGCCTCTTTCATCATGCATGGGAGAGGGATGATTAAGCCCCACTCTTCACTGAGGACCTGACCAGTTAATGGGTACTTAGAGACTCTCTAGAATTTTTCTCAGTGATGTAGAAATGGGCATGTTGTCTACATTCTGATCAATATCCTGATACTCATGCTTATGAGTGACTTTAAGTAAATCAGTGGATAAAAAAGAGAAACATTGATATAGGCATGTTGGGAGAAGAAGGGTTTCAGTGGAAGAAAAAGGAAGAGTTAGGCCTACTCAAAATTCTCCAAACTCAGTACATATATGTAAAATAGTTGAAGAGTTTTAAAGCAAAACTACTTCATAAACCACTTCCAAATACACTACCATATTTACCATATTATCAAAAGCTATGAAGAGTACTGTTTCTCCAGCACCCTTGTAGTGAGCATTTATTTGAGATTAAAAATAAAGTTAATAGGAAAGAGGAGTATCAAATGTCATTGCTTTGGAATTGCACTGAGCACACGAAAACTTAGTTGAGTATAGGTAAATTTTTTTTTCTATGTCTTCAATAAATAGTTAAAACTCATAACCATAAGAAAATGTTTAATTTGGGCTAAAAAAATTTTCATGATTTTATCATTTGTGTGTGTGTGTGTGTGTGTGTGTTTAACCAAACAACAAACAATGCCCAAAACAAAAATAAAGCATAAGTGACTAAGTAAATAAGCCATTTTTATTTAGGTGTTCACCGTGAGGATACTAATTAGTTAATGTGTGCATAATTACACTAAAGTTCTAAATTAGCATTGGTCCTTGTTGTAAAATTTAGGCAAGCAGAAAAGTTCAGCTACATTAACACATATTAATTGCCATAATGACTTGCTTTTAGGTAACCTGTTTCATTCTAAATAAAAGAAATGATACTGAAAAATACCAATTAATGAATTTACCAGTGATTTCATATAAATGTGTGTTTGTATATACTCCTTCTCATCATATATGGGTTTGCACTTTGATTCTTATTTTAGTCTATTAACATAAGAATGTACATTCTAATTATAATCATTTCTGAAGTTGCAAAGGTGAACAAGCTGTCCTATTCCTTGCTGCTATTTTTTATTTATTTATTCATTCATTCATTTATTCATTCATTTATTTATTTTTATTCACTCAATGTTTGACCAATAGTGAAAGCTTGAAAGCAAAATATTTCACTATGGATCGATTTCTTTAAATATAAGTACACAAGGTAGTAGACAATGCTGTGTATGAAAGAGAAATAATTCAGGCAAGGCACTGTGTGATGAAATTTTAATTTTATTCTACTCTGTTAATATTAAAAGACAAAAAGCTTCTTTTCCATTATCTCATCTTATGCAGTTTTGCAAATCAAACCTGGTACTCACACTCATGCTGTCACTGATAATGGATCTCATGTCAAAGTAAAAGAGCAGAGAGGACCTGATAATAAGCACAATTATTAAACATCAAAAATGTAGATCAAAGTGGATTTCCTGACTTTTCTATATGCAGTCACTTCACAGCATTTCATATCATGTGGCCCTGATGGGATATATTAATTTTCTCCATTATAAAAATGATGTGATTGGCACATTTCAGTTGGAAGCTGATGATAAGTAGAGTTATTATTTCCATCTTATTTTAATGGTTTGCATGTCTCTCTCTCTCTCTCTCTCTCTCTGTGTTTGTGTGTGTGTGTGTGTAAGCATGCATGCACTCATATGCCAACAAAATATATACCCCAGGCTCATGATTTTAGCTTCAGAGCTGATAGAAAACCCTCAGGGAGATATTAACCTCAATATGAAGGATGGGCCAAAGAAAGGGTTTTATTTCTTTCAGATAGTCCAATATTTCCTCTGTCTGGGGAACACCCGACCTATCTTTGGGGTACTGAATTATCTCATATGGAACCTGGGAGTATACTAGAAACTTGCCAACCTGAATCATTTCAATAAGTCAAGTAACTGCATTTCTACCATTGTCCCTGGCTTCTCTACCTGCCTTTTTCAAAAATCTTCCCTGAAGCACTTTTTCTGTGGCATAATTTGCATTTTGTTTTTATGTCAAATGTTGAATAGAAATCATATGTTAGGTATTCCGTATTCAGTTCCTAGAGCCTGAATTATGATATGAAATTTTGTCTTTTACTTAGGCAGTACATTAGAAAAATATTCCAATGACACAGGAACTCATACTCTTAATACCAACTTGAATTAAATTATTGCTCATAATAGAAGAAAAGGAAATGTTTTGGATTTATTTGCTTATTTTAAGTCCTGAAAAGACAGATTTTCATTAATTAAATCTTTAGAGTTATAAATTTAGGCCACTTCTCAGCCAAATAATGAGAGCAAATATTTTTCCTTATTTGCTATGAAGATTTTGAACATATTCGTTAAAAGGGAGGGAAAATAGACCATTTGTAAAAGGAAAAGGGCAAGCCCATATGCACAATGACAGATGGGACCTAGTCGTAAAAATAAAAATACTTCTCTTGATTTAAAAAAAAAAATGTCAATTAAAAAAGGCAAAGCATTTTCAAATTAGTGATTTAAAAATCATTTCTTAGCACAAAATTTAAAGTATTTTAAGGTTTGGAAATAACCAGTCAGTATTTACAACTTTATAAAAGATAATTTTGGTTTGTTTTAGCAGTTCAGTCCTATTGAAGATATTCTTATTCCTTTATAACATGGCTCTTCTGCTCTTGTTAGAAGATAAGTCGTTTCCCAAACATTGTTTTTAATGTATGGTTAGGCTAGTTTAAGGCCATATCATTAAGAAATATAATATATGGATTAGTCAATTAACACACTTCATTTTTTCCTCTGTGGTATACATAGGCTCTGAACCTAGAACACCTGTCAGAGTTGTTGTTTAACAGTTAGATACAAGTTTCTGGAGCTTAATTTGTCCAGAAAGAAATAATTTTATAGCATGTTCCTCAAGGGAGAAAATATAGATGAAGGCTTTGAAATGGAAAGTCTCATCAATAAATTATGGTCAATATCATAGGCTTAGAAAGTGGGTAGTGGTTTCTATAATGATTGGTAAACACTGTTACTGAGACAATTGTTAAAGGACAAAGTCATAAAAAAAAGAAAAAGAAAATTAAATGGAAGAAAATACTAGAATATATTGAGTGGAAGCAGATGTGTTAATATCATAGATTCACCACTGTAATTATTCTCTAAACTACAAAATGTATGGATTTTATGGAAAAACAAAACAATTAATATTAATGTAACTATAGCTCCTGTGACAAAACCCTACTTATTAGAAAAAGAATAAGGAACTTATAATCACATTATATTATACTATATTGATATATTGGCAGACTGTACTAATGGAGATTTTGGAAAATGACTGCTTAAGCCTAAATCGAAATACACCATATCATACCTTGGCTAATTTAGGAATTGTTGGACCTTTATGTGGCTGTTTCCTCACCAGCACAAATGGACTTGGAACAAACATTTCATAGTTTTCTGCAAACAACCAAATGTATTAGCTATTTTATATATTTAAAGCTATGACACATTTAAACTTGATGGTTGTTAAACAATTATTATTAAAGAAAATATACTCAGAAAAATCTACAGATTAAATACCCTAGTAGCCCTAGTTTTTTTGAAAAATTTAAAATTGACTTAATTTCTTTCATAATACATATCTCCCTCCTAGTAACCACTGGGGAAGCAAGATGTAAGGTAACAATAATAGAAATGGATTAATTTAATTGTAAGAGCTAGTTAGTAATATGCCTGAGCCACTGGTCAAACAATTATAATTAATATTAAGCCTCAGAATGATTATTTAATAAGCTGCTGTGGGGACTAGTGGGAAGTAGAGAAACTAGTACAGGGGGACCAGGCAAGACAGAGAAAAGCTTCCATCTACATTATGTATTAATTATAAAAACAAATTTTTAACATTATATATATATATATATATATATATATATGATGATATGACCACAATACAAAAGAGTATCTTTTGAAATTGTAGAAGTGCTTAGAAACTAAACAAAATATACTTAAACAAAAAGATAACAAAAGAAATAAAAAAGTAAAATTAAATCTTCTCAAAACACATGAAAATAGATGTACAGCATTCTAAAAGTAATCACAAAAGTTTTGAGCGAAGCTTATAGCAATAAGTGGTTACAAAAGAATGCTTTCAAATAAATAATCTGATGCAAATAATTATTTCTCAAGAAACTAGAAAAGTAATAACAACTAAAATCCAAAATTAGTGAAAGAAATAATATAGGTGGAAAAAGAAGTACGTAAAGTAGAAATCAAAAACTAAGGAAATGAACAGTATTTTTTAAAAAACAAACTAAAATCAAACATTTTCAACATTAATCACAAAAAGATTAAGACCTATATCTAGGAAATCTAAGATGAAAAGGGAGGCATTACAACTCAGAGAATGAAAACATAGTTGGGAAACTAAATCAACCTATAAGAAAGTCTATAAGAAAGGTACTGATCAGGATACATATAATCTAACAAAAGTGAACCATGAATGTCTAGAAAATTTAAACAGAGCAAAAGTGGGTAGGAGATTGCATCAGGGATAAAGTATCTCCTTACCATAAAAATTTTAGACCAGATGTCTTCACTGCTGAATTCTAGGAGAGCAACACCAATTCTTAAACTACTAAAAATTAAAATGGAGAATCCATTTGAACACAGTCTTTGAGGTAAGAATTACTGAATATCCAAATCAGAAATGGACAAAATTAGAACATATGAGTATCAGAGTTCGGATCCCTGAAAGTCACATTAAATATCCATTGGGTACAATGGTCAACCAACAATTCCTGCAGCTGGTTACTTAGACTAGGCATATTAGCAAGCTCTGAATTCAAATGAGAGACACTATCTGCCTCAATAAATAATGTGGAAAGTGATGGAGGAAGACTTCCAATGCCAACCCTAGACCTCCACATGCAAATGTATGTATATGTGTACTTACACCCATACACATGCTAACACACAACACACACAAAAATAAACAACAAACAAATGCTATCAAATAATAATCCGTACAAACAAAGATGCAAATATTTTCAACTAAATCTTAATGATCAAACCTAGTAACACATCAAGAAGAACATTCAGAGACAGGGTTGGAGGCCCATAGCTATAATCCCAGAATTCCAGAATAGAGGCAAAATGATCAGCTACATAGTGAGTTTAAGGCCATCCTGGGCTACAGTAGACCCTGTCTTACAAAATAACAGAAATAGATTATTCATATCATTCTTTTAGCATGTTTACATAGGATTTAGGTCAGGTCAAAAAAGGATAAGCCAACATTCTGAAATCAATAAATTACATCAATAGAATAAAATGTCAAAATTATATGATGTCCCTTGGAGGCCTGCTGTTTTGTGACAGAAATGGAAGAGAAATATATTTGGGGGAGAGGAGAAGTAAGGAATGGGACTGGGAGGAGTGGAGAGAAGGAAACTGCAGTTGGGATGCATTGTATGGCAGAATGCATTTTTTAAAACTACATGATAATCTCAGTAGGTGCAGAAAAGCATTCTTAAAATTCAGTAAATACTCCTTAAAAATAAAATCTCTGTATTAATTAATATATCATAGTAAAGGCCATTTATGACAACCCTTGTTTGACATCATATAAAGAATATGGCTGATCTTACTGTTTTTCTTCTAAGATGTAGAAGACAAGGACATCTACTCTCACTAAACACAATCAACACAGTCTTGGCATTTTTATACAGTAATTAGGCCACAGGGAATGATATAAGGCATGGCAATAGAAAAGGAAGAAAAATTATTCCCATTTTCTATGTATAGTAAAACTTAAATACCACATCAAAAGCCTATCAGGACTGATGAATAAATTCAGGAAATATGAAAGGTTAAAAATCATTAAAAAACTGTCTCCATTTTATGTATTAGTATTACATTTGCTCAGAGGGAAGCCATGAAATGAAGCCACTCACAACAGCTAAAAATAAAATGGTAAGACAGGGAGTAAATGATCTTCACAATGAAAACTACAAACCTCCAACAAAACAAATAGGAGAGAGAATAATTGAAGCAATTTCAATATTCGTTAATTAGAATTAGTATTATTCATATTAAACTATCTATTAAGGGCCGGAGAGATTGCTCTTTGCTTAAGAGCACTGGTTGGTCTTACAGAGGACCCAGGGTTTGATTCCCAACACCTACATGGTGGCTCACAACAATGTGTAAGTCCAGTCCCATGGGATCTGGTACTTTCTTATGGCCTCCATTGGTATTAGTCATGCACATGGTGCACAGACATGCATGCAGGTGAAACACCCATATACATTTACTAAATATTTCAATATATATATTAATATCTAAAGGAATTTATATATTTGAGGAAGTATCCACTAAGGTAACATTGACATTTTTCATATAACTACAAAAGCAATCACAAAATACGTCAAATAGCCACATCAATATCAAGATTAAAATCAGCTCTAAGAATGGAAATATCCCAATATTTGATATCAAGACATATTCTAGCGATATAGTATCCAAGACAGCACGGCAGTGATACTAAAACTGACATTGATCCCATGGAGTACAATCGAGGCACTAGAAATAAAGACATATTTGTAGCTAAATAATTCTCAGCAAAGAGACCAAAAAATCATATATTAGAGAAGGAACAGTTTAATAAATAATGCTCTATATTCACATGTACAAAAATGGATTAATGATGTGATGTAAATGTTAGATTTCAAACAATGCAATGACTAGAAGAAAACATAAAGAAAATTCTTCAAGCTATAAATATAGGCAATGATTTTTATAAGACCCTCCGAAGCGACAACAACAGCAACAGATAGATGAGTTTAAATGATTCATACATCACACTTTGGAGTGTATTCCCAATGAAATGAAATTAGCAAACCAATGATACACCCTTCATCTTCAAGGTTAGTTGCAGCATTTATCAAGAGAGAAGATTAGCATATGTGCTTGTAATGTATGAGTAGATAAACAAAATAAAATATGTGTAACTTGAAACAAAAAAAAAAACTAGAAAAAAAGGAGCTCAATGTCTCTAAAGCTAAATATCAAGGAGAATGAAATGCTTCATTAGATCAGTATTTATTTTGTACATAAGTGTAAATAACACACTGTCTCTCATAAAAATCCATGATTATTGAGTAGAAATACAGAAGTTGAATTCAAAAATAAGGTACATTGGGTGGTGTAATCATCTAATTCCAGTAACTTGGAACTGTTAAAGTGAAGAAGGAGAATCAAAATATTAAGATTCTGTCTCAAAACAGAGTAAAAAATAGAATAATATAACAATACAAAGGGGTCAGGATGTATTCAAGTGCTAAAATGCTTGCCTAGCACACACAATATGAGGGTTCTCTTCTTGGTTTTGCAAAATAAAATGTCAAGCTCATTCCACGGTTGGGAAAAATTTTAAACTTGTCATGCCTCCACAACTTTTCATCAGTTAGTATTATCATCCAGAAAGAATCTCAGATGACCTGAGAGGAGAACATTTGGGGATATTTTGGGTTATTGTCTGGATTGCTTTCATGGGGTGGGACGACTTATAAACTGAACAGTCCCACTTTCTTGAGGAAGGATCTTGGAGTATATTGAAGGGATAAAGGAGAGTGGGTAGCATGGATGAATTCATTCCTGTGTCCGGTTCACAGATGTATGACCAGCTGCTTCAAATTCCTGTTGCTTTGACTTCCCTTTAGTATTACTTCCAGTGTTTGAGACAAAGTAAGTAATCAATAAATATATGTGGATGCATGAAAAAATATCAGTTTCAATAGTTGATGAATGGGTTTCTGTCAAAGGATATCTTTTACCTCATCAATTTATAAGCTCAAGAAACTTCTAATTGCCACAACATACATGACTAATCCATCCTCTAAAATTAGCTAGAGTAAAACATTTTTATTTTTGGTGTGGCACTTTGATGGTACATCAGTGCACACAATATCTACCATTATCATGAAATGCCTTTATTTTCAGCCTTCTCTCAGTATAGATGGCTTATTCATTTCCTTTAGAGAAAACTAGAAAAAGTACTCTCAGAGATTAAGTGGGTAGTAGTGTACTTTTCTCTTCTCATTTGAGGTGGTGGTTTCTGCATACTTCTGTAATGTGATTAAAATCTCTCTCAGGCCATATGATCAAATTTCAAATGGAAGGCCTGGAAACAATAGCTCTGGACACAAGTTTGCTCTTGGAATGTGAGTCTGCAGATGGCATCACAGGAAGAATTCAAAAATTACAACTTGATTGTAGGCATTTTCTTTTTAAACATTAATAATGGTTTCTTGGTTCTGTTTCATCCTAATAACATTCTAATGATGTCAATTAAAAGACACTCACATGCACCCTCAAGGACTTAGCTAGTCACAGTCCAAGAGAAGTATTTATCTTTTTACAAAAAAAAGAGAGAGAGAGAGAGAGAGAGAGAATTCACCTCCAGACTTCCCGTTGAAGCCCAAGGAGACTATGGCAATCTTCTTTTTGTTATCTTTGCAGTGCTGTAATTGCTTGGTGTGAGAAAGAAGCAATTTCTTCTGAGTAACTCATATCCCTAACTCCTTTAAGTGCTTTTCATCTCAGATTAAATATTAATTTGAAGTATGTCTGTGCTTATTTAGTGCAGCAGGTCCTATTCACAAACTGGTAGCACACATTTTCAGTGTGCAGCACATGGAGATATGCACTATATCGATTTTTCCACTAGGGGCCACTATTTTGGAATGGCTAATCGACCCTACTGCCCTTTTCATGCATGATGTTCTATGTGTTTCTTTATCCGAGTGAATGTATAAAGCCTGGACAGCTCAATTTTAAAATACAGAAAATTTCCCTGATATCTTAAAAAACAAAACAAGCACCCCAATCAAATCATGGGTATATCGAGACCAGCATCAGCCATTAGGTTTTAAGTATATTACACTCTGAGAAAAGCCCGGTTATCCTATGTAATATAAATGGTATGGTCTATAAAATAGGCATACATCTACACAACTTATCAATCTATATTTTCTGGAGTGCCAAGTAAACTTTAGTTACTTACATCTCAACTGTAAGGTTTACGTATATGTAACTTTAATATTTATGATTATAAATGGACCTCATGAAAAATACACTTTCATGAATTGTGAATGATAAGCATAATAAATAACTGAATTTCATAATGGCATTTAAAGCAGTCATTTGACTACAATGACTTCATCTAGATTTCTGCTCAGTTTTCTTCTGTGAGAATGTCATAAGAATAAAGAACATTAGTTTAATCTGACTCAATTTGTCTTTAAAGTGAAAGAATCAGTCATTTCCTATTCTTTACCTGTTGGATCATGAACTGACTTCCATTCTTTGATTTACTCAGAAATGTGTAAGATCTGTATTTGTTTTATTGACCAAAGGGGACATTAAACTCTTTCACCAGTCAAGTTTTAGCTAAGTTTTGCAGCTCATGGTATCCTATGCATGGCACTCAATCAAATACTTATTGAACTGACATTAAGGTTAACAACAGTGACCGAACTGGTTAGGTAGATCTGGATTTCTCTCATCAGCTTCATAGATAAGTAAGGACTGGTTGTTCTTCTAGTGCTTTCTCATATTATAATGGTTTCTTGGACCTGCCATGACCATTTCCTGATTCCTTTAACCCTTGACTTTTTATACACTGGCTATTTTTAGAACATTGTTAATTCAGAAGTATTACATTGAGAAGATAGGAGGCCTAAAGGACTGAAATTCCAGAAATTCTTATGTAAATCTCTGGAGTTCCTCAGTTGTGATTTAGGAGACAATGACTAACTATAACCATTTAAAGCTAAGTATCCATAAAACATCACAACAGAACTAGCTATAGTTCAATGCAATATAGGATTATTTAGTTGTTTTTAATAAAGGGATTTGAGTACCCAATAAAGTGAGACATGACATTGTGAGTCTAAGTGGCCCAATTACCCCACAAACAAAGTATTGTATCTCCAGTATGGGGGAAAATAAAGAGGTGTTTATGGACAAGTTATTTGTGAACGGACAAGTTGTTGTAAATAAAATGAATTAATACAGAAAGATAACAAAGTTAATCTTTCTTTTTTCTTGTTCCCTGGAGGCAACCACTACCTTGAAGTACACACATTAAATTGCTAGTTCAATACTAGCAGGATAAGAATGCTTTAATGTAAGACCCCCCCCCCCACCTCCATCATAGTGAACAGTTTGTAAAACAAAGCCTCATCAGAAGAATTTGACCTAAGGCAAATTTTTGGTCCTGGTAGAAAATATGGCATCCTGAACTGTCAGGAAGGTTATTAATTGATAACTGTCTAAATCTGGGCCCAGGAGTCCAGAATCATACATCATGATTACCTAATGAGAGAATTTCTGATAAAGAACAAGGACATACCATTGCCCCTTTCTATAAGAGTCGAACCATGTAGGGCTTGTCAGTCACCTGGGTATCAAAATGTCTCTCAGGAAAGTTGTCTGTTCCAGAGATGTTAAAAATAGTATAAAGCCTACTTAAAATGGAAGTCTGCACAATGGTCTCTTAGCTCATTGTCCATTCTCTCTCCTAAAGCATGTGCAGTCTCTATAGTCATCGTTCACTTTCGTTCCTTGAGAGTGCTACTGCTTCACACTGTAACAAACTCTGAACTTCGTTTGTGTGTTTGAATTCTTCAGACAGAGATCACAAGGACTAGGGAGTTAAGGAGAGGCCAGACAGATCTTGGTGACAGGTATGTATTTTTATTTTTCAATTTCTTAATGACATTCCACAGTTTTTGTTTATTTGTTTCCAGTTGTTATCTCTTTTTTGGTATTCTCTTGCTCATGTCTTCACCTGGATATCATCAGTTCTTCCCTTAGGCTTCATAGAGGCACTCAAGATCACCCAAACTGCATCAACCCTCATCATTCTGGATTTTAAGTAATTTTATATAAGAACTCCTGTAACACTGTCGTTCAATTTGTGTACTTATTTCTATGCTTGGTATGTGTTTATTGGTAGGATTCAAACAGACTAGGATCCAAGGGGTAGAGACCACATTTGTCTAATTCACAACTTAACATGAACATGGTTCCTTACATATAGCAAGTTCAATAAGTATTTGTGGAAGAAAAAAATAACTATAATTTGACAAGTAATAATACCCATAATGCAATTTATCGTGAACATAATTCTAGCAACATACTTTCATTTTCCATTCAAACCATACATGTGGCATTCTGTAAAAGGAAAACAACTTGAAACCATGTGTAATTAAGAAAAGTCACACCGTATGCTGTATAGGAACCTAAAGCACTAAGATATATACATTTTTTTTTAAATTTTATAGATGATATAACCATGTTCCCACAAATTTTAATGTTTTAAAAATCTTAATTGGCACTAATTGCACTATTTACATGTTAATGATCAACACCTGGCCCCAGCTGGGTATAAAGAGGCTGACAATGTTTTTCTCTCACCTCCCTGGCAAGCAACTAAGCATATGCAATTTTAAAGAGACCTGCTTGCCAGAAATAACACATTCATAATTGGTAGGACAATGTGAAATTAGTTCACACGTTTCACCATTCTCAAACAAATGCATAATATTATTCATGTTTAAAAGCTTTATGACTCAAAGAGGACCTTATTTCCTACACTTGGTGATTATTCACAATCATTAAATTATTCCTGTCAATGAATGTGCCAGAAACCAGCTAAATAGGAGCCCAAGTAGTCTCCTGTATTAAAGGACCAGTTCCTGCCTTAATCCCTTGAAAAATCATAGTTTCCTTTGAAGCCATTGAAAATCTATAATTAAATATGGTAATTTCCTGCTTCCTGTATCCTATGATATTTTGAATCACTATAGTTTTGATTGGATTGCCCCCTACAAACCCAAAACCAATTAAGAGGTATTGAAAAGTGATTTCCAATAACAAAGATTTTTGAGTCATAAAATGATTCTTGCTAGAATTTGGCATATCATTATCTGTGCCCCAATAGTTGTTATTAGTGAAAGGTGAAAAACAAGAGAACAAGTCTTGAATTATATTTGTTCATAGAATTACATTTTACCAGTTGACATAAGAAATATGATACTGCTATTTTATTTCTAAAGAGAGACAAACCAACCATTATGTCTACAATGTTGCTCAGCAATAAACAGCTGAGGTGAACAAAACAGGCTCAAGGATCACACTTTCATACAACTGTGTTAGGGAGGAAAATGCTACTGTATTGAGTGATATCAAAAGGGAGATTAGCTCAAAAGAGAGGAAAGAGTTTATAGTCAGGAAAATCTGTAGAAAACCATGTGTAGGGAAGATGAGAAAAAAGATAGCTGTCAGCTACTATGTGCCAGGAAACATGAAACCTACTTTATCTCATTTAACTTATTCAAAACCACATTTATAGACCAATGATATGGTAATATGTGATTTCTACTTTAAGCTACATTCTAACTTGAAGGAGGGAAAACAAAAAGATAATGAGAGAAGGATAATATCAGCCAAGAGAAGACTTTCATTAAAGTGTACTGTGCTGATATTACTGCAGTAATGAATATTTTGAGAAGCCATGCCAAGTAACATCAAATAAACACTAAAGGAGGTGGCAGATGATATTTCCAATCAGGAGATATCTTTTAGAATGGCTAGAAAGGGCAGAAGTTTAAGTCAAATGAGTTACGATTTCTGCTTTTCAGGGACTGATTGAGTAAAAGGAGGTGAGCAAAGAAATGGGGTCAGTGATGTTTTGTGAGTAGAGTATAGTGAGGAAATGACAACGTCTTGGGCAGAGTTTCTATATATTAACTACTCAATAATGCCATGCTTACAAATATACTGTATTTGCACATTTTTGTGGAAACAGAACTCTCACACATATATAGTGGGTAACAGAATCACTCCAGCAGTTGAGGAAGTTAACTTCACGATTTTGGCAAGATTTGTCAAAATTAAAAATGCATAGATTACAATAAATTTTGCTTCTAACAACTGAAGTGGATAATGGGCTGCACATCAAAACTTTAGTACTCCTAGAAACACTAAGTGAATTAAACTTACTGTAGTATTCATCAAGAAACTACAAGAGTTTGGATCTTAAGTGCCCATCCCCCACCCAAACCATGTACTGGATATTTGTCCCTGGAAGGACTTAATTAGGAGGTGGGAAAACTTTTAAGAGATGGGGTCATTTCTAGTCAAACCACCACAGGAAAGAAAGGGCTTATTTCACTCATAATTCCATATAACAATTCACCATCCAAGGAAGTGTTGCCACACACCTTTAATTCCAGCACTGGGGAGGCAGAGACAGGCAGATAAAAGACAGGGTCTTATTTAGGGGCTTCAGATCACTGGTGTGTGACCATGAAGAGAATATTAAGAAACTGACTCGGTTTTTTTTTTTTGTTTTTTTTTTTTCCCCAACGAAACAGTGAGCAGATTTTCTTCACCACACATGGCTATCCTGATGTGCGTCCAGTCGTGGGTTCAAATCAAACAGTGCCAGTTGGAGGATGGAGTCTCTAGATGTGTCAGTTAAAATAAGTCTGTTCTCTTTACAAGTTTATTAACAGATATTTTGTTATGGTGAGCTAACTACCATAGTGGCACTAGAATACTATAAACATATATTTAAGCATTTGGTAACTCCGCATCAGTTGAATATAATGGCCTTTAAAACCCTTAGAAGAAGGCATGGCTCAGCCAGCAATGGAGCCTGCTGCCAAGTTTGAGACTTTGGTTAATGCACTCAGGAAAGAACTAAAGCCTACAAGTTGTCCTCTGACCTTCACATGTGAGTGCATGCTCCCCTAAATAAAAACAGAAAATATGAAATATAGAAAATACTCTTCTGTTTATTTAGTTTTAACCTACTGAGTTCAGTAAGTACTTTCTGTATTTACATGGGTTTATGGTCATCCACTGGGATATGGAAACTCTACCCATGGCCACACTCCCAAAGAAAAAAAAACAAAAAACAAACAAACAAAAAAAAAAAAAAAAACCAGACTCTTCCTGCTCCAGATGCTAACAACAGCCAATAGCATTCCAGCTAAGGGATGGGGCCTCAAAAGCCCCACGTTCACTCCAAATTTTAAGTTTCCTGTATTTAGGCCATAGAATTTCCTCCCTAAAAATCTTATGTGTTAAAAGCTTTCCTAGGATCCAAGCAAAGCTCAGAAATGGGGCTTTACAGGATCATGAGGGTTCTGAAGTCACTGACAAATTAGCACACGGAGGGATGCAGAAATCGAAATGATAGACAGGATAGGAGGTAGGGCTTGGCTAGAAGAAGCAGGTCTCTGAGAGAAAGACCTCTGAGGTGTCTTTTCTATCTCTTTCCTCCCTGTCCTCCACATGTGAGTTACTTTGCTCCAGCAAATGCTGTGTTCCAGAACGTTCAGCATTGTTCCCGGCCCAGAGCTGTAGTACTGAGACCTCACAGATATTTTTCAAAGTGATAAAATAACTAACTGAAAATACTCAGCCTGACAGGAATTTACCCAGTAATTACTGTGATTACCTGAAGACAGTTCAAAACTTTTAGAAATGCTTTGTGGGAGGCATTTGGAAAAGGGTGGAATAACAAACCAGAGTGCCCTAGGATGCTATACCTACAGATTTTTGGGCAATTCTGGTGAGGTCTCAGAACAGGATATCAATAGAAATGTGGACAGTAAATATTCTGATCACTTTCAGATGAACTGAATATCAGTTATGCATATTGCATCACGGTTAAACTTTGTTCTATATTTTATCATTGGCCTTGTGACTCGTGTGTTCTTCATCTCTTTCCCTCCCCGCCTTCCTGTTCATTTTTCTTCTAAACTGCCAGGACCACCACACCCATATGTGGTATATTTGTTTTTAGATCTACATTTATCCTCCCTTGTACTTTCTGCATTCTTAGGGTACCATGTCAGTGAATTCCACTCTTTCTTTCTCCAGAGAAACATCACTGACTTCCTGCTCTTTCTTTAGCCAGTTGGTTACCATTTCCCATGTTCAGCAGCTCTGACCTTCCATAATTTGTATGACTAAGTTCCAATGTTAAACATATTTGTCTTAATTTCTATTATACCTTTTCAGTTTATTCTCCAAATGACACAGGAAAGCAACCTAAAAAGCTGTGATTAAGGGTGGTGGAGAGAAAGGTCTGACTGGCAATGATTGTCAGGAATAATGCCTGTTTTGGACCTGCCTCAGCTGAAACAGAAAGTAACTTCCAATGCCAGGACTGTGGTAAACAAGCCTTAAATGGGTTTAACATTTTCACTAAATCAAGAAAGGAAATAAATTATTTGTCTTGATGCGATATACTCAATGATTCCATCAGCAAGTGCTCCAAACTATTAATTAAATGTCTAAAGTAGTCCTAACCAGTACTGAAAGTAAATGCTAGCATCAGTAGTAATGCATAATCAATTGAATGTATTTATGACTGTTTCCTCATTATTTCCTAATGAGGAGTTCTAGAAGCTATTCATGGTTGTAGATGTCTGGCAGGCTACTACATCAATACATTGGGTCTGTCAGAGTGAGCTCAGGGTTTTAGAGATGCTTATTTGTATACTTCATGAAGCCAATAGCCATAGAAGAAAGAGTTTGCTCTGTGTCATCCATCACATCATATCCTATACATTATGGAACAAAACTGTGAAAGTGTTCTTCAAAATTCATAACAAAAACATTCTGTTTAGCATCATGAACAAAAAGTATTGAAGGAACTTTCCTAAAACCTAAATAAACTCTGTGAAAGCTGGGTGTTTCTATTCCAATGTTGATTTCATTTTACTGCAAAAGATAATGTTCTAATTGGGACTTTGCAAAATTCTAGATATTAAATTTAAATGACTATTGTCCTTTGAAATAGTTGCCAACAAAGTCATGGGAAGAAACTAAATAGATTCTTTAAAACACCATCAGTATTTTAGGTATAATTTTCAATAATAAAAGAATCTTTGTTAATTAAAAAAGTACTTTAGGTGATAAAGAAAATTTTATATAAACACTGCACTCGGGGAAATAAAACTGATTTAAGGCACTGTGACTACTTAGTTTATTTTGAGGTGAAGCTCATTTGAAAGTGAATAAAAGTATATTCTCATATTATAAAAGAAGAATTAGGTTTAAAGTTTTCAAAAAACAAAACAGCATATTTGTGTTTATTATCAAATATTTTTAAATTGTTCTATTTGTGAAAATATTCAAGAGTAATCACAATCATTAATTAGCTGGCATAACAGCCAATTCAGTTCCTGAGTATAAGAGTCAGTATGTCAAAAATAATATAAAGAGAGATTACCAAACATATGTTGATAAAATACACAGAAATACCTACCACTTCTGACAAAGTTGCCCCCCAATTGTAAGAATTATAGTTTGAGGGCAGGGAGAAGGCTTGACAACAAAATCTGGTACTCAAGCATAAAAATCTCAGTTTGATTGTCATCACCCATGTAGAAAAAAAATTAATGCTGAACATGATGGTGTGAATATGTAACCCCAGCTTTAGAGAGGCACAGCCACATAATCTTTAGGGCTTGCTGGAGAGCCCATCTAGCAAAACAGTTCAGTTTTAAGGTTCAAAGAAAATCCTTGTCTAGAAAATTTACAGGAAGAGCAATCTAGGAATCTACCTCCTCATGCATATGCACATACATTCACTCACATACACATGAACATATTCACATATACAAAATCTAAATAATAAATATAAATTATATACAAATCTTCATAGACATAATTTTTCAGGAAATTCGTAGTTCTAGTTATTTTTAGAAAGTACAACATAAAGGCTCTAGGATGGCATTTAAGGTAGTTATCAATCTCTTTATAGGGGAAGGACATTTAAAGTAGTCTCTCCCCTATTGCTTAGATACTTAGTTGTGGTCATCCTCATGGATTCCTGGACATTTCCCCAGTGCCAGATTTCTCATTAAGCCCACAATGGCTCCCTCTATTATGGTATCTCTTTCCTTGCTCTCCTTCTCTTTTCTTCCCCCAAAAGCCCACAATGGCTCCCTCTATTATGGTATCTCTTTCCTTGCTCTCCTTCTCTTTTCTTACCCCAACTTGACCTCCTGATTCCTCATGTTCTCCTTTCCACTCCCCTTGCCCCCTCCTCTTTCGCCTGCTTCCTTTTCTGTGCTCTCCATTTAAATCAGGAGATCTTGTCCCTTTCCCCTTCTCAGGGGTCCATGCATGTCTCTCTTGGGGTCCTCCTTGTTTCCTAGTTTCTATGTGTTTATAGACTGTAGGCTGGTTATCCTGAGAGGAACTCTATGTCTGATATCCACGTATGAGTGAGTACATACCATGTAGCTGATGGAAGCAGAAGCAGAGATTCACAGCTAAGTACTGAGCTGAACTGGAATCCAGTTGCAGAGAGGGAGGGAGGAGAGATGATTAAAAAGGTCAAGACCATGCTGGAAAAACCCACAGGAACAGCTGACCTGAGCAAGTTGGAGCTCATGTAGCCCAGTCTAACAGCTGGGGTACCAGCATAGGACTAAGCTAAGCACCATGAATGCGGATGTCAGCTGGGGAGGTTGGGCAATCTATGGGGCCTTTGGCACTGGAACCATTATTATTTTCATTTATTTTTTAAATTTTTATTTTACATATCGATCCTAGTTCCCTCTCCCTCCTTCCCTATTTCCCTCTCTTCCACCCTCTCATACCCCCCAACTACCTTCCCCTTCCACCCCCCCCACTCCACATGTAAGGGCGATGCCCTCCAGAGTCATCTAAATCTGTCAAGTCATTTGGAGTAGGGACTAGGCCTTCTCTCCTGTCTCCAGGTAAAGGGAGTATCCCTCCATGGGGGATGTGCCCCCAAAGTCCTTTGGTGCACCAGGAATACATCGATGAATCCAAAATGGGACTGACTCAGACCCCCTGAACATGGGCCTCAGCCTGAGCAGTCTAAGGGACCTGAGACAGTGGAATTAGTTTTTATCACTACTGCAGGAATGGGCTTTTGGAGCCCATTCCCTATGGAAGGATACTCTCTGGACCTAGATTCATGGGGGAGGGCCTTGGTCCTGTCCCAAATGATATGACAGACTTTGCGAATCCCCCATGGGAGGCCCCACACTCTCTGAGGAGTGGATGGGTGGGTGGGATAGGGGATGGGGGGAATGGAAGGCCAGGAGGGAGAGGGAACCGGGATTGGTATGGAAAACAATTTTTTTTAAAATTTAAATAAAATTAATTAAAATAAATAAAATTATAGCATGTATGAATATAATATATTTTAGATTTTTGTGGACACATTTTCTAAATGTACAGTAGTTCAACAGATGAATTAATGGAATGTCTCTAAAATCATTTGTTTTTGGAATATGGAGGAATGAATAATAATTTGCATATAAATGTATTTAGGTGTTTGTGAATGCTTATAAACCACAAGATGTTTGGTCTCTCCTAAATATTTCATGCTTTCTATCAACTTCATGTGTAAATTTGCTTTTCAAAGAGTTTTGAAATTAAAATATAGTTATTTCATTTTATCCTTTCACTTTTCTCTTTCAAACCTATGCAATATACCTTGTTCTTTCTGATTCTGGCCTTTTATTTTCTTTAATTGTTGATCTATTCCAAAATATGTGTATACAACCTTTACTGTCAGTATAGTATTGTGTTAAATTTATGCATATGGTTTCAAGTATGAGGACTTGGTATTTGCTAACCAATAGTCTTTCTTCAAAAGACTATTTCTCATGCTATAAGCATTCCTTAGTTATCTGTAGTTCCTTGTCCAGTGTTGAGGTCCTGTGGGATATGCCACCTACATGTTAGCATATTTCTTGGTGTCATCCATGTTCAGGTTTTGTTTATGCAGCCATATTGATGAGACTTCATGGATGTAGCTTCCTATTCATTTTACCCCAGCCAGAATGGCAAAAATCACCAAAACCTAGAGAGAATGCTAAAGAGGATTCAGGGAAAGTGAAACCCTCACTCAATGTTAGTGGTATTGAAAACTGGTCTAGTCATTCTGGGAATCACTGTGGAGAACCCTAAAAAATCTCAGGAAGAAACAGCTATAGCACTCCTTGGTTTATGAATAAGGGACATAACATTCTAGTCCATATATACTTGGTCAGTCGTGTTCATTGCAGTTCTATTCACAATATTCACAAGACATCAAATGTTTTAGAATGAAGACATTTAACTATAGAAAATGGCTCATTTAGTACTGAACTGAAAATATTTAAGTTCTTTTGGATTAGTGTTTATCATTATGGTTGGTTATATTAAGAACAAAACACTTTCTAATTATATCATACATCTTTTATAAAATCTGCCAAATTTCAAAGTATGTCCTCTTACCTATGTATTATATTAACTGTATTTCAGAGACAATTTATATATTTCAGTTACTTTTAGAGTACAGGTAGCGATTTAAGAATGGCTATCATGGGCTCATATATGCTTGGTCCTGAGTTGGTAGAGCTGTTTGGGAAAAATTAGGGCTGAGGCCTTGTTGGAGGACATGTGTCACTGAGGGTGGGCTTTGAGGTTCTGAAAGTCCATACTGTTCTCTTTTTCCTCTTTCTTTCTCTCCCACTTTTGGTTATGTCTCAGGACCCAAGCTCTCAGCTACTTGTCCAGTGTTATGCCTGCTTGCCTGCCTGCTTGCTGCCATGCTACTGGCCATGATGATCATGGGCTTACCCTCTGAAGCTGTAAGCTCCTATTAAACTCTTTCTATAAATTTCCTTGGTCAGAGTGTTTTGTTACGGCAATAGAAAAGTAATTAAGACAGTATACATTGTAGGATCCTTACAGATATAGCACTATTTGAGAGAAACGTTACATTCACCAACTTACTCAATTGTTAAAGAAAGCTTACTCAGGTTTTAGTCTCTTTTTATAAAAGAGGTGCTGAAACTAAAGTCTGGAATTTTTAAGAAACTTGCCCAAAGCACACAGCAGTTTAAAGAAAGAAGATTCTAGTGTCCTTTTATCCTCTAAAGCCTGTGCTTTCTCCTCTGTAATCACCTTATTGTCACTCTAAGGACCATCTACAAGCAAATGGGAGAATTGGAAGGAGAAAACAAGATTACATGTCCTAAGACTATAACGATATAACTCCATTTATACCCTGAAGAAAGAGCAAAAAACATCTAGAGAATGTTATAGAACTTTTTGTGCATTTAATCTAATGTATGACAAAGCTTAGTACTGTCCTATGGGTTCTCTTAGCAGTCGGAGAAGCCTGTGATATTTTATATTTGATTCTTTAAATACAGTTTGAAAAGGTTAAAATAAGGCCTGCAATGTAGCTTCATGGTAGAGTGCTTGCCTAGCATATGACAAAGCTCTGGGTTTAAAAGCCAGCCGTACAAAAAAGTTTAAAATAAAAAGGAACTAAAATATAATATTCTATCAATTATAAACCAATGAAATATTAATGAAAGCATTACTTTTCCATACGTATGTAGTAAATGTGATAGCATGCAGAGTTTAGAATGGCGCTTCCTCAGATTGTGTGTTGTAACTCTTTTTCACAGACTTATACACTGATGACCTGGACATGAATCTATATGATAGAAAGAAGAAGGGAGAGAGGAAGGGACAGTAAGAAAGAGAGAGCGAGATGAAGAAATTTTTGCCTTCATGAGAAATTTCTCTTTTTGGTTTTTGAAAAAAATAATGAGGATGTTACATAGCTGTAATTTTTTACCAACATCTACATCAAATATCATTTATTAGCTGATAAATATATAAGAATTTGCTATCTCAGAACATATTATTATGGCTAGATATATCTTTTTTCAGTATTAGGACTACTTATAATATGATATGTTTAGAACTCATGCTATAGTTCTCCTTTCAGGATGTTGTTTATCCGAATGCTTAAAACATCTAAAAGGATAGTGATCTGAGATTTTCATGAATTTATACAATAAGTAGGATAAACTATCATGCCACATATCATTGTAGAAAATGTGTAAGTAAGGGATAGATTTATTATTTTCTTATAATTCAGTAATGATATTTTGAAGAGAATGATTCCCAACATCCTACTATTTCTCCAGAGATTATCATAAGTTATTATGAACCCAAGAATTCTTCAGGATAGAGTGAGCTAGCTTACCCCATGACAAGAAGCCATGTTGTGTAAGAATAAACACTTAAAAGTAACAATGCTATACTAGATAGATTCACACCCACATGCATATGGAAATTCCTGGTTAAATTCAATGGGGGCACAAACAAAATGACATGAAAGCAGTATAAAGCATGCAGGGAGGAAAGCAGAGTTAATGTTACTAAAGGGGGATGAGAGCATGTATTAGTGAATATAATCGAAATGTATAATATACACATATGGTATTATTCAAATAATTTAAAATTAAATAAAACCATTTGAAAGATTAAAAAGTAGTTTGCACAAGCAGCACAAATACATGAAAACTATCGTAAGGTAATTGCAAGGATACATACCCCAGGACAGCATCAGACATGTAAGTCAATTATATCACCCTTGACACACAATACACATTTCATATGATCAAACAAACACTAAACTGTTCAACAAATTTTTATATTGTCTTCCTTTGTATTAATGAGACTGTATATCTTTACCAAAAGCAAAGGTCAAAAAGGCTAGTATTTCATATGGCAAAGACATTATCATGCTGACAAAGCAGCAGGCTATAGAACAGGAAAAGATTTTTAGAAACCAACATTCCAATAGATGGCTAGTATCTAAAATATATAAACAAAAAAGTGGAGGAAAAAGAAGAGCTAGGATGAAAGTAATGATAGGAAGTCACCAGAATTTCAAAACATGCTTTAGTTGAACCTCAAATTAAAACTATTCAAATCTAACATTCTTATAAAGCAAGTCATTTAAAATATAAACAAGGAGCCAGATATGGTAGTACATACATACCTTTAGTCCTAGTACTTGAGAGGCAGAGGCAGGCAGATATCTTAGTTTGAGGCCAGTGTGGTCTATAGAATGAGTTTCAGGACAGTCATGTCTACAAAGCATCTGTCTAGAACTACAGCACCCAAAGAAAATATTCTAAAATACAAACTAGGACAACAAAGAAGATGGTAGTGGAAATTATTAAATTATTACTTTTCTATGGTACCTTTAAAATGTCTAACTGATTTTATCATCCAAAACAATTATGTGTATTGTGTGTTGGTAAATAATAATGAGTTACTTGACATACCATTGGCTGACAATATCATACAGTCTCAGAGATTTGGTACGAAGCATCTTAACTACCAAGCAATACAAATAGATCTTTGACCACAAAGTCCCTAAAGTTCACAACAGGCAAGTGCACATAAGGCATGAGGATTTGGTGAAATGTTTCTGACATATATTAGTGTAAGAGAAGTCTCTGTTTTCTTTAATAATTTGTATTCTGAGCATTGTATCAATCATCTACACAAATTTTCTATGCCTTAACTTTCTTCATTAATCCAAGTAATTTGAGGACATATAGCTTGAAAACTCTTTAGTCCCACTCCCGTTTCATATATTCTTTGTTTTATTCTGATCTCACCCCTCTCACATATAGCCTATCAACTTATTTCAGCAAAGGCATTTCTCTTCCTTCTGACTTTATGTAATTCATACCTTACATTTATTTATTTCCTTATACAGATTATGACAACTGTAATCATGTCCGAAAATGAAACCACTCCTGTTTACATACACACAAGTATACTGTCACATTTTTCTCATTTGTGTTTGTTCTAATTTCTTTTCTGGGTAGAGATACAGGTGTGCACATAGCATTCAATTTCCATCATTTAGGGGTTTAGAGAGAGACCAACCAATCCCACTATCTTACCATGACTAATGATAACGTTCCAGTGTTAAAACAATCTTGGAAGATCAGTGAAAGCCATCCCTCAAATCCTTTAGACTATTTGTCCACAAAGCATGCCATCCCTGGGTATGTGAGCTTCTCACTCTTATTTGCTCTAATACTGTACTGTCTAGTCTGTATCCAACATTCTCACAAACAGCTTGTACTTTGCATGTAGTTGTCATTAAATAGTCACATGATCTGTTATGAACTGAAGTGTATTTAATTCAATCTTCTTACATTATGGGTGGAAATTAAAGTTTAGAAGGGATAAACTTGTTCTGGGTTTTACATTCTTTTGCTGTATAGATTCAAAACCACATTTTATAGAATATTACCATGTCATTATTATACCTTTTTTTTGTGAATTCATGAAGTCTGCTAAATAAAGGCAAAGGTCATTGCAGGCTGAGACAAATTTTTCCTTTTTTATGCAATCTTTCCATCATCTAGAAAAGTATTTGGGGTACAACAGTTAATTCTTTCATGAAATTTCATAAATTTTTACTTAATTTTCAAATTTGTAAAACCATTAAAATATCAAATTCGTTAACTCATTGAAACGTTCCAATAGCTTTCTAAATATTCTCCTTATATCTCATGTGTCTGAATCTGTACATAGCAGTTCAGTCACAGTATCGCTAACTCCAGTTCTGAACTTGCAATATTACTAGCATTCACTGGATACAGGCCTATTTCAATACAAAACAGAATGAAAATTTTGTTAAAATAGGGATCTCTACATGATATTGAAAATCTCCTATTGCTGCACATCTTTAGCAATGATATCATTACATTAGTCAGGGACTGGTACTCAATTTTGTAATTCCAGAGGTAGTGTATGACAAGCTTGAGATCAGCTTGAAAGGTCCCCTATCAAAAAAATAGTCATCAGATTACTTAGGAAACTTAAGAGCAACATAAAATTAGGTATTTTGAAATATATATTTTCATCGAAATTTTTCCTATAAGCCTTTTAAATATAAAATGAAAATAGTACAACTAGCTTTATCTTGTCATTCTATTTTTTTTTACAAATTTTTATTTGAATTAGAAACATTCTTATTTTACATATCAATCACAGTACCCTCTCCCTGGGATCCTCCCATGTCTCCCCATTTCACACCCATCCACTCCCCAGGGAGGGTGAGGCCTCACTTGGGGGATCATCAAAATCTCTGTCACATCATTTGGGCCAGGGCCTAGGCCCTCCCCCATGTATCTAGGCTGAGAAAATATCCTTTAACAGGGAATGGGCTCCCAAAGTCTGTCAGTGCATTAGGAATAAATAATGGTTCCACTGCCAGAGGCCCCATAGACTGCCCAGTCCTCCATGACACCCATGCTCAGGGGCCTGGTTCGGTCCTATGCTGGTTCCCCAGCTAACAGACTGGTGTCCATGAGCTCCCACTTACTTAGGTCATTTTATTTTCAAAGACAATTACCAATGAGAATTCAGTTTGAGAGCATGTAGTGCTGTGTCTACTCACTCTTAAAACCCATCTATCTCTTCTTAGTCTGGAAGAGCTAAGGGCAAATACGAGCCTTTCTTAATTAAGTATCTTAGATATTCATTGAGGTCGTCTTTGGGAATGGTTTTTCTTTTTCATTTTTTTTATTAAATTAGAAACAATCTTGTTTTACATGTCAATCCTAGTTCCCTCTCCCTCCTATCTTCCCCTTACCCCACTGATCCACTATCCCATCCCTTTTCTGCTCCCCAGAGAGGGTAAGTCCTTCCATGAGGGAATCTTCAAATTCTGTCACATCATTTGGAATAGGGCCTAGGCCATCCCCCATGTGTCTATGCTGACAGAGTATATCACTATGTGGAATGGACTGCCAAAGTCCACTCGTATACTAGGGATAAATACTGATACACTATCAGAGGCTCCATAGACTGCCCAGTCCTCCTAACTAACACCCACATTAAGGGGGTCTGGGTTGGTTCTATGCTGGTTTCCCAGCTATCAGACTGGGGTCCATGAGCTCCCCCTTGTTCAGGTCAGCTGTTTTTGTGGGTTTCTCCAGCCTGTTCTTGACCATTTTGCTCATCCCTTCTCCCTCTCTGCAACTGGATTTCAGGAGTTCGGCTCATGCTTTGCTGTGGGTGTCTGGTTCTGCTTCCATTAGCTACTGGATGAAGGATCTAGGATGGCATATAAGGGAGTTATTAATCTCATTATAGGGGAAGGTCATTTCAGGTAGCCTCTCCACTATTATTTAGATTCTTAATTTGGGGTCATCCTTGTAGATCTCTGGACATTTCCCTAGTACCAGATTTCTCTTTAAACCTACAATGACTCCCTCTATTATGGTATCTCTTTTCTTTTTCTCATTTATTCTTCCCCCGACTCAATCTTCCTACTCCCTCATGTCTTCTTCTCCCCTCCTCTTCTCCCCTTCTCTTTTTCCTAACTCCTTATTGGAATGTCTTTTTTATTTTAGAGAATACTAACAATACTGTCTTTGATTAGGCACAGTAGCACATACCTATAATCTCAATACTTGGAAGGTGGAGTCTAGCGAAACAAGAATTCAAGTTGAGTTACAGCTACCTTGTGAGTTAGAGAATAGCCTTGTAACAAAAGACTTTCAAAAACCTAAACAAATAAAGAATATATTGGGTTAAAATCATGTATGCAATAGAAATTTCACTGCTTAGAATGGTGAATTTCCATTTCAGATTACTAGGATGTACCTGTGGTATGGTGACAACATACTATGTAATGATAACAATGTAGACTAGAGAAGAGACTACAAATTGCCCAACGGAATGTATTTCTTTACTCCATACTCACAGAGTTAAATTAATATCATTGCTCTTGAAGATTTTACATTACTAAGTCCTGATTCATGTATGGCATCATATTTTCAACTCTTAATTGCTGATGAAATAATATGAAAGAGATGAACCCATGTTCCTGCATAATCACTGCTTGTATACATTGGATGTGTTTGTTCCATTCCTATAGACTATTACATGGTAGTGCAACAATATTCTTTCTTGGGTCATGTTGTTATAGTGAATAAGCCATTTTACAACTTAATAAATTGAGCCATACTCATGTACTTGTGACTGCTTAAATTGTTTTTATAACATGTATTCATGGCATCCATTCATTTGTGCCAAAAAACTGTTCATATTTGTTTATAAATGACACATACCTTTCCCACATTATTCTTTCTGATATGCACCTCCAAATTTCTGTCAGGTTATGCCTTGTTCATTTCATCCTAATGGGACTTATTTATTAGAATGATATCAGAGTTCTGTTTTTGTATGTCTTATCTTTTCAAGCAGAGCAAACTTCATGAGTGTGAGCTCATATCTTAGTTTGCATACTCTCAGAAGTTCCAATGTAGGATCTCTCTCTCTCTCTCTCTCTCTCTCTCTCTCTCTCTCTCTCTCTCTCTCTCTCTCTCTCTCTTCTGATGTGTGTTTTGACTGAGGGAAGGACTGAAACATTTGAATACATCTTGTCTTTCTATAATCTGCTGCTTTAACTGGATAAGCCTGGAGCAAGTAAATATTTGTCACCAACAACAGAGAGTAAAAAGAATCTAGGTCTCAGGATTGAGGTAACAAATTGAACTCACAAGTGTTATTGCCTACAATCTGCTGTCTTACACTTTCTGCTGCCTTCTGTATCTATAGCACAAAAAGAAGATACAGGCAAGTAATGGATGGTAGTTAATATAAAAGAATTTACAGTCGTAACTCGACTGTGAGAAAGTGCTCATTGTCAATAGCTTTTATCCCATTAAAAGGGTTTAGTAGAGTCAAGTACTAATGGTCCAAGTACCACTTGAGTACAGTGACCACACTGATACATTAAGATATTTCCCTTTTACTTTACATCTCACCACAATTTTACAATGTACTATAGTACTTTGTACTTTATATAAAGAGCACAAGTACTTGATAAACTTGAACATTTGCCTGAAATTTTCAAAAAAAATATTTAGATAGGCAATCAGTATGAAAAATAATTGTTCTAAGTAATGGTGACCTCTAAGATACCATTTAAAACAAATCTCCTTACAAATTTGCACATAGGACCTTTGGCTGAGATAATTTTCCTGTCAATATAAATCAATGACAGATAGAGAGGTTGTGGCACAGTAATACATGAAATGTTTTCCTTCTTTGTATCATCATTCAGCTTAACTACTTATTGTAATAAAAGTAGAAACTTAGTAAACATTCAGACACTAAGAGGTGGTGTTTTATTTGTAGACTCAAAGGGAAGTGTGCAAATATATATTATTCTTATACAGAAATATCTTTTCCATCTTCTGGAAATGTTTTGATTCATAAAAGTAATGTCATTTTCTATATTAGTTACATTCTACATTTCTGTGTCAGAATACCTTCCAAACCAGTTCAAGAAATAGGTTGCTTTGGTTTCCTTTTCAATGACAGGATTCATGACAGTGGAAGTCACAGCAGCTGTTTGCATTGTATTGACAACCAGGAGATAGAGAATGATGAATACTGGTGTTCAGTTGACTTTATCTTTTTCATTCAGTTAAGGACACCAGGCCATGGTATTGTGCTTCACAAGTTTAAGGTGGATTTTTCCAACTCAGTTAAGCTTATCGAAAATTGCCTTCATAGACATGCCCGTAGGTTTGTCTCCTAGTTGATTCTAGGTTTCATGAAGTGGACAATCAATATGTGTTTTCAGAGTTTTACATACAAATTTATCAAAAAATTGGCACTTTGAGTGTCAAGTTGCTTATATGCTAATTATTCCAAGATCTGTCCTCATTCCCTACCCACCCAATTCTGTTTTATTTTTGTAATTCAAGGTCAATTTGTGCTGACCAAGGTATTATTGGATGTGTGGTCTTCTACCTGGAGTGTGGTCACCTTACCAAGGGCTATATTTTTACAAAAGCTGTTTCCCCTTTTCCAGAAGCTGACAATTGCCATTAATAATACAGCTAGGGAAGAGATTCAGTGCACAACTCCCTTCTCCATGCTGGCATTTTGTATGATTTGGGCTTGCATCAGTTTTGTGTATGGTGTTAAGATCACTATGGCTTCATATGTGTTGCTGCCATGCTGGTACTGTGGCCAGAAAATGTTTTCTTGTTATCATCAACCACACCTGGTTCTCACCCTCTTCCTACCACCTCTTCCACAATGATCCCTGATGCAGTATCCAGCTTTCTTTTCATGCTGAACATTCTGAGCCTCTTCTTCTCTGTACTCTGGCAAGTTTGTGTTAATCACCATAACCTGAAAATAAAAGCTTTTCAGGTATATGTGGAAAGGATACAAAAATATCCAAAAAACCATCTTAATACATATAAATTTGCATAATAAACTTTAAAAAGTCAATACTATAGTTAGCCATAGGAGACATAATAGTGGTCATCATTCTAAATGAATTTAAAACATACATTTTTAAGGAATTATCATCACATAGATGCTATTTTACTGTAAAGTATTGCCCACTTAACATAGAATGCTATCTATCCATCTTCTAATGCTGAACTGTGTGGTAGTATAGCTATTCCATGATTTATTGAGTTAGATTGACATTATTGCCTTCCCATCTATATTTCTCTTCATACCTTTATACTTATTTCATTTGTACCTACTTCTGCTAAGTTTAGAAATGTGTCTATCAATGATAAAATGAAAAATTAGTGTTGTTTTCTTTGTTTTTTTTCTCATTCCTTCCAAGAAGCTTGAAAGATAATTTCTTACTATTCAAGTCAGCTGCATAAAGATACAGATGAGAATGTCATGGGTCTATTCTGCTTCATACCTGCATTTTTTCTAATAGATAATAATTGACCTCAGACTTCTTATCATGCATTTCTTGCTTAGTCACAAAGGGAAATAGAACATTAATTGTGTCTAGTAGCTACTTAATGGAAAGAAGGCCCAAACAGGTAAGTATATGGAATTCCTTCCTCATATACCTGTACTACAGGAAAGCCCAATTAAATGTTTAATGTACTTGATTTCCAAGTATTGCAGAATATTTGTTTAACTATGCAAAGATGTATTTGTTCAATTATGTAATAATGTTTTGCTGTTTTCTGCATTGCCTGCCTAAGGCAAATGATTGGTCTAATAAAAAGCTGAATGGCCAATTGTATGGGATGAGGTATAGGCAGAACTTCCAGGGAGGGAGAGTAAATAGGAAGAGGAATTTAGGATTTGGGAAGAAAGAAAAAGGGACACCAGGGCCAGCCAGCCAAACACAGAAGAATCAAGAAAGTAAAGCATACAGAACGAAAGAAAGGTATAAAGCCCCAAGGCAAAATGTAGATTTATAAAAATCATGACAATGTTAAGCATCAATGTTTAGTAAAAATCATTGTAAAGTGGTGGTGTTGGGGTGCTTATATTGTAAGAGTACAAAGCACAGAATATGACCCCTAATCTGTCATAGTTTCTTTTCTGGGAATTAACTTGAAACCTTACAACAGATATTTAAAAACATTCATTCTGTTAAACCTGTTATTTTATTTCTCCAAGCCCTATTGGAGACATATAAAACAGGCAAAGATTGATTCAAGAGGCTACTTTATAAGAATTATGTGACATTCTGAAAAGTGAAGACACCTTACAAATCTATCAGTAGAGGAACATTTATGTAAGTTACAGACCATAATAGATCCATGAAAAGATTATCACAAAATTATTTACTGATGTTATAACTTAAATGTGACTGTGTTAAGCAAATGGATAGATGCAGTAGGGCATAAATAATATGATCAAAATTACATAAAAAATGAAAAAGCACTTAAGTAAATATGTGAAACCATTCCTAACTTTTCTTCTAAATTGTAGGATAATAGTTTACCTCTTTGAATTTTCATATGTTTCTATATTTTCAAATTTTTCTGATTTCTGTTTTTTAACTCTTCCAGTATGATTATCTATTTTCTGCAAATTTATGAAAAAAACACCCTACCCTTTAATGGTATTTTATAACTTAAGTTTTATTAATAGAACCAATATGTATAAAAGTCATTTACTCACTGCCATATCCTTTGTTTATGTCTTTCTTACATTACTGCTATTAAGAACAAAGCAAAACAAATCTGTGGATTCTCTTTGAACTATGGATTCTTTAAAAGAATAAAGAAAGCCATAAAATGTGAATCTTTTAAAATGATAGGTAGATTTATTCATTTTTGACAAACTATTCTGGGTTGTTTTTACTTTTCAACAAGAAATCTGTAGGTACTCAAAACTGGAGAATTGTGAATGTTGCCGAACAAAGGGGCTTCTTACACTGAACCCAAGAGGTACTGAATATACCTTCATTTAGTAGACCTGTGAATCTGAGGAAATCCTTTATAAAAATTTGGCACAAGAGCCCTAAATAAAACAGACCTCTGGCTTGAATCCAAGGTCGGTGACCTTCCCACAAACTGACTTTCACATTATTGTTTTTATATAAAGAAAGTCCTGAGTATAGGATTTATGCTGAAGTCAATAAAAAGTATCTCCTGGTCCTGAAAGGAATATCAATTGGAGAAGCAGCTTGCACTCTTATTACAAAAAGAACGTGTTTACAATGCTAACTTAGAAGTCAATGGCTTATCATATTAAAACAAATCAACATGTAACTTCAAATGTCTTTTATTTGAGTATATTCTTTACATGTTTCACCATGTCAAGAAAAATCATTTATTTAAAATAGTGTTAAACAATGATCAAAAGAAGTTAACTTAATCACATTGCTGACTAATCTTTTAAATTCACATACTTGAAGAGAAAAGGTACTTTTAAAATATGAAGAACCCAAATGGTCCAATAGGAAGATGAAAGAAACATTAAATTAAAACTAAGGTTTAAACAATAGGAGTCATGGTTAATTTAAGGGTGATTAGAAAGGAATGAAACAGAACTTGAAATCTAATAAATCTAATAAAATCTAATAAAATCAATTTTAAAGTGGGTTTTAATTAACACCCAATTATGTATATTTTCCAATGAAGTGTTAATTTAAGTCTTAAGTTAGTTCACACTAGTCTTATTTTCTATAGTATTCCAGTCATAAGTGCATATAGTGGAGAAACATATGTTGTAATAGTAACTTTCCAAAACACATTTTCAAGAATTCAATGTGTTAAACATTGCAATGCCTGACATATACTATACCCTCTATATTATATGGTTTTAGCTACAACTAAATGAGACATAAATTTGATTTGCAATGAGGATTTTCAATCTGAGTCAAGAGCTCTCTAAGGAAAGAATTTGATGTACATTGCACCTGCCCTTTTATCAATATTAACTGAACAGTGTGTTTTTACTACAACTTACTTCTGACATTTATCAGTTGCTTTTATTTGTTTTTGTGCTAACCTTCACCTTGTCAGCAGGACTTCAGCATGACTGCAACAGCCGCTCATGCCAATTAGACTCCTTTCAAAGAAGCTGTTATTTTTAGAACTGTATATATTTGAATAGACAAAAACAGTAAAGGATAATCACCACAGAGACCAAGGGTAAGGGAGGAACTAATTTTGTATATACCCACACCTCTGTTTATTGAGACAAAATAGACTTTTGACTGTAAAAGAAAAATAATTATGAATGAAAGAACCACAAAACACATCATGAGTGTACAGTGTTTTGTGACTTTAAACATACCATATGCTGTTTGAAAACAATATTGAGGATTCGAGAATATTTATGGGGCTTGAATTAATAACAAGTAATGGAACTTGAATTTTTCATGCATTATTATGAAAGTAATAGATAGGACCTTTCTGTCCTAAGGACTACATCCATACTATTCCCACATGTGTACAGATCCTCTGGGGGGAAAAACTGATTTCAAGAAAGTCTCCCATGTCATTTATTTAACAAATAAGCTATGCAGTTTGCCACCCTAGACTAACAGCCAGAAGAAGATTATGGTAAAAATAACCACCTTTGCAACATTAAGGAAAATATGAACCTGACACTATGATTCAGGGCATTATTTCTTTTCCTCTCAATGTGATATCATGTTTTAACATTTTTATTTGGAAAATGATTTTTTCTGAAAGGCTTATCTGGAAGAAAAGTAGTTTTCCTTTCAATGAATAGAGGTACTGAGATATTTCCTGTTAAAACTGTTAGCCATTCAACTACTTAAAGTGAATTTAGTGCTGATGAAGGATGCCAGCTTGACAGTCATGGAAAATGAAGGAAACATTGCTTATTCAAAGAGCATGTCATCTCAAAACAAGGAATCATCTTGTATGGTTAAAAGGGTCAGACCTTATTGCTTAGTATTCATTGAGAGTACACACATGCTGGATGATGGAAAGATACATATGAGACATATTCTGTGTCCTGTAGATGTTACATTTTTTTAAACCAACATATTCTCATCTCAGGGGCATAATACACATGACTAGTAGCCTCTACATTAAAAGGAATCAGCCAACAAAAGCTGGTAGTTGAGAGATTTCAAACACAGGACAAAATATGAGTTTGGCTTGGATGACCTTACTGTTTCTTGAAAGGGTTCTCGCTCTTTAAAGCCAAAATTCAGATTGCTTGTGCTCATGGCTTAATAGGCACATAATTATGGTATGATCTGTGGGAAAACATCACAAACTTCATTTACTTCCATCATACCTCCAATCATACAGCATCTTAAGTATTGTATAAAATAACTATTTGTTGTATGTCTTCAGATTGTATATAAAACCTGTGGACTGGGGCATTTTCCACAGCATGCTGATTATAGAAGTATCAGAGGCTTAGGATATCTATGGAGCCAAGTTGTCCTGGTTTAGTATGAATTAAAAATGAGTATGAGAAGTGAACTAACTTCTAGGGGCTTATATGCATTAGTCAAATGTACGTGAAGTAGGTAGCTAAAGTTTAAAGAAAAGAGTAGTGGCAATGTTTAGAGGTGGAGCTGGAGAACTGAGAATGACCTTACCTCACACCAGTCCTCTGCCTGGTTCCAAATCTTTATCTTTATGAGTTCTGCCAATACTAGTTGAAGGAACTTCATTCATGAAAACTGAGTGTAAGTTTACAAAATACGATATAGAATTGTACAGAGTGACAATTGTCCAATTTCCTGGTGGATCACAATTTTTCTGTGAACACAGTTATGGTTGAGAGGCAGTAAGAGAACTTGGAGGATAGTTTTAGAAAGCCTGATGGGAAGGGTAAGAGTCCATTCAAGCAGAATATTTTTAACCATGACAATGGCAGCGTGTTAAGGCATCATATATTTTCTTTTTGCGACCGGCACAAATTTTAAAGCAGGAAACCATGAAATGATTGGCTTTGGGCAACTTGGGAACCCAAGAAATAATTGAGAGTGTTAGGCAGTGACAAGCTGTGATCCTACATTGTTGCAGGGAAAAATGTTTATCCACGGGGATGCTAGAAACTGATATTTGTGTGTCCAAATCTGTTCCCTTACTGGAAAAGTTTCAGGCATTCATACAATAAAGAATAATTTCCAAGAATTTTTTAAACAAGCTAGTGACATTATTTATCCATCAGTGCTCATTTCTGACACACAGTTTTTTTTTTTTTTAAAGAGCTCCACACACTTTCTCAAAGGAAAGTGAAAAGCAGCATGTTTTATCAGAAGACACTTGCATTACAAGTTTTCAAGTGACTTGATTTTAAGTGTTTGAATAGCTAGTTCAAAGTTAGGTTTCACCTTAGCAAAAGATACTTTTGTGTGTTCCTTGCCATCTTCCCTTGTATCAAAACAGTCTTTCAGTTTCATTCTGATTTCTGAGTGTTCCATCACCAAAGACTGTTTCTTTATTTACATAACCCATAGCAGCATTCCTAACTTCCTTATCCACATTTCTCCTTTAAGGGTTGATGCTGGAAAAATTCACTACACACCTTCCCTCCCCCATTATCTTACTCTAAGACAATTAGCTACATCTAAAGCATTAGTACAGCCTAATTCAATTTAGGGATCACATTGCATCATTATTTCTATGATTCCACTAAATATCCAAGCATATATGTATGTGTATGTGGGAAATGGTAGCCAGTGACTTGCAAATTTGGAAGAACTTCATATATATAATTTTTCTTATTTTACATATCGATCCCAGTTCCCTCTCCCTCCATGCCCCCAAGCCCCCTCCCATTCCATACCCTCCACTCCACAGGGAGGGTGATGCATAAGAACTTCTTTTGCATTACTATTTACCAGTAATGAGAGGGCTGAGACTTTAACAAATTTTGAAGCAACAAAAATGTGCCTCATAAGGAATTTTATGTGCTCTTTACCGACCAGTCCAGAGGAAGAGTAAATTTCCATTCTATTAAAGGATAATGATGAACATTGTTGGAAGTTGATTGAAAACAAGTACCCTAAACTTTGTGGGGGGGCTTTCATACAGGTGTACCTGATGCTTAAAAACTATGACACTTCGAATTGGTATCCCAAGAATTAAGAAGTGAGCATGCTAGCATCAAACTTCAAATAGATGGGCATCTATTGCATTATTAAAATTGTACCCTCTGAAGTCATCTGAGTATACTCAAGGGGAAAAGAGACCTTAAAATAGGTCATCTGGCAGCAGTCAATGACTCTCTGCCCTCTCTAAATATATGTTTGTTTCAGAGAAATATTTCAGTGACTAGCACTTTGTCATGGGGCTCACTCCTCATTACCATTTCAAATGTACTTTCTCTGCTCTCAGGTACCTCTCTGCTGCCCCAGGGCTTTGCCAAGACACTAAAAAGTTTAGTCTCCATGCATAATATACAATACAAGTTACTAGTATGAATATTTAACAGTGTTTTGCTTTATCACATCTCTTAGTCCCTCAAGATGCAAGAAGTGTGGTCTTATTTATTTACTTATTTACTCTCCTCCCCCTTTCATAATGCAACCCTTGCCATTGCCCTGGGTACAGATTCATAATAACAAACTTAAACAAAATTAGGACAAATGAAAACATGTGCATCTTAAGGCAATTGTCAAAACAGAAGTAACTTCCTGGATGAGGGTTTTATCAGAGGCAAAATGAGAAAAATAAATATTGTTACAGGAGACATAATTACACCTGAACAGAGCAGTGTTGTGCTATGCTCAATATAGCAACAGTTTCTTAGCTGCAAACTTATTAGTCAAAATGATGAGCTAGTTAAGAAGGGTCTCCAGAGTCTGACTGCCACTGCTTGTGTATGAACACAGACACTGCTGCTTACAGGCTGTGCTGCTTGGGTTTTGTGTCCTTATTTTATTTTTCCATGAAATGGAAATGATGATAGTACCTACCTCATTTAAAGATTATGAATACTCACATACAGAAAACTTGGGAAACAGTGACTATCAGACTTTTTGCAATCAATGTTACATATAATTATTATTGTTATTACTGCTTAAATACAACAAAAATGGTTGAACTTAGTTTGATTCAAAGTACATTATGGCTGAGTGTGATCACAATGTATCACATATACATATGAAACCATTAAAAATTAAAAATGTACATAAAAAATCCAAAATTAATAAGGGTGAAAAGCAATTTCAATGAAAATAATATATCCTCTATAACAGATTGAAAATAGTCGACAAACACCTAAAAAGTCACTTACAAATTACATGCTGAATATAATAAAAAAAAGCCAAATCAGCACAAGAGGTTTTATTAACAGTTTTCTGTGATGGATTGATTTATGAGCACCTCATAAATGATCAATGGGAGTCTGGAGAACTGTTTAATGGAAAAATCACCAATGTGTTTTCCAAAGTGGTTCTGCCCCAGAGGAGCGTGAGTTGAATGAATCTTTGAGAAGTGTGCTTAGTTTATGTTAACAGGTTCTTGAATCAACAGTGTTGGTTGATGAACCCAGTGAACGTGTAGGCCACTTCCTTTGTAGAATTATTTATCAAACAATATTTTTCATAGTTTATATCTTTTGTATTTACAAAAATTTTTATTATCATTCATTTAAAATCTATGAAGAGAAACCCTTATAGAAGATTCTTTTGATATTTTTTGTGGTAATGGGAACAAAATCTACCATCTAAACATACTAGGTAAGTGTTCTAGCAGTGAACTATTATCCAAATCCTATCTGGCCAATCTCATTTAGCTTTTTCTCCCCTCTACTTCTCTGCCTACAGTTACAGCTGGTACTCCTGTTTTTAGATGATATGCCCAAACATAAATGCACAAGTGAGATTGCATATTCACCTATGGTCAAAAGACACTTCAAATCACCTGGTGATTTTATCAGATGGGAATTTATTTGATTCAAAATAGAATATGCTTTTCTCTCAAATCATATATAACTACTATATATATATATATTTATATATGTACACACACACACACACACACACATATATATATATATATATATATATATATATATGTATATATATCATTGAGCACTCATAACAGGTACCGAATCACATAACTGTAGAATCAATAAAGCTAATAGCACTAAAGGTAAGTAAATTACAGGGCTAAAAAATCAAATGATTTCTGGGGGACCCCAAAGTTTATTGTATCATGCTGTTTCTGTCTCATCACTTTGTATATCTTCAACTCATCTTCTTTCATAGTTTTAGTCCAAATCATTATTTGAACCAGTGAAAGAACCTCTAAAATTACTATCTGATTTCCAGATGTAACCATACCTCACTCAATTGCTATTTCTTAGTTGATAGACTGAGCTTTTTTTATGCAAGTGCAATCACTTCAATTGCTTGTCCCACACTAACTTCTGAATAAAATCTGATACAGAAGGTCCATTGTAAGGAAGCCATTGACTTCTCTACCATTCTTACCACCCCTACTCAGACACCTTTCTCTTTGGTTAAACTAAACAAGCCTTAGCTTCTACCATAATTCCATAGTGTGTTATGCTTCTGACTTTTCCGTTATTTAAATTCTATTCTCTGAAATATTCTATCTGTCCTTTCTGACTTCTTAGCCCATAGTAAATATCTTCTGACTAAAACAACAAGGATGAATAATATTTCCTTTGTAAAATTAGAGAATTCAGGGGAACATGAATAAATACAGTAATCTTCTATGGTAAAAATGCCACAAAAGACACATTTGGGGCTTATGCCTCTAAAAATTGTTTTTTCAGTCTTGACCTTTCATCTGTGAAATGTTGCCCAGTGAACAGATCATAATTATAAAATATAATGTTTATATATTAGTTAGTATAATCCTTGCCATGCTCATTAAATATACATTAGTTGATATTTATAAATGTTTTATATATATTACAAAGTGTTCAAATACTTTTCTCTACTATGAAGGAATTCATTACCATATTCTTTCCTAGTTTTTATTAACCTCTTAGCCTAAGTGTTAATCTTTTCCATCCTTTTGGGAACAACAGGACACATTCTCCACATTAGCTTCTAGGAGGTCACTGATTTGTTTCCAGTTAGTCTGGTCACCGAGACTTGGCACAGAGTTACCTTCATAAATGATTCAAGTTAATGTGAAATATTAAAATTAAAGAAATAACAGCAAAATCTGTGCCCTACAAGTGAGAAATGATCATTAGAATATCTTTCCTCAGGAGAATCATCTCATTTAACCATTCGTTAAAAGTAGCTTCAAGGACATAGTTGTTGAGTATTCAATAGGGCTTTTTGGGAAGGAGGCAGAGTTGGGTTTAAAATATAAAAATACATGTGATGAACTATGTAAATGGTCATGGTGACTTTCCATGCAGCAATTTTATCAGGGTCATAGGTAACTTTGTAACATTGGAATAAAGGCAATCAGACGAACTTAAAAAAAAAATCCATGGTATATTATTGATGACATACAAACCAATTTTATATTAAGAATTTTTTTCTTAAGCTGTGCTGTGTTGCTTCATATACCCATATACATGTTTTTCATAGCAAATATATGTATTGATTATAAATATATTTGCAATCAATTGGGAAAATGATTTCACTGCTTTTAATAATGCTCTGACTTGGGGCTGGAGAGATGGCTCTGTTGTTAAAGGCTAGGCTCACAATCAAAATAACACTCGGACTACCATATATTCATTGGTCCAGGGTAATACTCATCGCCATTAATTTCTGAACCTGTCTCCAATTAGACTCCTTAATTCAACAATGTATAGTTTCCCTTTCTTTCTTCTACCACTTTCCTACTCCTCATATTCTTTATCTCACGATCATCATTTTTATAACAGCACAATAGAGTCTTACTACTTTCTGATTAGAGAAAGAGTTTCTTTATACTTTTTCTAAACCTATGTACCCAAAATAAGGAAATCTATTGTTTTGGAATATTAGTTAAAGATGTGTTGCATTGTTTTATGTTGCATTTGTTTAACTCTGTAAAGCTGTGTTATTTTGCCTGTCTAAAACAGTTGATTTGTCTTATAAAGAATTAAACACTGAATGGGCAGGAGAGGGATAGGCAGCGCTGCCAGGCAGACAGAATAAAGTGTGAGAAAAAGAGGACAGGAGGATGCTGTGGGCAGCACAGACACTGTATAAGAGGGAGAGAAAAGATATACAGAATAAATAAGACAAGAAGAAAGAGAAGATAGAGGGAGGAAAGAGAAAAGGAGAAAGAGAGGACTCCAGGGGCCAGCCACCCAGCCACATAGCCAGCTATGGACTAAAAAGTAAATAAAGGTATATAGAATAGAAAAGGATAAAAGCCTAGAGGCAAAAGGTAGACAGGATCATGTAAGTTAAGAAAAGTTGGCTAGAAATAAGTCAAGATAAGGCCACACATTCTTAGGAAAAAATAAGCTTCCCTGTGATTTATTTGGGAGCTGGGTGGCAGAACCCCAAAGAACAAAGTAAAACAACAACAACAAAAACAGCAAACAAATAAAAAACCACAACCACAACCTATACCGCTTGAAAATGTAATCTAATTACTTAAATATTCTGTTAGGGTTTTTTTTTTTTTTTCGTTAATTTTCTTTTTCTGGTTGTTGTCTTACACATTCATAGAAGTAGATAGCATCCCTGTTACCTGGATTTAATAGTTCTCTGTATTATTTTGCAGCCTATTCTGAGAGTTTAAATCTACCAGTACACTGCCAAATACTTTTATTTTTTAAATACATTGGTAAAATATGTTTTATGATCTTCACAGAGAGACAACACTTCACTCACACTTACAGACAACGAAATAAAACAGGATAAAACATGAACAGGGATGCTCTAGATATGTCTCAAACATGTTTAATGAGTGACATTGGAGAAAACAACAGTCATCCTGACAGAAAGATGTGCATGGTAATGACAATAAATAAGTAAATAAATAATTAAATAAAATTAAGTTTTTTTTTTGCTGAAGCTAAAGAGAAAAGGAAATGTAGCTCAAATCTGTATGATAATAAGGAAACATTTGGGCATATAATGAATGCTAAGGTTGTCAAAAAATTGATTAATAAAATTTTGTTTCATTAACATGAAAAATCCTAAACTTTGAAAAGCAAAGCAAAAAAAAGTTATGTGGAGCAAATGTAGCAAGATAGCAAGATGAATGAATACATAGGCTTCCTTCTAGTTACAGGAACAAAATGTCATGCTTTCTATACTTTGAGAGCTATGTTTGAAAGGTTTCCTATGGAAAAAAAATAACATGAAAGGCGTGTGTGTCTGTCTGTGTGTGTGTGTGTGTGTGTGTGTGTGTGTGTGTGTAGCAGAGTACCCTAATATAAAAAAATATATGGAAAGTTTTTGATTAGTCTCATTTTAGCTCTGGTTAGCAAAAACTTGATCATCTAGACATAGAAGTGTCATATAAGGTATTTTACAATTTTTTTTCTAAGTAAAGCACTTCAGTGGCCACCAGTTATGAACAAAATAAAACTGTCTTTTAAATCATCTGGCCTATGTATTCAGATGCAATCAACCTCAATCCATTCTGTCAAGTGATTGGACCTTATCTCTTTGGTACATCACAAGATGAAGGTGGTCCTGCTGTTTTTAGTTCTGATTATAGTAAATCCTTGATGGCTGAGAGCTGAGTGACAGGAATGGATAGAGTCCAGGATTGCCGCCTTGAGAATTCAATCTTGGCAATGACTTCTTTTAAGTTGGACCTCTCAGGACCTCTCTCCTTCCATCTTTAAAATGAGGATAATAATATCGACCACCAGACACTACTTTTAAAATATACTTCCATTCTCAGATGCATACTAAATATAAGGCTCCACAGAACACCTGCCTAATAGGGATGCCACTGTGCATATCTTTGGACTTACCATCAAATTTTTATTTGGGGAAAGATGCAAGATTGATTTGACAATATTAGAAATTTGAGTCTATAATGGGATTATAAAATATCATAATTTACAATGAGACTAAGTAATAAATATGAAAGGGGCTTTGGAAAACAATCAGCCAATTAACCCCAGAATAAATGATGGGTGACTGAGTATGTGGCTTAATAGAACAGTGTTGCTGCAGTGTACACAAAGCTCTCGCATCAATCTCAGCACAACAATCTGCTTCAGCCTGGCATGGTAGTGTGTAAACTCGCTATTGGCATGCTGAAAGGGGAGGGTTACAAATCAGAAGCTAGTCTGGCAAGACTCTGGCTCAAATAATGAAATAAGAAGGTCTCAATAAAAATTAGGAGTAAAAATTATATTAGATGGAGTATTAGTTTTTCTTGTTGCTGTGACCAATATCTTTGTATTTGTCAATAAAAATTTTGTATTTGTCAAAATTACCTTCAAAGCAACTTATGGAAGGGAGGGTTTATTTTGCTCTCTGTTTGAAAGCCCATGGTGATGGGGACAATCATGGATGCAGAAATATGAGAATCTTAGTCACATGTCCTCCTCCATTAAGAAAGTGAGAAGGGATAAAGGAATGAATGGAGAATGGAGTTTTTCAGTTTGCTTTGTTTATTTTCTTTACTGCAGAATGTTAGACCATGGTAAGATGCCACTCATATTCAGGATGGGTATTATGTTCTCAGTTAAATATTTCTTGAAGCATCCTCACAATTATACTCAAATAAGTATTTCCATAGAAATTCTGAACCCACTTAAGTAGATGATGAAGATTAACCATGGTTAATAGGACTAAACTCTTAACTGCATATTTGTATATAACTGCACAAAATTTAAATAAAGGGCATACCATATGGTTTAAAAATTACTTAACTCAACAAGTACACATAGTACAATATTTCTGAAAAGCTCTGTATTCTAAAAAAGTCATAACAAGTGCTAATCACAACATAATTGCCGATTTGATGACCCCAAATGAAACTCTACTGACTTAATAATAATGCAATTTGACAAAGGAGAGCAAGAACACTTGGCTGTTTATTTTTACATGCACAGAAATGCACATAATTTTCTAATAAATAATTATCCTTATTATGGTTTTATAATGCATGGTTATACATCACAGTTTTAGTTAGGTAATAATATGTTATGACAAAGTGAACACGCCACTGTACTTGTACATTTCGTTTTCTATTTCTAGAGCATAACCGAAATGAAGTTAGAATATGATTTGCTGTACTTATTTCAAGGTGATTTACAGTTTTGTTGATCAAAATAGTAGCATAGTTACCATGGAAAAGATATTTCTATGTTCAAAACTATATCTAGAGATTTTTATACCTGAGGGTTCAGAAGAGTAAAACCATGTCATATAAGAATATTTTTTAGCAAAATGGCAGTAAGAAAAATAATAAGAAAATAGAAATAATGTTCTCTGAACTTTACCTCAGCTGTGTGGGAAATGTATCCCTCACCGTGTGTTTTTCTGCTGATGGAAAACACACACACACACACACACACACACACACAGATGAGCATATCATATTTGTCATTTTGGTTTAAGAAAGGTAAAAATAGAGAAACAAATAAAGAATATAATTTAAACTATAACTAAATTCAGCTAAAAGTTTAGGGAACTTGGATTCTGTAAATGAAAGCAAGGCCTCCTACAAAGTAAAATGGCTTCCTCACAAGCAACATGTGTTCACTGTTACTAAGAAAGAGTGGACAAAAGTCAGCACAGAGGTGCACCAATCATGAACAATTGCTTTTTGTACCATTCCTGGTAACCAGAGGCTTCTCAAAAGCTATACACGCAGAGCATAGGTTATGACCTATCTTTCAGTGCAGGTGAGTAATCTAGTTGCCTTTGTCCCCCCCCACCTCGTTCGTGTGTGTGTGTGTGTGTGTGTTTGTGTGTGTGCATGTGTGCGTGAGAGCAAGTGAGCCAGAGAGAGAGAGAGAGAGAGAGAGCGAGGGAGAGAGAGAGAGAGAGACAGAGAGAGAGAGGATAGTTCTATGCACATAAAAGAAAATCAATATGATACCAGGATACGTCTATGAACATGAAAGAAAATCAATATATTACCTACTGTTTCTTTTGTTTCTTTTGCCTTTGGTTAAGTTTGGTCAAGATTCACTACATATTTTGTTTATCATGGAGGCTCCCAAACTGTTGTCTATTGACTGAATAAGTCATAATATGATGCCAACATTATCTTGATAATGAGACCTGCCAGAACATCTGTAAAGATTGCTGTGATTCTTAATTTTTATCATATTTGACAGACAGCTAGATTAATACGGTGCATTTATAGACATCTTTGGGGTGTAACCAGAGATAATTTTGAGTATAATAGTAACATCTGCACGGCAACTATTTTGCTATTTTTATCAACTAAAAGTATAAATCACCTTGAAATAAATACAGCAAATCTTATTTTAACATCTCTCCTTTTCTGGTAGGGAAACTAAAATGAAAAAGTAAAACAACACATTAAATTTTCCAGAACACATTATTAATCTAGCCAAAATTAAGCAAACATGAGTGACCTATCCTCACTGTGCCTTGAACCATTCAATAGTTTCTGGATCCAGATGTGAGGAAAAGAGGGAGGAGGAAGAAAGTGAATGTAGACAATTTATTCTTTACTGTTTCTTGATACAAGGTGGATAACTTCTCCACCACATTCTTTTACCAAGATGTTTTGTATCAGAATGGCCCAGGCAAGGCAAAGCCTGTCAAAGTATCCACTGAAACTTCTGAAACCATGATCTAAAATGTTTCTCCCCATTTAAATTTGGTTTTCAGATGTTTGTCTTCAGAATATGGTAAAACTGATTAATAAAAGCCTATGAGGGGAAATCTAAAATATACTGAATGTCTCATCATTTTTTGGTGTCTTCTTTTTACCATATTTCTAATAAAATATTTTTCTAGTCAATTATTCCTAGAGTATGTTTAAAAAATTGCGGCATTCGATGCCATACTTAAATCATCAGGGATGGACATGATCAAAATTGTGACTTAGGTTTCTTTTTATCCTGTCTCCATTTATTGAAAATCTGATATTTGTCTTATCATTTGAAATTGTTTGACTCTTTATTTACTGCTGATAAATTATGTATTATCATGATGTATGCCTAGAATACCTTCTAATGCAAACTATATGATCAAAATTTGTGAAACCAATGTGTTCTAATGAAAATCACTGAAGGCTAGACACAAGTCCTCAGTAACTGGAGAAGTCAGATGAACTCATTGCCTTGAAATAATCAAGATGAAAATGAAACTATAACCAATCTTTACTCATAAGCAGTGGACTCCATTGCTGATACTTTGTTTATAAAAAGGAAGTCAAGTTAGTAGTTTGAGTCACAATTACTTATACAAGCTTAAGCTGCAGGTGGGAACTCCCAGAGAGTGGGTGCCTTAAACAAGAGGTATTTCTCAGCTTGGAATATTTAAAATGTGAGATCTGAATACCATAAATGGCCAAGTTCAGGAGATAGATTTCTTTGCTTGCAGATGGCTTTCCCTATCTTAATAAACAAAACAAGAAAATGTACTTCACATGTAGTAGAGAGAAGGAAAACACTGATAACTCTTCTTAAGGGCAAATAATCCATCACAAAGACCTCATCTAAACTTAATTGCCCATATGCCCCATATTTACATGTCAGGGAAGAGGGTTTCTACACATGAATTTTGAGAAGGACTCGACTCAGTCCTCAACATGCTCTTTTCACTTATCTCATTATCAAGGGTTTCTAGGCCAAAGGCTAGAACACAAGTGTAAAAAGAAAATACAGTTTCCTAGGCCTCTCAAACTATAAACACAATTATGTCTAGTGATTCTAGTATGGTTTTCTGAACTTGTTTCACTTATTTTGTGAAAAAAAAAACCCAGCAATTTTCACCAACCATGGTCATCCCAATAATTAAAAAAAGCCTAAATGCAGTGGTTGTTTCATTCACGTTTATCAGTTTTCACCTCCTCAAAAGTTAAAAGAAGTAGGGATTCCACTTGCTTCACTAATAGCAAACAGCACACACACACACACACACACACACACACACACACACACACATATATATATATACATATATATGTATATATATATAAAGCACTGTTTCATTCTCAAAATGAGACAATGTTTTTAATCCAGGCCGAGGACAAGTTATTAGCTTCATAAGCAGGCTTGATGAACATTCTGCTTATTTAGAAGCATTGGTTCTTACTGACCTTTGCAATGCTCTCTGTACTTAGATGATAAAGATTGTGGTTCCTCTAGGGAGACCATTCCCCATGGAGGGATACCCCCTTAGCCTAGATACATGGGGGAGGGCTTAGGACCTGCACCAAATGAATTGAGAGATTTTGATGATCTCTCATGGAAGGCCTCACCCTCCCTGGGCAGTGGATGGGGGATGGGACTGAGGCAGTTGGTGCATGAGAGGATGAGTGAGTGTACCGGGATTGATATAAAATAAATTATATAATAAAAAATCAAAAGCAGAGCAAGGAAAAAAGAATGTGGTTCCTCCTTGATCCTCCTATTCCTTTTACCAATTCTACTATTTCTGAGATCTTTGCCTAATTTCATAAGTTTTGGTGGTTCTTTGACTATCTTTTACAATGCATGATTTTGAGTGAAACACTGATTTTTCCAAAGTTCATGAAATATGGCAGTAGCTCATTGGGATGAAATGCATATAGTTTTAGTATTTTCAACAAAATTCACTCTTGTTTTAAAATGTGTGACCAAATGTTTCTATTTCTTGCTTTAAAATCTAACTGTCAGTTGATTTAACAGTTCTTAGAGGGCTATCTTGCCTCTAATTTTGGTACTTATGGGTCTATTCATTAAGATGTCTACCTTGCTTAGTATGAATTTTGTGGTGGTGTTTAACTTCTTTGAGGGTTCATATTTTATGTTTCCTTCCTCCTGGTATGCTATATAATGCAAGGAATAGAAGCATTCAATGATTCATTACTACCAGTAGCCAGAGTAGAATCAAGAATTTCATCATTGTCAATTCAGATTTCTTGTTCTGTTCTTAGGGAAACACATTATGCACTCAGTAGCTCTTGGACCTTCCTCTCTAGATATAGAACTCGTAAAAGAGCAATCTTGTTCCAATGTAGTACACTGTGAAACCTTTACATAGAAAAATAGGGGATTCTCTTTTACTGCTATACAGGTTTATATAAAGTGTTTTTAAAGTCAGCTTAGGAAACAATTCTTCAAGGCACCATAATAAATATTTTTATTTTTGTAGCACTTTAACTAATTTCAATGTGCATTCTAGATGATCATTTCAGTATACCTAAATATTTAACCCAGGCAAATTGCCCAGACAATTAGGAACATCATTGACTCAATTCATTCTTAAGCTTTTATACATGTATAGGATGGATAGTGAACATTTTATGTTGAATTATGGAAAGTTACCCATATCTTTGTTTTGGTGGACTGTGTGATTGAATATGATTGGAAGGGGTGCTCATTTTTGTGTTATGCTTTGAATACATCCAGTAAAAGCCTACATGATAGACAAAGCTTTAAAACTAGGTCCATTTATAAAAACCAATATTTCATGTTGACAAAAATGTCATCAAAAGTAAAACTTTGGTAAATATAAATAAAATTTTGCTTAAGGCAAACAATGTTCTTCATCAGGTCCTGTGAGAATAGGTTATCTGCCAGTTGGTTTGGTATATTTAGGAAAATTGCTACAAATTTGATACAGATGGTGCTCATTTTATCATATTTGTATTGCATTGTTTTTTGTATCCTTGTTAAGTAGTACTGTTTCTTAGCATAAGGTTTACATGCAACTTGTGTCAAGATCAGCTATGCAGCTTGTTAAAATGGCAGAGCCATGGACCCATCAGATGCTATCATTAGAGTCTAGAATCTCTGAGGTTGTGCTCTAAAACATTTGTGTATGATAGACTGGTAGATCCATCACAATTACAGAGTCACCGTATACTTGGAGAGGTGTTATATATAAAAAAAGAAGTAAATTCATTTATCCTAAAGTTTAGAATGTACATTTTCTTTTAATTTAAATTTTACAATTTGGGGGTCTAGAAAGATAGTACACTGATTAGCAGCACTTGCCTCTCATGGAAAGGGTCCAGGTTTGGTTTCCAGAATATACCAGGTAAGGCAATCCCATTTAATTTTCATGCTTTTTAAGGGGAAATAGGTTTTTAATTAAAATAGAACTATATCACTTTATAACCTCCCTTTCCTCCTTCTATACTCTCCCAGATGTTTGGCCTCCAACCCCTCCAATGTCATTCCCCACTCTCAAGGTAACAACCTTATTTTCTCTGGTTATTATTGTTATACATATACATACATAGATATAGACATACACATATTTATTTGTATGCATGGATATATAAATATAATCTGCTTAGTCCTAGTCCATTTTTGTTGCTTGTGCATACATTGTTTCAGGGTTGACCACTCTTTATTGGACAACTTTCAGGGGTCTCATTCCTGGGAAAGGATAATACTTCTCCCAGAAGTCATTACTAACTCATAATTAGCTTCCAAGGGCTAGTGAGGCCATGAATCTCGGAAGAGAATCTACCAACATTACTTTGGTAAACCAGCATAATTCCTCACTACATCCTAAATCTCATCCTTATACACATAGATAAACTCAGTGACCACCCATCATCATAGAATCTTTTCTTTACAGCAAATAGAGACCATCTCAGAAAGACCCACAATGCAGAGACCAACCGATTGTGGGGAGCTAAATCCCAACATATGCATCATATGGCGAATCCTGCATCTCTGGGCTCAGGGAACATTGCAAAAGAGTGGATCGGGAGATTTTAAGAGCCAGAACACCAGGAAGTCTGCCACGAATCAGTATCTTCTAGAAACTATTGCATCAAAATTAACTGGAACAATGGCAATATCAATAGATACATTAATGTGTATGGGAGAAATTTTGACTGGATCCATTATTTCATGGTTTTATCTACTCCATAGAGGTAGATTACAACCAGCATTTTACATGTAGAACTGGTTACTCAAGTTTAGTATGTTCCCTGGTCATCTGGGAGTTGAGGAACAGTCATATTTGAACTCAGTGTTTTGTGTGAGCATAGACTTTGAATTTCTGTGTGTGCATGTGTGTGTGTGTGTGTGTGTGTGTGTGTGACTGTCTCTCTCTCTCTCAATCCCTCCCTACTCCTCTCTCTCTCTCTCTCTGCGTGTGTGTGTGCATGCACACACATGTGTATAAGCACACACATGCGCACATGTGAGGGTATGCACATACCACTGTGCATATGTGGGGTTCAGAAGATAAGCTTGGATGTTGTTTTAACTTTCTTCCTTGTTTGGTTCAGAAACTTTTGCTTCTCTGTGTACACTAGACTAACTGCCAGCTTTGGGGAATTCTCTTGTACCTGCTTCCTGTCTTACCACAGAAGCTCTGAGATTACAGATGTGTGTTACATCATCCTCACATGAATTCTGGGAATTTGAACTCAAGTCCAGATGCTTGTGAAGCAGGCATTTTATCTGCTGAACCATCTTGACAGTGAAATTTCATATTTCTAAGATGTTACAGGTACTTGTTGTAATAAAACTTTAAGAATCAAGTAGAAGCTAAGTGGTCTTCCTTGGGTTTAAGATTGTGTTTATTTGCAGGAACTTTGCATTATATAACTTTTGTACCATTACTCTCCCTGCTGTATGTAAGTCCTAATCCAGAGCATCACACAATTTCTTTAGTTTTACAGAAGAAACAGAATAGGCAACTCTTCCTTGAATAGCATGAGTTATGATCATATTGATTACATGATTGACTTGGAACCTTAGAGTTAAGGAAAACACCCTGGACCATATGACAGTTGTATAATATATGTGGCTTGCAAGATTTTCCTGGGTGTGCTTGGGAAAAGGTGTGTTCAAGATCCCAAATAAAGTAGAATGGAATCCCAATCTAAAGGACTCATCAAAGTAGAGTGTTGTGGGAGGGTATGGGTGAATAGAAGAAGGAAAAGGACAGAGTAGAATGTTCCATGTAAAGTAAAATGACTACACAAATTCTTCCAAGTAACAAAAGTTGTTTTTTATTTAAATATATCCCTCAGCTAATCTATAGCCTTCACAGAATATATATTCACAGGTAAAGGAAAGGGTACTACATAATTCAGACCTGGTAAAAATAATATGTAATTTTATTTTTCTTTCATGAGGGCAGTAGCCTAGGACATTAGAAAATATATTTCCTGTATACTAGTAGTTATAAGACTTACCCATGATACACTGCAGAGGGAAAGGATGTTCTTTGGTACTTTTGTCCTACTAGGAAATTGTTAACCTGCTTTTTTGTTTGGGAAAAAAATGACATTGGTGGGTGACAAGCAGCAGGTGGTGACTACTGTTTCTTTAAAGACAACATATGAGACACTGAAAATTTATTTCCCAATAAACTTGACTTTCTGAGCTAAGCCTCAAAAAGTGCCATACAATAAAGGCATAGGGAACAAGGATATTTCCAATTGCCATTAAATATAATTCAAGTGATGTGATTCACGGTGGCTCAGGTGCAGGTTTCCTATCAGTACAATTTATAAGGGTCCAGCTTCTCAAACTATACTTCTGTGTGACAGTGATTCTCTTCTTTATTTTGTTTTACTTTAAGTTGTCTACCATATTCAATCACAGTTATCAGTTCATCATCTGAATGAAGGTGATTCCATAGTACTTCATTATCTAATTCCTGTGGTGTCCTTAGATTATCTTTCATAAGCATAGTTAACAATGATAACAGGAAAATAGATTCATTCAAAAAAAGAGGTTTATCAAATGCCATCTTCTGAGGGCTACATTTTTATTAAACATGAATAAGATAATCCTTTGAAAACAGAGGTGTGGTTATTGAGGATTATCCCCATTGCTGTGTAATTAAGTCCACTGCCTATAAATTATTAAACCTTTAATGGTATATTTTATAAGTAAATCTGCCCTTAGATTGCCATATAGATATACTTAAAAATTTTAAACTTTATTGGAGTTGTATAAGGAATTAATTTAAAAAAAGAATTAAAAGTGATAATGTGAAATTAGCATAATTAATGCTGAAATGAAACGTGTATGGTTCAATAATGCTACCACTAAGGATAACATATCTAAACAAACATTTCCTAATATGAAAGAAGGTTAGTGTTTTTAAATTAAATAATTTGTTGTACAAATAAATCCAGGGAGTTTTGTGTTAAATACATTTGTATAGAGATATCATTATTAAATGAAAATATTGATAATATTTTCAAACACAAAGAAGAGAAATGGTTAGCTCCAGCTCTTAAACACATTCATTGTTCTGGTTTTCTTTGTTTGAAGGATATAGTCTAAAACTATCTCTTCACTGTAGAATAACTTGGGAGATGAAAACTTATTTCAAAAAAACAATATACTTGTAAACTTAAGAAACTTAAGAAATGGTATACATTTTAGTTAACCATTGCTCTGAAAGTTGCTTATGCACAAAGATAGTCCTTCAAAACACTGTTGGACAATGTTGTGTAACCAGCAACTTTAGAAGAACACTGCTAGAAGAACAGTGTGATGGCGATTTCTGCACTAAAGTTGTAATTCAGGTGATTAAGCCAATTAGACTAAGCCATGATTTCTACTTTATATGATCGATCCACAAATTTTAGTCATAATTAATTGAAAGTGTGTGTAAAATACAGAAGGCATGTAATAAGGTTTATTTGCTTAATGTATTCTTCCTATACATTTCCATTCAAAAGAGGGAAGAAAACCCTAGAAAGAATGTAGGTAAAAAAAAATTGGTGAAAATTGAGCATTTCCATATAATTCATATTTAGTTTTTTTCACAAGGATGAAGAAAAAATGCAAGTCTGAATAAATCGTGATGTTTTGATATCAACCTGCAAATTCTAAATCTTAGTTTTGTAATCAGAAAATTAAAAAAAAAATCTCTGTGAAGCTCCAGCAATACCATCCAAAAATATCATTCGTTGTTATTATATATGACCAAAGCAATCCTACTTCTTTTGGGGGGAAGGGTAACTACAAATTATGACATTTTTATGTGATAGTTCTCAGCAGGCTTTTTAGCACTCCAGTAGACAACCTGGTTTCTACTTTACTTGTTTTAAGAGGTCTCTAATTATATAATGATATATGATTTAGAAATGGCTTCAAAGAAGGACTTTTAGAGTCATCCAGTTAATAACATGCATTACTAACATTCCATATTTTTTGGAGTTCCAGAATGTTTATTCTCTAAAAAAGCTCTTCTATTTTTCACACTTATTCCCATCATCTACTTGTGAGCATGCATGTGTGTGTGTGTAATGTGGGCTGAATTAAAAAAAAGGGCTCTAATTTTATGGAACATGAGAAATGGTATCTTTTGGGGAGTAAGTAGTTTTAGTCAAACACATAATGAATCTAAATTTTCTGTTGTTTACTAAATGGAAACTGCCTATGTCCATACTTTCCAGGGTGTTGACTCTCTTATTCTTTGTGTCTCTCTGTCTTTCCCTCTCCCTGTCTTTTTGTCTTTCTCTTTTATTCCCATGTTTACTAACTTCTATTGTGTCTCCCTACTGTATTTGTAACAGTGAACCATTTTAGAGAAGAAAATATGGAGAGAAATATCGCTCATTCACACATACTGCCAGTAGATTTTTAAATATAAATAATTTTTGGAGGATGTTATAACAGTATCTAAATACCAGGTACACTTCATTTACTTATCTATCAGTGTAATAATGTTCTATCTTTCAACCTGTCAGTTTCAATTAAAGAGAAATTACTTGTACAGGATATACTCCACAGATACATAAATAAATAAAATTCATTAAAGTAAAAATAAATTAAGAAGCATCTAATTATCCATGTAAAAATGGACTATCATGTAACAGATACATAGATGCATAAAAATGATGTAGAAATAATCTCCAAAGGCACTGTTCTGAAAGGCATAGCTATAGAGCAAAACATACAGCATAATTTCATTTTCATTATTAAAATATTGCAGAAAGATAAATAACAAGCTGCTATTATTGATAACCTCTGGACAGAGAAATGTACTGTGGCAAGGATGGTTTTATTTTATACAGTTTTATGTTATAATGATATTTACAATAAGCATATAATCATGAATTACTTGGGCAACGGATGATTTTCAAGTAAGAGAATCTCTAAAATTATCTTCTAAAAGTATATACTCAAAGAAAAAAATGTGAAACATTTGATATTTTGTTCACATTAGGCATCTTAAATAATTATCAAAGGACAATACTCATTATTTTATTTAGGCTTTAGGCTAATGAGTTTGATCTTATTTCTTTGAGTACTGTAACACATGGGCCCTCAGATGGTTCCATGTTTATGCCATTATATAATCTTGTCACTTTATGTGCAGGGGTAATGTGTGACTTACTCATAATTAACAGTACATCAAGAAAGTCATTATTCCAGCATATTGTTCCATATATCTCTTGGATTAATTTTATTAGCATGTAATTAACTCTTGCCCTATCTTCTGTCTTCTCTCATCTTTCTGTCTTTCTCATCCTGTCTTTGTCTCTGTCTCTCTTGTCACTGCATATTTGTCTGCATTTGTCTCTATGTCTGTCTCTCTTCATCTCTGTCTCTCTCTGTGTTAGGAATTTGAAAAAGATGCTATGCTATAAGGAAGCCTTATGCTATAAGGATACCACACAGCAAAGATTAGAGAACTATTACTAGTCCTTGATAGTCACCTTTGGCTAATGTCCAGTGACAAAATGGGAAATCTGTCTTATAATTAAAACAATTGAATTTGGTCAACAACCATGTACACACTGAAGAGAGTCATCAGAATAGAGCTCAGTTCAAGCTATTATCTTTATTTTAACCTAGTTGAGACTCTAAGCAGAGAAGCAGAGAACTCAGTTTTTTTGTTTGTTTTTGTTTTTTTTTTTTTTTTTTTTTTTTGCTTTTTTGTTCAGACCCTGAGCTCAGAGTAACTAGAAAATAATATTTTTTTTTAAAAAAAAATTTCTTAAATAAGTGATAATTTGCTATATAGCAGTGTGAAAATCATTTTTTTTGTATATTCACCTCACTCTAACTACTGCTTTACTCTTTAATAGAAAAAAAGAGAAAGCATGCAATCTGCTCTCTGTCACTGACCTCATACAGTAACACCACCAAATATATACAAGGAACTGTCTCTCACCTCACACAACTGTCACTAAACTCTTGGACACTACCCTTGTAAATATTCACTGTACATGTAATGGGTTACAAAATATGATAAAAATGGCCATCCAAATAAGTCAGATCCTATGCTTAACAGGTTGCAAAACTGAAAAACAATAAATCTTCATTTGACATCTCACTTCTGTTTCAGAAAAACACTTTAAAGATCACGGATGAAAAAAATGTTAACAGACTGGCCATCCATGTAAAGGTAGTAGTTACTTTTTTTCTTGGCAAATATATTACAGCACTCACTTTAAAGAGAATTAAAACAAACAAAAAACTATTTAATACAGTCTAGTCTTGGCTAGCATGTGGCTGATTATCACACAGCTTTTATTCTCTGTCAGTCATATAACTTCCTCTTTGAATTGCATCATAACATGGTAGTGATTCTAAACAATGTTAGGGGCAGTATTGCTTAGTGATGTTTTAAAGTTCATATAGGCTTTGTTTTAAAGGAAGTGATTGCTATAAAATGAAAGAGCCAGAAGCATAGAGATGCACTCTAGAATACACCACAATCAATGTGATCATCAATAGGCAAGTTGAGCTCAACATTATACTGACAGGATATGTAGCTGAAGAAGGCCAGACGAAGAATGACTCAATTTTATTTTTCCCATGGGCAAAGGCAGATACAGTGTCATCATGAACAAATTAAAGTCCCACCACAAAGCATTTGTACTATGTGTCATGCCAGAAAGCAAAGGGCAAACCACTAATCTCAACAGATAATAATTAGGAAAAAGGCAGTACAGAAAGAGAAAGAACAGTAGGACAAAGGGACATTAGAAAATCTCACTACAAACTGTTTTTAATCTTTTGAATGATTTTTTAGTTTGTGATGTTTCTTACCACAGACATTTAGAATTGCCATTCAAACACTAGAAGAATCAAGTTTAATTAATGTAAACTGAATAAAGAGACAACCAGAGAACCAAAAAAGGACTTCTAGTGATAGAGCTACAGCTAGATGCTGAAGCCAATGCACACTGCTTTTATTCTTCTTTGCCACATTTCAAAACTGAACTCTGTAATGCAAATTATATCTTATTTGCTTCTTTGTGGTTTATCATCAGAAACAATATAATCTCTAAACTGGGACTTAAAATCTGAAGGAACTGAGTAAATTCTGTGAGCAATCCTTTAAAATTAGATACATGCCTTAAAATATTTATTTTATTATTTTTGTTATTCTCTGTAATAGTTCTGGCTGCCTTGGAGCTCACTTTGTAGACCAGGCTGGCCTCAAACTCATAGAGAGCCACCTGCCTCTGCATCCCAATTGCAGAGATTAAAGGAGTGTGCCACCATCACCCAGCAATAAATACATTCTCTGTGCACCTCAGAGCATTTTTATTGTAGATGGTAATTCCAGGATGAGACTACTTGTATTCTCATTTTCCCTATCTGCAATAGATATTTTGATATATAAGAGAGCCTGCTGTGTAAGGGGAATGTTTATATATACACATACATATGCAATACAATAATAACTTTATAACAAGAATAAAATTTAAAACCATGTTCAGATCTCCCAGTATCAATGTACATAATATGGCAAAGTCTATATATAATTAGCCCCAAACACACTTCTCAAGTAAAATAATTGTTTCTTGCTACTTTATTTATCATAGCCACCACTGACACTATTCTTTTAATATGTACTTTGTCTCCTCAATTTGGCCATTCTTACTTGTGAGCTGAGAGTTCATAATCTGTTGAAAAGGACAGATATCTAACAACATTTCTAGTTTAGTAAAGATGTATGACACAAAATTATTAATGATTGAAGAACATGTTGACTTACTATGTGAGACCTGAAGAAGAATGTCTAGAGAATAACTGGTACTGAATTGGCTTGGAAAGTTCCTAGAAGGTTTGCAAGAACTATGAGGAAGGAAACTATCATTTTGGTAAAATAAAATGCATTTTTCATGTTGAGAAATTGTTTGGTGTACTTGGCAGGAAAATAAGTAAAGTGAATGTGGTCGTAGAGTTTAAGAGGGTGAAGGCACATCTGGGTTAGATCTCATGATTTCTGGGAGCTTAACTAATAGTGTAATAGTCATGAAAACTGCTAAGAGAGCTATTTGTATTATTTTCTGGCTACAATATATTCTGGAATATTATTTTAATTTGGCAAAGTGCTATATATCTGTTCATGCTGCAGAACATTACTTTAACTGTGTAAAGAAAGATGTGGGTTTTTTTGTTTATGCTACATTTAATTATTAAAAGATGTGTTGCATGAAAAGATGCATTACATCTGTTTCACCTTACCTGCCTAATGCACCTGACAGGTCTAATAAAGAGTCAAATGGCCAATAGCTAGGCAGAGAAAGGATAGCCAGTGCTGGAAGACAGAGAGAATAAATAGGAAGAGAAATCTAGGCCAAAGGAGAGGAAGAATGAGAGGAACTAGAGAATAAGGGACATGGTTGGGGCACGTGTCAGCCAGCCAGCAAGACAGACAGGAGACGCAGTGCAAGTAAGATATACTGAAGGAAAGAAAAGTAAAAATACCTGAAGTAAAAGGTAGATAAAGACAAACAGGTTAATTTAAGTTAAAAGAGCTAGCCAGAAATATTTCTAAGGTATGCCGAGCATTCAAAACTAATAAGAAGTCTCTATGTCGTGATTTTTGAGTCTGTTTGTGGCCCAAAGGAAAAAGCCTGCTGAAACAACATTAAATATTTGAATTTGAGAAAGCATGAAGGTATGGAAACCAGCTTATGTGAAATACAAAGATTGGTATATGTAAGGGAGTGTATGCACTAGAAATAGAACTTGGAAATAGATTTTTAGAATTTGGCACACAGCCTATAATTCACACCACCAGAGAAACTAGGATACGAGAAGGATTCTAAGAGATTCATACAAGGTCCCTCACAAAAGGGGAAAGGAACAAAATCTCCTGAGCATATTGAGAGTGGGGGGGGGCAGAGAGTGGAAAGGGAGCTAGGAGAAAGAGAAGGGGAGAAGAGGAAAGTACTTGGGACTAGGAAGATTGAGTCAGGGGAGGAATAGATGAGAAAGAGAGAGAGACAGAGACAGAGGGAGACACAGAGTGAGATAGAGAGAAAGAGACCATAAAAGAGGGAGCCATCATAGGTTTCAAGAGAAAACTGACTCTAGAGAAATGTCCAGAGACCTACAAAACTGACCCCAGCTAACAATTTGACCAGTAGTGGGAAGGTTACCACAATGCCATTCCCTGATAATGAGATCAATGGCTAACTTATCCACCATTATAGAGCCCTCATCTAGTAGCTGATGGAAACAGAAGCAGACACCCACAGCTAAACATTGAACAGAACTGGAGTCCAAATGCAGAGACGGAGGACAAGACTAGGCTACAGAATCACATGGAGACAGCTGACCTGAAGAAGGAGGAGCTAGTGGGCCCCCAGACTGATAGCTGGGAATCCAGCATTGGGCCGACTAAGACCCCTGGAAACGGAACTCAGTTAGATGGCCTGGGCAGTCAGTCTAAGAGATATCTGACAGTGGAACCATGGAGGGCTACTCCCTTAACCTAGAGGCAGGAGGGAGGATGGCCTAGACCCTACTCCAAATGACTTGACAGATTTAGATGACCCCTTCAGGAAGGCATCACCCTCCCTGTGGAGTGGGGATGGGTGGGATGAGATGGTGGTCGAGGGTCATGGGAGGGTTGCAGAGAGGGAGGGATGTAGAGGGTACTGGGATCGATATGTAAAATAAGAAAACTGAATAATAATAATAAAAAAGAATTTTGCACACAGTTAGAGGCAGGAAAAATGTCTGGGATATGTTAAAATATCTATGTTATGGAAATTAGAGTAGATGTTGGTGCCACTAATACAATAAAATCAAAAGAAAGAAGGAATGCATTGAGTTGGTGACATGTTTGTATGCACTCTCCAAAAGATGAGTAATGATCAGTGAGAAACTTTTCTGGCAAAAAAAAAAAAAAATAGTCACTTGAGTTCTACATTAGAAATTCAGAGAAGTGATTAGAAATATAATGTAGATACAATTTCCCAGAAAACATTTATAAATGGAAGAAAAATGACCTAAGGTCAGTTCCCTTGAGAAAAATAATACATTTTTAAAAAGTAGACTGATAATAAAACACCAAGAAAGGAGTCTGAAAACTAGAGAGCTCGGAAAAAAATCTTTTTTTTTTCTCTCTGTGGATGAATTAACCAATGACACTAATACAGAAGGTAGGTTGAATGCAGAATGCAGCCCTGATGTGCATGCTCTGTATAACTGCATTAGAGTAATAGAAAATAGGACACAAATTATAGTGCATCATGAACTTTCTTCAGTAAATATATTCCTTTTTTATTAAGATGATTCTAGCCAATAAGAATTAATAAGCAAAGCCCCACCCTGTGGAATTTTTATTCTAATGGGGAAGTGAAAAAATGACTATGAAAAATAAGCCAGCAATGTTACTGTGACAAGGCCCAAAGTGAAACACAAAAGCAAGAAAGCAGAGCTTTTAGTCATTGTGTAGCTAGAGTATATGAGGTTGTAATGTTCAATAGTATGCTATAGGCGTCCTTACATATTTAAGTCACATTTAAATAAAGAGGTAAAAGGGAACAATTCATGAAGAATGGCAATGGAATGATAATGGAGGAAGTATTTATAACACAATGGAAGGCTCAATATTGGGCTAATAGCAGAACGGTGAAAATGTAAGGTTCAAGAGAGGTGGGAACAGCATGAAAGAATTGCCACTGAAAAGGGATAATGTAAAATCTGTAAAATCTATTGTAAAATTAAGTACAAAATTGTAAGTATGTTAACAGTAGGATGTCAGAAGTTGAGAAACCTTCATTATTGAAGACCTGCATTTTCTGTATGAGATAAGAAACAATATTGTCTTCTCTCTGTGAGGGTGTGGTTTAGAATAAATATTTCTGCCAGAACCACATCAGAGTAGGACAAATGATGCTAGAATGGGATAAAGGCAACAAATGGTCACAGTCAACAACACAAAACAGCAGCCCACAGAATGGGAAAACATATTCACCAACTCCATATCTGACAGAGGGCTGATCTCCAAAATATACAAAGAACTCAAGAAGCTAGTCACCAAAACACCAAATAATCCAATTAAAAGGTTGAGTACAGAACTTAATAGAGAATTCTCAATTGAGGAATCCAAAATGGCTGAAAGACATTTAAGAAAGTACTCAACGTCCTTAGCTATTAGGGAAATTCAAATCAATACAATTCTGACATACCATCTTACTCCGGTCAGAACGGCTAATATCAAAAACACCAAAGTCAATTTATGCTGGAGAGGATGTGGAGAGAGGGATACACTCCTCCACTGCTGGTGGTAGTGCCAACTTGTACAGCCCCTTTGAAAATGAGTATGGCAGTTCCTCAGGAAAGAGGGAATCAGTCTACCTCAAGATCCAGTAACTTCCCTCTTAGGCATATACCCAAAAGATGCACATTCATGCTATAAAGACATATGTTCAACTATGTTAATAGCAGCATTATTTGTAATAGCCAGAATATGGAAACAAAATTTACACAACGGAGTACTACTCAGCAGAAAAAACAATGGAAACATAAATTCGCAGACAAATGGATGGAAGTAGAAGAATTCATCCTGAGTGAGGTAACCCACTCACAAAAGACAAACACAGCATGTACTCACTCATTTATGGATTTTAGACATAGATGAAAGGATCACCAGCCTATAATCTAGACCACCAGAAAAGCTAGGAAACAAGGAAGACCTTAAGAGAGACATACATGGTCCCCTCGAGAAGGGAAAAGGGGTAGGATTTCCCAAGCAAATTGGGAGCATGGTGGAAGGGGAGAAGGAGTTAGGGGGAAGAGGAGGGGAGAAGAGGAGGGGAGAGCTGGGTATGATTGAGTCAGGGTAAGAATAGAGGAGATCAAGAAAAGAGATACCATAAAAGAGGGAGCCGGTATAGGTTTTAAGAGAAATCTGGAACTAGGGAAATGTCCAGAGATCTATAAGGATGACCCCAACTAAAAATCTAAGCAATAGTGGAGAGGTTACCTTAAATGTCATTTCCCAATAATGATATCGATGACTACTTTATATGCTGTCCTAGAGCCTTCATCTAGTAGCTGATGGAAGCAGAAGGAGACACCCACAGCTAAACACTGAGCAGAACTCCTGGAATCCATTAGCAGAGAGGGAGGAGTGATGAGCAAAGGGGTCAAGACAAGGCTGGAGAAACCCACAAAAAACAGGTGACCTGAACAAGGAGAAGCTCATGGACCCTATTCTAATAGAAGGGAATGTAGAATAGCACTGACCCAGGACCCTGAATATGGGTGATTATTAGGAGAACTAGGCATTCTCTGGCACCTCCAGTATGGATCAGTATTTATCCCTAATATCCAAATGGAATTTGGGAGCCCATTCCACATAAAGGGATACTCTCTCAGCCCAGAGACATGGAGGAGGGCCTGGGCCCTTCTCCAAATGATATGACAGACTTTGAAGACTCTTTATGAAAGGCCTCACCCAACCTGGGGAGCAGAAGGGGAATGGGATGGGTGGTGGTGGTGTGACAGGTGAGGAAGGGAGTGTGAGGGAACTGGGATTGACATGTAAAACAACCTTGTTTCAAATTTAAATAAAAAATTTTAAAAAAAGATTTGAATATAATTGGGGATGTGAATTTGCATGGGCCCCAATCAAGTATATGATTTGTTTCAGGGTAATGATCAGGACAATGCAAAGAGAATAAAAGCAAGCACCAACTGACACTAATCGCAATTGATCGGCAAGGAGATATAATATAAAATTGTCAACATATTCATGGGTGAAATCGGATTAACAAGAAAGAATGAAAAGTGTAAAATGAAGTCGGTAGATATCACTTCATAAAGATTTTGATGAAAGTAGAGAGGGTTGGTAAGAGTAAAGGAGGCCAGGCAGTAGTGGTACACACCTTTAATTCCAGTACATGCTAGGCAAAAGCAGGTGGATGTCTGTGAGTTCTAGGCAGACTGGTCTACAGCGTAAGTTCAGGACAGTCAGAGCTACACACAGAAACCATGTCTCTCAAAACCAAAAAAGAAATGAACAATAAAAGATTAAAGTAGTAGAAGGAAGGTGAGGGCGTAGAAGAAAAGCTGTGATTACCATTGCCCTGACCATTGTGTAGAATGTTTAGATGAGTTATCTTCAGAAAAATTCAGGTGGTTTGTTTTTGGTTGATATTGCTCACTTAAGAAAAGTAGATTTATCAGTGCACTGCCAATACAAATAAGGAGAAATCAGGTATGTGAAATTTCATTCCCCTCATCTCAAAACATTAAAATATCATGAAAATTATAAAAGACTATTGAAAGACCACAACAGAAAGTATATTTTCTAAGTACTATCATGAGAAAGAGCCAAAATGTAAAGACTCAACTTAACTTAGTAGATGATCTCAGTTATTAGGAAAAACAGTGAAAATGTGTAATTTTAAATTTAATGTTTGTCAAAGTAACAAAAAATATTAATTCTGGAAATATAGGATAAAGCAACTCAATGAAATGTCAAAATTTTCAGCTATACTACTTAATGCTTGGGGTATATGGACTTGGACTAAAATGATTATTTTGTGAAATGAAAACCTAAACAATATTTTAAATTCAAAATTAAATATTACAGTGTTTTAAATATAATTCTCAAATTGGCAATGCTACAAATATGTATAAATGAGTTTGCTATTTCACAGGCTTGCTATTTTAATTTGAAAACTGTAACCCAAACATTTGTACTTAAAATTTTTCAATTATACTTTAAAATTTTATTCTCAAGAGTTTTGAAAAGCAATAAACACCATTTATGGGATACAGAGTATTATTTCAGTCTACATATATAATGTGTAGTGATAAGGTCAAGGTAACTGCCATATATATCTGCCAAAACATTCATCATTCCTTTATGTTTAGAACATTCAAAATCTGTTCTTGACAAGCAGTTTCATAATACACAATTTCTGGTTTTCACTCATAGCTAGTTCTACTGTTCTGTAGAATATTAAAAAGCTTTTCCTTCTAGCCAACTTTCTGCTTCTACACCTAAACTCTTTTATTCTACTCCCTTTATGCCATTTCTGAGCCTTCCTTCTATGACATCACATGCTCTTACTGAAACCAAAGTAAGCCATCACTACAGAAAGCCATGTTAAACTTTCAAAACTTTCAAAGATGCTTTTCATCATTTTTATTATATGAATTTGTTATTGTCTGTATTTGGAGAGAACAATACATATATTGAGATAATGTAGCATGAATTAAATATCCTGCTTTCTGTGAAATTCTCTTCCAATGGAACAATTCTCCACACAAAAGACCAAAATAAAAGGCTTGATAGTGTTGTCCTGATAACCCATGTTTGAAATACAGTCATTACAAATTCTCTATATATTCAATGTTTGAATATATAGAGTAAGGAACTATAACAAGCTGAAAGGTTCTACTATCATTACTTTCTGTTAGGATACCATGAGCCCTTCCTTGCATATGACTGTGTCACAATCTTAATTTTGAAATCTACAAATGAGTACAAGTCCAAGGAGATAGATGAGGGATGGGGTAGAATGAAATTGAGGTTTCTATTCATACTTCTAACTCTTATATTTTGTAAATTTTACCTTTTGGATTATTAGTCAGATTAGTTACCAAAAGTACATGAAAGGTGCTTTGTGAGATGAGGAAATGAACGAATGAAAGAAGTTAAAAAAAAAAAAAAGAATAAGATTTGCATATGATAATAGAGTTTTATTTTGAACCAGCTTTCTTAGCTATGGTGTGCCTGGAATGTAGGGAAGGAGAAGGCGACAAAGAAGACAATGAAGTCATCACAGGAAGAGCACAGGGGTGTCTTTCTATTTAGGAACTATGAAGAGATTGTAGAAGGTAGTATGAGTTTCTGGTTTCTCTTAATAGATTACTACTATATATGACATCATATTGTATCATGTAGATTATCATTCCTAAGTTTGACTACCAGTTATCTTTTACAGAAAAATTTAGTAAGTAGGGCCATTTGAGAAATTGTGTTTCATGAGATTCCACCTCTTCCTAACAGGTACTTTTTACTGCACTTCTTTGTTGTGTGTCATTCAGAGAAACTTTATTACTTGAGACTTTCTTTAAGCTACAAACAGCAAGACCTATAAGAGTCCTCTGAATTTTAGAGGATGCTAAAACATGCCTTACATGGAAGTGAAAAACATTAGATTTCTAGAACAAATTAAATATTCTGTATCATAATATAGAAGTCAATTCCCAAAAGAAAGGTATGGTGTACAGAGCTAGAGTTCTAGCTGTTCATTGTGTGATGAGCAAGATCTACTATTTCTTTTCTGCATCTTAAAGGTCTGAAGTTTAACAACAGAGATGCCAGATGCACTGACCCCTTCCGATATTCAACAATATTTAATGGGAATCAACCAATGATGAAACACTCATTACTCATCATCTCAAAAACTTATAAAGGAAATACAGGGATACAGTGCATATTGTTTTGCATTTTCTTTAATTTCAGATAGTAACTCAATATGTTATCATTAAATAAATATATGGTATCACATGAGACATGTTTAAAGAAATAGCAGAGACTCTAAGACATATAGGATAGAATAAAATAGAAGGGAATAAAACCAGTTATGCTCAACAAGATTAGACTAGAAAAGATTACCAATGTATTTCATTTAGAAAACAAGTACCATTTTGTGAAAATGTTTTTAGTGTGTGTAGACTTAAAATGCATGTGATTCATAGCAATGTCCTCTACCATGTCAGCAACACATAACCATTTCCATGAACTCTTGAACACTCTTTAAATCTCTCTATTTCTTCTGTTAGCATATCCTTGATGCTTTGGAAGTACATATACAATTTGGTTTTGCCCACATAGACATATTTCTAATGTTAAATCTAACTTATTGGCAGGCCTAATTATATGCAAAACAGTACTATTTTACTACATAACCTAATATGGTCCCAGATGATAAGCAGCAAAGGAGAGATCATTTTAGAATCCTGTCTTACAGATATTTGCATGTATTGTTATTCATTTACTTTAAACAATTATGCTTTCTAATAAATTTTGTGACAACCAATCATCCTTGTTTTATTCTATTTTATTTTCTGCTTGGAGATGGTATTTCCTTGATGAATACTCATATGCCATTCATATTTTTCATTTCTTTCTTTCTATATAGTTTACATTAATTTTCTTTTGAAATAATCACTTTTTTAAATGAGTGTGGCTCTTCATAGGACATGTATTAACTTGTAGCTGCACATAGAGAGCATTGTTCTTGACTAACAAACTCATATAGGATTAATGATGGGAGATGTCATTCTGTAAATATGTTTTTTGTATTGGTTAATGGATAAAGTTCTGTTGGCCAATAGGAAAGCAAGATAGGCAGAAATTGGAGAGAAAGATTTGGAGACAGGAAGGAGTAGGGGGGAGATCCAAGTTGGAAGATGGAGAGAGCAGAGTGCCAGCCCCTCTCTCCGGTAAGATAAGACCACGTGGAAGTACTTAGATTAATAGAAATGGGTTAATATTTAAGACAGAGCTATCCAATAAGAACTTAGTAACTGGCCAACAGAATTATATCAAATACAGAGTCTCTGTATATTATTTGGGGCTGGTGCAGTAGTGGGCCCAGGCCTGCAGGGGGAAAACAACTCATAACAGATTATTGATATGTTGGTATGAGTTATGTGTAGGAGCATATGAGAGAGAGAGAGAGAGAGAGAGACAGACAGACAGAGAGAGAGACTGGATGGCATAGACAAAGACAGTGACAGAGAGTAAAGGAAAGACATGGCACATATATATGAAACATATTCACACAGAATGGGGAAGATAGGTGATAAATAGATAGGTAGATGACTGATAGGTAGATTGATAGGTAAATAGTCCAGTTTATACCTTTCATTTAATCATTTATTCAAAACAGATTCATATAGGACACACCAGGTATTGCTTCAAAATAAATTAGACTCTTTATGGGTAAGACATGATGTATTTTGGAGGGGAAGAAGGAGAGAAGGAAGTTTTTCAGTTTCATCACTTCAAGTTGCTCAATGTTCAGTCACTTTCTTCTACAATTCTTCCAATTTAGTCAACATAATTGCCTAAGGATTCATTTCTAGGTCATCAGAACTTTGTCCATGGTAGGTGTTTGAATTGTTTGTTGACTAAATTCCAATGTTTGAAACAAGTGCTAACAAACATTTTTTACATTAATTTTTAAATGTACCTTTTCTACTTTATATCTTGAAATCCCTTCAAATAACCTTACTCACTGAATCAATTTCTGGAAGAAATAAATGTCTCTCAGAGATCATTAGAAGAGCTTGCTCTTATAAATAGAACTCTTCCACTGCCTGGCATGCTTGACTAACTTACTTGTGTTTCTCCAAGTATGGCTCATTTTAGTAATCTTAACTAGTGAACTAGATTGACCATTCAGTGGTTCAATAAAAACTGTCTGTCTGGATAATTGGGGTAAAGTATTAATATTAGTGTGCCTAACTGACCTAGTTGTATAGACAGACTAAAAATGACACCAGAACTGCTATTTTTAAATTTTGTGTTTGGGGAAAATTCATACATTATTTTTTAAACACCATTAAATAGAAGTAATCAGGCTGCTAAGTGGTTGGCTTATAACCATCTGTGGTTTTAATCTTTACCTCTCATTTCTCCCAATCTCTACTACATGAAACATTCCTGCTTTCGAGAGTTTTAAGGTGTTCAATATCATAAGAGATCCCACAAAAGGAAATTGGTGCTTTCTATGATACTTGAAATAAAGCAATTATGTGTTCTTAAGCCACCAAAAGATTCTTTTCTCTTAATTCGTTGGCATATGAAGTGGTAATTTATCCAGGATCACTGATCACTGTGCTAGGAGTAGAGTAGAATTGAGGTTGAAGCATGGCTAGGAGTAGAGTAGAATTGAGGTTGAAGCATGGCTAGGAGTAGAGTAGAATTGAGGTTGAAGCATTTATATTTAATAGTAACAATTGTATGCCTGTAATAAATTTTGCAGTTTTAGTAAGCATTTTCTAGAGGAAATCCATTTCCCTAGGAGACAATAAACTGTGTATAACTGAATTTCTTAGTGAAATATCATCTTCCTGTAAATATATTTACTAATTTTTCCATAATTTTACCTTCCTATTAGAGGTTCCTGGGAATGTAAATATTTCCTTAGTTTGAATGAGCAACTAAATCTATTTGGACTACAATTTGGTATGGGGTAGTACAATAAATAGATACTATTTCTTACAATTAAATAAGTAAACATCTTCCAAGTATAAAAAGTATTTTAGGTTGATATCTTTATTACATGATAATAACTGTTGAGATGTAATTGTACTATTATAAAATCTTAGATTTAAAAATGAAAGGGATAAATATAGCTAGCAATTTAAATATTGTTCATATTGCAGTGCTTTGAGAAATGATCCTGCCTGGAGCAAATACTTGGTTTTCCTATGTCCCTGTCCCTCTTGGGTTAATTAAAAATGCTATTTTATCATATGCGTGTGGAAAGATTTGACATTTAACACAACTACTTATTTAACAGAAAAGATGAACAAATAACTGACCCAGTATTTCTGCTATATCTTCCACATTTTTTGTGCTTAATATCTATAAGAATGACAAAGAACAGAATGGGGAAAATAAAATGATAAGAGATTAGGATAGAAATAATGTGAAAATATATTTCATTAGTCTCCATTTCTTACAAACAAGTAGCAGGTTTGAATGGAATCAGAACTAAAATCCATCTAAAGGAAGTCCAATCTCATGTTTTGACCATTATAAATTTGGGGGCAAGGTAATTAGTCATGTTAAACATAACTAGATTTCATAAAATATTCCTGTGTGTAGTGCTCTTTCCTAGTATCTAAAATTGTGAAATTGCATGCATGCATCAATTTAAGAAGGTCGCCTGTAGATATAAGAGACTCTTGAATATCAATAGGGCCCTTTTCAATCCTTGTCCTTCTTAAACATGCTGGCAAATAGCCAAATATAGCATGCTAAGGTGCAGCATTGAAAATCCAAGACTCACAAACATTATTGGAGGATGATTTTCTGGAACAAGACAAAAATTGAACTGGCACAAAAAGGAAAGAGCCAGAATAGTGAAGAACAAGCAGCAGTCTTTTCTCCTCCATATCAGCGTTGTGTAATAAATTACTCCCTTCTTTTTCATTGTGTCAGGAGAAGACGATGTTTGGATTAAACCTCGCTAAGGCCTAAAAGGATCATTTGTCAGTATTTTCCAGTTTACTACCAATGCAGTATTGATTTGCTAGAGCCCTTCTTTCTATTTTATTTACACTAATTCAATCTGAAACAACTGAAATTCAACATGTTGGAAAGCAAGATATTTCTTTATTTTAAGTCTCATGGGTCTGAAGGAATAAGGACCAAGAAAATATATCCGAATTATTCTTTCCAGTGTGTGAATAAAAACCAGGCCCTGTTTTTGAGGCAAACTATTATCAGAATAGCACTGTTCTGTTGAGATTCACCTTGGGCCAGTTTTTTTTTTTTTTTTTTTTTTTTTTTTTGAGTGTGTGTGTGTGTGTGTGTGTAAGATTCTCTCATGTGAAGGCCAGCAGGATAGCTCAGTTGGTGAAAGTGTCTGCCAGGCGAGATAGATGGCCAGAGTTAATTTCACCAAATGCAGCATTTCCCAGATGCAATAAAATGGAGAATAAATTACCTTGGAAAAACTAGTTTTGCATTTACAAACCTTAAAATAAATGAAAAGTATTTAACCACAAATTTCTGGTTGATAGTGGCCATAAAATAGAGCACAAAAATTGAAGGTATCAACTGTGTGACTGACAGGAATTATACTTAAAATATGCCACTTAGCATAATAGGTGTTTGTTCATGGAAAAAAGACTATGTGTACATTGCTAAAATTGTAAAAATGACAAATACATGTTGTTGGTCTCAAAGGAAAATGGTATGGTATATGTTACATGAAAGGTTTGAAATTTACAACTGTCCTTTTGTTTTGTAACTGCTAATTTTGGCAGATAATTTAGGAATATAAAATTGCTTATCCATTGGAGTACAATGCTTACATGCCCTGCTTCCTATATGAGGCAGAACCTTATCTAGAGACACAGGTTTTTCAAGTAAACAAATGAGTATGGCTGTATCTTCATAAACAAAATCCAAATAAACAGGTGACTTAATAGTAAACCAAAGAACAGAATATTAACAAAGATATTATGTGATATATTTTTCCACACTATTTTCAAACAAACCCACATACACATGTATACATACTCACAGATACAGACAAAAAGACAGACACACAAAAAGAGAGAGACCCAGAGAGAGACAGAGACTAAGTTAAACAAATAAAACAAGGGAGAGGGTGTAGTTTTTGACACATCTAAAATTCTCAAGAGAGGCATCTCAAGTGGCCAAGACACTCTTAGAGAAATTTTCAACAACATTAACCATTACAAATTACAAATCAAATTTGACTCCATCTTATGTCAGAACAGCAATGATCCAAAACACAAGTTACAGTTGTTGGCAAGGATGTGGAGCAAGAGGAAAATTCCTCCGTTGTTGGTGGGAGTGTAAACTTTTACAGCCACTTTGGAAATCAATACGGTGGTTTCTCAGGAAACTGGGAATCAATCTACCCCCAGATCCAGCGATACCACTCTTGAGCATATACCCAAAGGATGTTCAATCATACCACAAGAAGACTTGCTCAACAATGTTCATAGAAACATCATTTGTAATAGCCATAACCTGGAAACAACCTAGATGCCTCTTAACCAAAGAATGGAGACATAGTTTCAGTTTATGTGAGATAGTGTCAAATTTTCTTTCATAAAGACTATGTTTGGTTATAATCATATAATCAGTGTTTGAAATTCATTTTTAAAATATTGTATGCTATCAAATGTTTGTTACTGCTAATACTCTAGGCAATAATTTCACATTGCATTTTTGCTTTTTTGAGATTATAATTTAATTACAATATTTCTCCCTTTTCTTCTCTTCATACCTTCCCAAATATCCCTCTCCACTCTCCTCCAAATTACTGACCAACTAGTTTTTACTAATTGTTATTGTATGCATATATGTATTTTTGTATATATATATATATATATATATATATATATATTCCTAAATATAATCTATTCAGTCAATATAATTTTACTTGTATGTATGTTTTCAGGGAAGACCACTTGACAATTAACAACTAATAATTATGCTTTCCCTGGAGAAGACCACCTCTTATGCTCCAAACTTTACTCAGTTGCCAGTACTTCACATTGTATTTTTAATACCAATGTATCTGATGAAGGAAGGTAAATATTATTTCATGTTTACAAAAAATTCTTTTTTTTTAACTGTAGTCTACATCTATATCAGTGTTTTCCTATTTGGTTGCTAGAATTTTTCATTGCTAATTATAAGTAGAAAAATAAGCACAGAATGTTAATAAAAATTAGAGAATAGGAGATGAAAATGGTCCATTAACATATAAAAGATTCCGAAGCTCACTGATAAATTCAAAATAATAGCATAAGGACATTATTATAATTTTAGCAGAATATGTATTATAAATTATAAATACTTTTTATCATTTCCTGCCTTGGTGAAGGTCTAACAAGACAGATGTTCTTCATAAAGCATTAGTAGAAAGATAAACTGATGTTTCTTTTTTAAGGAAAAAATTCGGTGATAGCTATAGGAAACATTAATGACTATTACCCCAGCCCATCATGGCTCCTTTAATTAACGAGCCAGTAGATAGAGAAAAAGATGTATGTGTAGGATATCTGTAACAGCACTTTTTTTTTTAAGGAACAAACTGAAGTTTCCACGGAATAGCTAAATAAAATTGATACATATCTGAATGGGTCTCATGTCTATCCCTGAGGATTTCTCCAACAAACTTAGGGGAATACCTGGAATATTGGAACTAGAAAACATTACTAGACTTTGTGTATCCTGTAATCCTGTAATTCCATCTATACATGCACTGGCAATGTGGAAATGACTACCATTCAAGAGTGGCACCTGAAAAGTGAAGATGAGGAGAATGACTCATGTTTTTACTGTGTCAATTATAAATCAGCAGCTGATATTAATTTATCACTAAAACATACTAATAAAGGTTTTTCTACTCAAAACATGTATGTTTTATTTACATTGACAATAGCTTAAATTTCAATGTCATTAGACTGGTTTCCATTTCTAAGAGTATCACAGTAATCACAGAAATATTTAGCTTACAACATAAAGTAATCCAAATGACTTACACATTTCCTCTGACCATGTAACTCTCAAAAAGAGCTGCTACAAAAGTCAAAAGTCAACTGCACTGCTTCATACATGCATAATGCCTCTAACAGAGCCACTATAGTGCCAGTTATATGGCAGAGTTTGTGCCAAAGCTATTACCAAGTAATTGCATTGTTTCATACACTTCTTTGACTTTTAGATGGTTCCTAAGGAACTGTTTTCACTGTTATAGAAGTGTCATGTATAACTTATATCATCAGGGGAAAACATAGAAAGCACAGTAAAGAGATGCAAAAGAAACAAATTCATTCCAGTAAACATGCATGAATGGTCCCGCATGATCAAATACCAGAAGGTTAACTCTTCATTTGGGCATAAGTACTACATGTCATTCAAAAACCTCGAGGTGTTCAGCTAGGCATTTTGTGTCAGAACTCCAGATGTTCTTGTGAAGCAATTTAGAGTTTAGAAATGTCATATGCAAGGATATGATAGTATGGTATTTATTGGTAGTGGATGTTATGTTGTCAGGTTTCTGGGTATGAAGTGTGAAGAGACAGGGAGCAGTAGTGGATTTCTTGGCTCTGATGGATTTGTGTAATGTATACCCTAGTCTGTAAAACTCCCAAATAAAGTGGGTTCATATGCCAAAGGAAATGTCTTAACAATAATTTCTGTGTAGTCAAGTCTTGTAGTCTAGACTTTTTGTTTCTCTGAATCCCATGAGGAATTCCCATGACCATTTAATATATTTAGTTTTTGTTTAATGCTGCTCAAATTGTTTTTGTCACACAATAAATCCTCTTAATTAATTTGGCATTAACATTTCCCACCAGTCTAGAAATGCCTTGAGGTTGGGGGTTTTATATAATATTAATTTTTCATACTTATTACAAACCTTAGGAACAAGTAGTTTCCAATGAACATTCTTTCAATAGAGTTATCATTATCCTAAAACTTAAATATAATTTCTTTGTGATTCATATTTACTAAAATTAGCAAATGCCTTTTCTTCCTGTTCCTTTCTATTTGGCATTTTAACAAACAGTTTTAATTTCATGTCTTATGGACCATTGTTTCATTAATGACACAGAAAAACACATTATGGAAAACTGATTATTCTAGATTAGCTGCTGATAAGGTTTCTACCTTCAACTCAGTGTCTAGTCAAAATTAATCATTGAGAGCTACCCTAATCTCTGAGATTGACAGTTTTGTGGTGTGATGGCTAAAAAAGGCAGCTCACCATACCTGTAAGAAATTTCCTTGATTGTCTCATTAATGATACTAAAAACCCACCATACCTTCTGGTGGCATCCCACATGAAAATGTATGGAAGAAGGAAGCTTTTGCTTGCCTGATTTCCCTTACTTTCCCTGGCAAGTTCACCCGTCTTGTTGCTGAGACATTCCTTCACTGGTGTTAGTACCTACTTCTTCCAATGTAGACTGAAGACCACAAGCTCTTCTGGGACTCTGGAACCAGATTGGGACTGCTGAGTCATCCAGCCTCATGAGTCAGACAACGACCATATTCTTGGTCTTTCAGTAGGAGAAAGCCATTGTTGGACTAGACAGACTACAGTCTGTGTACATCATTCTAATACATCTTCTCTTAATATATGGATGTTCATTCTATCAGTTCTGTGCCTTTATGGAACCCTAAGTAATACAGATTGTGATACCAGCATGCCTTCTAGAAAAACAAAATTGTAAAGATTTTTGGTTTTGGGTTGAATTTTTGTTTGTTTGTTAGTTTTTGAGCCAGGGTTTTAATATGTAGTTGTAACTGGCCTGAAAATCACCCTGTATACCAGGCTTGCCTCGAATTTATAGAGATCCACCTGTCTTTTTCAAATATCATAAAATGGCTATCTAATCTGCAGATACTACCCAACATTACTGAAATCTCTCTTGGTACCATAAAGAGCATTAAATACCTGTGGTATGAAGTATTTAAAGAATTTATCAGGACAGATTCATTATAGTGACTCTATACATAAAACATTTGACAATTTGTTGAAAAATAAGTAAAACAATCATTCTGACAAGTTTCCTCAAGCATCTCTGGATAAATTACTCAAGGATAAGTATAAACTCCTTATTTTGCTAAAAGAAAAAAAAACAAACAAACAAACAAAAAATAGAGGGAGCCATTATAGGTTTAATTTTGAAGAAAAATCCCTAGCACACAAAAGGACTTTGGGAGCACATTCCCCATGGGTGGATACTCCCTTATCCTAGAGGCAGGAAGGAGACCCTAGACCTACTTCAAATGACTTGACAGATTTTGATGATCCCTCCTGGAAGGCGGGGGATGGGATGGAAGGGGAGTCAAGGCACATGGGAAGGAGGTAGGGAGGGAACTGGGATTCAATATGTAAAATAAGAATATATATATATATATATATATATATATATATATATATATATATACACACACACACACACACACACACACACCTCTGATTCCATTAAAAGAAGAATAAACTCCTTAATAAAATTAACCAACTTCTAATATCTCTAATATCAGGGTACAGTGAGAAAAGAATGAATTCAGTAATACAATTAAATGATTGGCTCCAGATGAATACAGACAGTCTAACAGTTTATAAGTGTGCCATGGCAGAGAATTTTCTCCCCACCAGCCATAGATTTCAAGTTATGGAAAATCAATCCCAAATCCTCAGATAAGAATATTTGTAATTGAGTGGAAATTCAAATCCCAGCATCAGAGGGTGTAAGCTATTAAATGAGTTCACTGATTGGTAAGCATCTGGTAACTTGTTATGGAGATGAGTAAGAGGACCCCAATGAGGCTGAGGATTTTAACCTTCAGATTCTGAAGGATTTAGTTCACCTGAGGAATTAGTTTCTTCACCCTTAGCAGCGGGTATTTCTCCACTCCTATCTACCACAGTGTTGCCCTCTCCACCTTTGCCTGAGGAAATTAATTCTTCACTGTCTGCTAAACTATCAGTGATCTCACCTGAAGGAGATGCCAGACAAAACAATACTGATGTCATTCAGTGACCAACTTTAGTGATTTTAGCACTACAACCAGATTCGAAGTTAAGCATGCTTTTAGGGAGATAAGAATGATAGTCCAGGGGGATGTGCTATGTACCACTAAAGAACTTAGTGAGTCTGCTAATTCATTCAAGCAGAAGTCTGAGGAAAATATGTGGGAAGGAATTTTAAGGGCATTCAATAATGGTGGAAGGAACATATAAGTGGATCAGACTCAAGTTTCTAACATGGGCCCATTAAATGGAGATTCTAGGTTTAGTATGGAAGCTTGCACAGCCAAAGTTTGTCATAAGATGGTCTATTGAAAAGAAGATGAAGATGTTTGTTATCTCTTTGCTGTGTTGACAAAAGGATTTTAAGATTTAGGGAAACTGCAAAGCTGGAGTGGGTACACTGTGCAAAACCTGATCCCCCAGAAGAAAAACCATTCACTAATACAATGACATACAAAATGATGAGAAAGGCAACAGAGCATTTGAGGTAGTCTATGGTTGTACATTTTTTTGTGCCAGACCTTAGGGTTCTAGATACTGTAGCTCAATTGCATGAACTAAATTCTATGGGTTATAATTGGGTCCTGGAGTAGAAGGGACCAGGTAGCAACAATGAATCTCCAATACAAAGGTAAGCATTGTTAAGGCTATGTGAAGCACAGGTGAAAGAATGCCAATAATTGCCTGACCCATAATGGGCAGCATAGGCAAAGTGATATTTTATGGTAGTAACTCTTGTAAGGAACTTTGGGAATGAGTAATAGATTGTGTTTATTGTATAAAAAATATTCCTAATTATGTAATTATTAAGAAGCCTACTATGTTTTACTCAGTCTCTATAAGCAGAAACATTACTGAACAAATCCAAGAAAGGCTATATTGAATAGTGGTGGGAGGGAATCTAGGCCCCTAAAACAGTTTCTAGACCTGAACCTCTTTGCAAACCCTCAACTCCTTGAATGAAAAGATGTCCAGGGTTCCCTGAGGAATGACCTAAATAAAAACACCTATGAATTTTGCTGTTAGCTTTCTCCAATATTTCCACAGAAAGACACATGTCTTTTTACAAGGATAACTGTACCCTTGGGGAAAGAAAATAATCAGAAAATTCAGGCTTTATGGGTTACTGATTCCAGGAGCGTAATTGGTACTAATTCAGTTAAAGTAGGGGCTTATGGAGGTCAGATGACTAATTGATTAATGGAGCTTTGGGTAAAGTCTTATTCACAGCATTCACAGTAGGCCCAATGGGCCCCCAATTTCATCCTGTGGTTATTTCCCTACTTTCTAAATGTATAATTGGTGTGTATGTACTTAGAAGTTGGCAGAATTCCCATATTGGTTTTGTGAGGGCTATTATGGTTGGAAAAGCCAATGGAAGTCATTGGAGTTGCTTCTACTAGGGAAAGAAATGAACCAAAGACAATATCACATCTCAGGAAGAATTATAGAAACTATTGCTAACATCAAGGTCTTGAAAGATGTAGAGGTGATGGTTTGTACCACATCTTCCTTTAAACACTCCTATTTTGATTGAAAAGAAGACAGATGGATCATGGTGAATGGCAGTTGACTATGGCAAAATTAATCAAGTAGTGACACCAATTGTAGCTGATGTACCAGATGTGATATTCTTACTTGAGCAGATTAACACATCTACTGGTACATGGTATGTAGCTACTGCTTTAGCAAAAGCCTTTTTTTCTTGAAAGCTGTCCATAAGGATCACAAGAAGCAATTTGCCTTTATCTGCTTGCCAGCAGTATACTGTACAAGTTTACTGCAAGGATATATTAACTCTCCAACTCTGAGTCATAATTTAGCTTGAAAGGATCTTGATCATGTGTATGTTCTGTAAAATATCACATTGATCCACAATACTGATAACATTACACTGATTGGATCAAGTGAGTAGGATGTAGAAATGACTTTGAATTTGTTGGTGACACATATGGGAATCTGAGGATGGCAAATTAACCCAAACAAAATTCAAGGGCCTTCTATCTCAGTGAAATTTCAGGGAGTCCACTAGTGTGGGGCACACATATTCTTTCTAAAGTAAAGTATAATTTGTTCTTCAACCTTCCCATTACCAAGAAAGCTTAATTGGATTGTGGAAGCAGCACATTCCTTACTAGGTAGGGTCCCGTTGCATATATCAAGTAACTTGGAAAGCTGCTAGCTTTGAATGGGGACTAAAACAGGAAAAGACCCTTCAACAGGCTCAAATAGCTGTGTACGCTGCTCTACCACTTGGACAATAAGGTCTAGAAGACATGATGATAATTGAGGTGTCAGTGTCAGACTGAGATGTTGCCTGAAGTCATTGGCACTCCGATATAGGAAACCCTAGCAATTTTGGAGCAAAACTCTACCATCATTTGCAGACAACTATTCTTACCCTAGAAATTTTGGAGCAAAGCTCTACCATCATTTGCAGGCAACTCTTCTCAATTTAACAGACAACTCTTGGTCTGCTATTGGGCCTTATTGGAAAATGGACATTTGACAATGGACCACCAAATTGTCAAGTAATTTGAGCTGCCTATAATAATACAGATACTGTCTGACCCCTACCCCAAAGCCATAAATTAGTAGGTGCACAGCAAGAATTTATTATCAAATGGAAGTGATATATAAGTGATTGGGCTTGAACAGGTCCTGAGGACATAGCCAAATTACAGAATGAAGTTTCCTTCATGTCTATGGTTTGTACTTTGTTAAAATCATTTGTGCTTCCATTCATGAACCTATAGCCTCGTAGAGTAGGCCTTATTAGCAGTAGACTGAGGAAGAAATGATTAGGGCCTTTTAAAGAAACAATAATAATGGTCCTGTTTCTGTGTGCTATGCAAACAATACCCTGAAGTGTATAGCAGTAGTATCACAACTTTCTCAGCCAACCCTGAAAGAGATCAGTGAAAAGAAATCTTCATTGTGGGTAGAACTTCAGGCAGTAAACAGCGTTGTGCATTTTTCTTGGATGGAGAAATGGCCAAAGGTCCAGTTATTTTTTGATTCATAAGCTGTAGCCAACTGATTGGCTGGATGATCAGGTATTTGGAAACAACCTTATTGGAAAATTTGTGAGAAAAAAAATGGGGAACGAGTATTTGAATACACTTTTTACAAATGGTACAAGTAAGTGAACAGGATTGGATATTATGCAAATGTTTATTAAATGGTGACTTCAATAGAGGTCAATAAACAACAGCATAGGAGAACCTGTTCTTCAGACAGTCAGCATCTTTCAACAGAATCCCCTGCTATTATCAATAGGCCCATGAACAGAGTGACCACTGTGGCAGAAAGAGAGGGTATTCATGGGCTCAACAAATAAACTTCCAAGGTGAATTGGCCACAGCTTCTGCCGACTGTCAGGTCTGCCAGTAACAGAGAGTAACACTCACCTTCTAATATGATACCATTCCCAAGGGTGACCAGCCAGAAGGCACATAAGGTATATTGGCTTACTTCCTATGTAGAAAGTACAGTGAGTTTAACTTATTGGAATTTACACTTATTTTGTTTATGGACTTGCCTTTCTTAAACATGATGCTTCTGATAAACCTACCATATAGGGACTCACAGAATGCCTTATCCAGTGTTATGGCATTGCACATAGAATTACTCCTGCTGAAGAAACTCAATTCTTAGGCACACAAGTGTGACAACTGGTCTACTCTCAAGTCGCTGATCACATTAGGTTGCCTGCTATCCTGACACAGTTGACTTCACAGAAAGAATGGCATTTAAAACAGAGTTACAATTAGGTGAATAATTAGTCTGAATAAATGGTGATGTTTTTACCCTTAGCCAGAATCTATGGGTTCAGGCATGAAGTCCTGTAAATGGGAACAGTTCCACTCACTATCACTTCTAGTGGCCCATTAGGAACAAATTTGCTTCCTGTTCCCACAACTTTAAGTTCTACTGACACAGAAGTGTTGGGTCCAGCTGGGGAAGTGTTCTTGCTAGTAGACATCAAAAACATTCCATTGATCTAGAAGTTCAGATTTTTAACTGCTCCCATTGAACTTCTGAGGCACAAAAATCAACAGGCTAAAATAGCAAAAACAGTATTATAGAAGGGTGGTTCAGACTTCCAGGCAGCAATTGATTCACTTCCCTATAACAGAGATAATAAAGATTATACTTGGAGTTCAGGGGACCCATTAGGGTATATCTTGTTGCTACCATGTCCTGTGGTTAAAGCTAATGTGAAACTACAACAACTGGATTCAGGCAGAATGACAAAGGGCACAGAACCTTCAAGAAAAAAAAAAAGTATAGAGCCCCTCCTGTTGTAATTTAAGAAAAGCAGCATGTGAGAGAAAGATGCCATGAGTCTGTGTTCAGGATTTAAGCAGAGGGTTTTTTTTTGTTGTTGTTGTTGTTGTTGTTTTAATTGGGGAAAGGGGTCATAAAAAGGTGAAAGGGAAGTGGGAGACCAGCTTTTGGAGGCAAGACCAGCAGGAGAGATGAAAGAGGGGGAGAGAGAGAAAAGGAGAGAGGGAGAGAGAGAGTAGAACACACACACACACAGAGAGAGAGAGAGAGAGAGAGAGAGAGAGAGAGAGAGAGAGAGAGAGAGAGGAGTTAGGCAAGGTCATTAAAAAGGGAACATAGTGAATGTGTACAGCTGGTTCTCTTAGTGGCTGCAGCTGAGGGTGTATCCTGTCAAAACCCCAAGAACAGGCCAGTACAAATGCCTGAATACTAACACCTCCTCCTGTAAAACAACTAAAACTAGCTGAGCTGGTTGCTGTGGGTGGAAGAAATACAGAATGGGTAGTACATGAAAGTAATTATAAATTCCAGCTAATGCCATGTGACCAGTTGCAGAAATGGTAATTATGACTTGGTTTATGTTTCCATTTGGAAATGAAGCGTGATATAAGCAGATGTGCTTCTATTCAAATTGGCAAGGGGTGGGCTTAAGATGTCTAATCATAATTTTCAACTTGACAAAAATTAGAATCAAGTATAACCCAAATAGGTAAGCATACTTGTGAGAGATTATCTTGCTTGGGTCATTTGAGTTGGGGAAAATAAACCTTAAATATGGGCCTTGTCTGCTAGTGGAAGGGCACATAAAATGACCTGAAAGAAGGAAGCTCTTGGTGTTTGTCAGCTTGCCCTTACTCTCACTGGTAAGTTCATCTATCCTGTTGCTGAGCATTTCTTCCCTGGTATAGGTACCTACTTCCTCAGGATTCTAACATAGACTAAAAACCAGCAGCTTGCTCAGAATCCCCCAACACTCTAGTATCAGACTGACATTGCTGAAACATACTATGTCAAGGAGTACACAAATATCAGGTTCTTGGTCTTTCAGTCAGGAAACTGCGGGTTTACCACTCTAATATAGTCCCTGTTTAATATATGGATATTCATTATATAAGCGCTGTTACTTTAGAGAACATTGGCTAATAAAAAGTAGTATTATTGTAGTTCTAAGAAATGTTGGGGCGATCATTTGTCAGAAGCAAAGTTGCTTGTTAGATAACCATAGGCCCAATTCAGTGTAGCATTTCCTTTGGAGAGAGTCATGCGATCAAAGATAATTCATGAAAAATACATTATCTTGTACTTCATACTCCCCAGCCTCTGAACATGACATGATTCTTACTTATCTGCTCTGTAATTATAGTGGAGATGCTGTATTGAAGCTATAACAGCGAATAAAGCAGGCCACATTTCTATCTAGTCTAGTGCTTGATAACACTTTTTGTGAGGTGTGAAAATCTAGGACAAATAGTTGAAATGCTACTGTGAGATGGGTATAATGAAAGGAGTATGACATCAAACTGTTAGTCGGGTACAAAGGTTAAGGTAACTAATGAACATGTGGATTTCTTAATAGAAAATTAAGTATTTATAGATATTAAAGGATTGCCTTAGGTCAAATGGTCAGGATTCAATAACATAGTAATATTCTGATAGTACTGTAAAAACCTAGAAAAACATATCCATTTTGTTGCCTGTTATTTTCCAGTCTTTTTTCAAATATTCCAATAGTGAAGTTGAGTTTTAGTATAATTCTTTGGGGGATATAACATGTTACAGATTTAAATTAAATTGAGATTATCAAAACATGGTTCATAAAATGGAAGAAAATATTTTAAGGTTTAGCCTATCAAATAAATGAAAGAAATCAGTCTATTGAGGCAAAATTCTGGAACACAAGTAGAACCATTAGGTACCACGAGGTCATACAGCATACATATTATGGACAGAATTGTATGCATCTTTGATTTCACTTCTTAGATTCTTTTGTGGTTGAATAACTCACCCAAATTAACAATTTCACTTATCTGAGCTTGTATCCCTCATTCACAAGTAGTGAGGCTTAAATCATCCTAACGTGTTTCATAATACTGCTTCCATAGTGTCATCAATAATTGAAAAAAGCAGAAAGTGTAGGAAGGCAAAAACAAAATAAAATGTCACTGAGACTAATTGAACCACAGAGATAGGGTGGCATGGAATCTGAGCTGCTCAAACTTATAAATCAAAAGTATTTTAAGCTTTTTTGTTTCAAATATAGAATATATAAATTCAAGTTAATGAGTTAATGAGATAGATACCCTGCTGGCATGCTTTAATGAATGGATGATATCAGTGGGAAATAAATAGCTCCATTTGCATGCAAACACAGAGTTAAATGAGTTGAAAATATTTTTCCTTTAAATAAATGTGCATCTGGGAAAACAAAAGCACTTATACTCTCATGTTTTCGCTAAGAAAATATTAAATACAGGCTAACCCTGGCTATTATCAGTTGAAATTTAGTTTCTATACTAGAGGAATTTTACTATAGGTTATAAATGAGATTGAAAATTATATACTCCTTGTTAGAAATAGTAGGAGACAGAGTAAAACACAGAACTCTAAGTGGAGAAGTTCAGTTTCACATAACAGAAAAACATGATCTAAGAGAAAAGAAAGGACTTGAGGATATTCTACTATGAAAAATGTTTATGAATCATTGTTTACCCTTTGTCTTGTAAAAGAGGCAAGAAGAAAGGAAAAAGAAAATGATGTAATTATATTATAATTATAATAAAAGAAATAATGAAGTAGGGGCAATAGCCTGAAATCAAATAGTCTATGGTCATACCACCCTGAAAGTGCCCGATCTCATCTGAAATCAAATAATTATATGATGATATGTTTGGGGACTTAGAAATGTTGATCAAACAAGGATAGTAAATATTAAAATTGCCTATGTTTTAATTACTATTCTAAGTTTTTATAGCCTGACCACCTCATAATTTTTAATAAATGTGGTTTGATGAAAGATCTACCACTAGTCATACAAATCATTTATAAATGTTGTTTTGCATATCATTCTTCAAAGGAACAAAGCTGATGAATACAATAAAGAAGTAAACAACCATCAATGCCTCCTTCCCAAAGAACTGCAAAACTAAAAGTCTTCGTTAAATAATGACCTGCTTTTTGCTTTTAGTTTTTCTCTTTCTTTTTTAATGAGTTATTTTTAATTGATGACATGAATAAAATGTGATTGTGAGGCCAAGATAGTAGCATCTGGAGAAAAGAACCAAGGTAATCTGCTAGGTAGCAATTTAAAGTTATGACACCATCAGATTTGTACCATGTTAAAACCATTCTAAATGCAAAACAAAATTAGAACAAAACAAGAATAAGAACAAAAAGGTATTCTGTTTAAAGCAGAACCCCAAGACAAATGAGGATTTTTTTTTCCTAAAAGCATGTCTTGCTGTTATCCCTACCTACCTTTAAGCTTACCTTCATAAGGGAAGTACATACAGTTAAAGGAGTAAAGCAATTGTCACTAGACTAATCTCTGATAATTTCATTTGTTTAGCCTTAGGTGTTACTTGTCAGGTGGATAATGTTCATTTTCTGGACTAGATGGGTGTCATGATTGAATGACGTAAAAGTAACTTGTAGTCAAATATTTCAAAACACTTGCCTTGAGTAGAACCAGCTGGAGCCTCCATGTCACAACAAACAGGAGAGAATTTAAAACCTGTAACATTAAACATTTTACTATTAATCTTTCTCTAAGTTGTCTGACATTCCTCAAATTTCAACATGAACAATGCATCAAGTGTTTTTTTTAATTTGAATTGGAAATAATCATAATTTATAAATCAATCCCAGTTCCCTCTTCCTCCAATCCTCCCATGTCCACCACAGATCCCCCCCCCCCATCCCACCATCTATCCACACCTCAGGGAGGGTGAGGCCTTCCATAGGGGAATCATCAAAGTCTGTGTCATCATTTGGGGCAGGGCCTAGGCCTTCCCCGTGGGACGGGCTCCCAAAATCCATTCATATACTAAAGATAAATAGTGATCCACTACAAGAGACCCCATAGACTGCACAGGCCTCCTAACTGACACCCACATTCAGGTGTTTTTTTTTTTAACGTAACAGCATTGATAAAAAATAACCTATATATGTATCATAAGATTCCCTCATTAAAACATAGTGCTTTTTCTTTTCAGAGTCTTGGAAACATCAATGCTACTTTCTTCTACAATTTTCCTCATCCCTAAAAGAAAACCCACTGATGATCACATAAGATAGAATGGTATAGTCTAGGACAAAAATTCTTTCTCCATGTAAGTTTCAACTTAGTGATCTTATAGCAATTGTTTGTATGAGGGGATATAACCAGCCTGGCAGAGATGAACATACTGAAAAGAGACAGCTGTGTCTTTTAATCTGACTACCAGATGACTGAAACGACAATGGACCCCAAAGAAATGGGAATTTCCCAAGGAATCTCATACTGGAATTAGGAAGGGGCACCAGCTGGAGGAGGAATTTACCACCCAGAATGAGACTGAAACATAGACAATGATGCTTTCTGTATTACTGTTTGTTTTCACTTAAATTCTGTTCTTACAGGCATATATTGAATAGCGGGTATATTTTTCTACTATCCTCTTTTCTCAGCTCTCCCCATCCCTTTGTTCTGCTAGAAAAATTTATTTGTTTTCATTTAATATATAAGGATGTTATGTGATTGCATGATGAGGCAAAAAGTATTTGTCATTTTAAAATGGTTTAATTTACTTATTATGCTAACATGAATGTGGATAAAAGGGAACTCATAAAATTTTGACAAAGAAAATTATGGTTAAACTAGATGAATTTGATTAATAATCATTTAATATGCCTATTATGAAATTACTTTTTGATAGAGGGAGAAGAACACACTTTAAATAAGTTAACTTCTTCCTCAAAACTCAGAAAGTGAAAACATTTCATTTTCTAATTGTATAAGGAAATCATATATAATTACAACATAATGATATTGCTGCTAGTAGTTATTGTCTGGCAAATGACTGGTGTCTTTAAAATAATTGTGTATGTGAAATAATTTCATTCTAATGTGGTTAATGTGAATCTGTTTATACACCCAGCAAGTTAATTTGGATCAAAATAGAGAGTCCCTACAGAGACTGTGCATGCTATATAATTGTTCATCTACTTGTTCATACACTGATATAAAGCCAAAACACATGAAATGAGTATTTCCTATAATAAATCCCACTGGGGTAGCACTGGAAAATAAAAATAAAAGGTGAGTAATGAATAAGACATTCACAATATTGCTGACTACATGAGATAATTTCTCTAGGGGGTTCCTCAGAAATGAAGACTATTCTGTGTCGTTATAAATAAATGTGTCTATTTGCCACATACTTAAGTATACTCCTTTTTCCTGGGAACCTGCTAACATGTATTTGTATTCTGCATACCAAATGAAAGATGGGCAGATATAAGAAGTGATAACAAAGCAAAGGAGGAAAGCCATTCTTCATGAATTTCATTTGAATTGCAGATTTAGCTTTCTTACCATTTTCCCCATCAGACTTCCGTTCATGGTCAGTGTCAGTCAAGGACAATGCAGAGTTCGCCCTGCTGGACAGACAGGAACTATGCTCTGACTTCATGCCTCTTATCCACATTCTGAGCGCATGGTCAGGTGACGCAGCACCTTCTGTCTCTGTGTCCACATCAGACCCCATCTCTAGCTGGTAGCCATGCCGAGAAACACTGTGCATGTCTGTCTGATAGCCAGAGCACAAAGTAGGAGGTGTTTCACAGAATTCTATCTCTGAAAAGAATCAAAGTTCAGACAAGAGGGTATATAAGTATGAACAAAACCACTAACTTTCATTTTTCTGTCCTCAAGTTTCCACTTCCCCATTTCTAGTATTTGTGAGTTTTTGCAAAGTTAGCAAAGTTATGGTAGCTAGAATTCTGTGCTTATTTTGTACTTCTATACTTAAAATTATGCTCCTTTTGATTCTTACAAGGTTCTGGTTTTAAAAAAAGCATTCTCAAAATAGCTTAGAGCAATAATATCTTGGTTGCACAAAATATAATAAAATAAGTATGTATAATAAGTATAAAGTATAGAGAGATGTCTTCGAAAGCAATTTCTCTTAGAAAATGAATATATATGATCTATACCGTACACCTATGCTGAAAATAGCAAAATTATTTGCTTTTCTAAGTATAACATATATATTATATATAATCTAATAAGAAATATAAAACAGAAAAACATTAATCAAATAGATTATTCAAGTACATACTCTAAAATTATGAGCAACTAATAATTGTTTTCCACTGTTTCCAAATGAGTTTAAGGTGTACTTTTTGCCAATTCTTTTGTTTTGTTTTAATGCTGGAGAATGACTGTACTTGACCTTAAAAGAAAAATCCCAAGGTAGACAGTCTATAACACCAAACGGCTACCTAGAGGAGGAGGAGAGTGAAAAAATGAGAAAAAACATGCCCTTGACTTAGCCTGCAAGGACCATATCAATGCCAGAAGGGCTAAAGTGAAAGAGTAAGGAAGCCCAAAGTGTGAGGGTAAACAGAGCAGAGATAGAAAAGAAGGAAAAAGAGTTAAGCTTTTCTGATAACTCAAAGAGGGCAAACTTGGGAAGCTAGATGGCTGCAATTCTGGAAGAGACTGGGGGTAGATGAGGGATAATTATTTCTTTGCTCTTTAAACAAATAATAACAACAAAACATACAAAATCGATATTGTAACATGGCAGTACCTCACAGTTTGGATGTTTTCCATTTCCTTCCAAATTTTAGAAATCTAACATGGTTAGAATCTTCAGTAATCATGTCATTAGTAAATGAAAAAATAAAATCCAGTATGCTGGTGGTACTTTTCCATCAGCGTACACCAAACAGCAAAAGCCTCTATTTCTGTATTCATTTATTTATTTGTTATTGCTACAATGTACAACATGAGCATCATTTCTGCTAGACACCAGTAAAGCTCTATCCACCTACTGCACGATTATCTGGAATTCTGTCTTATAGTCAATATATATTCAATTATGGCAATGTGTCAAAAGATGTGGGATGCTTTAACAATCCTAATAAGTTAATGAAAAATGACCACATGCCAAGACATATCATTTGAAATGTCCATGTAATACTTAGATAAGGTAATCCGGGGATGTAGTACACTACATAGGATTTTCTCAGACTGACATGGGAGACAGGGTATGTCAATTGTCTGGGAAAAGGCTTAACTGACGGCATCTAATCCATACCACATATCAATAAAATGCAAACTAACATGAATCCAATTCTTTGAATATAGAAAATGTTTACTCTTAGACCATGTACTAAAGAAAATTCAGAAGGCAGTGTATAATGTGTGGTTAATAGTTTTATGCTCCTAGCACTGTGCTTTGTGAAAAAGACATTAAAGACAAATAAATCTACTATAATGTATTAGGAAATTCAATAACAATATATTCTTCTAGAGTTGAAAGTCACTACTCAGAATGCTACTTTGTGATTGCATAGATTAGTTTCTTTCAAAAACTGTACTTTTCTACTAGAATTTATGTCAAGTTCAAGGAAATAATGTTTTAAAGATAGCTTCGGCTTCACTTATCAAACACAAAACCTTATTAAATCATGGCCTTTTCTGCCGTAAGGTTAAAAAACAAAATTCATTTTACTCAGTGTAAACCTTGGAATATTCATTCTAATTTCACCATGATTCTTTATTGAATACTACAATATTAGTGTTGCTACAGCAACTTGTTAATGAACATGTCCACTTATAGGTAAACTAATAGAATGCTACATAGGTTTTTCAACACAGCTCCTTTCCTTTCCCTAGAATACCATTTCTCAAACTTGCTTACCTCAGAATCATCTGGAAGGCTTGTTAAAACAAATGGGTGTACCTTACTATAGCTTCTACCCTGCCCTGTGCTTTAATGCGTAATGCAGTAGGTATGCAGTTGGAGTAAATAGTTTGCATTTAAAAGGATTTTAAGGTGTGGCCTGTAGTCATCATTGGAAACACAGTTTGAAAACTTAGGTCTTAGAGTTTTCTCTAAAGTCCATGGGAAAAGGAAATCAGTGAAGGTACAAACGTACCATGGCATTACTGCAGATTTTCACCTGCCAGCTTGAATTCTGGGGGCAAATAAAAGAAAATATTTGTTCTGAATGGCTGTGATGTACCTCCATGTATTTTTCATAGATTTAGATAACTAATTAGGAAAGTCACGTCCCAAAACAATGACATATTTAGTTTCACTCAGGTGGTGGAACATGAGATGTGAATTTACAAAGATTTTTAAAATGAACATCTGAGTCATAACATTTCTTGAAAAAAAAAGATGAGTAAATACAAATAGAGGACAACTTGCCATTCTAGATTGATAAAACACCGGGAGAAATATTTTTCCCTCAAGGAAGCACTGACAGATGTAGGCAGACTCCATTTTTGTTAAAGAGATTTATTTTCTGACTTAAAAGGAAATTTGAGCATTGATTTGTTCCTTTAAAAGTAAATGTCATTTAATATTACCAAAAATTGCACAGGATAACCAATTTGTTTTATATAGTATCATTTAGAATACAAAGGCTAAATCATAAATATTCTAATTAAGTAAGTTAGACAAATGTATTCTTTCTTCAACAAACTATAGTTGAAAAGATCTTTGCAAGCCATTAGCTGTTCATTTGTATAAAGTGGTGAAGGAGGCAAAACTAGAGTGATTGTGAAAATGCAAAGAAAGGGAGAGAAATATTTTATCATCACAAGTGATGTTCATTGAACTGCTTTACTTCCTTTTCCTGAAGTCAACGTTATTATTGCTAAAAAATTTCTTAAATACACAAAAGTATGAATTCTGCTTTAAATCCCCACAGGATACATTATTTAACAAGCAATTCAATGTACTCTTAGTGGTTGTTTTTAGCCACGCACATATAAACTTGCTACCTAAAATGCTACATATTCCCTAGAGCAGATAAAGTTCAGCTGTGTTTATTAAAGACCTGTTCTTACCAAAAGGCTATCCACAAGAGAAAGGAATGTATAGTCCTAAGATTTAAATGGCTAGACTGATACATGAGAATCTGCATTCCAACTACATTCCAAGAATAAAATAGGATAGAGATGTTTAAGTAAATGTACCTGCAGTCCCATGAAAATGTTTCTAATTTTTATTCTGAGATAAAATTATTTTACTATACTGCAAGAGACTACATAGGAGAGATTAGAAGAGTGAACATCCAGTTTTTAAAATGGATAATAGGTTTGAGAAGATATTTCACAATAAGTGATATAAGATTGGCTAATAAATGAATAAAATATATTTAACACAGTTATCAGAAAAATATAAACTAAAACTGCAATGTAACACAACCACATATGGCCTAGTATAAAATACAAACAAAGAAATAGAACACAGAAATTCCTTACTGTCTTGGTCACTATTACATTGCTATGAAGAGACACCATGTTCTAGACACTCTTATCAAAGAAAGCATTTAGTTGGGTGATTTGCTTTTAGTTTCAGATGTTTAGCTCATTATCATTATGGAAAAGAGTATGGTGGCAGACAGGCATGGTGTTGAAGATACATTATAGCTGAGAGATACATCTTGATCCAGAGAGAGAGAGAGAGAGTGAGAGAGAGGGAGTAGGAAAGAGGGAAGGAGAGAGGGAGAGAAGGCCCTCATACATCAATCAACAATCAAGATGACTCCCCATAGTCACAGCCATAGGCCAATCTGATCTGGGCAATCATTTTTAATTGAGAGTGCTTCTTCTCAGATGAATCTTGGTTGTTTCAAGCAGGTAATTAAAAATTAACCAGGACAGATACCTATTATCTTGATTGAGTTACAATTTCACAAATACCAAAGAAAGACGCTGTTCCTGTCACCTCAGTTAAAGAAATTACAAGGAAAGTGAACAGAAATATTCTTACTTAAATCTAAACCAAGAGACAGTCAAGGTTAATGGGTGCATTTTATTTTAGTGATCCTCTTGGGCTTGATATTTTCTTAAGGAGATTAGCAACTGACAATCACATTTAGATAGAAAGTAGGATGAAACTGTAACTGCTGAGCCTTCCACAGTTACATGAGTATCCAATAGTAGCAAAGCATGAGAATAGCTTGAAACATTCTGACATGTTGCATCACCCTAGGCTACCCATAATGATGAAAAGAAATTAATTACTTAAATACTGAGGTGTTGCATAAAACGAGGTAGTGAATTTTCTGTCTGAATGCAGATGTTGATTTTTAGGTGGCAAGTGTGGCAAAGTCATTTATCAGAACTAGAAAAGGAAAAATAATATTAGCTATATCTCCAATTTTATAGAAGTCCTATTTGTAAGCTTTTGAAAAGTCCATGAATTTATTATCCTTAAACTTCTACCTATCAATATTCCAAGGATTTTCAAAGCATCATGATCCAGGCTAATATTGCAAAGTCAAGGAACATGGTTATTTTAGCTATGACTTGAAATTTTGGGGATTTAATATATAATAAGAAGAGGTTATTTCCAAAATAATGGATGATGAAAAATTATTGCTCTTAGTTTGTGTCATGACAACTCATGAATTATATAGAAATAAAAGTTATTACTTATACAGTTTTTAAAAATAAGTCACTTGAGGTAATTCAGAGTCTTTAATTGTAAAATATATAGCAACATCTCAAAATAAGAATCTAAAGGTCAACTTCTAATTATAACCTGAGACTCTCAGAACAAAATACGACTGGTCAACAATTACACAGAAAGAGCTTTGTGATGAAAAAGTACACATAGAAGCTAAATAAGTTCTTGTGTTATCATTAGAAAACTCAGTGCATTAAAGTATTGGTGCAGCCTGAGGAATCATTGCGAATTACACATTTATTAATATACAGAACATTTAAAATACTAAATTTAAAAAATGCAACTGTGAAAATGCTTTCTCAGTAAAAACATAAAATTACCACTTTACCATCAGGTTATCATAAACAGGACTCTGTTATAATGAATTCACACAATTGAAAAATATTATTGACCACTTAAAAATCCATTACTGGTTCTAGGGAATATTTAATAGTTTATTACAATCTCTAGCAAAGAAAAATACAAAGAAAGTAATTAGCAATCCTTGATATGAGACAAATAATTTTCACTACTGGAAACTGTTTTCTGTTTCTCAGTTTGGAGCCTTTCAAAAGAAAATGATATCACATTTTCGAAGAAATCAGTTGATCTGAGTGTACTCCAACACAGCTTCACTGAAAACTCACTCAATTTCAAGTCAAAAAACAAAAACAGCAGCCTTTGCTGGTTTTTCTTAAAGGATTAGTCCAATTTTTAATTTCCTTTTCTCATTATGAAAACCCTTTATCAATTGTTTGCTGCTGCATAAGAAAGTGAGCAGCGTGAGTTTGCATGACTAAGTCATGTCCTTTGCAAAGTTCCACAGAGAGTCTCTTTAAAGGCCCTAATGACAGCAAAGTAATAAAAGCATGTCATGGAAATCTGACTTTTAGTTTCAGGCTGGAGGCTAATCTGCCTTTTCTGGGGTATAGGACTGAGAGGGGGAGTTCGCTGAACATGTAGAGTTGGGGCTTGTGGTTATCAGAGAAAAAAATAAAATAATTTTCTTCCTGAAACCCACTCTCCTTTTTGCATTTCCAAGTGCTAATGATGCCTTATTTCACTTTCAAGATCTCTCCATCTGATAGTTATACAGAAAGGACACCAGCAAATTCCTGCAGTGTTTAAACCCAGAAGTATAAACATTGATCATCTATTAGAAACTGCTACTGCCAACCTGGAACCGTACCAGAACATAAATTAAAAAAAAAAAAAAAAAGAAAGAAAGAAAGAGAGAAAAGAAAACAAACAAACAAGAAAACCAATCTGATGCCAAAAAGAATACTCTCAAAAGTACAGTGAAACATTACTATGTAAAATAATAGCCTTTATCTGGGAAGCCCAAAAAATAATTGCACAAAGTCAAAAGAGATGAGACAGGAACCTGGGGGAAATCTAAACAAACTTGGATCATACTTAAAGATTTTAGAGCTGGATCAAAACAATAAACAGTCTAAAGAGAGGAAATAAATTTAATTTGGGAATAAGCAAATGCCATTTCCTCAACTAATTTTTCATCTTAGAGATCTCTTCCTTTTGACTGTATTCACATAAAGAGAGAGAGAGAGACAGTGAAAAGGAGGAATGCCAGTTGAACAGTCTTTGTGACAAGAACATGAAAAGGAAATCAGGGACCATAAAAGAGATGATGTCCTGGACAACAGTTGAAATTTGATCAATGAGAACTTGCACATGCTGGCTTTATTTCAACATTTCGAATAAGACAGGGACTTCCTGGCTTAAATGAGAAATTTTCAGGGCTACTGAACACTGCAAGTACATGATGTTCAATGGCCCTAAAAATTTCTCATTTCTTACTTGTGTTGGTTCAATTTTCTGGCTATTCATAAAACTTTGGGGCCTGCATCCTTATTGCCCAGTGTGGTCTTCCAGGTATGGTTGAGTACTGGCATTATGCTCACTAAGCATGTAACACTGTTTGCTCAGTGAATTGGGCTCGTGTGTGTCTGAAATTTTAAACTACATTAATCTACTGTACAATTCCATGTAGTGGGTGACACCATTAAAGATACTTGTGAGTGCTTCACACATAAATATATAAAAGCCTACAATATGACTTCTGAAACATCCCATGGCTCTTTGATAGCAGTTGTTTTGTGATGAATGAGTAAGATGTCAGAGTAGAACCCAAGTCAATGCTCATGAATTACTGAATAAACTACATCCCACTTTATTGTTCTTATTAATACCTTTCTGAGACACTCTATTCATAACTGCCTCTGTGGCACTGAACATGTCATGTCAAGCACCTAAAATCCTTCTCTTTGATCTTTATCTAATCTGATGATGCACTAATCTGTCTCAGCATTCTCAGAAAATTTTCTCTAAGTTTCCTTCATCCCAGTGATGTTACCTTTCATGCTAACACTTAGAACCTATTTTATACTCGTATGCATGGCTATATATTTTTCTCATTATTTATATCATATATATTGTCTCTTGAATCCAACTGTTGCCTCCTATACTGTACAGTATCTTCTACATTTTTGATATCTTTCAATATTAAAAACTTTATGTCGCTGAGTGGTTAAAAAAAAGTAGAATTTAGGTACTCATACTGCAACATTAGGATTATTTTAATGAATGAAAGGTTGATTCTGAAAAGGGGTTATCTGCAAGAGTTCAGATGTCAGAAAATAAAACATATCTTTTAGAAGATTGTCTCCCAGCTCCCATAACTAGGGTCCACAGAGAAATCTACATATGCATATTTCCTGGCTTTATTTCATCTTTTCTATAAAATGTAACACTATTTTAGGCAAAGCAAACACAGATTAAGAATATATGTCCCTAGTTTTAGGCAAACTGTAAACAAATAATTCAAAATTTCTGTTTATATATCAAGTCATTTTCTCTTAGTGTGAGCTTTTAGAACCAGAACTGGGCTTTATGGCCAGGGCTTGAGGTATCAATATCACACACCCAAAAATGGTAACTATATAACAATTTTTTTGTTATGAATAAATAGCAAGACAAGTATGTCAAGATACCCTGATATGTATACTTAAATATACATAATAAACAGAAAAAATATTATAAATTGTGTAATCTGTGCAGAACTAAATAAATTGAGGTGATTTCACATATCAAAGTATTATTACATATCAAAACTTTATAATCCAATGTATATATGAAATTACTCATAAAAGGGTTAAAATCATGAATATAACTGTGACACATACAAAATGGTTTTGCTTAACAAAAATGTTTAGTAATTCAGTTTGGAAATTTTTCTTTCACTAAACTGTCCATGAATTTCCAATAACTGATGCTCTGCAAATTTGGCAAGAAGGAAAGTACAGCAGGCTACTATCTGTGGATTCTGAGGAACAAGCAATTTACAATATTAGACTAATGTAGAGTAAGCCTTCTGGATGCTCTGATAGAAATAGTTACTCAAAGGAATACCATTTGTCATAATGAGTTACAAAATAAGTTAGAAAAATTCTTCAGAAATACACTCTAGAGTATAGGACTGCAGGGATTTATTGGAACCAGTTGAAAGCTATTAGTAAAAGACATTTAAGCTTTTGTTAATAGAAACATCTTTTGCCTTTGTCATTAGTCACAACACAGAGCTCACCATGACAATGAGTTTAGAAAGTATCCTGTGGAGTGCTTATGATGATGTAATCCTCCAAGTGGGTAAAAGCTGAGTAACAACTACCTGGCCACCTATCAGGAAGTTTTACATTTGGACTCCCTTCAAAGTAAAACGTTAACTTTTGGGTAGTATTTCAACTCTCAGCCCACAAAGGTGACAGAGAGCATGTTCTTAAGTTTGTTCCAACACTTGTTTAAATAAGTTGGTAATGGTGCAACTGGCCTAGTGTAAGAAAATATGTTTTAAAGAGACACTTTATTTACCAGAGCACTAACCAAATGGACACAAGAAATTGGAATTTCTCAGAAAACCTCATGCCCTGGGATGAATAGCCTAGGATAGCCAGAAATTGAAACTCTTCTCTCCAAGTAAGAGCTTTACAATGCTGCAGAGACAATGGTGAGTCAATGGTACATGAAGTACACCTTGACCTAGACTGCTAAGATGTAAATATTCCGAGTCCTCTTTGTATACTTTAACTTCATTACAGAATCTGAAGGACTCAATGGAGTCACTGTATATCTTTGGCCCTATTTCATATGATGTCACATTGTCTAAATCTCATTTTCTGTCTTTTACTAATTATTTTGGCTGTTCCAACTAGCTTAAAGAGGACGAGTAGGCAATCATAGCTTCTTGGTGCACACCATGTGTGATCCCAGGTTGAGTAGCAACAGTTGTTTCCATTTCAGTCTTGTTACTATATTTTTCTTTCTTTTTTTTCATAGTTCAAGGACAAATTTGGCTTTAGGACTGGTTAGAACTTCATATCTTCCAAAGTGAAATGCTTATATGCTATATTGTAGAATGTACTACCCATCAATATTTACCAGAGAGAAATGAAATTGCATGCTAATATAGTAATGTATATTTTAATGCTTATTGCAGGCTTGTTTGGGAGAGGTGAAAGTTGGAAACATCTCACAAGGCTATCAGCAGAAGAAATTCAAACTATATACACCCACATAGTTGGGTAGTACCGAAACATTAAAAAGGGACAAAAACATATTTACACACACAACAGCAAATAATATTAAATATTTATAGTGAATAAATATGGAAGTTATTATCTTGAGTTAAAGAAGCCAAACAGCCTGACATTTGGATGACTACAGTTCTCACACTTTATGGAAGCAATAGGACTTAAGGTTGATGCCAGCCTAAGCTCCAAAATGAGACTGTATCTGTGATAGCTAACATTATTTATCAACCTGACAGGATTTAGAATGACCCAAGAGGTAAAGCTTCAGGCACATCTGTGAGGAAGTGTTTAGATTAGGATATGATCTTGGAATTCCTGTGAGGTATTACCTACATGAGGTTAATTGAAATGGGAAGACCTACTGTAATGGAGGGCTGCACCATTCTCATGGTTTGTGTCTTATTCTGTAAGAAATGGAAGAAGCTTACTGAATGAGAGCTTTCATCTCCCTCTACTTCTTGCCTATTAATATAATGTGCCAGCTGTGCCAGCTGTCTCCTGATAAGCTGCCAAAGCTTTCCTTACTTGATGATAGAGTGTATCTTCAAATTTTAGACAAAATAAACCCTTAAAACGTTTTGGTCAGGTTTTTAAAGTAATATTGCTTTTATAAATTCTCTGGGAATTTCATAGAATGTATTTGGATCATATTCATTCCCCTCTTCCAATTTTTCTTGGTTCCTCCCCTATATCATTATCCACATAAGGACACAAAGTAATGCTGTTACCCAACCTCTCTCTCTCTCTCTCTCTCTCTCTCTCTCTCTCTGTGTATGTGTGTGTGTGTGTGTGTGTGTGTGTGGTATATGTGTATGATTTAGAGAATGTGGTTTGTATTGGCCACCTACTCGCAGTCATTGAGCCTGCCGTGGAGTACGGTCAACATGCAAAGTGCCATATCATTGAAAGGAATTGACTTCCTGTCTCCTAGTAAGCTCCTCTGCTATGTATGGGAATCCATGCCCACCTCATCTACTCCAAGTTTGTGTTTTGTTTGACTGGTGTTTGTGCAGATCTTCTGCATGCTGCCACAATTTCTGTGAGTGCATATGTGCATGTCCTCACTCCCTTGTATCCATAACATTCTGTTTTCTTGGTGTTTTCTACTACCTGTGGTTCATACAACCTTTTTTTCCCTCTTCCATGAGGGAGCTTTTGGTGGAGGGATTTGATAGGTACCATTTAGCGTTACACACTATATAATATCTTATTCTCTGTTTGTTGAATCACTGTGGGTGTCTGTATTGAATCCTTCTGCTTAACAAGTTCCTTGGTTGAGAGAAATACTGCAAAAAGTCATTAGCAGTTTTAATGCTAGGTCCAGTTAGGAGAATAGTAGTAGTAGGTTTCCCCTGGAGCCAAAGTCCTATGTAGCCACAGGTTCTTGTCCCCATTAACAGTGCCCAGTATTGCCTCCATTTCATAGAATGGGCTTTAGATCCAATCAAAAAGAGGCTGGTTATTTTCAAAACATTTATGCCACTATTGCACAATGAGCATATCTTATCAGGAAGATAGCTTATAGATCACAGGGTTTGGTCATCTATTTTGTTGCTACATCAAAGAAGGTAAATAATACATTGGGAATGGTAAGTTTGGAGCCATCCTTTGCTATGTAGAAGAACCACATGTAAAATAAACAAAACATAGAAAGTCAAAGAAAAAAAGTAGGACAAAATGTCTAAATGCTATAGAATTCTGTTCATGCACAATTCTGGAAGGTGAAAACTAATCCATGGTGACAGAAAGCAGATTAGTGGTTGCTTGCTGATGGGTAGACAGAAAGTGAAGGGTAAAAAGACAATGAGGAAAGATAAGATAATAATTTGGGGGGAACATCTAGGTTGACTATGAAGATTTCATAATATTTTCAAGGTTATGTACATAATTCAAGTTCATCAAATTTCACATTTAAAATGTATATCATCTATAACATGGTAATTATACTTTAACAAAAATTTATATTGATAAGACGAGAGGATGACAAAATATTGTCTGCTTCAGTAATTCAAATGTTCTAGCAAAACACTTGGAGTTACAAAACAAAGTAAAAAGGCTTATTATATTATTATTATTATTATTATTGCTATTATATTAACTGCCTTGAATGAGAGAAATGTCAGAATTTTTAAAGTTTGTCACTTGCTTTCACTAACTCCAATGGAATCAAGACAGCTTAAATGCTGTATGCTTAAGTCTTAGATTGACGCTGCAGTGACTAACAAATTTACTTTGATACTGTTCATGACAGAAAGGATTTATAGATCCTGAACAGTAAAATACAACGAGAGATCATGAGGATTTAATATTATCGATGACTTCATTCACTTTAAAATACTAGTTGGTTTTGTTTTATTATGTCAATAGAGATTTCTTTCATAAACCTGGTTATTCATTATGTTTATATGCATTAACTCTTTCAAAGGGGTCTAAAGGAGAAGTTAGGGTTAACCAAGTCAAAATGTAAACAACCCTGAAAATATACCTTCCCAAAATGGGGTGTTAGTACTGTTATGGTTTTAGTGACTTTTTTTTTCTTTGAGAGTCGGTCTTACTGTTTATCTTTATCTGTCCTGGAACTCACTATGTAGACCAAAGTGTGTTTGACCTCACAGACATCTACCTGTCTCTGCCCTGAGTGTGGAGATTAAAAGTGTGTGCTGCTGTGCCAGGTTTAGTAATGTTTCCATTGTATACTATTAATCTCTGCAAGGTTTTAAATTGTATGCAGATATGTATATGTATTAAGTGATAGAAATCAACATAAGTCTATACTGTGACTTAGTTGTTGCCCTATTCAATATTTACCAAAGGTAGAAGATTTTGACAACAGTCAAATATCTTTGCCATCCAGGCAAGGGTTGACTTCATTTTAGGATATAGTAGATAAGAACAAAAAAATTGATGGTGGTTCTTTACATTATAGAATTACCAATAAAATAAGTATTTGGAAATAAAGGTCACTATAAGCTGTAGGAAATGAGAAATTAATTTACTTTGCTTACCAAGAAATTCATGAACAAATTAATAAACACAAGGTCTTACATCTAATCACTTGTAGTATATTTCAGTTAAGTACAGATTCCATGGTCCTTGGCTACAAGTAATTAGAGGTCAAGCTACAAAGAACACACAGAGTCACATATTAGGATAAGAAGAAAATAAATCCAAATGTGTATTTAGGATTTTCCTTCACCGGGTCTTGAAGCATATGTTATTTCATTTAATCCTCACAGTATGCCCTCTAAGAAAAGTTGCTATTATTCCTGTTTTCCTAAGAAAGCAACTGAGGCTCTAAGAGAAATGAAATAAATTGTCTAAGGCTGCATGGGTGCTAAATGGCAAAGCTAACTCAGAACAATTTTAACACTGGGTCCTAATCACTTCACAGAGTATGTGAAGTTATAAGTAGCCCATTCAAATTCACAGCCTAGCTCTTATTTGTGCAATGTGCATGTGGCTGAGGCAAGAACTTCCTGCTTCTTGCTTCCCAGGTTTCATTCAGTTCACTGCTGTTTCCATCTGGATTTTCACAGCTAGTCACCAAAATACTTTGAGGGATATGGCAGCCAGAAGACAATGGGCATTTCCTCCATCACTCACAGTATGAAAAAGGGACCCTTACACTCTGCATATATTAGCTTATTGTTGTTATGCAAGTTTAATGTATTTTTATACCTCCTCCTGAAGTATTCCACTTTGTGCTAATTCTTATGGATTCCCTTCACTATCTTCACATCACTTTGACTCACTGAAAACAGCAGTGATATTTTAGAGCATATTTTGTGCTTTCAGAAAACACAAACAACATCTGTGTCTGCAGGCAGACAAATAAAAGAAAATATTGGCCTCTCCTGCGTTTAGCTCCAGAGCAAAAAGCAGCTGCCTTGAGGAGAGTTTTGGAATTATTTAACAACATTAACAACAATGAAAGGAATATTATTCACTGGGAATTGTGTTGGGGGGCTAGTGTTAGCACATTATTGCCCAGCCAAAGGAGACAGTCAGATCAAAATTCGGGAGCATGTCTCACTTACAAGGTAGCATTATGATCACACAATAAATAGATTGAGCCTAAATCTGTGACCTACTTTATGAGTTTTATATGTATTACAGCATTCAAAGAAATGTTTTGCCTTGAAAATATTCTAAACTTCTCAATTATATGTCTAGAACCATTTTTATTTATTTTAAACGTAGCAAATGATTATGAAATTGTACAAAGCTATCTCTTTAGCTTGGTGTTAATTCTGCAGGCAACTTTAACAAATTGTCTAAAAAATCTCTCATTGCTAGAAATCATATACAGAAGCAATAATAACATTATGCTTTTGAGTAGTTTATTTACATAGTATGAACAACTTAACCCAAGCATTCAAATTGGTATTTTGAGCATTTAGAAATGGATAAATTATGTACATAATGGCATAATAATCATTTTCATAGGACTGTGAACATGTTAAACAGATTATGAAGGCTGCTAAAGCTTATACATGATAGATATAATATGAGTCTATACAAAGCCTGAATGGTTGACTCTATTTTGTCCCCAGTCAACACCTCAGGGTAAAAAAGATTCACAAACAACCAAATAGTGATTTGATGTCACATTCAGACAACACCTGCTTGGCTGGATTTTCATTTTCAACTTGTCTCTACCACTGTTTCCAAGCTTTGACCATAATGCTTACTGCTCCTGTATACAGGGATTCCAGAATTATAAATCTAACAAATATGACTAAATTGTGAAGCTATTTTTCAAGAGCTCGGTGTACTGGCAGGTGCCTTATATCCCTGATACCAAAGAGGCTGAATTTAGCATGGGTATCATAGTGAGAAGCCATTTTAAAAATCGCAAAACCAAACCAAAACAATAACAAAAAGCCTCAAAAGTTTTGTATTAGTGCATAGCTCAAAAGTATATTTACCTAGTGTACACAATCTTCTGGGTTTAATCTCTAAAATTGCAAAAGATTGCAAAAGAACAAAATAATTACTTGTAGATATACAGAGCAGTCTTAGAATTATGAGGCCATGAGCTATAATCAAGAATGTAAGAAAATCTATTAAATCAGAAAATATGTATTCAACCTCTAATACAGTGGTGCCTTATTTTCAGAAAATAAGAAAAAATCCACAAATACTCAAGTTCTCACAGAAATCATATTCTAATGGTAATTGATTAAATAAATTCTCAGAACCATACATATTTTTATATTAGTCTCAAAGGTATTATGTAGGTACTAATTCAGCATTAATTCAGAAGTTAAGGGTAAAAATACTACATTTAGTCAGAAATATACAGGACATTGGCTTTTTCCACACAAGTGAACATTTATTGGGTAAAAGACACACCCATATCTTTTGTGTATTCTCTGTTAGGAAGAACTGAGGGCACGTGTGTGTGTGTGTGTGTGTGTGTGTGTGTGTGTGTGTGTGTGTGTGTGTGCGCGCGCGCGTGTGTACACCACATATGAGTGCCTGCACAGACCAGGAGCATCAGATCCCCCAGAGCTTGAGATAAAGTAGATTTTGAGATGACCAACATAGCTTTAGAGAACCAAGTATGGATTATCTGCAATAGTCCTTTTAAGTAGTGAATTATCTCTTCACTCATCCCTCCGTACATTTTTAAATGAGTATAAAATAAACATTCTTGCTTTGTTTTTTTTTTTTTTTTGATGAGGTGACATAAAACCACACAGAGATCAGGGATGCATTAATGATGGATGACTAAAGCACATTTAAAACAACAGAAAGTCAGTTTTTACTAAAAGTACTACTAGTATGAAGTTAGTGCTTTGTGACCCAAAGTAGATAATTTCTGTTAAATATTCCTGTCACATAATGGCCATATCAACAAAAATGAGTCTTCTTACTAAACATGATTCACACACACACACACACACACACACACACACACACACACACACACACCACAAAACATATATGTCCCAACTCACATTGTGAGATTTAATACTAGCATAATTTATGATTTGTGAAACATGGGAGGCTGATTCTAATACAATGTCTAAAACAAGAGGATGATATCCAGCCCGAGGTTACAAGAACAATCTGATGCTTCTCTGAAGTAGAGAAAAAAATTTCACTGTATTAAAATCTATAGAAAAGGGGACATATTTTTACTACTCATCACATTACCTAAAGAATTAACTGTTATATGAAATTATGATGCCTTCAGATTATCACATATTAACAATAATGGCCACAAAGTCAATTATCAGTTATTCTGGTGTTTCATGTGCACTATGTATTCTGTGTAGTGATATAGTCCGCCCATGGCTCCACCCCCAATGGGCGTGGTCAGTGCCACAGAAGGACTATCTCACTACAAATCACTACACTTCTGAAATGGCATTAAAATATTAGGCTGATATTTGGCAGGTAAAGAACTGATTCTGAAAAGGTTAGAAAACTTGACCACCTTCTTATACCAATTTAATAGGATGAGTGCTATACTTTCACTTCATAATAGGAAAAATTATTTCAACATGGATGATACCAATAAACATGCTAAAGTGGACAGGGGAAATCTGACACAGCCCAGCCTTACACAAAGTACTACAGACAAGTAACGAATTTTAAAAATTGGGGAAATAGTATAACTCACGTAAGTATATGCCAATTGGTTATCTAATACCAAATGGTCAGTCTTCAAGACAGATACATATATATATATATACACAACAACAAAGAGTAACAAACTATAAATTTAAAAGAGAGCAAAATATAAATGGGGGGATTTTGAGGGAGAAAAGGGTAGAGAAAAATGATGTATTTCTATAATATGAACCTTTTTTTTTTTGGTGGTAGTAAAAGTTACCCTGAGCTATTAGGAATTTCTGTATTTAGGCAACATAGTTTCTAGCTATGGAAATAAGATATTAGGGTGCATGATCTTAATGATGAACATTTGGGAGGAAGAACAGGATGGTGGCATGTAGTGGAGGTAGTAGAATAAGGTAGGAGTGGATGTCTGGAAATATTTGAAAGGATGTACAGAAGATTCTAACTCCTGATAATATGCTTTTTACTTGTTCAATTGTTATTTAACTTAGCAATTTAAAGGTTCTCATTTTTTTCAAACTATCGGCTCATGTAATTATTTCTTCCAAATCTGATACTCATCTTGGTATTGACTTTCAATGAATAGAGCTAACATACCTTCATTGGTAGAGGCTAGCAATTTAGGCATTATCATTTTTACATTCAACACAACATTAAATAACATTTTTTCAGGTGTGTGTACATATGTGTGAGATTCATATGTTTGTATGCACGTAGGTGCATGTGTCTTCTGGAGGCCACAGTTTGACATTGGGTGTCAGCAAGAAATTCACTCATTTCCCCAGGGATCCTTTGTCTAAACTTCCTGAGTATTGGGATTTCAGGCCAGCTCCCATGAATGCCTGGTTTGGGTGCTAGGGATCACAACTCTAGTTTTCTTGATTGGGAAGCAATAACTTTAGGCAATAATGCATCTCCCCAGGCCCACAGCATTTTGATCCTAGTTACACCTTAAAACTAACCAGTTCTACTTTTCTAGAGTCTCGAAAGTTCTACCCATGGTATTTGTGCACTGGATTTCCTCTGCTCTGTTTTGTCCTTTTTATAAATTTATTAGCTAATTTTAGGTTTCACATTTTAGTTCACCTCCTTGATCTTCTAGGTCATATTTAGATTTGATGTCCACAGCACTACTAATCACTATTATATTAGGATCACTTATATAATTGTATACAAAACAGTATTTTATACTTGAAGAATAGGTCAATATTTGGTATATAAAGGAGTGCTCTGAAAACGTATTTCAAGCAAAGAAGAAATCATCATACACAAACAGGAATGAGAATACCATATCTGGAGGATTGATTACAGGTAAGTATAGCTATAGCACAAGACATTTTGCTCAGTAAATATGCTAGGCTGGCTGGTTTAGAGGGTTCATATAAGGGACAAAAATAAGGATAGTGTTATAAGGAAAGATTGTGCTGGATTTAAAATATTAAAATGCCTTCTTCAGAATTTAGTGAACTGCAACAGAGACCAGCTAATTCCTTAAAATGGTTAAGAACTGCTATGAAAACTTGCAAATTTTCCAGCTGCCCTTGTATTCTCTAGTTCAGCTTGGTGCTTTCAAATATCTGTTTCTATTTTAACTATCTTTACATAATCCTGTTTGGGGATATTTACTGCCCTATCAAACTACCAACTTATGGGACAGTATGCTCCTAACTAATTGCTGAAGTCTTAACCACAGTGCTTGTCTAAGTGGTTTTCTGATTTTGTTTGGGTCGAGCTTACTAGCATGTATGCTATGGTTTAAACGTTTCCTTACAAAATCTATGCTGATATGCAATTGTTATATTAAAAGTATTTGGAGGTGGGATGTTCAAGAGATAATTGGGGCTTCATGAACTAATCAGTGTCATCATCTTAAGGGAGATTTCATTGAAATGATTACAAAAGTAGGCAGGTTATAAAATGTCAAATTGGTCCCTTTTGTGTTCCCTCATTTTTGTTTCTCTTTCTCTCTGCCATCTTTGTTCATTTTTTTTTATCATGTTAAGCCTTTGACAATATAATGATCCAATTTCTTCCCAGCCTGTATGAGACAGCAAGTTTCTCAGTTCAGTATTACTTATTGATGATTCATCTGGCTTTATCATGATTATTAACTGAAATAGAATCACTTTGTGAAGATTTTCTCATAGCCTTTCATGGTAGGCAGGTGATATGGAGGCTGAGATCAGTATTCTGAAATCAGTTCTGCCATTAAGAACAAAAGAGAAGGTAGTAAGTATGTAGTGTATAATATTTGGACTCAGCTTCAAGCCCCCTTTCTTGATGCTGATTTCATAGGCAAGGCTAATCAGATACCATGTATATGTTCTTTATTCATTGTACACAGACTCTCTGAGATAAGTTTAATATCTATGCTTGGACTCTCTATGTGGTATATGAGTTGATATGTATATGTATAAATTAGGGAAGGTGTGGTGACAAAATAAAGACACTGAAAAGTTGAAACAGACATTGGTCAATTTCCTAAGAGAGAAAAGGCATTATATTCAGGAGTGGAACTTAAAATGAAACTAAGTAAAACATATAGGTATGTGTGTGTGTGTGTGTTATGTATTTATTATCCATCCTGCCATGGATATTATTTCATGTTGGCATACATAGATCTATATTGTTTTTCAATGTTTGTAAGGAATATCATTATCTAAGACATTAACCAATTTCATATGTTTTACTTATTTCCAAATTTTTACTATTTCAAGAAACACAGTGGTTAATAATATATACATAAATCTCTCTGTACTCTTGCTATTAATTCTATAATATAAATTCCTCAAGGTCTGGTTGTTGGATCAAGGTGTATATACTTCTAAAGGAAAGAAAGTTAGTTCAAACTAACATATCCATTCATGATATATATATATATATATATATATATATGTATATATATATATATATATATATATATGAGAATTTTCATCTGTCAATTATCCTTTTTTCTATTTACCAAATTAAAATGTTTGAGGACACCAGGAGAACAGAGCCCAAAGACCCAGCAAAGCTGGGCTCATAGGGACTCACAGAGACAGAAGCAACCATTGCAGAGCCTGAGCTAGGTCCTCTGCATACAGGCTGTAGTTATTTAGCTTGGAAGAGGGGGTGCCTCTCACTTTTTTGCCTGCTGTTTGGACTCTTTGCTACCTGCTGGATTGCCTTGTCCATTCCTGATATGAGGGGGGGTTTGTTTAGTTTTATTGCATCTTGCAATGCATTTTTCAGTTGATATCCCTGGGTGGCCTGCTCTTTGTTGAACAAAACTGGAGGAGGAATGGAGGAGAGGGGGAGAGGTGAAGGTGAGGGAGATGGTAAAAGTGGAGGGAGGCTACGATTGAGATTTATTGTACGATAGAATAATTGAAAAAAATTAAGTTTCTACTTTTACATTTTATTTATATGCTTCTATATCCTTTTGCAACACTTTTCTATATGTTTATTTTTATTAATACATATTTAATATTTGTATATGAAAGGTGTTAGATATATCATAGTATTTTTATGAACCAAATATTGCCTCCAACCTTGCTGCATTTCTCTTACTATTTTTTAATGGGTGTTCAATTTTAATGTTGTCAAATGTTTCATATTTTTCTCCCATATATGTTGTGGGTTTCATGCTTCACATTAAGTTTCAGCACAGCAATATTATTTTAAGAATCACCTCACTTCTAATGTTACTTAATTCTGTTCTATTTTTTAATGATAAAAAAAGTGATGTGAACTGAGATATTTTCTGACCTCATCAAGAAAGGTCAAGTATTTTTCAAACATTAAAATCCACTGCTATTTATTACTCACTTTAAGTTACATAAGTTTTTCCACAAATTATTGAAAAGGCCTCATTATATAAGTTTATGCAAAGCAGGTGCTTAAAGGACAAATATAATATACAATTCCCTCTTGTCTCCTCCAATCTCGTGATTAAGATATTAATATGTGGCCAGATGGTGGTAGCACAAGCCTTTAATCCCAACACTTGGAAGGCAGAGGCAGGCAGATCTCTGTGAGTCTGAGGCCAACCTGGTAAGGTGCAGTTTCCAGGACAGCCAGAGATGTTACACAGAGAAATTCTGACTTGAAAAAATATAAAAAGATACTAATGTGCATCACAGAATGTTGTCCACACAGTTATAGAGACCCATAAAAGATATACAAGCATAACAATACATATATTGAACATTCTTCACTGATTATAATATGTACAAGTATAATTAATATACTACTACAGCATGGTATTACTCTATATCATTATTGCACTATTTGAAAACATTCTACATTATAAGTAGGCCACTATTTAAGGAGTGTACTATTTCAAGACTTTCAGGTGATTTCTCTTTTCTATCATTGTTGACTCTACAAAGTTATATTTATCATATTTCTCACTCACTTCTCTTTCTCATCCCAAGACCTTCTAAATACTGGTACTTACCCATCTACTTCTCAACTCCAGTTCTATGTTTTATTAATAAATTTAATAGATTTAGTGATAGGCTTGTGTTATCCACCATGGTTGCTTTTAGCCACATATGAATCTTGAAAATGTGTTCTCTAAACTGAGATGTACGGCAAGTACTAATGATGATGGATTTCTAAGTCTTAACAAGGAAACATAATTCACAACATCTAATTTATAATAGTTATTTTTATTTCACATGGAAGCAATATTTTATATAATTAAAAAATAAGGCCTCCAATTAATTTCATTCATTTATTATACTTTTTTATGTGTGCCTACTAGAAAAATCTAAAATATCACGTACAGCAGCAGTCCTTTCTCATCTGTAGACTACATGTTCTTAAATTTTTTGATGTGAACCTAGCCTTGAGCTGAGCGATCTCTCCAGCCCTAAACTACATGTTCTGAAAACTTCAATTAATACCATAATCCACATACTGCAAAGTCATATAAATATATATCATATTTTATCTATATATACATATTTATGAGGAAGTTAAATAAATAAGTTAAGCATAGGAGAAAATTTATATATAATTAAATAGAAACAGAGTCATAACATACCACAATAAAAAAGAAAGCTAACCAAGCATTGGTGCTACATGCCTTTAATCCCAGTACTCAGGAGGCAGAGGCAGGAGGATCTCTGTGAGTTCAAGGCCAGCCTGGTCTACAGAGGGACTTGTAGGACAGGATCCAAAATAATACAGAGAAACCCTGCCTCTAAAAAAAATAATAAGAAAGAAAATATAATTTTTGCTTAGAGTAATAATCACACATCTTCTCTTTCACATATTTAAATTGAAATCATCACTCGCTACTCCTGTGCTTAGGGATCCTTATTAAGTAAACTCTGGATTAACTGAATTTGTACAAGTATTATACCACATCAGCTGATCTTATCCTCACATATCTTTCTGACCCTGTGAATGATATCTGGGTTACAATTTACTTGGTTTCTAGTTTTTTCCTCTGGAAAGTTCTAGAAGCTCTTACCTCTTACATTTTTTTCCTTCTATATTTCATGATAAATATCAGGAAACTATTACTTATCACTATTTTTCTTTGCAGAAAGCCTATCCTTGTCCATCAAGAAGTCTTTCAGTGTATATTTCAGTGTATTAAAATCACTCCTCATATATATGTATATATATATATATATACATATATATATACATATATATATATACATACACATATATGATATATGTCTCATATATATGATATAAGTCTCACATGAATATATGCATATACATATGTATATATATATATTTTAGACACAAATTTAGTCTATGCTAGTTCCATAAATAAAAATTTCTTAATTTGTCAAAGTTTGTATTTTACTAGCTATATGGATCATACTGGCCTTTAACTCTTAGAGCTCTGCCTTCTGAGTACTAAGATCAAGGATGTGTATAACCATGCTTGGCCACTTTTATCAGCTTCTATCTGTTGACCCCTAGTTTCATAGAATTATGTCAGAAAATATCATGTGTCAGTACTCTACATGAGAGTTTATTTAAGCTTTCATTGTGACAAAGAATGTGTTCAGCTTTTAAAAATGTCTCTGAGTCAAAAACCAAAAATATGGATTCTCCATTATCCCACAGGCTACTCCAGTCTGGGAAGTAAATCAGTTACTTGCTCAGTTATCATCAAAAAAGCTTCCTCTTGGCCTACAGTCAGATATTATGCAGAGATTGAGAATACTTGGAACGCTCAACCTGAATGGTATGTCTCCATCAAATCTCCTTCTGCAGAGCTCGAAGAACCTTGTAGAAGAGGAGTTCAAAAGAGTGTAAGAGCCAGAGGGGATGGAGAACACCAAGAAAACAAGGACCACTTTGTCAACATGAACAAACTTCATATGAACTCACAAAGACTGAGGAAACATGAACAGGACATGCAAATGTCTTCACCAGATGGGGTCCTAGACCCAAAAAGGAAGCAGACACATGCCTCCATCACTAACCCAGAAGCATTCTGCCATTTATAACCACTTACAAATAAATATTTATTTTTTCCAAGAGAGTTCCAATGAGAAAACAATTACTCTAAAGGGTAGGCTGCATGCCCAGTAATACATTGTCAACAGAAAACTAAGTCAATGGCACATTTAGAAGTTCCTTGTCTCATAATGCTGTCTCAAGGCTTTTCTTTGTTTCCTTTAAAAATTATCTCATTTTTATGTTGGGCATTGGTGGTGCACACTTTTAATCCTAGCACTCTGGAGGCAGAGGCCAGAGGATCTTTGTGAATTTGCAGCCAGCCTGGTCAACAGAGCAAGTTCCAGGACAGGCTCCAAACCATTACAGAGAAACACTGTCTCAAAAACCAAAATAAAAAAAAAAACTCATTTTTAATTTTTACTTTATTTATTATATATTTTCTTCTCTCTTTTAAACCTACAAGTTCTTTGCCTGTATGTTATGGCTTCTGGTTTATTGTTTTCTTCAGTGTGCAATGGGATTCTTGAGTGTGCAATGAGTTTCTGAGTCTGTTTCTTGTGCCTCTTCTTGGGAGCTTTTTCTTAGGTTTACTTGCTTTGTCTTATTTTTACGAATTGGTTTTTGTTATAGTATATTTTACTATTATCTATTAGAAGCCTGTAATCTCTTCAATGAGAGACAGAATGGGTGGATCCAGATGGAAGGGAAAGTGAGGAGAAACATGGGGAAGTAGAGACAGGGAAAACCATAATCAGGATATATTCTGTAAGAAAAAAATCTGTTTTCAGTAAAGGAAAAATGAAACCTATGTATAATTTTAGGAGACAAAACAAACAAGAAATACGTGTTATTGCACACTAGTGTAGATTTATGTTTTATAAAAAAAACCATAAACTTGAAGGCATGTAAAAAGAGGTATATGAGGGGATTTGTGGGAGGAAAGAGTAAATTATGTGATTATGTTACAATCTCAAAAAGTAAAAATAAATGATAAAAATTCACCCACAAAACCATGCCATCAGAACTATCCAAATGTGAGTCAAATAAGGGGGACACCAACAATCATGTCAAATGTTACAGAGACAATCCATGATGTCTCAACTCTACACAAATAGCTACAGGTTTGAGAGGTGGCCCTTCTGAGGGAAGAACATACCAATTGGTTGTCCAGTGCCAAATAATCTGCCCTGAACAGATATGAACAAGTAACATTATATGCACTCAACAGATTATATTTCAGGTATACAAAAATGCAAATTCATGCAGTAAAATCAATGAAAAGAAGAGGTCATGAATTTGAAGGAGAGTACTTGGTATATCTAAGGTTTTAGAGGGAGAAAAGAAGGAAGAAACAATTAAAATATAATCTCAAAGATAATCAAAAATAGTAATTTAAGTTTCAGAATTATAATATTGAAAATAGTTGCATGTTATATTTTGGTTCATGTTCTTTTCAAATTTTCATACAATTGTATTCTCCAAAGATCACCATAGTTTTATCATATGTTTCACACATCACTTCAAATAGTACATATGTTTAATTGGGAAATTACTTGAGGGTTCATTTTGTTGCTTTCAACCTTGAAGGACACTTTATCTAAAGTTAATCTCCTTATCTAAACACCTATTTAATGAAAATTTCCTGGCATACTTCTGTCTCCTTTTGTATTGAAACATCTACATCATTTTAGTTGATGTTTGTGTCTGATATGTACACTCAACTAAATTTTGTAATGTTAGGTACTTTTATCTGGGGACAAAAATGTCAACCTATTGTCTTTGGTGTGACACATACGTGTTCTTAATCAGAGTGTAAAATTTTACATTAAATATATTTATGGCAGGCATAGAATTGCCCCAATTCCAAATTTCAAATGGTATTATGGTTGCTTAACAGCTGACCTTAAGGTAGAGACACTATGCTGGATTACCTGACTTGACTATTCCTACTGTAATCACACTCATCCTTTACGTAGATGAGTGATAAAGAAGAGAAAAATTAGAAGAAATTTGAATTTGGAGGAAGAGTCAAAGAGATACACGATTACTTGGTTGGTAGATAAAGAAGTTATGTTCTGAGTAATGACAGCATCTCTAGTAGCTAGAAAACACAAGAACATAAATTTTTCCTTACAGCTTTTAGAAAGGAATGTAATCTTTCTGGAACTTTGATTATGGTCTTTTGAGATTTATTTCAGGGCAAAATTAATTTTGAAACCAAGGGAGGAAATTAATATTCTTCTGTTATTTATCCTTAGTTCCATTGCCTTAGGTTTTGAAATGACATTTTATCCATCTATTTTGCCTCTTCCATTTGAATATTCTGTATTATATTTAATTAATAATGGTTTCCAACTTAATGTAATAGATCTTTCAGTTACAATGCGACATTCCTCCTCTGAAGTTGCCTGTCTGGTTTGTGTTATGCCTATAGGATACACGAGATATTGATATGGAAATAAATGGACAAATTCATAGTGTAATAAAGTCAATAATATTTATATGTTAGACAATGCTTTAAACACTACTAGCCAGGCAGTGGTGGCTCATGCCTTTAATCCCAGCTCTTGGGAAGCAGAGGCAGGCTGATCTCTATAAGTTTAGGGCAAACCTGGTTTACAGAGTTAGTTCCAAGACGGCCAAGGCTATGAAAAGAAATCCTGACTCATAAAACAAAACCAACCAACCAACCAACCAAACAAACAAACAAACAAACAAAACTTGTAAGTAGTCTTGCTTTTTAATAGGAGACATGAACTTAACACATATAACTATCTCTTTAGTAATGGGACTCAAGCATTGTGGCAGACTAAATAGGGAGGAATTGGTGGCTGGGACAAGGAAGAGGGTTCCATGTCATTTTTCATCATTTTTCTTTTTTTTTTTTTTTTTGCACACTATGTAAGTGGCTTCTTACTGTACTTGTGTGAAATCAAGCAAATAACAATAAAATATAAGCCACTAAACAAACGAGATACTCTGGTTGTAGAGGCAATAGTGCCTTAGGGAAGCTCTAGGGCAGCCACATGAACAGATAATTGGGCCTGTGAGTTGACAAAAAAGCTTGTACCTGTGCTGTTAAACAACTGTAATTCTGTGTGAGTCTAGTAGAAATTCCATTGTTTATTGTCATAAAATAAACTCTATAAAACTTATAAATATGGAGAAAGAGTTTAATACAATGCTAGCTAAAACATCTTATATCTCAAAAGACTAATAAAACTTTTATATTATTATGAAAATACATTTTAATAATGTGCTAAGAATAATTATTCCTTGAATGATTTTCGTGAGCAAAATCTTTTCTATACCCCCTCAGTATTATGACTGGGTTTTTCTTTTCTAACCCATATTAAATTAATAAATTAGATGGAACTTAAAGGCTATGGTGAATTACAGACTTAACTAAAGTATAGACTTTTAAAGTAGATTGTGTGTCTCCATATTGGAAAAATGTAATTGCTATTATGAATTACATGTTAATTATACTGTGTATATTCTATATGCACACTTGAGACTTATAACATGTTTTACTTTTTCCTGTATAAAGACATAAATTGTGCATATAGGTTTCTTTGTGTTTTCATATATGGTTGCTAAACCCCCCAAAAATAAAACAAGAAAGAAATAAGGGCAATCATTAATTTACATGTTTCTAAATAGTCAATAGTTTAAAAGGTTATATCCCATTCAGAATTTTAAGCAGTATACTGTAACTTTAGATTTCTCAGGTGATTTTCATACTATCTGGTCTACTGGTTCACAAATTCTATATCTACAGTGGAGAGGTATATAAAGAAATTAGTCAAATCAATCACATAGGACAAGACTCATCGGTGGGACTGGGCTCTAGAGACCATGGAAATGAGAAGCACCATCATACTTAGTTAGATCTCTAACTGGGATTGTGATGCCTAGTTCTAGTTGGCTACTGCCATGTGTGAACATAAGCTCTAGCTTTCACATATTTAAGACAAATTTGAAATCAACATTTCATATGAGACTCTTTTCTTCTTTTGATTATTTTTAAAGCAATCTTACTTTGCATACCAATCCCAGTCCCCTCCATCCTCCCATTCCCTCCATCTTCTTCCCACTCTCCCCACCCCATACACTCTTTAGAGAGAGTGAGGCCTTCCATAGGGACCAACAAAGTCAGTCACATCACTCAAGGCAGGACCAATGTCCTCTCCCTTGTAACTAGGCTGAGTAAGGTATCCCTCCATAGGGAATGGGCTCCAAAAAGCCAGTTCATACACTAGGGATAAATACTGATTTGGCTGCTAGTGGCCAGATAAACTGTCCAAGTCACACAACTGTCATCCACATTCTTAGGGCCTAGTTTGGTCTTATGCAAGTTCCCAAGATGTCAGTCTGGAGTCAGTGAGCTCCCACTACCTAGGCTCAGCTGTTTCTGTCGGTATGCCCATGCTGGTTATGACCCCTTTGCTCATTATTATCGATCCTCCCTCTGTATAAGACTCTTACTTTTTAATTCACAGATTCAAATTAAGAGTTCTAACATTAACTTTGCTAACTAAGTACCAGGTAATTTTGTACATGAAATTAAGAATTACACAAAATACCTTTTGCATAATCATTTTATCACATAATTGAAGTATACCAAAATTTTAGAATGTTCAAAATGAATATAAACACATATTATATTGTTTATGTTAATCAATATAAAGACTGTAATCTTTGTAAGAATGATCTGGTAGGCTGGCTACTCAGAGGGAATAAAACTGTTATTTATACTTCTTTGTTTTTGAAATCTTTTTAAATTTAATTTAGAAACAATCTTATTTTGTATATCAATCCCAGTTGTCCCTCCCTCCCATTCTCCCATGTCTCCTACCGACCCTCCCATCCCACCCTCTTCCACTCCCCAGGGATGGTGAGGCCTTCCATGGGGGGGTCATCAAAATCTGTCACATCATTTGCAGGAGGGCCTAGGTCCACCCTGTGTACCTAGGCTGAGAGAGTATCCCTCGGTAGGGAATGGCTCCAAAAGTCCATTTGTGCACTAGGTATATATGCTGGTTCCACTGTCAGAGGCACTTTATACTTCTGCAGAAGGGAATTTGATCATCAAAGGCACTTGCGATGTTTACTTGCTTATTCTAAGATTTATATCTTCATAAAATATGTATTATTTCTATTTGTTTGTTCTTTATTTTTTGAGACAAGATTTCTCTGTATTGCTTTGGAGCCTGTCCTGGAACTAGCTCTGTAGATCAGGCTGGCCTTGAACTCACAGAGAACCACCTGCCTCTGCCTCCCAAGTGCTGGGATCAAAAGTGTCTTTCACCAAAACCTGGCTTATTGTTTCTCTTAATTACCACATTTTATATACATACCAAGAACATTTCATTTAAAACACTGATGAATATACACTTCTATTTAGAGATTTTAAATGAGTCTCACCTCAGGCCTATGGAGCAGTTGTGGCTGATTTTTTTTTTTCTTTCTCTGTTTGGAGCAATGACCATCATGAATCACAAAGGTAAGGATGAAGTCAGTTAAGTACTCATCTTAATCAATCTATATCATTGTATCTTCTTTCCCCTTCTCCACCAGTCTGGATTAACTTATCATATTCCCATTCTTAAAATATCCTTTAATGATCACACTGTGCTATACTATTTTATGACATGTAACATTGGCAACTAATTTCTTAACAGACTGAATTAAAAGAATTTGCCCTACATTTAAGGTCCTTTGTAACACTCTGCGACTGAGCTATCCTGCCTCTGGTTCCTGGCTGTCCAAGTAGTGTCAGGCCTGTATCCCTCTCATGGCATGGGCCTCAGGTTAAAGCAAACATTGATTAGCCACCGCCACAAGTTCTGTGCCACCATTGCCACGGCAAATCTTGTGGGCAGGACAGATTGTAGTTTGAAGTTTTGTGGCTGTGATTTGGTATTTATATTTCACTCCCAGTAGCCTGCAGAGTACCTACCTATACCAGAGACTAGAATTTAGGATTCCTAATGATATTCTGCTACACACATAAATGGGTGCCTTGTTCAATGGTCATCAGAGAGAGTTCCTCTCAAAACAGATGGGAGTAAGTACAGAGATCCACAGCCAGACATCATGCAGAGAGAGTATCTAAATTGGAGATTTCCATCAGGTCCCTTCCCCTTGGATCTTGGGTAACATGGCCTACTGAATCAACAAAGCAGCTTTCACATGGGCTTATAGAATCTCAGTCTTCAAGTACAGAATTGGCATGGGCTTGAACCAGGTTCTCTGCATATGTTATGGCTGTCAGCTTGGTGCTTTGAGGGGACTCCTAACAGTGAGAGCAAGTGTGTCTCTGCCTCCTTTGTCTGATCTTGGGACTCTATTCCTCCTCTTAGATTGCTTTGTACATCATTGACATGATATGAGGGCTTTGGCCTTGTCTTAAGGCATCTTTTGCTGCTTTTGGTTGTTTTCTCTTAGAGGCCTGCTCTTTTCTGACAGGAAACAGAGACAGAGGTGTTTATCTGGGGAGAGAGGTGGTGGGGAAGCTGGAATGAGTGGAGAAAGGGGAAATTGTGTGGTGGGGGGGGGAGAAGAAGGAAAAGAAGAAAAATCTATTTTCAATAATTGAAAGAAAGATCAGCAGTCCCCAAAAAGTAGCTTACAATTTCCTGAGTAACATACCCATTTTATAGCTGTTAGAAATGTAATAAATGAGTAAAAATGAAACAAAACACCAATTTTAGTTTTGGTTTGGTTTTCTTGTTGTGGCTTCCTCAGAATTTTTCTGAATTTGACTCTATTTCATTTTTCATTCAGCCCCTTTAAATTTTGTACTCAAATTTTTGAGTTAAGTTCTAATTCCATTATGAATGCTTTTTCAATATATTGCTTTAATTCATTTCTTCCTTTTCTAACATTCTATAATGGCCTGCAACAGAAAAGGAATTCAATGGCTTCTCTGGATGTTTCTTGCCTCATAATGTCTTTGTATTGTCAGGGAATTTTTTATAATTGTCATATTTTAATTTTATTCTATTTACATATTTTTCCCTCTTTCTACACTACAGGTAATTTGGGTATATATTATGGCTTCTAACTTAGTGTTTTTATGGGATTCCCGAGCATGCAAATGGGTGAATCTCTGTTTCTTGTGCTATTTCATGGGCTTGTTTCCTTCTGTTTGTTTATCTTGTCCTCTTCTGATGTGCTAGTGTTTGTTTTATCCCATTGTATTATATTTTATTTCTAAAAATTATTATCCAATAGGAACCTGTTTGTTTTCATGTGAGAGACAGAAATAGAGTGGATAAGAATGGGAGGGGAAGAGGGATGAGAAACTATAATTACAATATATATTATATGAGGAAAAATACTGTTTTTATTACAGTAAAAAATAAACAATCGCCATTTTACTATTGTATTACTGTAAGCAGCATAGTCCCACAAATTATCCAATGGATTGCCTATGACTTTTACATTCACCTGGTCTTTATGCACTAGCCATATGGTAAAGGTATATTCAATATGTACTGACTGTTAAGTGATTGCTAATGTTCCCTAGTATGGTGGTTCTATATTTACTGTCAATTTTGTGGGTAGAGGCTTTGAAAATACCAGAGATTATGTCTGCATGAAAATAAGGCTGTGGCATAATTGTGATAACTGCCACTAGATAATTCACCTACACGAAAGGGACCTCAGGCAAATTACTTGTGCTCCAGGAGCTTCTCACTCCACATTTTCCAACATCAAAATTCAGCTAAGCCATATGCTGATGTGATGATGAAAGTCTCTCAGAGATTTAGTTTTTAATCTTTTCCTACCCACTTAGTTTTCCAACATGTTTTTGTCATGTTAACGTCTAAAACCATATATTAGAATTAGCACAGATTACAAATTTGTGGAAAACCATGCATGCATACTCTATGTCTTAGACCATTTTATGTTATGTCAGAATACACAGACTAGGTAGTTTTTGAACAACTGGAGTCTACTACACACATTATTCTGTAGGAAGGGAAATCTAAGGACAGACATTGCAGAGGCATTTGGGAAGTGTGTTCATGTGGCTTCATCCCATGGTGGAATGCACAGAAGACCAAATGATCACATGAAACAAACAGGGACTAATTTACTTTTGTCTAGAAATGACTTCCATGGTTACTTCATTACTCCACTCATTCATGAAAACTAAACTTGGGCTCTTATTATAATTGCCATGGTAATTAAACTTCAACACAAAGCATTTTGTTTTGCGGCATAGAGCTTGAAACTAAGGCCTTGGTGTATGAAAGAAGAATCCACCATATCCAAAGAGACATATCCACAGTCATTAGGTTGTAAGATAGAGTCTTATTGGATATCTCAAGATGACCTAGAATTCATTACATAGCCTAGGTGGACTTCAATTCTCCTCCTTTCTTCACTAAACTCCCAAGCACCCTATTAGATGGATAACCCATTATGTCTACCATCTCAATGTAGGTTTTAGACAACAGAGCTCTACGGGAAATGAACATTTTAGAGAAATAATTCTGCATTATTTGTTAGTTTGTTTATAGAGACAGGGTCTCTCTGTAGTTCTGAGTCTGTCCTACAACTCACTCTGTTGATCAGGCTGGCCTTGAACTCACAAAGATCCACCTGTATGCCTCCCAAATGCTGGGATTAAAGGAGTGCACCACTACCAAATGGTGAGAGATGATTCTTTCCTGCGAAAAATCTTATTTTCCATGTTAAGTGGTCTCCTTTATTGTGAGTAAGTAAACTCAACCCAAAGTTACAGTTAAAAATGCATTTGTAAGTTAAAGGATTTAATTTTGTGGTCTCAACACTTGTTCTTTTTGAAATAAGATTCTTAAATTCTTTTATTCACTTAGATTACTCTGAAAGTCATCCACAAACTCAAATTCCTAAACTGTGTTCTATTTCTAAGTCTCTCTCTCTTCCTCTCTTACACACACACACACACACACACACACACACACACAAAGTCAACAAAGGGAATGTTAACTAGTTAACTATTATTTATCAATGATTTCCAGTCTGCCCTATTATCTACAAGGTTTATGGTCCTATTATACTTATTCACCTACAGATTTCTATATAGCCTATGCCCTAGCATTTTAAACACATGCACTTCCAGATTACTACATCCAGATCACTTGATTCCTTAAATGTTAGAAAGGTATGCCTCCTTGTTTTGTACTTTATTGCAGGACTACTGTCAAGCAGCCGTACAATGTTGGGGTCCAGTAAATGTTATTGTAATTGTCAGCTACATGCCCCAAATAATCTTTCAACTTCTCTCTCAAATACTTACAATATGCCCAAGTGATCCCCAAAGAGGAATTGGTTTGATTGAGCAGCAGAGCTTATTAAAAATGATCTGGGTCTGCAATACAATTTCCTTTAGACTGGATTTTTCCTTAGGCTTAGTACATGAGCTAATTCTCTCGGCTGCTTTAATCACATAGATATTAAACAACATGGGGCACCAAACAGTCTTTTAGTTATGAGAAATGCATGCTATGAATAGAAACAAAGGAGGATAAAAGCCAAGCCTGTGGAGACTGGCAGTCCTGGCAGCAGGTGCCTTCATTGAAGATGGACCTCAATATCTACTAGAAAAATGTGAAAATGCAGAAACTGAAAGCTTCCCCCAGAAGAAAGCTTCAAAACTCCATTCAAATCAAAGACTACTCCTGACTTTTAGAGAGGAATTCAACGTGAAAACATTGAATTGTAAATAAAACCCTACTGAATATACTATTTTCCCTTTAATAACTTCCAAAACATGAAGAAGAAGAAGACGAAGAAGAAGAAGAAGAAGAAGAAGAAGAAGAAGAAGAAGAAGAAGAAGAAGAAGAAGAAGAAGAAGAAGAAGAAGGAGAAGAAGAATCAACAAAAGCATCTATAATATTTCAACAGAATCTACAGATCTACAGTCCAACCAGGGAGGTTTGACAGCCAAACATCAAACATTTTTTTCTTTCTTTTTCTTTTTTTTTTTTCTTTTTTCAAAAGTAATGGTAGCCAGGAAAGAAGATGATGGGTTGTAAGAATTTGCCACCTGGAAAATGGAGTTACCTGGGGAGTGACAGCTGCCATAGGAAAAGTAGAACAAACACACCTGCTGTCAGGCACACCTGTTCTTTGCTGGGAGAGGAACCATGAGACTGAAACAGCAAAAAATACCCAAGGCCAGGATAGAACACCTCTTGTAATCCTTAGATATTGTCCCTGACTCCTCATCAGTGATTTTCTGAGTATGAAAGACTACACAGTAGCCATGTAAGTTTGCACTTGAGATATTCAAATTTTATAGTCTCTCAAATTGATTTTCTGGCAGATAGAACAAAATTTCTTAAAGGCTTGAAAATGGAGAAGGGAGGCAAACATTTTCTAAGGTTTACCTCAAATAAAGTTGAGAAACTATCATGTGCTATGATCAAATATTAAATGTCTTGGATGTTAAGTGGCATGAAACTTTCTGGGACTGGTAGGGTAGATTAAGGTTTGGAACAATCATGCATGATTGTCAGAATGTGTTTCCCAGAGGAATTGTTTGAGTTGTAAGTATAGATGGTCACCCATAAATGCACCTTTATTTCATGTTCTACAACTTTGCTGCCTGATCATTAATGCTTTCAAAAGTCAAAATCTGGGCTTCCACAGTAACCTAGAGAATACTGCAATCCTGTGAAAATAAATCAGACCAAAAGGGCAAGATAGCTCTGTAACAGATTAGGTATCCTAGCTTTGTAAAAGCTCACAATGTCCTACAGGAAAGCCTGCCACCAGCAGATAAGAGAAACTAGAGTTCAATATCAGTGGCAATATTTCCTCCTGCCTTGTAAAAAAAAAAGATATATAAAGGATGGAACTAATTGAGGCTGTGGCAATAGAGAGATTTTAAAAGTAACTTATATATTGGTCAAAAAATGGACTTTACAAGTCCAATCATTTTGAGGACTGAATAGGTATTAGGTGTTAGGTGTTGTAAGGAATTTAAGAGACCACTATTTCAGTACAGTTAAAAGGAACTTACTATTTCATTAGGAGACACATTTTACAACCAGTGCTTAAGCCAGTAAATAGTCAACTGTAGGGTTGTGAATGTCAGACAATGATGGCTGTAACAGCTCACAGAAAGCAGTGAGCAATATGTGGAAGCCATAAGCTGCGAAGGAAGAATTGAGCAAAGGAGAAAGACTTGAGTTAGGCCTTGGGGTAGACAAGATCTGTATGTGCTAGAATGAATTGTAGAGGAAAAGATTGTAACTAAGACTTAAAGGAACTATGGGATACCAAACATGACCTTTAGTCTGAATCACCTCACTATGTTTACTCATCAGTGTAGGTATTCGTATTAACAGGGAAATTGAAGTCTTTAGGGATTGAGTCTTTAGGGATCGCATAGAAGAAACCACCTCGATTCACAATGGGGTTTTTGTAACAATTCATATAGTACACGTAGAAAAATTAATTTTAAACTTTTACCTTAATTAAATAATAGGCATGCCATCTCTGTATACTTAGGGTTTAGATAACAGTCAATACTAGAATAAAAAAAAGATCCCAAGAGATGACTCTGAATAGATTCTATAATAAAGTCACTACACTTGCTAAATTCACATTCAATATAGTCATACAATCTTTTGAAAAATAGTCTCAGGAGTAATCATAACACAAATGCCCTATCCTCTAATTCCAAGTCTTGATTATTCTCGTAGTTGAAGTAGAAAAAAAAAATAACTTCTAGTTTCCCATTGCCCTGGAGAAGAAAGATTACTCTGCTGCTTTGCTTTTTCTTTTCAGCTATCCTTACCCTCATGACAGTGTTAGAGAAAATATAAAGCCAACAAAAGTTAGCCTAGAGACAATAAAAAGCAGACAGAACACCATCAGAAAAGTCCTCTTTTAACAAGTCAATATGGTGACTATTTGATTTAGCACATAATGGAGCTAAAGAAAGAGTTCTGTGGTTACAGGGATTTCCTGATGTTTTTGAGGAGTAGAGTTCAGTTCATAGTACCCACCTGGTGACTCTCAACTTCCTGTAACTTCACACTCACAAACCCCCACACACACCAAAGTAAAATCTTAGAATCAAAGAACATATGGATTAGTTTAAAATGGAAAATAAATCTAAAGACATGTTGAGGGCTTGCAGAACAACTTAAGTAATTTGAAACTTATAGGCAGTATTGCAGGATTTTAAATAGTACTTTAAAAGATAAGAGGAACATAGTATGTACTCACTCATATATGGATTTTATACCTAGATCAAAGGATTACCAGCCTATAATTCACACCATCAGAGGAACTAGGATACAAGGTGTATTCTAAGAGAGTCATATAAAGTCCCTCACAGAACCGAGAAGGAATGAGTCCCCCAGAGCACAGGGGAAGTGGGGGGAGGCAGCGAATGGAGAGAGAAGTAGGAGAAAACCGGGGGAGGGGGGAGGAAAACACCTGAGACCAGGAAGATTGAGCCCGGTTAGGAATAGAAGATGAGAGAGAGAGAGAGAGAGAGAGAGAGAGAGAGAGAGAGAGAGAACATAAAAGAGGGAGCCAATATTGGTTTGAAGATAAAATTGAACACAAAGAAAGGTCTAGAGAACTATAAGACTGCCGACTGCCGCCAACTAACAATTTGACCTTCCGTGGAAAGGCTACCATAAATGCTCTTCCGGGATAGTGAGATCAACAACTAACTTATCCATGGAGCCGTCAGCTAATGCCTGTTGGAAACAGGAGCAAACACCCATACATAAACACTGAGTCGAACTAGAACCCAGATGCAGATGGATAGGACAAGAGCAGGCTGCAGAAACACATAGAGACAGCTCACCTGAACAAGGAGGAGCTAATGGGCCACCAGACTGATAGCTGGGAAGCCAGCATGGGACTGACTCAGCCCCCCCCCCCGAATATGGGTCTCAGCCAGAAGGACTGAGCAGTCTTAGGCAACACAGACAGTGGAATCAGGATGTATCCCTGGTGCACAAAAGGACCTTGCGGACACATCCCGCATGGAAGGATAAATGCCTTAACCTAGAGACAGGAGAGAAGCCCTAGTCCCTACTTCACATGACCTGTTAGATCTACATGACCCCAACTGGATGGCATTCCCCTACACATGGAATTGGGGTGGAGGGATGGGAGGGGAGGGTGGTTAGAGTGCATGTGAGAGGGCAGAGAGGGTAAAAGGGAGGGAGAGAGGGAAGGAGACAGAGGGAACTGGGATCGACATGTAAAATAATAAATTAAATTAAAAAATGCTTTGACTCAAAAATTTAAGTTCAAGGACAAGTTACTGGGGAAAAGGATTTCTATTTTTGTTTCCACAGAAAATGAAAAGCTGTGGATTCCTTCCAGACTAATGTGGTTTGATCAAGCCAGATTGCCTGAAACAGAGTACCAGGTGGTCCTACATTCAAAACAGCCTAACAAACAAGCAGCATTACAGACTAAAGCCAGGATTTCTGCATCTTCTCAGAATCCCCCATGACAGTGCCCCTTACCAGCAAGAAGTAGTTTGGAAAGGACGATGCGCAAATTCCCAAATATTGTCTATAAATGTTTGTTTTCAGTTAAATGGACTTGATTATATAAATTAAATAAATAAAATAAAAGATAAATTAGCCATCACCTATTTTTAATATGAAAAGGCTGTTTAGAATATTCATTAAGAAACTGAAAGCCCAGAATTTGTTAAATCTTGAAAGGCTTACTTATAAATACACTATTGTTTAAAAAAAGGTGAGCAAAAGAAATTAATTTTTGAATTAAAAATTGGAAAAATTTGCTTAATCAATTTAAAATAAGCTTTTAAAACATTCCCTAAAGGTATCCATTTGTATCCAATAATTGTCTATTATTTTATTTATTCCGTTAAAATTCAAGTGCATTTTAGAACTATATTTACATATTTTATTCTATAAGTTTTATAGTTATATAATAGCACATATATTATTTTGCACAGTCTATTTTCCAAAAAAGCACTTTTACACTATCCCAGACTGTTTTGCTATTGTAAAAGCAACATTTGCATGTGGCAAGTATTTCAAAAAGAATACACTCACACGCACACAATCTATGTTAAAAGTGATTCTCCCCTTTATCCTTGCCTCTAAATGATTTTAATCTAGAATGATAAATAAAATATCAGTATATTTCTTCTGTATATATAACCAAAATATATCTATGTATATGAATGCATGAACCTTTGTATACATATATTAGCTGGAAGGTGTTCATATTTTTCTTATGTGTATATAGGTAGCATTTTCAATGAGGTTTAGAAGCTTATGTTATTAACTATTCCATTTATATTATTGGAGAAATTTACATTTTTAGATTTGTACCCTCACCATCATTTTCAAGCAGTATCTACTAATAGAGATTTAAGGTATTCATATTGTGCTTTAGTAAAATATCAATGCAATTGTCCTCCAAAGAGATTTTATGATCTTTATGCAAATGCCTGACTATAGAATTTTAAGAGGTAAACTTGCAATCCTCACAATTTTATTCTGACATTCAGAAGAGCCTCTTTTTAAATGTTCTAAATTAGTTCCCACTTTACAATCCTGTCTCATCCTGTTGAAGATGCTGCTGCTATTGCTAAGACATAATTGATGGTGTTTTCTAGAATTTTCTCTTTTCTGATGTTTGATAAGGAGAAGAGGGAAAAGAAGTGGTTTGTTTTCCATTTTGGTGCTAGTTTGATTAGGCTGTATATGGCTTATGAGTAGGTGTAGCTCCGAAAATAAGTAGGGCTAGAAACAATTGGGACAGAATAGTTAGGACATCATTACTGCAGAGGATCAAATTCCATCTGGTGAAGGATACGGACAATACAAACAAAAGGGCTAGGAAAAAGAACCAATCTAATTGGATTTTGAGTTGTGAACACTTTTGTGTGTAGTCGAAAACATAGGCAAATTCAAAGGAAGAAAACAGAGACAAGAAAAGAATGACTACAGCTATTCTGTTGATTACTTTTAAATGCCTTCTTACAGATTACACAAGGCTGCTTAATTCCAGATGCCAAAACTACTTAATAAAGTGTCACTTCACATTGTGAATTAAGGTGGTCATGTAGCATGGTCTTCTTGTGGTTATCCTAACAGTGGGAATAGGGGCTGTCTCTGACTCTTGATGGCTTTTGCGAGCCTACTCTTCCTACTGGGTTGCCTTGCCTGCCCAGCCTTAAAACATGGGGATGTGCTTAGTCTCACTGCAACTTGACATGCAATGTTTTGTTTATGGGAGGCTTCCCCCTTTTTGAACAGAAACCCAGGAGTGGTTTGCAGGTGGGACCAGACGGGGTGGGAGAAAGGGATTGGGAGGAGAGAAGGGAGGGGATGTAAACTTTTAAAATAAGTAACTGAGGAGATGATGGTATTATTTTTCTGGAAATAAAAATATTGGTTAAAAGAGAGAGGTAATCTGGAGGATTATATAATTGTTTTGGATGACCATTTAGTAATTTACTCTGTTTCAATATCTAGAAATGAATTAGAAACAGGACTGAAGAATTGAGCAGGTAATTTTTCTTTGGGTCCAACTTGCCACCTGTAAAATCCTGGCTCTCTTAGATAGTTTTATCATTTCTATAGATCTTGTGACCATATTTAATAATATCAAATAATCCTCTATTCACAAATATTAAAGAGTTTTTAATCTTTCAGGCCTGCCCCATAGCTATTATTGTCACAAGAATAATGAAAAAAATTAAGTCAGATATTCCCTTTTTCTTTCTGTCTGGCTAGATTTTTGAAATGAGATCAGATGAATATGGTCCAGAAAGCCTTCTTTTCCTGACTGTTCTAAGCAGCCATTCGAGTTAGATACTCTTTTTGTTCTTTCTTCATAATGTATTACAAACTAACCCCTTTCACTTTCCAACTCAATTGTAATAAACTGTTTTATTGACTTTGTGCCTTTGTATTCCTATCGCTTAGCACAATAGCTGCCACACAGCAGAGATTTAACAAACATTTGTTGAAGTAATTAAGCTTGGCCATTAAACCTCTCCTGTCTGTTGTTCTCATATAGAAACTTTTGGACTTTCTACATCATTGGATGATAAAAACAATAATTGATGTCTTTAGTTATTAAATGGTATTCTCAAAATAAACAAGTTTAAAACTGAACTCAGTGCTAGCCTGAAAAATATTCATTTTCAGTCTTCCTCATATCAGTCTCTTAGCCAGAACCCTAACATTTCTTGGTTCTACATGCTCTTTTTCTTCTCTATACAACACTCAACCAAGCCATATGTATTGGCAAGAAACACTAAAGACTTTCCTTCCTTCCTTCCTTCCTTTCTTCCTTTCTTCCTTTCTTCCTTTCTTCCTTTCTTCCTTCCTTCCTTCCTCCCTCCCTTCCTTCCTTCCTTCCTCCTTCATTCAACTGGTGAATACCACTGAATGAATAATGATCTTGATAATATAAGTTAGAGACACTTCTCATTAATAAATTTATCTAACTAAAACTACAATAAACTTGTATGTGCTGTTACAAGGTCCTAATCTCAACACTCAGGAAACAGGCAGGATCATGGTGAATGTGTAGACAGCCTGGGCTGCACAAATTTGATGACTATTTGCGCTACAAAGCTAGCCTCATAAAATAGTAAAATAAAATGAAATCATCAGTTAATTTCTTCTAATTTTGATAGCAATATTTCTTTCATAATAAATTATTTCATTATACATATTTATATGCATATATGCATATATACACATATATTCCTTTCTCAAGTCTTCACCTGAAGGGAAGTATCTGTAAGTTTTAGTTTTGTTACTTGAAAAGCAACTACTGTAATGCTCCATTAATATAAGGTATTCCTTTAAAAGTATCCCTCCATTTATCAGCACTGATTTTGATTTCATCAGCTATGAGAATTATACTAAGATCTAAAAGTAGATGGCTATAATTTGTCCATTTTCCTTCGAACTCTCAGGAACTGAATGTCCAAAATCATAAATTAATGGCATTTATATTCTGAAATTTCATGCAACCACAGTGTTTAGAGTAAGTTAGGAAAAGACAAGGCCATTTGACTGGGGTCCCTGTAATTGAATCCTGGTGGCTTTATAAAAGAAGGGGAGGGAAAAAGAAAGAAAGAAGCACAAGTGTGTTCCCTAACCATTGCCATGGAGGTCAGGCACTTTGTCAACAAGAAAATCATCTCCAAATTAGGACTACAGATGTTGTATCCCCAACTCCAGAATCATGTCAAAATAAGCTTGTTTCCTTTATAAAACATCCTGCTTAAGTATTATCATAAGAAAAAGAGACTGTTACAGAAAAATACCCATGTATAAGAACATAGTTAAGATGAGATAAAGTTAATGAGAACAGTAAATTCTGTTCATAATGGGTAGAATTTCTTTTGGAAAGGTACCACCAAACTACATCAAATGCATACATTCAGTTTAATTTGAGGGTGGTACTGATCTTAGCACCATACACAAAGTTTGGCTAACCCTTCCAGTGGCTTACTCACCAAAAAGCTGATTATAGTACCTGAATAACATGAAGGATTACTATTCATGCTGCCTCATCTAGCAGCTCGATGGACTGTGTCATTGCAGTATATTATTTGTTATCGAACTTCCTCATTTTCATTTGCTGAGCTGATTTTATCAATACTGTTTCAGATTCTTTTTATTTATAGCTACTATCAATCTTGACTGTGTATTGTGTTCCTTAAAGAGAAGTCTGAAGTGTTTCTGTACACATTTTCATTGAATTTTAGCAAAATATTAAAGATAATATATTTATTATGTAATTCTAAATGTGGCAGTGCAAAGAAAAACACAATTTAACTTTAGTTATAAACCAGAACAACACATTACCAAAAACAGACAATAGAACTAAAATACAAACATATAAATTCCTGGTCATACTATCATTCCCATAATAGCATAGCACTTAAGTAATAAGTGGCAAAAGATCAAGAGTATTGCTTTTTAAAGCTATTCTGTTAAATGTGGAAGTTTCCTCATTATTTTGATTAGTATTCAGATCATAAGGACAAAATGATCACTCAAAGTATTTTCAATAAGAAAGAAATTTGGAAGTAACCACACTATATTTTCTACCTATGCAATATAAACTATTTGGTTTATTTAAATTGTTTAGTATTCAGTTAGTTGTTTCTCTATCATATAAACAATGCATAAAATGATTTTTGCACTGAACAAGGGTCTGGTATAAATGGATCATCACTACACAGTTAGGTTTCACAAAATTCACAGTAAATAATTTGCCTCCAGCAACTCCTTCTACTTACATGTTGGGAAGGGAATATGGTTTAACACATCTGAATTTATTTGCAAATGGTAATTGTGTAATCACAGCAATAATGACAAATATGGAAAGTGGAAGTAGTTTTTGAAATTTCTTTTCTTTATATAGAAAATGATGAGATTTTTTTTTTTTTTGAAATGCTGAAAGGGTAGAAACTGTATTTGTGGACTTCTTGGTGAACATGATCTCTCTCCACATATTCCTGGCTGAATTGTAAAACTGCAACATTCTGTTGAGTAATTGTATATACATCAATGTTCAAATGAAGGCATTCTGTAGAAGTTGTATGCACAATAAATCACCATCTGTACTTGGCCCTTGGAGTCTATTTGAATGCCCATTCAGTCCAAGCCGGCTGGCTAGATATGTCATTGATTTTCTTCCTCAGTGCCATCTCTGGGAAAATAGCCAATGTTTAATAATGGAAAAGATCACAATTTTAAAAAGGGAATGGAGAGGAGAGGGTACTTTGAACTCAAATCAGCAAGTTCCTGGAAACTTAGGTACACTAACAAGATATTCATAGGTTGATTGGATGTAATAAACATAAAAGCAAATATTCATCAGAATAAAAGGGCATTCCTACAACTGTGATTAGAAAATCTCTTTTCCACTTTCACTCTTTTACCCATTGACTTTCTCCTGTAACTTAAAACTGACTTTTCAACCTTGACAAATACCACGAGATCAATGAACTCCCATTTATTCTCTTAGTCTATCAGCCTCCCTCTGATGTTCAACTGTTTCCTATGGTGATCGTGAATCCGGATCAGTTTGTTTTAAGTAGTTACTGAACAGTGCCTCTGCATTTCCTGATAATTTTTCTACTCAACCTGTCACTAGGCTACTAAGACTTAGCCTGATTTGCTTTTCTCTCTCTCTTTAAATCTGGGCTAGTAAGGGATTGTATATCAGTATATGTCCCTTCATCCAAGTATAAGAACTTAGTAGATACAGGAGGCTGTGAGATCTAGCTTCTGCTCACTTTCCTCATTCCATCCCACAGCAGTAACCCATTTTCTCACTAAAGTCCATTCACAACAACCTTCTCTCTGTTAATTAATTATGCCATGTTCATTTTCTATGTTCTGACAATTGCTTTTCTCTCTGCAGCACTGATCATTACTCAAGTCTTCAAAGTATTCCTGCTTCTACTGACCATTCCATTCAGAATAACCTGACTACCTACCCTGAATTTCACCTCCACTACTTATGCTTTAGCATAAATACAATTTACTGAGAGAGAACATTAATAACAAGATAGTTTACTATTGAATTCTCTTTGCAATAGTGAAAACTCTCAAAAGTAGGGACAATGATGATTTTTCTTATCATTGTCTTCCCAGCAACTACACTAAAATCTGGAACTCTGTTGAACAATGAAAGAAGTAGTCATTATTAATCATTTAATGTGTAGAGTATGACATGAGCTTTACCTATCAATGTACACTCCATAGATACTAACCCTGGCCATGAATGTTTGACCCAGGAGTGACAGCTGAATAAAACAGATAGCCAGAGTTCCTGCTCATCATTATTGAACCAACAGAACAGAATCCTTTTCTGTTAGACAATGTATAATTGCAAGAGAAAAATCTTGAGAACTTTCTCCAAGCTACACTTATTTGTTTTTGTTTTTTTTTTTTTTTTTTGTGGATAAAGGTTGTGTGTATAAGAAAATGTAACTTAGATACTAAAACCACTAAAACAACTTATGAAATATGTTGATAGCCTTTGATTCATTTGGTCAAATTATTTTGTAAGTCACATCACTGCCACTTCTGTAGTTGATATTCATTTTTCTCTAAAGTTCCCGTATCCAATCCCCTTTGCTTAAGCTAGTATGAAGTTTTTTCCTAATATAACCAAAATCCTAACTTCCATGTTAATCATCTTTGTAATCCTATTATCACTTTATTTGTACCTAGTTTAGTCTTTCAAATATCTACTATTTGTTAAACATATAAACATATAAAATATGTTAAACACCTATGATATTACTTTTTGAGTTTTAGAGACTAAGGCTCACATCTGTAGTCTATCATTTTAACGACTTTAGACTTTTCTAAAAAGTTTGGCAAATTATATATCACTTCGGTTTCTGATCCATTATTTTGTATACATTACTTCTTTTTCAACATTTCATAAGTATTGATTCATTCATCTTTTGAATATTTACTTATTACCACTGTACAAAATAATAAATAGGACATCTTACACATTTAAATTTTATTCTTTCATCTAGAGACTCATGATATTATAAATATCCTTCCCTGAAATGGTTTAGTCATGGCATCTATACTAAGCCATCTAATCTCTTTTCATTAGGCCAGCATAATTCCTAACTAAATTCTAAAACATCCTTATTTTCACAGGAAAGTGTAGTTCTTATCACTCATTAAAGAAGTTACTTTGTCTTAAAAAATATTTTCAAAATTGTGTTGAGATTATAATATAACATATTATAATATAATTACATATTTTCTCTCTTCCCTTTCATTTCATCTTTCCAAACTCCTTATTGTACTATGTTTCTCTCAAATTCATGGCCTCTTACTACTTTAATTGCCATTAACACACACACACACACACACACACACACACACACACACACACACACACAAACACACACACATTCCTAAATATATAAATATAACCTGCTGAGTCTGTATAATGTTACTTGTGTACATATTTTCAGGGATGATAATCTTTTATTAGAAAACCAATAGCTGTATTCATTCCTGGGGAAGAATATTTTTTTCTACTCTCAGAATTCCTGTTGACTATAGTTCTTAGGGTGGAAGCCTCTTGATATTTTCCTCTTTTATGTTACTATGTCAATTGGTATTGTCCTTGTTCAGATCATGGTTAGGTAACCATACTGGTGAGACTTTATCGATGTAGCTTCTAACATTTCTAGAAGACCTAAACTCATATCAAACTCTTTGTTTCTCTGGATTCCGCAGTTGTTCTGCTCCCTCTTCTACAATGATTCCTGAGACTTAGGTTCATGTAAGTGGAGACTAGGCTACATAACTCTGCATTTTGACCTGTTTGCAGTATTCTGTAAGGGTCTAAGTCTGCTGGAAAAAAGAAGTTTTCATGATGAGGGATACGAACTACACTTATTTCTGGCTATAAGGTAAGATATAAATAATGTAGATAATGTAGTTATGGATTATGCTGATTTAGTAAATTGGTGTGATGGGAGATGTCATTCTGTAAATATGTTTCTTGCATTGGTTAATGAATAAAGCACTGTTGGCCAATAGGAAAGTAAGATAGGTGGGATTAGGAGACAAGGAGGATTCCGCAAGTAGTAGGGGGAGATCCAAGATGGAGAGACTGGAGAGAGCAGAACACCAGCCTCTCTCTCCGGTAAGATGAGACCATGTGGAAATACTTACATTAATAGAAATGGGTTAATATTTAAGACAGAGCTAGCCAATAAGAAACTAGTAACTGCCCAACAGGAATATGTCAAATACAGTATCTCAGTGTTATTTGTGACTGGTGTGGTGGTGGGACCAGACTGGCCAGCAGGGAAAAACCTACTCATAACATTGGATGCTACAGATTTTATTCATGATCTATTCCTTTCCTAGCCCTAGGATTTTAGTACAAGTTATAATTTCTCTCTTGTTAAACAGGTTTTAAGCACAATTAGAGAGCTTGTGATTACACTCAATGTTTGGGTGTCACTACTAACATCCTGATCATTGTTGAGTGGGACAAGGGCATAATAACTCGTTAAAACTGTTGGTTTCTTCCCTTCTTTAGAAGCTTGCATGGTGCCTTCTATTTCCACAAGAGGTAGTCCATAGACAGTTGGTTTTCAGTTCAGTTCTAACTCAAGGGCTTTTGAGCTCTGTGTCTAAGCTGCATTTTACTCAAAACTACTTTGTCATGCATTAACTGGATATCACTGCAGAAAACCCAACTGTTCATAATACAGAGATAAAGGAGTGTGGAGATGCCAGGCCCTGTGGTAAAAGAAGGGGTAGAATGGTTCTGACAACCAGAGGACAAGGAGAATGCTCTGTGGATATTCTCCTAGGTATGACAAGGAAACTACACACATGATACATGAATAATACATCCACAGCAGATAAGGACAATATAGATAGACATGCTAATGTGTAAGGGAAAATTTTTGTGAGGTCTCATCCCTAGACAAAGACATACAAATAACTACATCTGAAAGAGGGAGGGTTAGCCTCTTTTAGGGATGATCACCATATCTGATTGACCACAATACAAAATGGTCATCCCTGATATCATACACACACACTTCAATAAATGGACTCAGTAGGTTGTATGCATGTAATTATAGATTTAGATGTAGATAAAAATAATAATAAAAAAGGCGGTAACAAGGGGGGAAAGTAAGGGTTAACAGTAGTGGACATAGAAAGGATTCAAGTGAATAATGGGAAGGGAGAGGGATATAATTATCACTTAAAATTTAACAAATGTTTAGCTGTGGGTATCTACTTCTGTTTCCATCAGCTATTGATTGAAGGCTCTAGGATGGCATATAAGGTAGTTATCAATATCATTGTCAGGAAAGGCATTTAAGGTAGCCTCTCCACTATTGCTTATATTGTTAGTTGGGGTCATCTTTGTACGTCTCTGAATATTTCCCTAGAATCAGTTTTCTCTTCAAACCTATAATGGCTCCCTGTATTGTGTCTCTTTTTCTTGCTCTCCTCTATTCCTCTCCCAACTCAATCTTCCTGCTTTGTCATGTTCTCCTCTCCCTTCTTCTTCTCCCCTTCTCTTTCTCCTAACTCCATCTTCACTCACTGCCACCCCTATCCAGCTCCCAAAATGCTCAGGAGATCTTGTACCTTTCTCTCTTAGGGTCTTCCTTGTTTCCTAGCTTCTCTGGCAGTGTGAATTGAGCCTAACTCCTGGAATCCAGTTGCAGAGAGGGAGGAGTGATGAGCAAAGGGGTCAAGATCAGGGTGCAGAAACCCACAGAGGCAGGTGACCTGAATGAGGGGGAGCTCATGGACCACAGACTGATAGCTGGAAAACCAGCATAGGTCTGACCCAGACCCCCTAAACGTGGGTCTCATTTAGAAGGCCTACACAGTCTAAGGGACCTCTGACAGTGGAACCAAGATGCATCCTTGGTGCACAAAAGGAATTTGTGAGCACATTACTCATGAAGGGATACTCCCTTAGCCTAGAGACACAAGGGAGGTCCTAGGTGCTACTTCAAATGACTTGACAGATTTTGATGATACCTCCTGGGAGGCTTCACCCTCAGTGACAGTGTGAGTTCTGGGAGCATGGAAGGATGGGCAGAAGAGGGAACTGGGATCAATATGTAAAATAAGAAAAAATATAATAAAAATGAACAATTTAATAAAATGCTGTTTGGTAAAGATATGAGACTTTATTCCTTCTTTATGATGCTTTGCTTTTCTCTTTACTTATATATTATATTGTTTCTCTTCACATTTTACTGTTTATTTGTATCTAAGTAACTTTTATGGGATCCTCTTTCTCTGAATTATTTAAGTGACTATGGGTCCAATTCAAATATATCTTAATTTATACTACATATTTGGACCTTGAAATGTACAGTTCCTAAACATCATGTTTTAAAGAGAATAGATTTTTTTCTAAAAATATTTTGCTTTTATTGTTCCCTTACCTTGATGTCTAGGTCTCCCTTATGCTATTGATTAATGAAAGATTAAATTCTTGATTCTTTTCTACCTCTCACACTCAGTCAGGTGCTAAGCCCTACCAATTATGATGTATATCACATGATGTCTCCTTTCATTTAGTTGACCATTTAATGCCTAAGTTTATTGTCTCATTATATTTTTGTCTTGAGTAGTGTAATATCACTACAAATGGCAACTTTCCAAATCATTTTTTTACTCTTAATTTTGTGTTTTTCACTAGCAATAAAACCCTTCAAAAATTTTAAATTTTCCTGGCTATAAAAGAATATGCTTAAAACATACAGAAATCCATCTTGAACATAATTTACTACGAGGTTCAATAGAAATAATTAAAAACTACCTTTGAGGGAGGCAAAATCACTCAGCGGGTAAAGATGCTTTCGATGCAAGCCTAGTAACATTGGTTCAGGCCCAAACAAGTGCACAAATATTTTCATCTGGCTTCCACAGGTATGCTGTGGTATGTACACCTACATATCTTGCAAGCACATAATAAGAAATAAACAAATAAATATTTTAATTAAAATACCTTTGGATATTTTCATAGTCATTTAGACAGGAATATAATTAAGTAAAGGAACAGTCATTAACAGCAAGAAGAAGCTAAGAAATATCAAAAATAACATTATCAGAGAGGTGAAAACAAATGCTGCAGACAGACAAAAATACAATACAAAGGAGAATGAAATTTATACTAGACTCCTGGGTAAAATTTCTATGTTGCTGCAGTTCACACTTGATATTATATGTTTAGAATATGACTTGAAAGTCAGTTTAGCTTGCTTGTGTTTTTTCTTACTTTCTGTTTTAAATTTCTTTAAATCCATTTGTAATTAAAATATAATTCAAATATTCCCCTTTTATTTTCCTCCTTCAAGCCCCTCCCATGCCCTCTCATGTCTTATTCAATTTATGGTTGTCTTTTAAATTCTTATTAGTTTATGTATATGTGCATATACATATGTAGAGAGAGATGCAAAGCTATACATATTTCAGCTCTTTTTGTTAAGTTTCAGCACAACCATCATTGAAAGAGATGAACAACTTGATTATTTTTATTTCAAACAGGTGTCAGGTTTGTCACTTCCTAAATTCTGCTCTTCAAATGAGGAATTGTGCAGAAGAATTTCAGAAATGTTTATTTTGCTTTTAGGAGACTAAGGAGGATCATGCAGGAGGCAGTGCTAAAATGGTAATCATCACACTGAAACATTGTTGATTATCCTAACAAATTTCCCTTTGCACGCTACTTTTTTTCTTTGGTTCAAAGATTCTCTCCAGGTACAGAAAGGAGGGCTACACATTTCTTATTATTTTTAGGACTTTGATTAACTGTGCTACCAGACCCCAGGTGACTATTAATATACTAGTAAAGCCAGTTAAAAGAAGACCTAAGGTCATCCAGTGAGTGAATGAAGCAAAATTGAAAGCGTGAGTCTTGACCCAGTGATGTGATCTTTCTAGAAGACCATATGGTGGAGGCAATACAAAAGGGGGTCAAATGGGAATAAGAGACACTATCTACACAAAAGGTTAGAAGACAAGGCTCCTCAGCATGGAATTCAGCATTAAATGAAAAGACTTACAAAGTGAACTTTCAATTCATCCATTCTGTCTCAATAAAATACAATTCTATTATAACATACCCCACAATTATAAGACTACAGATGTACTATAAAGAAAATCCAGGGTCTTGAAATATAAACGTCTGTAAATCGGAAGCAGAAAAGAAAAATGAAGCTATCAGTTATACTTTCTAACATGAGCTACGGTACTTCTATATTCAAATTGTGTCTCTGACCAAAAGACAATTGCTTGAATAGTAAACGTTTCATAAATGCTTGTCCAATTGAATTAGCTAATTGTCTGATGTCAATTTTTTAATGTTTAAGGATCACTTGGGATTATAATTTGATTAGCTAACAAGTGCTCTCATCAAAAGAAAACTAGAAGCCTGTGTCATAGCTTACTAGGAATTTTGCAAGATGAGACAAATGTTCATAGAATGCTGTTAATTATGTTTCCACTTCTCATGAATTGTTTACTTTTATTATTTACCTATGTCTTGAATGGTATTGAAGCAAGCCATGTAAGTCCCTTTGTCAACTGCCAGAAGGATAATTCTCCACAATTAATCAATAAAAAGAGAATTAAGCATTTCTTCTTTAGAATTAGGAAAAACCTGCTGCTGATAAATTGAATGCATTAAGAAATTAACATACCAGCAAATGATTGATCATTATAATTATCTTAATTTGCATTCCTAGAATTCTACTAGAAGAATTCAAAATCCTTCTTTACGAGATAATTTTAGCTACAGTTTTCAGTAGGGTAATGTATATAAGAGATACGTTGCTTTATTATCATAACAAGAATTGCAAGGATTTCACATGATAATCACAACTGAACTGTAAATAAACTAATTCAGTGTTTGTTAAAATAAAAAAAATATATTATTTTCTTCTCTAATTTGTTATCAACACTCATGCATACACAAGTGACATCATCAACAACAAGGATTTGTAAATACCTAACTAGAAGGCACAATGAAAAAAAAAGAAAAGCAAATGATTTCAATAAAAATGACTTGATGGTTGCAAGCACTTCTATATAGGAACTCAATAAAGACATTATTTAAGAGTAAATAATATAGGACAATGCCACCCCCAAATAACAATGTTTAATCAGAGCTAAGAAAAATCATTTTTACAACAAAGAATGGTAATATTACTTATTGGTAATAATAATCAACTGTGATTAAGAACCCATAATGTGCTAGACAATATTTTTGTATTCTACCATTTTCATTATTTATATATTTACTTGCACAGTATATTCCACTCATCATGAAATAAAGCAGACTGTTCATATAAAACTTAATATTAGTGGGAAAGACAGTAACCAAATGAACAAATTAAAAGTATGTTAATAAATATACTGTTGAAAGATACACACATGTTGTACAATATATATATATATATATATATATATATACCCACATGTATAGAGTAAGAATTAGTAAATATATAAAGCATGAATTAGAATAAATAATATAGTATGTCAAATGGTGATAATTAGTAGTAATCATAATGTCTTAATTTTCCTGGGGGATCTTGGTTCATATCTATGATCCCAGTGTTATTTTTCTTACTGCACCTTTTTACTTCGAAAACTCTTGTCAGTTTATTGCTTGGATATAGGTCACAGTTACAGTGCTTGTTTTCTGAGGTCCTGTGTTGTATCTCCAATAACACACACACACACACACACACACACACACACACCATATAAAAATTCCTGCTTTAGAGAATAAATTATATGCTTAGTTAAGTAATATGATTTGTAGAGGAAAGAAGAGAAAGGGGAATAATATAGAGTAAAGAATGATACTTTAAAATAATGTGGAGGGAAAAAAGTCTCATTAAGAAGGAGTACATGCATGTACATGCCTAATGATCTGTGTCTGGTAAGAGGTAAGTGTCAAGAGGAAACACATTTTCAGCGTAGGGAGCAGTATCTGCAAAGACAGCAATACTACTGTATTTTTTGAGAAATGTCAATTAACAGGTGTAACAGAATAGATTGAGAGATAGTAGGAAATGGGGTCACAAATCCAAAGGGAAACTACCTTCATGTAGTAGTATTCTGAGGGAACTATGAAACTACTACAGCTTGTCATCAAGAAAGTGACATTATCTGTGATACACTTTAAAATTATCAGTCTGGCTATTGTGCTTTGAGTAAACTATAAGGATGAAATGTAGAAAAGAAGTAGTTAGAAGCCCTCTGCAAAATCAATATGAGAAATGATGGTACTTTAGACAAGGGCAGTGGCACAGGAAGTGACAAGAATTAGTCACATTGTGTGTCTGCTTTGAAAGCAGAGATAACAAGGTGCTAATAAAATAAGGAAGGTTAGGAATCCTGTCAAGGTTCAGGGACTGGGAGAAAGAGTTGAAATAATCTGAGGTCAATGAGGTTGAAAGAGGAGGTTCTGAGGGTATATTCAGGAGATTTGAATAGATTTAAGCCTGGGTATCGCTAAAACAATACTAGAGAGAAAGTGTATGTAGTCAGTTTATTTTGAGCAGAACTTGCCAAAATAAGAATAGGGATCAAAGAAAACAGAATAGAGAATTAAATTAATTTACACCATGGTCTATATTTGAGCTGGTCATGGATATAGGAAATAGAAGGGAGATCTTATTGATGTCACTTGTAAGATACCCAGAAAACTGCTCCATCACAGGAGAGGGAAGGGCCAATGAAGCACTCTCCTGCTCTTCTAGATCAAATGTTGTTCAAAGACATATTAACTCTCCTACCTACATGTTTTCACATAATTCAGAATGGCTGAGTGGGCTGCTATACACATAACAGAAAAGGCATGAACTAGGTAACTTGCTACTGATGAAGAGAGGTGTTGTTAGCATAGGTTTGTGCATGACTGGTACAATAACAGCTACAATGATACAGAGACAAAGATGAAATAGCAAGCTGGATATAAATATGAATGTGAAGACAGATGTCAAATTTGGAGATACATTCTTCAAGCATGTAGGCAATGCTAATATGAAACGGGTTCTACGTTCAAGGGAATAAGGGGAGCAAAAGTAAGAGAAGACTGGGTCCTCAGATGCTCCTAAATGGTAAGATGTGAGAACCACCCCTGCCCCCTGCCACCAAAAACAAAGAAGTGAGAATGTATAGTCATTCCAATAGGAAGACAGACAATAAATATGATACCCTGACAACCAAGTGAGGGAGCATTGAATGCTGCATATCCGTTTGTATTATATTCAAAACAATTAGAAGTAAAATCAACTTAAAAATCCATCAGCTGATGGATAGATAAGAAAAATGTGGTGCATATAGACAATGAAATATTACTTAGCTGTAAAGAAAAAGAAAATCACAAAATTTGAAAGTAAAAAGGAGATAACTGGAAACTTGAAAGTAAAAAGGAGCCACACTGTGTGAGATAACCTAGGCCCAGAACACAAATGCCACACATTTTCTATTATATTCAAATCCTACATTTGAATTATTAGGTGTGTGTTTACTTGTGGCTGTACTTGTGGAAACAGGAAACTATAAAGTAGCCATTGGGGGGACAATACCCTAAGCGATGTAGAGAATAGAAAATACTTAATATGAAAGTAAAGAGGATAAATACTGAAGAAAAATGAGCAGGGGACAGAGATGACAAAGAGGTAGTGAGGAGGGTTAAGCATAAAAAAGGGGTTATATGAAAAAGAAAAAATACTTTATATTGTAATTAAAATAGAATTTATAAGTCAGTTTGTACATCAATCAGTACATGTCATGAAGGCGTTTTACATATATAGTATATTGATTTGAAACAAAGCAATGTTTTACTCTGTACACTTGGTTGCTTCCCAAAACTTGAAAGACCCTATTGCTGAAGACACCACACAGAACTCTGCTTAACACAGAACTCAGAGGAGTTGAGCTGGAACTGAAGACTGTCTCTCATAGTACCTGAAGGGCTATACAAGCTGCCAATGGAGAAAACAATATATAGTTCTACTGAGTTGTAAAGCCTGTGAATGCCAACAAGACAAGCAATGTTAGAACCAACAAAAGTCTGTTAAAATTTTTATTAAGGGCTACAATGAAAAGACAAACCTTCAAATACAGAGCAAAGCCAATGCCACCACTTACCCAGATGTTTTCATCCTGCTGGGCCACTACTCTTTTGCTTGCTATGCCAAGAACGATTGAGAACAAGAGAGCTAGGAGCTGTTTCCCCTCAGCTTGTCAGTTGTCATATGGCAGACAAGATCACACCCTAGGGCTGGCACTCTAAGGCTATTGGTCAAATGAGGTCCCTCAACAGACCAGCATGTCAAAATAACCCCAAGGATAAAATTGTGGCACTGAGATGTTGGAGTAACCAACAGCTGTGTAATTGTACTTAAAGCACCACTCAAAGGAAAGAATTGATATCCGGTACTGTAAACTGAGTCATCTACCTGTGGCTGGTGAGATCATGGAGCCTAGAGGAGAAATTACTAGTGGCACTTTCTTAAAGCAGTATAATCTACAACTGCATTCTAAATACCCATCTCTATACTCACAGATAAGTGTAGCTATCACCTCTCATCAAAGAAGGTTATTTATTTATTCAGCCATGTACTTATTTAGGCAGCAGACAGAGAACATTTCAAAAAGACACAAATGATCAAAATGCAGAGATCATATGACAATGGGGTACCCAGCCTCAGTTGATACACCTAAAATGCAACCTCTATACCCAAAGCCCAAGTCCTATTGCAGAAGAATGAAAGATGAGATAGTATTTTCTAGGCATAACAGAGAACTTGTGTCTCAACAATGTGGCTACCTAAATCAAACCTGTACAATGAAAATACTAAGGACATGTCAACATGGCCTGATACATAGATAACGAGGTATCGGCAGTCTCAAAGAGTTTGATAGAATCAGGATTCTCTATGAATAATCCCCATGATGAGTTATCCAGTTTCAAGTAATCAGCCCTAAACACATGTACATAGGAACAACACTAAGTGAACATACTGGATTACATTTTTTTTCTCTGTGTGTATGTAACAATAATGGAATCAACAGGATAGACAAATACTACTTAAAGATATATTGTAAAATTAATTAAAGAGGAGGTCATAAGTTTGAAAGAGAGATGGTGCACAGAAGAAATTGGGTGGGAGAGAAGGATATGGAAATGATGTAAATAAAACTCTTACATGAAATTCTCAAACCACAATTTAAAGTTAAAATCAAAAAAAAAATGAACTTGTACTCTAAATGAAGTAGAAATAGGAAATTAAAAAAAAAGAAATGAGAGCCTAACTTTCAACAATGAAAAGAGATTCATATGCAAATAGTAGGTATTGTATTTGCAACTTGCGGTATATTAGCATGTCACACAATAAAACTATTTCTGAACCTCCACAGGGGGGAAAAACATGACATTTAGTTTTCAGAACACATGTTTAAGTCCTAATTGGGCCACAAATTAGGTGTGTCATCTTGTGAAAGTTAACTTTTTCCATGTCTTAGCTTCGTCACCTATAAAATAAGGATTAACAATGTGCCTAAGTGGTCCAGGGTTACATAAAATGTGGGATGGAGACACAATGTGTGATACATGATAAATAATGTCTATTTTTCAAAACAGTAACTACAAGAATCTATTTACTAAAATATAGCTTTTTAAAATTTCCTTTTTGGCTGTCTGTGTAAGTCTAAGAGTGCTTTCCTGTGACAGATTTTTTTTTTCATTTTAAACTTGGGAAGTCACTGGAGAATGATTCTTTTGTGTTTCCTTTTGTTTTAGCTGCTCAGAAGTCACCTATGAAGTTAAGCCTCTTATGTGGATTAAGTCAATGACAATATTGATTTGGGCATTTCATGAGCTACCAATTCTAGTTATCATAACCTTTCGAGGAAAAGATGATGTGCCATAGAAGATTAGAAACTCTCCCATTCTTACTCAGAATAGACTTGTAAAATAATCCAGTGGAAGTATAGTTAAGAATGCCATCAGGATAATAAGCTAAAATATTTTTCTTGTATTAAATTTGCATCAAAAGATTGTGATACTGTGATTGTGGTGAATGAAAGAAAGTGCTTATATTAATTTGAACAGTTCCTTATCTTTCAAAATATTAACTGATCTATTCAAATATAAACTTTTTGGTCTTGCTTTTAAAAATATATCTTGAATATTATTTCCCCTCTGTCTACTCCTCCCAGTTCCTACTCATCTCCCCTCACATCTGGATCTACTCCCTTTCTATCTCTCATTAGAAACAAAACAGGCTTCTGAAATATAACAATCACACATAGCAAACTAAAATAGAGTAAATTTAAACAAAAATTCTCACATATGAGTTTCAATGACATCTATAAAGCAAGTCTAGACTTTTTCAAATAGGTATGGAGTGTGAAGGAAACAGAGGGTATATTTTAGCAAGGAAACAGTCACATTTGAATTTGTGTTATTTGAATTAACAACACCCCATTATTGGGGTAAATGTAATTAATATGTATTGGAGGAAATCCTTGCTCTATTTAAAGTCTCCGATGCACAGAGTTTACAGAAGTTACAGAGCTATGATGCTGATTGCAAGTAGTAGAACAGTTTTCTAGGCCGATTGGCTGTGCATGACTACAATACTGGATGATAGATGTTATTGACTTGACTTTTAGTACTCTCTGAGGCCTGAAAAGTTCATTTTTGATATTATTTGTGTCATTTTTAACAGAGGCATTCTGTAGAAAATTTGAACTGAAAACTTTTCTTTAGTGTTTCACATGTATGTAACTGGCTGTGTTAAAACTACAGGACTGATGTTCTTGTTGAATTTGTTTTCACCATTACTTATCAATTATAGACTGATGTCCTGGATCCCCCCTGAAATCATACCAGCTAATGAGGAGGTAGGAGGTTCTTTTATTACCCTGTATAGCTTTTTCTTCCTTTTGATATGGCCAACAATACACATCCCTAGATGCTAAGAATGGGAATATAACTCTTTGAAAATAAATATTATTTGACAGATTGTGAATTGAAGACATGTGTGACATGACTCTATGATCAGGAATAATATTTCCTTGAAATTTTGAGAATGAATTAATTATGTACTCAGTATCAGTAAATTTTCTGTGTGACAGCAAGTGACTACCATATTTACATAAATGGAAACAAAACATTGCATAATTCATACTAAAATGGAAAAATAATTGAATGTTTACTATGCAACATTGTTTATAATAAGACAATAAGTCAGTCTTTGCCCTCAAAAATATTGTAGTGTACCTAACCAAACAAGTAATTATTATTTAAAAAAAAACAAACAAGTAATTATAATTCAAAGTGATTAGTTCTCTTGTGGTAATTCTAGAGTACTAGACATTGGAGGGGTATTCAACCAAAATTGCATGGGAAGAAGGAAGACATTTTAGAGCATATAGAGAATCAAATAAAGCCTGAGAAGGATGTAAACATGTAAAGAGAGGTAACACACGGCTTTAGGAGCAGTGCTTCATCAGTGATGAAATGTGCATTGTATTATATCAAATTAGAATAAATTGGGAAATGCTATCATACGTTCCAGAAATACTAAAGAGTCATGATTGATCAAAGCTGTAAGACTGATAAACATGTGGCTTTATAGCAGACACCCCTTGGGAATATGCATGCTGGTTTAATTGAGGTGTGTTAGCTTTAAAATAAAGGAAGAAAGATTTCAGTGCTGTGGTAGAAATTTTGGTTTCAAAGGAATTTTTGTTCCAAAGAAGAATGGGCTTTCAAGGAATGATTGATTGAGAAATGGTGGCCTCAAAGGACCATCCCTGAGGCAAGTTGGAAAGTATGAGGAAGCAACTGAAAATGTTGTAGGAAGAGTGCATGAGGCATTACTCAATTCAATTCAATACAACTTCAATTCCAATTAAATTCAATTTATTCAGGAAATCTTACTAAGAGTTACTTCTGTGATGACATTGTGCTAAGCTAGCAAGGAAAACAGCAATTTCCACCCAAATTCATGCTAGTTCAATATTCCTTATATTATAAAACATTGAATAATTCACCATAAAATACACTTTAACATTTTGATTTGTTTACTAAGCATTTTAAAAATATGGCATGTGAGATATTGACCCATATCAGAGCATCTAGTTACCTGTTTGTGTTGGTTATATTTCATGTCTTTTAAGGAGACAGCACCAGAAATGGGCTTGAAGTGATTGCTATCCATGTAAGCTTAGAAAATATACTAGAAAATGGAAGACATTTTTTTTTCTCCTGTCTAAGTGTTTGACTATGGAAAAGTGTGTGTGTGTGTGTGTGTGTGTGTGTGTGTGTGTGTGTGTGTGTGCGTGCGTGCGCGCATGTGTGCGTTGTGCAGGTATACATTCAAAACAAAATGTATGTCAAAGTCAAAGGACAGCTTTGTAAAATTTTTTACTGGGCTTGCTTACATGCTGAGTCATTTCTCCATAACAAGAAATTGCAAAATCTAACAATGCTCTTACATAATGCTCTTCAAACAGCAATTGCCAACTGAATTCTGGTGGACATGGGATAAATGATGAAAATATAGTTGTTCTAATACAAGGGTGGGAGGTGAAAATTTACACAATGTATTATGACAAATTTTTGGTGATACCACAGAAACAGAATCAGAGTACTTGTATTTTTAAGTGAAATTGATCAGAATTGTGGTACGGTCCATTGGCACAATGTATCATCTCTGCCAGTCCCAAGTGTGGATGGGAAAGAATACATGGGCTGAATATTTTGGCTGCCTGTTACAGTTACAATGCTCCAGGAAGCAGATTTATTGCATTCTTTCCAAAAGGTGGTGTGAAGGAAACCATAGAGAAACAGAGTTTGCCAGCCACTAGTACTTGGCAAGCATAGCTGGAGCTTAGAGAACTTTAGATGGAAAGTTACAGCACTAACAGGAGGCATTAGTATTCCTGTTTGAATTTCACATGCTGCTCTGTAAGGGTCGTCTTTTGTTTTGTTTTTCATTATGATATACAAGTATGTCTTGCTAAAGAAAACACAATCAATAGAATAAATTAGATTGCAATTCTATTATAAATTGATCAACTTTGTTGCTTCATACATCTATATGCAATTAGTAAATTTATGATAGAAATATGTGCATATATATATATATATATATATATATGAAATGCACATTATGGTTATGAAAAGCATGTAGCCATTCTCTTTATCAAAGTGATATTACATTTTCCAATCAGTGAAGGTGATTTTAGATCATATTTATTGATTAATCTGAGGCACCATTAGCATTTAGCGGGGTTAGATGTCAATGTGATCATTTTTTACGTGTTCATGAGACATTGAACTTGAACCATTCATGAGAAGGCGTAACTGGACTCCAGTAGTGACTCCTTGTAAATGACTGAACTGTATCTGAGAAAACGATTCTTAAAATTTGAGTGTATCACTATTAATTTTTTTTTGTCTTTGAGTTCATTCCTAATGGCCTTTTATTCCACATCATAAAAGACACAAAGGGTCATCTGCTCAAACAGACTCAGTAGTAATAAAATTAAATATTTCATATGTTACAGGAACGAGTGGTGCCAAAATAGCACTGCATATGCTTGAGTTTATACTGTTGAGGTGGCAGGGTCCTCCAATTTTGCTATAAAGGATTCAAATGAGAATATTTCCAAGGTTTCAGGGGACTCAAGATCTATCTTCTGTCACCTTTTACCCATTCAGAATTATAATGAGAATAAAAAGTGCTGAAAATAAATAGAAATTATTTGTATTGGTGCTGGTTCTTCATCACAGATGACCAAAAAAAATGCATAACCATTTTCTGACATGATAATTTTCTGACAGGACATGTTAGCTTATATAATACTTATGCTGCCACAGATATCTATTTCTAAAACCATTTTTGACTGTTTAAATGAAAATAAGGCAAGATTTCAAAATGCCAATTCTGAAACCTTCTCAACTCTTCATAATAAAAGAGATGCACCATGATATAGGGGTATAATTTCAGTCCACACTATGAACAAAAACTCATGGCCATAGAGGTCCCTGTTCTCTATAGAACCACATTCCTGCCTTTTTGCTTCACTTTTTGGGTTTGGTAATGACTTCCTTCTATGTTTCACTGTGCTTTCTTTTTCATCTTATGAAGTGTCTCTGCTCCAGTTGTACAACCTACTCTGTTTCTATTCGAATCCCCTGCCGTAGCCTTGTTCAGGGTCTTTGTGCAAGCTACATAGTGCATAAGCCCCAAAGAGGGTCTGAGGATGGAAACATAGACTTTTCCCTCAATCTTTACAGTACTGGACACAAACATCCATTTTGCCCTTCCCTGTAGTTAAAGTAATCCAGTAGAAAGCAAATAATGTTTCGTAAGAGAGAGTAGTTTTGCTGCTCAGGGGACAGCCTTTTATATGACACTTAGCCAGGGAATCAGGTTTTATTTTCTCAGAGTATGTGTAGCTTTAACGAAAATGCACAATTCTCTTGAACAAAGTTATTTAAGAACAGAACACTAGCATTATCTCCAATATTAGTGAGTAGTTTAGAAACTAGATTTAGTAAGAAACATTGGAATTCAAAGCACAACATTAAGCAATATGGCTGATGGCCCAAGAATGCAAAAGTATTTCTTTCAATTTGAGAGCATAAAGCAAGTCAGTCTTAGAAAACTGACTTGGTTCTGCCTTGCTTTGATGGTCTAAGGTTTAGTCAATATTGTACAATATATCTATGATGAGGTGTTTGTCTTTGGTATTTTTACAGAATTAAATTTTTTATGTGTTAAGTATAGAAGTACTTCAGTCAAACTTATCCCAATTAGTTGACACATGCCATTTGCTCTTAAATTGACGTCTAGAAGGTTGTAAGGTATGACTACTTACTAAATTCCTACATGAATCAAAAAAAGGAAAGTGAGAGAGTTACAGAGATAACTCCCTTCAAAAGGATGTCTGAAGGTATGTTATCTATGTTATGCCACTACAAAAATATCCTTTCCATTTTCTACTTAACTGTTTTTCTTTTTCAAAACTGAGTTTCAAATACACTATGTTAAAATTTGCATTCATCAATATAACTTGTGTAAATAGTTACATAAGGAGATACTGTTTTGTTGCTTAGACACAAATTATCATCCATCTTTATTTTGAATTTGGCACTGGTGGAAAAATATCCCAGTTGAGGATAACAGTAGTATATCAGGATGACACAATGTCAATGAAAGGTGAACCTCACAGATAGAGTTCCTTGCTTGGTAGCTTTGCATCTCTACAGATCTATACGTTCTCTTTCTATCACTAAAGTTTAAATGGCCACAGATATAGGAAGTCTTCAAGAGCTTCCTGAACCAAGTGGAATTTTGGGCAAGCACTGTGTTTATGTGCATTTTTTCCTGAAAAGTTTCAGGGATTTAATAAGGCTCTGGCGGCAGTTATATACCACCCACTCCCACCACACTGAAGAAATATTACTCTAGACATTGGGAAGCAATGAAAGCTCTTATAAAAATGTTATTATCAAATTTGTATTCTAAAAAGACCATTGGCAACAACAAGAGAACTTGAGTTCTTCAGACATTAGATATTTAACATACAACATATGTAGTCGGTAATCTCTTAAAGGCATTCCAAATATCATTACAAGATTTCCAAGGATGACTGCAACTAAAAATCTGAGAAATAGTGAAGAGGCTTCCTTAAATGCCCTTCCCTGATAATGAGATTAAAAACTAACTTATATGCCATCATAGAGCCTTCATCCAGTAGCTGATGGAAATAGAAGCAAACACCCACAGCTAAACACTGAGCCAAACTCTGGAATCCAGTTGCAGAGAGGGAGGAGTGATGAGCAAAGGGTTCAAGACCAGGGTACATAAACCCATAGTGACAGCTGACCTGAACAAGGGGAAGCTCATGGCCCCCAGACTGATAGCTGAGAGCCCAGCATAGGTCTGACCCCGACCCCCTGAATGTGGGTGTCAGTTAAAGGCCTGAGCAGTCTATGTGACCTCCGGCAGTAGAACCAGATGTATCACTGGTGCATGAAAGAAATTTGGGAGTACATTCCCCATGATGGGATACTCCCTTAGCCTAGAGACACAAAGGAGGTCCTAGGCCCTACTCCAAATGACTTCATAGATTTAGATGATCCCTCTGGAAGGCCTCACCCTCCCTGGGAAGTGGATGAGATATAGTATGGGATGAAGGTCAGATGGGAGGATGAGAGGGAGAGGGAACTGGGATCAATATGTAAAATAAGAAAAAATAATAAAATTATAATGAAAAAAAAGATTTCCAATTTTACTTTGGTACTAAATTGTGTTTGGAAAAAAATTAACTGAGAATATTGTGTTTAAGCCTCTGAACATAGTTTAGACATATTTTCCTACAGATGAACCTAGTAGTATACTGAGACAAAATGTAAGCCTTGGCCAGTGGGGCATGTTGTATGCCTCAGCTCTGACAATTTCACAAGATATGTGATTATAAATACAGGTGCTATCAATAAAAATTTAATCTTAGATATTTGGAAAAATAGTCCTCAGCATTGGAAATTAAATAAAAATTCCAAATAAACATAGAAGAGAGAATGAGTACTTCCACATCACAGAACTTTGATATGGATTAAAGTTTAATTATATATAAGGCCATGTAGCAGTGTAGCTAACATCAATGGTCATTGACAATCCCATACACTCATCTATCTGATCTCATTTAGGCTCCATATGTGCACACACTTTGCTTACTCTTCAAACCTTTTCACTACTCATCCTCAGGTTTTGCTTCCGTCTATACATTCAGTAGAGGACCTCGTCTCATTTTTTACCAAATGAAATGGGAGCAATAAGAATATGACCATACTTATCCTTTTGCCATTATAGCTTGATACCTAATGTCTATTACAGAAGATGCAGTAAATGCTCTCCTTAGAGGAAGTCAATTCTTTTTTTCAGGGATGTGCTCCTTGAAAGAATACCCATACTCAAGAAAATGGCCCTACACACATACACATAATGAAGTTGGGAGTCAATATTGGTGAGAGATATGGGGGTGGATTTAGAAAACAGGGAATAAATTTTTCACAGGTGAGGACTTTTAAAAGGAGTAAAAATTGAAAATACCTTCTACCAGGTTTCCTGACATATTCTCTTATATAGCGTCATTACAATAGACATCCTGTTGCGTTTATTCTTCTACTCCTTCTGGTTTAGTGTTTCTCTAAGATCATTAGTTCTGGTTGGCAGTGGATCCCAATCTTAATGTAGACTGGGAGCCTTCAAGCCACTGAAGAGACTCTTATAAGCCTAGGTTCCTCCCAAGTACTTCTGATATCCAGTCAAACTGGAAACCCTTTGATCTAAATTTAGCAATTATTTGCTTAACCACCCTTTGTCAAATTTTCACCTTACTTCATTAGTTCTTGTTGGGAAATCTCCTCAGTCAGTTTAGGTAGTAGTTCCTATTTATATTCTTCTCTGACATCGCAAGATCCCTTTTGTTTCTGCTCATTGTCTTGAATGTGCCATTGGCTATTGTGCTAAGTTCTTATTCAATGCCTGCCACTTAAATGTTAAATGTATCTCCCATAATCATTATCATAATTCATCAAGTCAAGTAAGAAAGCATTTCATTTCTAGCTTCCAAACCCCCTTACTTTATATATCTACCTTTCCATATGTATTTTGACTTGTTTTTAGTTTTATTTTTTCACTAAGGACTATTGCTTGCTCATCAGTGAAACTTCAGAATTTCACAGAGGACTTACTACAGTAAGATCACAGACTAGAAACAGGTTTCATTGTTTGCCAGTTCTAATTAATTGATTGTCATATGATATGAGGTACAACATGTCAACTTGCAGTTGGGCTCAATAAGCAAGGGCACAATGATTAATTATGAATGTCTGCCCTAACATGGATCAGGTAGAGGGAGCCATGACACACAGGACAATGACACTCTGTCCAATTTTAGATGCTCAATAAGAAAACAGTTAATGGTTTTCATGAACAATGTTATTACCAAAAGATATGAGCCAATTGGAGTTATTATTAAATATTTGGCTAATATTCAATTACAGTCTGGTTTTTTGCAGCAGTATTTTATTATTATTATTATTTATTTTACACATCGATCCCATTTCCCTCTCCCTCCCTCTCTCCCACCCACACATGCTCCCTGACCGCCCTCCCCCCCATTCTCCCCCCCACTCCACATGAAGGGTGATGCCCACCAGGAGGGGTCATTTAAATCTGTCAAGTCATTTGGAGTAGGGTCAATCTTGTAGGTCTCTGGACATTTAATTAACTTTAGTTTTCTCTTCAATCCTATAACGTCTTTCTCTTTTATGGTCTCTCTCTGTCTTTCTCAGTCTCTCTCTCCTCTATTCCTCCCCTGACTTAATCTTCCTAGTCCCACGTGCTTTCCTCTCCTCCCCTTCTCTTTCTCCTAGCTCCCTCTCCACTCATTGCCCCATCCACTCCCCATGTTGTAGAAGTCATGATAACTATGGCAGAAACTCAGAACAACTATAAGCATAACATACTCACAACAGAAAATTCATTGTGTTAGCAAACGCTGTAGAAAATCTTATTTTATAGGTCTTGTTACATTATATTGCTCTTGCCATCTGTGATCTCTACCCCATAAATATGTATCGTGAGATTAAGAGTTCTTTCAAGATTTTTGTAGGAACTGTAGTCCATGCCATCTACATATATGCAAACAATATCTTAAACTATGAATAAGTTCTTGAACTTAGAATAGAAAAATGTGGTTTGCAATTTTGGGATTCTATCTACCCCTTGTAGATAGTAAAATATGCAGCAACATGGTTTCAACAGCTTGTGGGACAGGGTGAAGTGGGTCATTGACATGGGCCAAGGAGTGGGGAAAAACAATCACGAGGGTACTTTTATTCCACAGATAACATCATCCACTCAGAACTCAGAACTGTGCCACTGGAACATACTGGATACCAAATTAGTGTTCATCTGTAAGTTAATAAATGAAAGGCCTACAGTAGATGATAGATAATCTGCTTTGTAATCTCAATAAATACAAATTGGCAGTTCACATGTTTTTAATCAGATGAAGATGATGTGATATAGAGTAAAATTGTAATTCCCCTACCAGTCAAGCAACCTAAGAAAGCAAAGCAATAAATCATAAAAAAAGAACAGGTTATAAAAAGAGAATGAATATTTGAGTCACATTTAATGTTTTAGGAGTATGTAATATTATATTAGCTGTAACTTTTTTTTCATCTTAAGTCCTTTTTCTGCATTGGTCATTTTTCTTTCATTATTAATTTGGAGTGAAATTGTTATACTCAAAATTGATCTTAGCCATATAAAAACAATAGAAAAATTAGCACAAGTAAAATATTCTCCTATATTGCATTTCTCTATTTTTATTTGTTTAAAGTGAATGTCTTAGATACTTAGAAACCTTTGGAAGTAAGATTATATGGGACCAATTTCGAACCTATACACCTCCAGAAAAATCTACTGCTTCTATTCAACCTGTCAAACTTTATACACTAAACCTCCTTACAGATATGCATTTTGTTAGTCAAGTACTACTAATAGTTGATTATTGCCAAAGTTATACTTCAAAGACTTTTGGAAGATTAAAACAAAACAACAACAACAAACATCATTAGAATCCAGCAAGCTCACTTGCACTTGGACTTGGATGGAAGAGCTGCTGACTGGGAAAATAAATGTGAAATAAAGTATTTCTTCAGTGTTTACCAACAAGCTAGCCCTGAATTCAAAATAACAAACAAACAAACAACGATAACAACATCAAAAACCCATTGATTTCCTGGACAGATAAAAACAAAGATACCATTCATGGTAAATTATATACCATAGCATTTATCTTTGTCTGATGATATTCAGTGTAAAGAGGCTTTTAAATTCCTTGCCAACCACTGGCCATTAGAACATAAAGAAAATGGAAATGTTGTAGACCGAAATGAAATAAATCTAAGTAGTTATAATGTGGCTGTATTTTCACATTTGTGATGGCAGTTGATCCTTATCACAACCTGTTGTAGGTGTGAGAGGAATTGCAATGTATGAAGAATGTGGTTTGTTTTCTTCATTCCTAACCTAAAAGGAAATGACTTTCTGAGAATCTATGATGCATATCCGTATTATATATGATAAATACTTACAATTTTGTCTGTCATTCTTAGTCTCAGCTTTACCTACATTAATGCAAGTTACAAACACTGACATGCATGTTGATAGTTAATAGTGTTTTCTCAGATTTAAAGGTGGTGCTGAAACAAAATAATAGCATAAGTTCTAGTCTTGAAAGAAAATGAAATTGAACTTTTTGTTTAATATAGTTTAAATAATTTTTTTCATAGGGGGCACATATTTCCCCACTAGGTACATCCACAGATCAGTAAGAAAAAGACTATGGCACATACGATCTCAAGTTTTCAGACTTTTAGCTTTCTGGTCCTGTATATTTGGCTTTGGTAAATCATTTCACTAAAGAATGGTACTGGGTGAAAATATAAGTACATTTAAACTGCGTTTATGTCAGTTCACAGATGATAGATTCATGTTTTTATACCAGGCCTTTCCAGTCTTTCTCTTTCCCTGAGTAATCTCATCTATCCCCAGGCATATTTTGTTCTAAGGCACTAATGTGATCAAGCCTGAATATAGCCTAGTCTCAATCTTTCTTGAACTCAAAAACATACATCTCCAACTACCTGTTGGAAGATCCATCTGCTGTCACATCAGCATCTTAAACATTGTCAAAACAAAGATTAGCTTCTTCCCTTCCAGAGCCATTGCATTTCTTTTCAAATTTATCATCATCCTCACAATTTCCAAAACTTCAAACTTTAGACTGGTCTTTACTATGTTATGTTTTGCAAATTCAACCAGGAATCAGCTACACAGGTCATATCACTTCCAGAACACAAATATTTCTTGAGTGTTTCTCCTCATTTTTAGCTATGATTTTTTTCTCTTCATGTATTCTTTGCTTTGTGGTAATTTTGTGACCTCATAGATTCCAACCCTCCCATATTCACATATTTTCATTTACAGCTACTCTTCCCATAAGCTACCTTGAACCTTATAATTCTCTCATATATTTCTCATTACAAAACTTATAATCTATGATTCCATTTATTCACCAATAATTAATTATTATCAACAGTGATATCTTAAGACCACCATTGAATGACTGGAACTAGAAATAATGACACAGAATATTATATGTATATACCTACCTACCTACCTACCTACCTACATACATACATACATACATATATATATGTAATTTCTATGTATAAAGACATATGATGAAGGTTAGATTACAGGTAATAAGATACCAACAACAATAACTAACACTTAACTAAAAAATGCTACAATAAAAGATATATTGTTGTGGTCTCTCTGACTGAAAATTCCTGAGTGTATTTTGCATTCATCCTTCCTGTGGTGCTATGAATGATGACATGAAATGAAGTGAATGGAATTGATATTGTGAAAATTCTGGACTAAGGTCTAGATGTATGGTGTTAAGTCTGAAGGAGGATCATCTTCTTTGAGTGGTCTTGAGCCACTGAGCCATGATAGTCCATGGTTTGATGTCAGGAGGTAGGAAATATTCATGGTTTGCAATGCATGGTAGATAAGAGGTTTATTGTTTTCCTCTGCAAGATACATTCAGGGAAATAGTATAATTATCAATTATCCATTTTTGGTAATATATTGAAAATTCATTTCACTAATTTTTTTCCATATATAAATCAGGTAAAAGTACTAAAAGGTTTAGCAGTTCAGTAACACAAAGTTTTCATTGTACCTTGCCTGCTTTCTTATCCCAGCTGAGGTAAATGCAGGTTCTTGCACTTCAATCTTCCAAAGTTGTATTTCTAATTTTAATTTTTATGCATCTTGATTATTTTTACCCTTCACTCTATCCCTTCAAATTTCCCTAAGATATTCTGTATATAATTTCTCATGTGAAATTTAAGGAATGTTATTGCCCCAGAAATAGTCAATAAGTACCAACATTGTTGAGATTAAGATTACCACTGAAAGATGACCCAGGGCTGGAAATATGACTCAGTGGTACAGAACATGCCTACTACATGCATGTCCTAGGTGTAGGTCTCCAGCACCATTGGAGAACATTTTTCAGAAGACAGAACTTTTTTCTAAAGCTAAGCCAAGTTGATTAAGTACCAGGTTGGTATATGTAGCTTTGCTGAACAAAATAATGTGCTGGTCAGAGAGCTCAGGTAAAACTACAACCTTGATATTTTAATTTTAGTAATGATCAGATTGAGAATTGTGCAAATACACCTATTACATTCTTAATAGGGCTTTAACTTTCAACCCTTTCTCTTCCAAATACTGTTTTCAATTCTGGGACAAAGCATTTATAGAGCCATTCGTGAAATAAGATTGCTGTTACCCATATTTTGATTATGTTGCCAGATCATTGGAAGATTAATTTTTTTTTTACTTTAGAGAGAGAGTGAGGGCTCTTTGCTACGAGTTTTATGCCTGGTTTTATCATAACCTTTGTAGTATTATGGTACTGAGTCAATGGTTTATGTCTTAGTGCTTCACCAGTATTTTTATGAATACTATTTCCATTGAGCATTTTCTTAGAGAAAGCTGAGTTTGCTAGCAACCAAAGCCTGTTTGGGGTGGGTTTGTATTCACTAGACTCTCCATGTCTTCCATAAATGCTGTGGTGATTCTTATCAGCAGAAGCAACCCTTTCCAGCAATTTATATACTTTTCATCCCAAATCTATTTCTGAATTTGAACACCCCACTCTTAACTTTTAGCAAATATACTTGTATTACTTATTTCTTAAAGTAAGTCTTCCTGTAAGTTGAATACTTTCTGGTGCAACATGTTCCCTAGAGCCGGAACAAATTTTCTGTTCATGTCTTTTACTCACAAATACGATTCATTTTCTCTTTTTTACTAAGCACTTATCATGCATCTTAGATTTAACTTGAGCAATTTCATATTTAACTTCAAAACTAGTGTGAGTTTCTTCTTTCTTCATAATTTCATAAATAGATTTGTTCTTACTGTAGTTCTTAGCAAACTTAGCATATAATACTTTTCCTTAAAAATTTAAAAATCCAAACCTTTTTATTTAAAGACTATCTGTCATGGTTTTGGTGTGGCACATGTAGTTGATAGCATTCTACTCTTATGCTTTGGGATATTTATTAAGTAGATTACTTGAATACAATCCCTATAATGCCATCCAGTTGATCCCGTAAGTATAGCTATACAGTGACTAAAGAGAAAATATCATATATAATACAAATATATTGGACAAAGTGATGATTTCCGCACACAGTGGGAAATAAATTGTTACTGGAAAACTTAATTAGGCTAGTCAGAATGATTTGTCATTGCAAACTTATAAATGGTTTATTTATGAAATTTTTCTTTTATTATTTTCTGTACCTTGGTTATGTAACTAAAATCCATTGGAAAGTCAAGCCATGTGTGTTGAGGCTATTTCAAAAGCACTTATCACAAAATTGTACTGATTTGTTTGTATAGCTATATTATCTATCACCTATGATTTACTAACAAGCAGTAAATTTTCACCTCCAACATAGGACTCAAGGTCTGGATAACATTAAGTGCTAAACAAAAGCTACTTGCTTAAAATACTCTACTGAAAGGAAGTTAGCATAACATTAAAGAAGAAACCTGTATTCAACCTAAATTTCTTTTGATTACACTGCACCGAAATGAAATGTGAGGTTGACAATATCAATGCAAACTTAGCATAACATTATTCATGCTTTTAGAAACATAATCAAGTATATTCTTACTTAAAATCAGAAATTCAACTGTTTTATAGTACTATCCTACAACTCACAATTAACAATTATTAGTTTGTCTTCTGTAAAGACCAATTTACAGAGAAATATTTTTTGATTATATTATATTTTCCTTTTTATTTTATATTTTTAGTTTACATATCAATCCCAGTTCCCTCTCCCTCCCTCTTTCCCTCTCTCCTCCCCTCACATGCGCCCCTCCTACCCTCCCCTACCCCCCACTACACATGTAGGGTGATGCCATCCAGGAGGAGTCACCTAAATCTGTCAAGTCATCTGAAGTAGAAATTAGGACTTCTCTCCTGTCTCTAGGTTAAGGGAGTCTCCCTCCATGGGGGATGTGCCTGTAAGGTCCTTTTGTGCACCAGGAATACATCCTGGTTCCACTGTCTGAGGTCCCTTAGACTGCTCAGTCCTTCTGGCTGAGACCCATATTCAGGGGGTCTGAGTTAATCCCATGCTGGATTCCCAGCTATCAGTCTGGGGGCCCGTTAGCTCCTCCATGTTCAGGTCCACTGTCTCTATGTGTTTCTGCAGTGTGGTCTTGAGCTTCCTCTCTGCATCTGGATTCTAGTTTGGCTCAGTGCTTAGTTGTGGGTATTTGCTTCTGTTTCCAACATGTACTAGATGAAGGCTCCAAGATGATGGATAAGTTAGTCATTGATCTCATTATCAGGGAAGGGCATTTATGGTAGCCTGGTACCCTTTCTACTGTTGCTCAAATTGTTGGTTAGAGTCAGTCTTGTAGGTCTCTGGACATTTCTTTAGCTTCAGTTTTCTCTTCCATCCTATAATGGCTTCCTCTTTTATTCTCCCTCCCTCCCTCCCTCCCTCCCTCCCTCCCTCCCTCCCTCTCTCTCTCTCTCTCTCTCTCTCTCTCTCCTGTCATCTATTCCTCCCCCTACTCAATCTTCTTAGTCCTACATGCTTTCCTCTCCTCCCCTTCTCTTTCTCCTAGTTCCCTCTCCATTCACTGCCCCCCCCACTTCCCCTGTGCTCTGGGGGACTTTTCCCTTCCCCCTTCTGTGAGGGACCTTATGTGAATCTCTTAGAATCCACCTTGTATCCTAGTTCCACAGAGAAATATTTTAATGGGACTATATAGTTCTTAAAGAGTAATAGAGACCCCAAATATTTATAAGAACAAAATTTATCAACAGTGAGTTGGACTTAGTCTGCACAAATATATTATCTTTAGCTATAGACATGACAGATTAGAATGGATTATTTGAAAAGACAGGTACAAAACTTTTTGAGTTATATTGAATCATAAATGAATAATGTAGTAGATATTGCAAATGTGAATATATATTTACATGTTGGCATATATCATATCATTGACTCAATTTAGAGGTCTTGTACAATTTTAGTAATGATTTAGAATGTATTAAGTTTAACTCATAATACTGCATTAGACATATTGCAGCTTGCAAAATATGATATTACATACCTTCACTAATAACAATCATAAGTCATATGTTATATGTAAATTTTATAGGAAAACAATATCAGTAAAGAAATTATGATCCTTATCCTCATGTGGGTATATAATATGCAAAGGAATATCCATATGAGTGAAGGATACAAATAAATATCCTTAAGCTTTATGGAGAAGAGATTATCTATGCAAATCAAATGTTTGGTAATATATTGACAGTGCAAGAGCGCTGAAAGTAAAGGATGCTTTTCAGTTAAGCTGGGAATGACACTTGCACAGGAACAAAGGATAAGCATTCCAAGTGTTTGGATAGGCATCTGGAGATGTATCTGGGGCTTAGGGTGCTTACTCAGTGTGGCTAAGACACCAAGATTAGTCTTTTTCATCTCTTCAATCCCCCAAAATTATCTGCTGCCAAGAAATCGGTAACAACATAGAAAAAGGGTGAAGGGGGATGCAAGGAAGTACAATCAGATCCCTTAGGTTTGTGTTTGAAATCTCAATAAAATGCTCTCAGTGAATTGGAGATGTAGATATCAATTGGGCTGAATGAAGCAATGGGTTATACAGAAAATTTTGGTGGTTGTCTTGAGGTAAGGCAAACAAGAACTAGCTGATGTATAGTAATGTAATCAGGCTTGGAATTCGGGCTATTGGAATGCCTCTCTTCATTTTAGTTATACTGAATTTAGAGTAACTTATATGTTATTAATTTGGAAATGTCCTGTTGGTAATTGCATGTTTACAATTGTAACTTATGAGGGATGTTAAGACTGAATGAAAATGTAGTTTGGAAATCCCCAAAATATATATGATCAGTATTTGAACAAGAGAAATCAAAGTAATTATACAGGCATCAGATTTCTTCAGTGGACCTATTAAAAGTGTAAACTGGCAGGCCACAAACCTGGATTTTCTAAGGTGAGTGCTGAGAATTTCAGTCTTTAGTGAATTCTCAGTTAATGCTAATGCTACTGAGTCAGGTGTATATACTTTGAAGACCACTACCCCAGATAAATACACATTTTTAAAAATAATGTCAGTGTGACATTAATCCATACACTTAAAAACACCTGACTTTAGACAAAGAAGCCAAAATTTTACAGTAGGAAAAAGAAAGCATCTTCAAAAAATGTTGCTGGATAATTGGAGGTCAACACGTAGAAGAATGCAAATAGATCCCCATCTATTGCCATGCATAAAACTCAAGTCCAAGTATATCAAAAGAGCACAACATAAATCCAGTTACACTGAAACCGATAGAAAAGAAAGTGGCAGGTAGCCTTGAATGTATTGGTACAGGAGAACACTTCCTGAATATAACACCAGCAGCACAGACTCTGAGACCAAATTAATAAATGGGGCTTCCTGAAAATGAAAAGCTTCAGTAAGGCAAAGGACATTGTAAATAAGACAAAATGATAGCTTACAGAGTGGGAAAAGGTCTTCTCCAACTACACATCTGACAGAGAGATGATCTACAAAATATATAAATAACTCATGAAACGAGACAACCAAATACCAAATAAACCAATTTAAAAAAATGGGTTAAAGCTCTAAACAGAGAATTCTCAACGGAAGAATCTCAACTAGCTGAAAAACATTTAAAGAAGAGCTAAACATCTTTAGTCATCAGGGAAATGCAAATCAAACTGACTCTGAGATACCATCTTACACCTTTCATGATGGTTAGGATCAAAAGCACTGATGATAGCTTATATTGGAGAGGATATGGAGTAAGGGAAAAACTCTTGCATTGATGGTGTAAGTGCAGAATTGTACGGTGGTGGAAGTGCAGATTTGTACAGCCTCTTTGGAAATCAGTACGGCAGTTTCTCAAAAAAAAAAAAAAAAAAAAAAAAAAAAACAATAACATCAACAACAACAACAAAAATGGAAATCTATCTACCTCAAGACCCAGCAATACCACTTTTGGGCATATACCCAAAGGATGCTCAACTATATCACAAGGACATTTGCTCAAGTATGTTCACAGTAGCATTATTCAAAACAGTCAGAACAAGGCAATAATCTAGGTGCCCCTCAACTGAAGAATGGATAAAGAAATTGTGGTACACTTACACTATGGAGAATTACTCAGCTGTAAAATAAAATAACGACATCTTGAAATTTGCAGTGAAATATTTGGAACTAGAATAAATTATCCTGATTGAGGTAATCCAGAGCCAGAAATACAAAGATAGTATATACTCTGTCATAAGTGGATATTAGATATAAAGCAAAGGATAACTAGGCTACAATCTTAATCTCCAGAGAAGCTAGGTAAAAAGGAGGACCCTAAGAGAGAAATATGGATTGTTCCAGGAAAGGGAAATAGGTGAGATCTCGTGGGTAATCTGGAATCAAGGGTGGGGATAGAGGGGAAGGGATTAGGGATGAGAACATGAGTAAACGGGATGGTTGAGTTTGAGGAGGGACATAGAGGGAAAGCAATGAAAGAGACATTTTGATAGTAAGAGACGTTGTAGGATTAGGGAGAAACCTGGTGCTAGGGAAATTCCCAGAAATCTACAGTGACCCAGCTATGTAAAACTCTTAGCAATAGTGGAGAGGATGTCTGAACTGGCCTTCTCCTGTAACCAAACTGGTGACTACCATAATTGACATCATAGAACCTTCATCCTGTAACTGATGGAAGCATATGCAAAGATATACATCCAAGCACTGTGCCAAGCTCCTGGAGTCCAATTGAAGAGAAGAAGGAGGAATTATTTGAGCAAGTCGGGAGTTCAAGAACATGATGGGATGGAAAACCCACGAAGATAGCAGACTTGAGCTTGTGGGAGCTCATGGACTCTGGACCTACACCTGGTAGCCTGCATGAGACCTAACTAGGCCCTCTGTATGTGGGTGACAATTGTATGCCTTGCTGTGTTTGTGTGGCCTCTGGAAGTGGGACCAGGGTCTATCCCTGGTACATGAGGGATTTTTGGAGCCAATTACCTATGATGGGATACTTTGCTCAGCCTTGACACAGGTGGGAGCAACTTGGTCTAATGTGCCAGGCTTTATTGACTCCTCATGAGAGGACATACCCTTTCTGAGGAATGGATCAGACATGTGAAAGAAGGGAGGTGGGGAGAAAGTAAGAAGAGGGGAAGGAGGGGGAAATGTGGTTGGTATACCAAGTGAGTTAAAAAGAAACCAAAAATTGTCAGTGTGTCTTATCCCTCACAAATGATCTGTACCAATATAGGTATATTTTACTATGTAGTTAATTGGAAAAAGTGGAAAATTTATTCCTATCACTCTGATTTTGTTTGTAATTATTATGTGTTCCCATAATTGAGAGACCACAGTAGCTAAAGAATAGACTGCAGAATACATCTGTGTATTTCTTACAAAGAACTCTCTGTATTCTTCGTTTCCTTCTAAGCTACATTGCAAAACTGTTTCTACATTCTTTCCATAAACCATCCATCCCCCTGTTTGGTGTTCTCTACTAGAATGGTTCACTTTTCTAACAGTCAAATATTTATTTGAAAGTAGTGTCCCATATGGGCAATGGCTTGAAAAGCACTTAGCTGTTTATGTCCTACTATAAATTATTTAATCCTTTAGTCCGTAAATGGCTATTTGTAGAATTAGACAATTTCTGAAAGCTCTGATAAGAGGATTGTTGCATCCAATTTCATGCTTAATCCGTAAAAAGCACATGTTACCTACAACCCTAGCTGGGTACACATGTGGAACAGATTCACTAAGCATATGTAAGCAGTTGGAATTATTAATCTGTTAACATCAGCAAATTTATTTTTGAGGCATATATTTATGCATATAAACATTCCCTAATGAGAAATAATATTACTTATAAAAATCCAATAAAAAAGCCTACCTTGAGTAGATTTCTCCACTTCTTTCCTCTTTCTACTCTGGCTATTGTAATTCCTCCTCAGTTCTTGGTTATACTCATGCAGAGTTTCTCTGGAGTTGAATGACTGTCTTGGTTTTCTTCCATCTTCGCTCTCATCAGAAGAACTGGTATAAGCTAGATCCATTTCATGCTTGACTTTGGACAGAGGCTGATAAGGTTTGCAGTCTGTTTGCTCCATCTCTGATTAAGCAAGCTCAGTTTCATGAAAAAGGATAAGGAAGGTTTTTCTTTAATGAAAGCAGTCCTGGAAGAGAGAGAAAATCATGACCCCTTTTAGATTTGTCCTTTTGCAAGAAAACACATCTGGCAGATTCACAATTGGTCTGCTAACACTATCAAAGGAGTGAAGCAAAAGACAAAGTAGATGACACAAAGCTTGCTGGAGGCAATAATAACACTCTGTGCTGCATGCATATATTGTCAAGCATTTAGGATGAAGCTAGAGGTTGTAGTACTAGAAGATGTGCAAAGTAAAAAAGAAGGGTAGGTTACAAAAATATTTGCATTGGAATGCAAGCAAAGGTAAATGCTACTGTGGTATTATAGTGTGATTTTAATGTTAAAGACTATGTTTAGATTAGAAATCGTTATGAGATTTAAAAGTAGTCAGGAATATAAATATTAACCTAGCACAACTCACATTTAAAATGAAACTAGTGAGGAAACCACATTCACAAAAACATTTCTTTACCTCTGGTTTAATATAACATTTAAGACTGGGCTCTGAGGATGGGAAGGGTTCTGAATGTAGAAAGGCAGCTAAAACAACTCATTCAATAATGTGTGCTTGAGGGGACTGGGCATCTTGTGTTCATATTGTGACTCAGACATGCAGAGCATTTTTAATGACTTAGGTGGTGGTAAATTTTTGTTTGTCATAAGGACTGAGAGGATGTAAACTACATTTCTAGTGAGTATTCCGGTATAGGAACAGCAGGATCTAAATTGGGTTAGAAATAAAAATATGGAGCTTCAAGATAATTCACTGAAATAGCTCCCTATCCCCCAACCCATCGCACCCATAATGCTGAGCTAGTAGCTCTGAAGCTCTTTGAGCTAGTAAAGACATTAGCTGCCCTACTTATCACAGACAGTTTTAGATCAAGTGCCATTTAAGATGCCAAAGTTCTCTGGAATATTAAAAGTCCTGTTTTTTTTTTTAAACCATTTCTTAACATTTATCATTACTTTTGTCCCCTGCAATAAGACTGAGATTTTTTTCTTTCATATAATGCTTAAATATTAGATTCCTTCATTTTCTTTATCACTTCTCCCAGTTTGTATATATGTATTTTTAAGGCAGGGTTTAATTTTGTATTTTAAGATGGCCTGAAACACACTATTTAGTCAAGGTTGGCCCCAAGTGTACCAATCCTGTACTCTACATTCTCAAGTACTAAGATTCCTAGTGTGGTACAACATGCTTGGTTTCCATAGTCATTTTTGAGGCGTGGTTTTATTGTGTAGCCCAAGCTCATCTCAAAATCAAGAGTATCCTACCTTAGCATCACAAAGGTTGAGGCTACTGCTGTGCCAACAAGAACGGATCTTCTACCATATGTATTTTTTAGTTATAAAGCTTTTGGCTAGCTTCTTATTTGCTACCTCTTTCATAAATATTTATCCATAATTACTAATATATGTATTTCTACATGGTCTTATCTTACCAAGAATGCCAGACTCTCATCCTCTTCTCCTGAGATCACATGGAAACTCTCCCAGGGTTCCAAGAATCCTCCACCTCTCCTAGTCCCACCTATCTTGCTTTCCTATTGGCCAACAGTGCTTTATTCATTAACCAATAAGAGAAACATATTTACAAAATTTATAATGGAAGAGTCCACAAAAACTGATATCATTTGTGAGAATAGCTGCAGTTGATGTTGTCATGGTACCTTTACGGGCTAGGCCTTTAGGTAATTTTGAAAGAGAAAATCCAAAGTTATGCTATTTTACACATAAATAGTGATGCTGCGTCTCTTTTTGCATATTGTTGGACTTTCATGCTATGTGTATTTTATTTTTATTTTTTTATCCTAGCTTTTGTTAAAACCTCCACTATTTGGAGAGGCATTAATAATCCTTCAAATGAGACAAGAGGAGAGATAAAAGACAGAGGACAGAGTTTTAATACCATTTAATATTATCCATTGTAGTTAAGGTAATCTTAACTACACACACACACACACACACTCTCTCACACACACACACCCCACAAATTTGAACAAAATTTTTATGGACTAATACTATATTATGATTTTGAAAATTTCATACTTCATGGTATACCATAATGGGAAGGCAAGAAGGTCATGCATCTCAAAATAAGTTCCCAGAATATCATTAAGGAATATATTTATGGTAATTGTGTAAATAACCTAGACATCTCTATTTCTTAGTAATTTGCAAGTGATAATTCATCTTTTTTGTTACAATGACATCCATCTCTATTACTTTATGTCTTTTGGAACTTTAACAATGCTCTAAAGTAATTCCAAATTATCTGTCTCTTATTACCTTCTTACATCCTCTGTAGTGGATTATGAAGATCCTCTAAACACTTAATAGGGCGAACAATCTTCAAGAAAATTGAAGATAACTCAATATGTAAAAGCTTCGTTTTACTCTTTGGAGATAAACAATAGCTGCTTATTTCACTAAGTAAACAATCATATTCAATTCATTTTCTTACGCTGAAATCCATTGGGGTTTTGTAAATTTCACAGTAATTTTAACATTAACATACTCATGCAAAAAGGAGCATCAAACTCAATATAGTATCTTCAAAAGTAATAGGTTTTAAATATGGTGTTATATAATTGAAGATACCACTTTCATCTGTAGTTTACAAATAATAAGTATTAATCAACACTCTTTTATTGCTGCCAATCTTCAGCATTAATTTAGCAAAATTGGCAGTTTATTAGGAACTCTCTTGAATTTCATGTGTAACCATTGGAAGCAGTAGAATGTTCACTGCCTGCTACAAGAATATCATTTGCAATTATGCAAGACATTAAACTGTAAAGAATCTAATCAAATTAACATAACATATGCTCCAAAATATAGAAGTTTTAGTGATTTGATTGCAGAGGTGGATACAGAGGCTAATTCTGGTCTTTGGGATTTATACTAAGGTTTTTACTGCTGTGGGTAAATGACTACTAAGTCATTGCTGGTTGGCTATTATTAGAAAAGTCCCCACAAAACAGTCTTAAAATGTAAGGTCTGGATATGGCTTCACGATAAAGTAGTGTGGTTCTATTTCATATCTATACTGTGTGGCTAATACCAATTTTTTGTTATCATGAACCTAATATACAATTATTCCTAATATGAAAATTATAAATTAGTAATTTTCTTTAAAAAGTACAAGGGAAAAGACCCAAATAAATTTACATCGTCAGCTTTCTTTTATGTCATTGACCACTAGTTAATATTTTATAATACAGCAAATAGTTAATATTAATGATACATATTAATCCATTTTTTCAAAATTAAATGCTCTAGAAAGATACAGTTTTTAAAGCAATTATGCATGATCCAATATAATCCTCAAAAATTTCAAGAGATAACTTTTTTCATTTTATATAAGAAAAAATAAAATGACAGTCATGTTTTCAACATGATACACCTAGTGGTCAGAATTAAAATCCAACTGGAGTATTCTTTGTCTCCTTGTTAAAGAGTTTTGGAAGTTTCCAAGGGAGACATTGGGTTCACAATGGAACTTAGGCAAGATTTTGAGCTGCAGCTTAAAAAGCGACCAATTAGTTTCTGGAAACTGTTAAAGGGTGAAAGGTATTTGGTCTTGAATGCATATATGATATGCATATTTATAGAGTTAGTTCTGAATACTTGTTAATCCCAGTGGTTGAGATATTTAAATATAGTCTAGTTGACTAATTTTGCTATTAGCATTGAGAGGGACACACAATTTATTGTGGTGGTTTGAATAAGAGTGACTCTCATAGGCTCACTTGTATGAACAGTGAACTCTAGTTGATGGAACTGTTTGAGAAGGAAGAGCAGATGTAACCTTGTTAGATAGAGAAGGTATGTCATTGAGGGTGGGATTTCACATTTCATAAAACTTATGCTATTTGCAGTGTATGTGTGTCTCTCTCTGCCTGCAACTTGCAGATCAAGATTTGAGCTCTTAGCTGTTTCTTCCTCCATGCCTTTGGTCACCATCGTGTATTCAGAACATTTGGGCTCTGAAACTATAAGCCAAAATTAAATGCTTTCTTTTAAAAGTTGCTTTGGTCATTGTAGTTTATCACAGCAGTATAAAAATAACTAGGGTATTCCCTTCTTTGTATATCTTACATGGATTTTGAAAATTGTATAGATTAGATAATAAATAGTGAATCTGGATTCTAATTTCTCCTAAAGGTTATTGTTGTTCTTTTTGTTTATTTCTTAATTTATTAACTTTCTTGAGATAAAATTGTATATATCTCAGTTCACAATACCACTTCTTACCTACCATTTCCACATTTAGACTAAATGCTATATGATATCATTTGTCCTGTTACAATTTTCTGTAAGCTTGTATTCATGTTACCATTGTATTCCTGTAGCTTTGTGGTTTGTCAGTTACAGAAAGGATGTGTTTAATCACCTCAAGACTGTAAGAGTTCTATTTTCTGTCAATACATCTATGTGTAGACAGAGTTTTTCAAGGTTTGAGATATTTTCATAGTTTCTTTGGCTTTTATATTGTATGTAGGCTTTCGAATGAATACTCTGTTCATTGTTCCACAGTTGGCCAGCAGAACACAACTGGCCATGGACCCTCTAAGATACTCATTATCAACTGCATTAAAAGAGAACTTCAATCCTTTATAGCCTGCCTGTAACCACAAATCACACAATCAGAAATTCAGGTTAGCAAAATTATTGGTCCTTTCTATTAGCTTGCTTCCAAGATTGACACTTTTAAGAATGATGCCATGGGAGAAGGACATCATGCACTTTTGTCATATCAGAAGAGCAACTTTAAGCTGTGAGAATGCAGTTACAGTTATTATAACCTGTCCAACCATGAATAAGACATGCTAGTGATTTATCTCAGAGAAAGAAGTGGTAAACACACATAGAGCTAAACCAAAATCACATAATTTCCCCCTTTATTGTGTAAAGTCTTATAATCCATTCAGGTATAATTAATTTCATATTGACAAAGGCTTGTGGTTGATTTTTAAGAGTTGATTTTAAAAGTTGGTTTTGTCAGTCTTTGAGCTTTAAAGTTTTTTGTGATACTTATTTATTAGTAAGTCATCTTTGTAGATTGACCACAGCCAGAAGTTCCTCCCAATGACAGTTATTTTTTTTATTGACAAGATTATATGAAATCACTACAAAATAGAGGGTTTTTTTTTTTTGGTTATGATATCAAGTATTTATTCAAGGAAAAACTATTTAAATATCTAATTTAATGATTCTGTACTGATTATATGAACAATTTTAAAATATTTGATCAAGTAAAATATATTATAATGGATATATTATGTTCTTATTGTGGTTTTTGAATACTTTTAGGTTTCATATGTCCTACATTGTATTCATATGAGGTATGAGGCAGCACTACTCTAGATCTATCCATCAAGATCATGGCCAATAATAGCCATAGAAATGAATCCCAAACAATGCAATAGGAATATAAATGGAAAAGCCAAAATATAATAAAATATATAACCAGTAGTGATTCAAGACTTTAATCCCAGAACTCAGGAGACAGAGGCAGGAGGATCTCAGTGAGTTCGAAGCTAGCCTGATATATATAGTGTTTTTCCAGGACAGCCAGGACTATTACACAGAGAAACTCAGTCTCAAAACAAAAAACAAACAAACAACAACAAGAAAAACAAAATATCTATCTATCTATCTATCATTTAGCTATCTATGATTTATCTCTCTATATCAGAAATAGGTACACTTTCTTTTATAAAAATTGCCAGGAAAATTAAAAAGAAAATATAGATTATATATATATATATATATATATATATAATGATATGCTTATTGGTTTATATTTTCATGTGAACAAATAAATTATTATATTATAATATAATCATATTACATATATATATTCTGGTAAATTGAAAGTAAACTATTTAAAATATTTTCATTTTTAAAGTGCAATATAATAATTTACAATAACTGATATATTACAATCATATGCCAAAATTTATCAGAAGAAATTATATGAGGTTTTGAATTTACTTTTTGTAAATCTATGGATAAATGATAAAGAATCAGGTGACATGGAGATGAAGCAAAACTAAAACTGTGCGTATAAAATCACTGTTTATATAATTTCTAAGTGTTGGGCTCAATTAATAATATATTTCCATTTTGTGTGATTGTTCAGAAAAGAAAATGTTAAAATACATTGAGAGTGTTTTAATGTTGTAGAAAAAAAATAGAATACAATATTAAGTAGAAAAATCTGAACAGAAAATAATAAGTGTTATTGATCATAATTTCATAGAAAGAGAGAAATAAATTTCTATATACTTAATTTTCTACAGTATACATTAACAAACAATAACAGAATTATTTATTTGAGAAAAATTAAATGATTTAATGGGAACACATTTGATTACCTTTGTGTTTTGTGATTATAAATTATTTTGAAATGTTTTATATTTTTCCCATTATCTACATTCAGGTTATAATACATTTTCATCAAAATGTTAATTATAAATTTTAATGGAAAATTTTATTTCACTTTCGTTTGAATTTTTATGTCATATCCATATAGTTGTGTAAATATTCAGATTGCTATATTAAAAATATTCAGTTTCAGAGTACAAGGTGATCCTACATTCAAAACAGCTGGACAAAACAGCCCTACAGACTACAACCAGGATATCTGAATCTTATTCGAATCCCCCCATGACAGCACCCCATTCCAGCAGGAAGTAGTTTGGAAAGAACGACGCCCAAATTCCCAAATATTGTGTATAAATGTTTGTTTTCATTTAATTGGACTTTGTTATATAAAATTAAATAAAAGAGTAATAAAAAATATTCAGTTTCCAAGAAATTTTATTTTTTATTCGAAGTATCAACATTTACAAATAGTATTATAATTTATATGGCTGACTTCTTTATGACATAACAATTTGTTATAACTCCCATGTTCAAAGAAAATATGGAGGTTCAGATATTTGCCAAAAGTCACAAAGCAAGATGGTAGCAGATCATAGCAGAGGACACGTCATTATTCCTCACTTGATGCTATTTTTATTACGTGTATTCTAGCACAATGGGTACCAAGTTGTCATATTATTTGTTTATCATAGAACCTACTTAAGAGTGTGTGAATTTAAAGTCTTTACATCATACCCATTTTATTTACTTAATTGTACCCAAAAGCCATGTTCAGGACATAGGCACTCAGATGAAATAACAGGGAGGAAGCAGTAGAATTTTGTGACATATGGCATGCTTGCTGGTGAAATCAAAGGTATGTTTTATGCCAACTTTTTGTCTGCAAAGTGTCTTTCATTTCACTAAGAGGTATACCCCATGCCAAGAAAAGCACAACCTCATAGCCTTTCCTTTTGAAACCTAAACCCATGAGAGGATAGACTTGGCATGACTTGATGGAACGTTTAATGCAATATGTTTGACCCATTTATGGGTACAAACAATCCATATTATCCACTGTACCAAAGGATTGCAAGTTGTCATCTGGGTTTTCTTCAGGCAAGGGTCACACAAATATGTCTTAGGTCAAACTTTGTCTATAGAAAATACTTAAAAAAAAAAAAAAAAACTCAGTAAGTTAAAATAACCCAGGAAAATAATACAAAAGAGGAGATAATCACATGTACTAAAAGCACAGAAAAGTACCAGTTTTGTAGAATTTTGTGGATGCATAATTTTAGTGCTGCAAGCTCATTTTCTTTAAAAAAATATCTCAACAGAAACTGTCAGGGTAAAACTATTAAATAATAATAAAGGTCTCATATTTAAGGATGTGGTTCACTCAGTAAAACATGACCATTTCCCAGAAATATGACTTGGTCTTGCAGATGCTATAGTCATGCCATGTTTTTTAATTATTTTGTGAATATCGTCTTCATTCTCAATACTCTTCTCAAAGTTCATTGTAATTCAGAAATCTAACTAGCAGAAGAATATGAACACTTAAACTTTCTGCTACCAAAGAAGGTGTTATAGTATATAGAAGAAGTGAATGTAGGTACACATGTGCCTTGGTATGTGTGTAAAGGTCAGGAGCAAAGCTCTGTACTACTCTTTGCTTGTGTTACATCTTGCTTGAGACAGGGTCTGAAGTCATTAGCGGCGGCATTTGCCATGCTAGCTGTCCTGTGGGTTTTTGCACATTCCATCTCTCTCGTATCTTGGTGTAAAAACAGTGAGACCACATACTCACATTACTGTGATGGCTTTATATGTGTTCTAGGAATCTGAACTCAGGTCACCCTGCTTGCATGATTCACCCTCTGAGCCATTTCCTCAGTTCCTGTTTATATATTTAGAAAATTAAAACAGTATCTTTATCTCAGTTTTGATGTGACAATTGACTAGAACATAAGACATATGCATTTTATAAGTAATGGAAAATATGTGTACATAAAATATGTTTACCAATGGATAGATGGCAAATTTTTAGGTGGAATGTTAGGTCATAGTGATAAAGAAAATTTGCTATTTTTTCTTATAGTATTTTTAACAATGAAACATTTTAAAGAGCATAATGAAAATAAACAATGTATAGTATATAAAACAATTTATACAAAGCTCCTAATCTAACGTGGTATATTAACTAATCACACAGTGACTCACTGTTGTCCCCTGTGGTTGTCATTAATATCAACATTAATGGTACTAGTAGGAACACTGAGACTTATAGAGGCTTAAGTATCTTAGGACTATAAATCTCAGAAGCAATTTTAAAAAGTTCTAGTATATTTCTTATAATGTATATATGTAAATAGCTGTCATGCTCAATGAGCATATGGATATGTTTAAGTATCCAATCTAAACTTGAGAAAAAATCATTGACCTAGGTAAATGAATTCAAGAAGTGATAGGAATATATGGAGGAGATACATATAATCATCACAAGAAAAGGAAGAAATATTCAGTAATAAAACTTAAGGCTATGGATTTGAAAGACAGAAAGGATGTGTGTAGGGGAGCTTGGAAGGTGGATGGGGAATCAGGAAGTGATAAAATTATACTCTCAAAAAATGGTAAATAGCGATGTTCTTGAATTTTAACATAACTTGTCATAGATTACTACCAATACCAGAGATGAAGCTCTTTAGAACTCAGTTTGTGCTGATGCCAAATGATCTAAGAATCTACTGTAGCACTTCCCAATGTGCTAGTATATCACCTTCTAGCACCTCTCTCAACACAGGGTACTTGACCTACCTATATTTGTTCCTTTCTCCTAATGACCTACCTACAATTGTTCCTTTCTCCTAACACTTCCAGATGTCTCTTAAGAACTTATTCAAAGTAATTAATAATTAATTGGAACTAAATTAGGTATCTCTCTAAGAAAAACTTAATTGTTATAGAGGTCATCTAGAAATTCAGGATTTGAATAAAATACTAATTATTGGTTTGTAATTTTATGCTCCTTAGTCGACTATTTAAGGGAGATAACTTATGATTGGAGAATTCTTTCCCTTGTGTTCTTGAAGTAAAAATAATCCAAGTGCTTATGATACACTATTTGTGGACTTATTATTCAGTGTGGACACTGATTTGTCTTTTTATGCAAGCTAACAACCATTTAATTTTCCTTCTTCCACAGTCTTAGAATTAGTGTTACATAATTATCATTTTGAACAGCTGAGTTAATATTACCACATGGGTAAAGAATTTTGACTAGCCTATGAATATTATCATTCATATCCTCAAATTAAATTCTCATAGAACTCAGTGATACAAATCTAAGGTTCTTTCTTCTGTTGAATATTTTTAGAAGTCACAGAAAAGCTTCAGGCTTCAAGTTGCTTAAAGGGAATTGGTATTTCTAGAATTATCTTTTCCTAGAGTCTTATTTGTTATTTATTTAAAACATCAATGGTAAAATTGTCTTCAGTAACAGGCTCTTATCCCCCTCTTCCTTAACAAAGCACATAATGAACAGGCAACATTCCATGCTGTGCTGTTCTCTCATCAGGAAATCTGTATCACTTGGTAATTAAGTCATTACTATAATATATTTTTCTTTCATTCTTTTTGTTCTTAAGAGACATTTCTAACGATGATCCCAAAGCACAGCAAAAATTAGAAATGACTTCTAATTTTACAAAGGAAGACAGTAACTCATTCATTGTATTTTATTGGAAAATATACTTTACTGAATATTTAGTTCCAAGAGGTTGCATAAAGCATGTTCTTTGGTTATGTAAAGATTATTAAGATTCATCAATAATACTACATTTATGCATATTAAAAATATCACCATCAAGGCATAGAACTTTGGATCACCTTCTAAGGCCAGTATAACTTTCTTTGAGGTACTTTTATCTCAAATCATTTACTCACGGGTAAAAGGGACTAACATATAGATGACATCCACTATCCTTAGTGCTAAGTAGCCATTTATATGTCTGAGGTATCTTGACATCAGAATACTGCAGGGTGACAAATGTGGTATGAGGTATAATAATTTACAAACTGCTTGTAAGAGAAAATGAAATAGGTATGGACGACATTTTAGCAATGCTTTCAGTGTTTTGCATAATATGTAGCGTGGGCATTGAACAGTAAATAATATAAACACTAATTAATTAGGTGCATTTGATTGTTGAAGCAATATGAAGCTCATAGTTGAAGGGAAATTCTAAAGACATCAGACATGATCTCTTTGCAGTGTAATCAATATTTGGGAAGAAGTCAGTGAAGCAAAGACTAATGAGGCTGACAAGTCAATACCCTTGACATTGCTATTCAAAATTACCATTCATACATTATTTTAAAACAAAATAAAAGTAAATATTATATGCCAAGTGCATGACACACACACACACACACACACACACACACAGGTAGATAGATAGATAGATAGATAGATAGATAGATAGAGAGATAGAGAGAGAGAGAGAGAGAGAGAGAGAGAGAGAGAGGAGAGAGAACCTGATTGCTAAATTGCAATATAACTGATAGAATATGAGTTACAAGGAATGGTGTAGAAGCTAAAATATGAGAGAACACAAGGAAGTATATTGACTGATTTACTTGAAATGTTAATAACATCAATAATTCCAATCAAAATAAGATAAATCATTCAAAAGAAAGCATCAGCTGTCTTTTTGTTGAATTTATTTTATCCATAACCTCAAGACCTTTCAGTGTGTGAAAATAAAATATTAAGGTATGAAGTTGGTTTCAGCAGGTCTGTCACAATGTTATCGTAGTGTATGTATTTGAACTGTTCACACAAATCTTTCTTAGAATCTCAGTCAGGGTGATATTTCTCCTCTCATTATGAAAGTAAAATGGAGTCAGTCCCATGCTGGATTCCCAGCTATCAGTCTGGGGGCCCATTAGCTCCTCTTTGTTCAGTACAGCCGTCTCTATGTGTTTCTGCAGCTTGGTCTTGCCCTACCTCTCTGCATCAGATTTCCAGTTTAGCTCAGGGTTCAGTTGTGGGTGTTTGCTTCTTTTTCCATCAGCTACTAGAGGAGGGATCCAAGATGGTGGATAAGTTAGTCATCAATCTCATTATCAGGGACGGGAACTGACTCAGACCCCCTGAACATGGGTCTGAGCAGTCTAAGAGACCTTGAACAGTGGAACCAGGATGTATTCCTGGTGCACAAAAGGACTTTGGGGGAACGTCCTAATGGAGGGATACTACTTTAACCTAGAGACAGGAAAGAAGTCCTAGTTCCTCCTTCAAATGACTTGACAGATTTAGATGACCCCTCCTGGGGGGCATCAACCTACACTTGGAGTGGGGGGGTGGGAGAGGAGGGAGGTCATGGTGCATGAGAGGGTAGGAGAGACAGAAGATGGAGGGAGGGAAGGAGGAGGAACTGGATGGATATGTAAAATAAATAAATAAATAAATGAATAAATAAGAAAGTAAAATGGAATTGTTATATAACACCTAAACTTTATATTAACTAAGTTGAAAGGTCTCTTAACTATTTCAAGCATAGAAGATGCTGTTTTAGGGTTTACCTGGTAATACTCAACTCTCTTTCAGACATTTTCTTAGGACTGTAAGAAAATATATTATTGCTCAACAACATTAGAAACAATAAAATTATATTAGCTTTTATTTTTTATTTTATTTCACATTTTACTAAAGTATTCATTCCCCATATACCATAGAAGTATAATTTCTTGATTTAAAATTAAGTTATTTGCCCTTTTTACAAACTACCCATTGCAGAATATTATATTTTTGTGGACTTAGTGAACATCAATATCCTAACACTCTTTTAGAAAATCCTTGCCCTAACCCTAAATTCCTTATAAATTTGAGGTTTTGAGGGACCTATCATCTTTCTGTTTCTGCTACAGTTTGCTTCACCCTTAGCTTAGAACCTATTTTTCAGTATGCAAAACTTAATATCCCATAAGAATAATATTAATGATTTGCTTGAAAAATTCTGATACTATTTACAGGTGACAAAAATTTTCTTGGTTAATTAAATTGAAAAAAAATCACATGGCTTTCCATTTTGATGCTATATTATAATTGCATTTTATGAAGGAATTTTAATTAAACAATATAAAATATGGAGGAATATTAATTATGAAAATATTCTTTGAAAGTAGAAAAATAAATTGGGTCAAAATAAGGTAATAGCTATAAATTGCAATAGTCATTTGATTAAATATCATGCCATGACATAATATGGAGGCAAAACAATACTACAAAACTTGAAAATATATTACCACAAATTTTAGTAAAGTTAAAAATGACATAGTCTATAATTTAGAACTAATTCAAAAGAATTATGGACCTTCTCTTCACCCTGCCCTTCTAGCCCATCCCCATTCCTGCTTGTTATTTCCCAATACCTAGAAAATAAGTTCTAGCTTGGAATTCTATTGATCACACCTGGTAGGGAGTCAGAAGTACTCCCTACAAACAACTCACAGCCCCCACATACTTGTAAGATCCAGAAAGGGTTATAGAGATTAAAGACCAGGAAATCAAACCAACAAAGACAAGATAGCAATACCTAAAATTAAAATTATCATAAACCCATAAGCCCAGATGCCAGCATAAAAACATAATAACAGCTAGGACAGTCTGTGTCTACTGTAGTCTAGCAACCTTACACCAATTAAAAATAAAAAAAAAATTGCCCTGAAGTGTAAGACAAAAACTCCAAAATAGCTATTATGAATATGCTCGAGTATCTTAAAGAGGATATGAATAAATCTGTCAATGAAATATATGAAAAAAACAAACAGTGAAATAAAATGAAGAGAATTGTTTAAGAAATGAAAGTAGAAATAGAATCAACAAAGAAAGTACAAACAGAGGAAAAAATGGAAATTAAAAATGTAGTAATTTGCTCAGAATATCAGAGGTAAACCTTACCAAGGAAATACAAGATACTTAAGAAATAATAGCCAGCAGAAGCTAAGACAGAAGAAATGTATAATGCTTGTCTTGGTCAGGGAAAATGTTAAATCTAAAAAAATAAATCCATCACAAATCATTGATGAAATCTGGGCTGTCATAAAAAGACTGATATTAGCATTTTGTGAATAATAGGAATAGAGGAAGGAGGAGAAACTCAGTTCCAAAGCACAGAAAATAATTTCAACTAATTATTTTAGCATTAAATAGAAGAAAATTTCCCTAACCTAAAGAAAGTCATGCTTGTCAAGATACAAGGAGCATAAAAAACACCAAATAGACTGGACTAGAAAATAATGCCCTTTGGCACATAATAGGCAAAACATTAATTGTACAGAAAAAAGAAAGACCATTAAAGGCTGCATGTTAAAGTGTAAAACTATTTGTGGCTGCAAGGGGAAAAGACCAAGTAACATGTAAAACATGATCTACAAAGTAAGTTTCAGGTCAGTACATTATGCATAGTGTGGCCTTAAAAAATATTACAATTATTACCATACTATATCTTGAAATACTATTTTATTTTTCTTGATGATAAGAAGCAGACATTTGATATCTGGGATCATTGTTTTAATTAAACATTCTATTGGAGAAGTGAGACCATGGAATAAGATAAGCAAAATGAACAAAAACATATAGACAGAAATAAAGCTTCATTCATGGCAAACTGACTTGACTGTCTATAAAGAAGATCCAAAGGCATGAAAAGCTAACCACCAGAAACAACTAGTTAAAGTATCAATACTCCACCAAGATTTACCAAGATTTGAACATCAGTTTTATTTCTACATACAATAAACATCTCAACCATTGAAAGTAAAATATGATATGCAATGACATAAGATTTGTGAGAAATTACATGAGAATTAAACGGGGGAAAAAGCATTACTGTTCATGGACATGGGGGTCCAATTCTCTCTTGAAATGTCTTGCTTTAATGTTCATTGTTGTGGTTTGTAGCTATGGTACTTATATCCTGAGATAAACACAACCATATAATTAGACTTATGGTCCCATTCAACAGGAGGGTATTCATGCCTGGTACTATACACCTAGTCTACTATTCATTGCTGGTGATGTCAAGGACTCTAGAGGAGAACTTACTACTGCAAATTCCCAGAACCAGTATAATTTCTAATTATTCATTCTAAATATTTCTTGTACTTACACTTAAGTGTAGCTATCATGCCTCATCAAAGAAACTTCTCTTTACAACGGAGACCATTACATGACTGGTCAAAATGCCAAGAACAACTGACTTTGTTCAACATCCACTGATGACAACATACCTAAACACACTCATAAACCTAAAGCTCAGGAAACATCACCAAAGAGGGGTCAGAATGAATATAAGATTATAAGAGCTAGAATACCAAGTTGTCTCTTGCAGGATTGTGTCTTCTGTATAGGGCAGGGAAGTTGTAGTTATGAAGTCTCAACACTATACTTCATAAACAAGACTTAGACAAAAACAATATAAGCTGACATGCCAGTATGGAACAGGTACTCAGCATAAGGTGCCACTCCTAAACGAAGAGCTACAGGTAATTAGTGGCTTCTGAGAGAAGGAATAATCAGTCTGCTCCAGGGATAAGGTCCCTAATAGGTAATTCAATCTGAAGTGGTCATTCCTAAAATAATACATGAGCCATACTAAATAAATGCATTGGGTTGAATTTATATATTTATATACACACAAATGCACACAAAATGGTAATTAAAGAGACCATGCTTTTGAGGAGGTATAAGTGCATTGACATAGGAGGAGTTGAAGGAGGAGAGGGAGGAGGAAACTAATGTAAATGTAGTACTTTTTTATTTAAATCCTCAAGCAATGTCTCATCTCCAATTTTATCTCAATACAATGATTTTTTAAGGAAAACAAAATCCAAATAGCCAAAACAATATTTAAAATAAACAATGCTAAAGAAATCATGCTAATTGATTTTTAACTTATTACAAAACAATAGCATTTGAGAAAAATGAAATTAATGTGATAGTGGATAAATGTATTAATTCAAACTAAAAACTTTCCAAAATCTTCCTCAGAAAAAGACATGTAAACTCCAAGACCTAACTTGAGGATATATGAAGTATTCATGTATTAATTTCCTATTCCCAGTCTTCCTTTCATAGTTCCTGATACATATATTGTTTTCATCAAATATTTGGGGAATAAATGACCATCTTAAACATTCATAGCATGTCAGTCAATCATTTGTCTGCTCTTTCTCTGATGGTTTTGATAAATAATATCACATAGTAACTTCACCATTGTTTCATTGACCAAAAAGTACATTATGTATGTATGAACTCTGCAGAAATATTTTTTAAAAAACTCAGGTCATACATTTATTGTGGATGTCTAAAGGAACAATTAACCCAATTGGCTTTTATCATGGGAAGTCAAACTGAGGACTGCATGATGCACATGTATAAAATGAGGTATTTTCAATCCTTTCATGAGATGTATCATCATTTTCTCCACTGGTCAGCTTTAAAAGAAAAATTATATTCAGTACAACTCATCATAGGCATCTCAAACATATAAGTAGATTTTGAATACATTTTATCTGCAAAACAACCTTAATTTAAATCCTTGCCAATTAATGTAATTTCACAGTATTATGCATCTTATTAGATTTAGCCATTTGCCTTTGTCCAAAAGGGCTTGTGATTTTGCTTCAAAGAATCAACAAATCTAATATAAACCCAAGGAAAGATCACAACTGATATAACACATAAAGGGCTTCTCTTGAGATTTCCTTATTACCACCTATCCCCACCCCATAGCCCAGACTACCAATTTTTACCCCAAATATTCATTTTCTTTTGCCTGAAGGGATTGCATCTACATGCGCTATTAAAATGCAAATAAGTTATGTAGGTGTGGTGACACATTAACATACAGTAATTATCTATGACCATCATCCTATCAGGATTAATTTATCAGTTGTCCACCAGAAAAAAGGCCTGGAGGGTGTCTAATATAGTAAAATACAATTTATTATGGCAGCAGCTAGGGATGAGCTCATGTGCTCATGGATAGATAACACACCATTGCTGGGGGTTTTGCTGGGGGTTTTCTGCACCATTTACACATTCAACCATCAAACTTCCCAAGTGTTTGAGTATTTTTGATATGGCAGGTACTATGTTAGTCACCAAGGGTAAGAGCAAGCAAATTAAGTTTTAACTTGTCTTACAGACAAAGACATAGAGAAAGTTTAAATAATAAAGAGAGGGAGGTAGCAGCAGTAGCAGCAGCAGCAGACAGTTAGAGACAGAGCTCAGAATTCCATAACTTAGATTTCATATGTGTAGAATAGAGTATCTAGTAATACCACTTTCATGGAATCCATAAGCACAAAACATAAAAATGCATGTAAAATATCATACATTGCTTCATATAAATCTTATGACAGAACTTGATCTGACATTGACTCCTGGAATAAATAATGCTACTGGATTTGCTTTATGCATGTTTAACTCAAACATTAGATTTTTAGTTTACTGCTTACTTTCTCTAAGAACAATTATATTCTTTATATTAATTAATTAATTAACTAATTAATTAATTTTACTGCCAAGATGTTCTTTTTTCATGGCTTCTAGGTTTTGGCCACTTTTACTTTGATTTCTCTGATGGTTTGGATATAAAATGTTCTTTCAAACCATATCGAAGAATTCATCCCCAGCGAGTGGATCTACTGAAAGGTAATTGCATCATGAAGCTAACTTCATTTATTAATGAGTTAATAGCTGAATGGGCTATCCCTGGATGGAACTTGGTTGGTGGAAGGTTTATTTTAGACTCAGGCTCTCTTTGTGTCTCCTGGTGAGGATTAGGTTTGAAGATTTTACTCTGTGAGGCTTTTTACATGATGTTTTTGCATTGTCAACAAGCAAGGGAGTCAGTTCAACACTGAAGTTATGAATCAAATAAATCTTACCTCCTTTCAAAGTGATGGGAATTGACTAATGTGTAAACCCCTGTTTCTGTGTTTCTGGATATGTTTTAGTCATACTGTACAGAGCCAGTAGCTCTGACTCAGTGATACAAATAAAAGTTCTGCTCCTTAATGGAAATAAAAAAAAAAAACTTAAATTAAACTGTGTATGTGCTCTTATAATATAATGTCTAATAAATACCAAATAATCAGATTACATGGTAAATGCTCTCTCATTACTTAAATCAAGGAAATGCCAACTCATCTAACTCAGTATCAAAGAATTTTGTGAAAAATATATTTGGCTTTAGGCCTTTCTTTTACATATTCATGCATAACAAGTTGTAAAGAAATGAAATGAACTAGTATTTCTTTAAGATTTATTATAGGTATGATTTGATTGAAATTTTCAACTTTTTTGTCTTGAGGTTGTCAGTAATTTATTCGCGTGCCCTAGACCATGTACTGAGAAGCCTTATTTGCTATACTTACTACATAAGTAATGTTCATATATCGTTAACCCTTTATCATCCGTCTTAAAATTAAAGTTGTAAAAATCATCTTTTCCCAAAGAACATGTCATTCAAAACATAAAGTTAGCTATGAAAATAGACTACAGGACGATTTAACCTTATGTATACACATGTATTCATGTGAAAAAGGAAGAGACAAAATATATACTAAATGGATATAAGAGAAAGGTATTTCGGAAAAATACTGAGTAGCAAGGCCAAAGCTAAATGAAAATTACATAAAGGGAGCCAACAAATTTTAGACTAATACTAATACTTTCCACAAAGTTCAAACCTTGGTATGAATATAACAGGTACATTATAATACTTATTATAAATTTTTATTTCTATATGTTCACTACTCATGGTTGATGCCCCAAGACAACATCACTGTCAATATCCCTAATGGAAAGAGGAAAGAACATCCACCCTACAACAACTTCTATTCAGAAAGCAAATGCCTTCTGAAGCAGTTCAGTATTTATACTAAATATATATTATATAATTACACATAGTTATATACACGTGTAATTGTTTCTTTTTTAGTCCACTATAGCAACCACTCTTAGTGATTAATTTATTAACTTATGATATAATCAGTTATTTGACCAATTTAATTAGCCAGTTTGTATTGACATGATATGAAGATTGTTTTACTTGATAATTAAGGATTGATATTTAACGATACAAATAAATCTTGCCTTAAGACCAGAGTTTGGAATTCGCCACTAATTAAGCATAGAGGCTGGGCTGTGGTGGTATACCTCTTTAATTTCAGCACCCGGGAGACAGAGACAGGAGGATCTCTGTGAGTTCAAGGCCACCTGGACTACATGAGTTTGATCCAGCCTAAAAGAGAAACAGAGCCTTTATCCCAGTACTTGGAAATCATAAACCTTTAATCACAGTACTAGGGAAGTGGAGGCAGGATTGATATGGCTTGGCAGAGAGGAGAGAGTAACACAAGGCAGAAAGATTCACAGGGAAAGGATTGCCTCATTGGTTTGAGGATTCAGTAGAGATAAGAACTAGTGACTAATTCTGCCTCTCTTATCTTTCAGCATTAACCCCTATATCTGACTCCTGGTTTTTATTATTAAAACCAATTAGAATTCATGCTACACTGATAGTTTAATACATCTGTAATATCTGAAGGAAATGATTACAATTGAGACTCCACATGGCCCAAAGAAAACATTCTCTATGGCTTTGTACATATAAAGTTCTCAAATTCCCTATAGAAGGTATCTGTGGTTCGTCACCCTTAAAGCTTTGGAAATTAATGAGTGAAAATGACAGAAACCCACCAAATACAACAAAATTCGTCATATCTGTATTGTCCTCCTGTATCCTTTACATTATCAAAACAAGTAATTGGTTTTCTATTATTCTTCTGTATATCAAGGTATGATATATTACACCTCAAATGTATAAGTTAGCATTGACAATTCCCTCCTTCATTACTACCTTTAGATCTAGTCTAAATGCTGTGGATTTTACATTTTTTCCTATTGAATCTTCCTCTTCCTCTTTATTGTCACCTTCCTATATAACTCTGCTAACATTGTCAGCCTCCTGGGTCACTGTTTGTTTTCTGATTCTCACCCTTTTTCTTTCTGATTCGTTCTTCACAATTTGTCAGAGTGATCTTTTTTGAAGACAAATTGACACTTGTCACTTTATATCACTCACCAAATCTTTCCAAATGCAATATTACTAGGTTTCAAGGCCACCATAAAAGTTCTACAATATAGGACAGGAGGGAGTGGGAACTGGGGTTTGTATGTAAAATAAGATTGTTTTTCACTTAAATAAAATACATTTTTAAAAAATTCTCCATCATGACTTAAAAGTCCTATACTTTGTTAGTTATTATTTATTTTCTGGTTGTGACAAAATAACAAAAACAATTTAATGAAAGCACCTTTTATTTGGGGTCACGGTTTGAATGTGGGGAAGTTATAGAGGTAGGTGCTTGAGACTTATAGTCTCATCATATTCACACTTAGGAATCAGAGTGATGGTATTCACTCCATCTCTTTCTACCACTCTGACCTGATTTTGCCTTTAAGAAGGTTAGGGTGTTCTTTCATACTACAGGCCCTCTGTATATCTTTTTCCCATTTCTGGAATGTTGTGACCTGGCTGTGATGAATTGTGTCTTCAAGGCTGCTTCATTCTCCCTTTCTCTGGGGAATGTATTCTGAGCTTTAGAATTGAACAAATTCTCCTATTGTGGATTTACATATAATACTGACTTTTCCTAATTCATACTTATCACAGTTGCACTATGGCCATTATAGATACACTACTCTTTGTCACAAGACTATAAGTTCCATTAGGTCAGGTACCCATATATTTTACGTTATATTGCTTCCAACTCCCAATCTCAATAACTAATAATTGAGTAAGTGAATAAATAGATTTTCAGAAGCTCAAAAACCACCCATTAAAATTTCCCAAGTCCAGTGCAGAAATTTTCATGGTACAATGCTACTTGTTTTTAGGTTAGCAACACAAGATTGGAACATTTATCATATTGTAATTCATACCTGCAAACTAACTCCTGCCTTCTGCTAGTTGATACAAAAAATACTACATTTATCATGAAAGAGAATGTATGAATGCATGAATACGTCTCTCAGTTCTAGGATAAAAAATTACAAACAATTAAGAAAGTAAACATAGTGGGTTGCCATCATAACGGTGGTATGTATGTCAATTCCCAAGAGAAGTGTATTTGAGCATTAACTATAAAAGAAAAAATAAGTCATGCCATTAAAATGATTTTTAAAGTCCTTTCAAAAAATCTACAACATTTTAGTTTTCCAAAACTTAATGTTTCTATAAGATATATCAGAAATACCTATCTGCAAGTTAAAGTGTTACTTATTTTGATGAATGAAAAAATACAAAGAGCTTTTTATTTTCTTGGATACAGTTAAGATGAAATATGTTTGTTTTTAAACATTAAAAGCTAAGTGAAATCATTTAGAAAGAAGAAACGCTTTTCCTGAAAGAGCTACTTCTAGAAGGCTTTCATTTTAAACTAGTAAGTAGTGTTTTAATGGTAAAATCTGAGAACTGTGCATAGTATTGAGAAAAAACAAGATATAATCCTGCTATAATCATCAAATAGTTGCTTGCATCTTTCACATTTTTTTAATCCTTTTCCAAATTAGCTTTCTGACCTAGCTTTTTCCAGAATACTCTTAAGTGCCTGAAGATATCCTCATGGTACAGAAACATTATTTCTTGAAGTTGTCTTATGCTAGAAATGGCCATCCATATGTTGTGCAGTTCCAAGTAGCTCATTGGAAAGCATATGTGTAATACAGCACTCCAAAAATAGACACTAGAGCTGAAAGTTCAATTTTGTTCTGTGAACTTCAGTATTAAAACAAATATTTACAAACAGCTTTCATATTACATCAGAAAAGGATTTACTGATTTCACTACAGCTAAAAGGCAAATGACCTAACACATACTTTTTCTCTATCAGAATAATAAAATTCCAACTTCACATGAAATCCAACTCTATCTTAACTCAGAGTAGGTAATAAACCTATGATCATAGAGGAAACAATATCAAGGTTACAATAGACTAATCGATCTGTGAATTAAAAAATAATAACTCTTGTTTATGAACTTAGCACTGTGTTGTACACTGTGCAGGAAGTATTTCTATAGTAGGATATTGCCTTTGTCCATATTAACGTGACAATCTTGTTGAAAAGATTTAGCCAAGATAAACATGCCCATTTCCAAAATAATTAAGGGCCTAATGTAAAAAAAAAAAAATAGAAGAGAAAGCACAAAGGAAACAAAACTATATGGAAGACTTTCAAAGGAGATGCGGGGTTTTTGGGAGTTTTAAAAAAATGGTTGGAGAGCTGAGCTTGACCAAAGTGCAAGAAATAAGGTTGATGAGAAGAAAAAACAGGTTCGATTTATGAAGCTGCTCTTATGTATTAGAAATGTGTTTGGGATATTATGTGACGATAAGACAAATTGATGTAAATGATAGAAATGTTGGACTTTGAGCCTTTGATGATTGAAACTGTCCTAGGACTTATCAAAACCACAATTTCTGTTGAAACTGCCATTTATTAATGATCCCTACTCTCAAAAAACCTCTAGTTTCAACTCCAAAAAGCAAATGATCTGAATAAAGGTACAGAATGTGGTAAGCATAATAACTCAATGGAAGAGGGCTTGCTAATTTCATGTTGGGACAAGTGGATGCTCAGTTACAGAAATGAAATCCAAGAGTGAAACCCTAGTTAAATAAGGTTTCTACTAAATCTCATGTTGTAATAAAATGTCAAGTATAAACAAATACAGATGCACTGAGTTATTTGCTTGTTTCTTTACTTTTGTGTAATGAAAAAATCTCAAAACAACATTATTTTTCAGAGACTAAAACTCTAAATTTAATGTGCTTTAACACTACTGGTATGCTCTTCCTAAATGTTGCTATTAATTTAGGTCAAATGATTGATAAGGACTTTTACAATGTTCTCTGTAAAATGCCAAAGACTCTCAATCCTGGGACGATTTTGTGCTTCTGTGAAGTAATGGCTCCTAACAACAAAGGGAGACTCAGAGGAGAAAACATATTGGGCTCTAATTTTGTCCAACTTTTGCCCCCTTCTCCCATTTTCAACACAGATGGTAAGGTTGTTTTGGTACAAGCCACTAGGAAGTCTCCATCTTCTAAACTGTTGTTTTCTCTATACAGTGTCTTTGTAGTGACCCTGAATATGTCCATGTTCACATTAGAAGCAGTAAGTTTCCCAATTGCTTCACATGGTATTCTATATTGTGGCCAATCATCATGTGGTTTTTAAATAGTTTTAAATTAAAACAAAGGAAAGGTTTTCCCCAAATATCTTGTTTCTTGTTTGTTCTAGTTTCTTGATATAGTTTGGTATGCTATCATTCTTATTTATCAATGCAATTTACCTGGTATTTGATAGACTAGCAAAGTCCAGCCTCTTAATTCAAAGAACATAATAGCATATAAGATTTGGAATTGGGATTATGAAGTTTATAGTCACAGAACTGAATAGCAGAAACAAATAAGAAGCTACTCACACAATTCACGAAGAGGAATGTTGGCCAAAGGAAACCCATGAAAATGCTACCAAAACCCAGGCTATTTTGAGATTGTTGGTTACTTTCCACAAATTCATGCTAAGACATAGCTCATTGAAATAGAGAAGTCAAGCTGGTGCCTACCTAGAGCCTTTACCGCTATTGTCTACTATTCATGGTATTGGCAGGTATTCTGTGTGCTACCAGAAAAGAAAGATAAACACCAATCTAGCTACAACACATTGATCTAATAGCAGTACAAAATTATGAGAGTAACCAACCACTACCTGATTGGATTTAAGGCCCAATTTGTGGGATGGAAACCATGCCTGACACTGCCTGGGTGACCAAGATTCTGAGACTAGATAGACCATGGAAGTAGGTAACAAACAAATACTACAGTTCTATTAAAGGAACATCACAATAAAATGACCCCTAATGATATTTTGTTATAATCATTGATAAATGTCTTGTTCCATCATCATCAGAGAAGCTCCCTCTTGAAGGAAATGGGAACAAATACAGAAATCCAGAACAGGACAAATGTGCAGAGAGTGAGACTGTCCTGTGTTCAGTCCTAAATGGAAAGTCCCCATAAAATCCCCCCTTCAGGGCTCAGAGAACTCTGAAGAAGAGGAAAGTACAAGAGTGGTAAGATCCACAGCGGAAGACACAAAGGAACTAGGCCTTCTGAACATAGCAGGACTGATGCACATGCAAATTCACACAGAATATGGTTACGTGTGCATATATCTAAGCCAGATGCAATCCCGTCACTGAAAGGCAAAGTGAGCATCTTTAAGACTGATCCCTAACTTAGAAGCTATCTCCAAACAACTACTTGAAAAAAAATTAGTTGTCTTCAGTGGATTTCATTGACTGTACAAATTATACTTAGGCCAGGTGTAGCGGTAGATGGCCAACACAAAATGAATTCAAAGATATTATTGGAGGGTTCTTTTGTCTCATAATGGCTTTCTGGGCATTTTCTTACCCTATAGACCTTGTGATTATATATTATGTTAAGTTCTTCATTTTGTGTTTTTACGGGATGTCTGAGTGTACAATGGGCATGACTCTATGTCTGCAAGAATTTCTTGTGCCTTTTTTTGTTTCTTTTTTTTCTGTTTGTTTGATTTCTAATGAGAAAGAGAGAGAGAGAAGAGAGGAAGAAGAAGAATGTAGATTTGGGGAGTAGGAAGATAGGGAGGATTTGAGAGGGACTGGGAGAGGGGAAACCTAGACCAGAATATGTTGTCTGAAAAAAATTAATTTGCAATAAAAAAATTAAATTTAAAAAGAAAAGTGTGCTTCAAAATGGGTAAAGTAGATTTAGGAAAAATGTCTCTGTAGTCAGTGAACTATAAGGCTGGGGGCATAACCAAGAATTAAACCATAGATTTTGAGAAAAGATATTGGACAGGAACAGATATTTCCAATGAACTAAAAACAGCAGTAAGAACAATCATCAATCATACAGGTTGTATAGCAACCAAAACTTAGGATGTATGAAAAAGCCATAGGAAAACTGCTACTATATATATATATATATATATATATATATATATATATATGTGTGTGTGTGTGTGTGTGTGTGTGTGTGTGTGTGTGTGTGTGTGTTTATATTGCATCCTCTTTTGTTTTGTTTTTGTGACAATGTTTCTTGTGTAGTCCTGACTGTTCCACAACTCATTCTATAGACCAGGCTGGTCTCAAAGGCAGAAATCCATCTGCCTTTGCCTCCCAGCATGCTGGGATTAAAGGCATGTGCCACCATGTTGGGCTACTTAGTATCCTTCCATATAGGCCTTATTATAATAATTTGGTTTAGAGAAAAGTGAATCATAGAGAAAACATTGAAAGATAATTTATATACTGAGGTTACATGCTTGCCTATAACATGAGTTTATATTCTGGTTGAAACAGTAAGACATCTATTCCTTAACATGTTTATCCTGTAAAAACAATAATAAATCAGTGATATTGCAGAATTTAGAGGTTATAACCTCTAAAGTGGCCCCCATAAGCAACCATACACAGATGTAGACATTTCCAGAACCCTTTAGTAATTCTTTTCTAAATCAGAAACATAGCTTTATCCTAGTCACTAGTAGAAAATGTTTCCTTCAGGCTAAATTTAAATTCTGTAATGACAGAAACAAAGTTCTAATTAAGTTGGTCTTCATGCAAGAAAACTTCATTTGAGACTAAAAGCACAATGCGATATGAAGAAATGAGATAAAACTTTTCTTTTGAAAGTACTACCTTACACCCACCAAATTCTAAAGCAGTGGCAATATCACTCAATTTAATTAATGCATAGCTAAATGAAAATTTGTTAATTCTACTAATTAGGTTCTAGTATGTTATATATCAGTACATTTATATCCAAATATAAATATAGATACAAAAATCAAGGAGCTACACATTTTAAATAACATGTTTTATGTAAGGTAATTTAGAGAAAAATACTCCTGCATATGGGATATACAAGCACAAATAAATGTAAATACTATGGATATTTACATACTCGGAGATTAGTTGACTAGATAAGTTTACAACAAAGGAGAGATAAACAGGGATTAAGTACAAAATAAAGTCAAATACTTCCTATGCACTTTACAGGAATTCGATTACATTAACTAATATAATTCAACTTGAAAAGTATTCTAATTCGAATGAAACAATAGCCCTCCTACACCCCACTTTTAAACTAAGCATCAACCAAAAACAGTTGTTAATAAAATAGAGCAGGTTGAAAGGAACATAGACAGGCTGGTGGGTCCAGATTCCAGGGGAAGGTATTGCTGAATGACTACCAGCTGAGAAGTTCAAACACGATCTAAAGTTAGCCTATTATCCCTCCATGGGTGATTTTGTAAGTCTCAAGGATCTGTCAAGGCTCACTAATAAATGTCTTGCTCTACAAAGGCAATTTAAGAAAAGAAAAGGAAAGGAACATGGATACTTCAAATTCTCTCTCCCTTGAGTTAAAGGCCCTCCCACTGACCTTGCATTAAAGATGAGAGCAAATTGGCAAGAACAGGAAAGGGCCATCAGCAGTGTGTAGATAAGCTTTTAGGAATGCCTTTTTGTTTTTCAAATGGTTGAGCAGGTTTGCTGGTTCAAGTCAGGCAATGCTGAGTTCTTTTTACAAAGTATGCACTTACCAACAAGTAGAGAATTATTTCGCACATAAAATTCTTCCCAACAAAAATCTGTGCTATTTTATTAATTAAAGTAAATATGTGTTTGCCCGACTTTACTGCAAATCTGTAAAATGCGAGATAATAATGAGTTCCGTTTTCAAAGTACACTGTAAATCATATTACTTACTTCTGGTGCTCTCCAGGTTTAATTGGTAATTTTTTATTATTCATGTTCAGCATAAACCAAATCATTAAAATTACAAATTTACAAGTAAGCAACAAAAATTATGCTCATCTTCAAGATTATGTATTTAATAATTGAAAATACTATCTGATCTAGAGCAAGGAAAATTGTTGAAACTTGAATGTTCACCTGAGATCACTGGAGCCCATCTTTTTATTTACACCAGGAAGTAAAACTAGTAAATGAACAAAGGAAGGTTAGGTTGTTTGGTAAGATTTATCTTTCCAGAATTCCTTTAAAAGCATCATGTTTCCAAAATGCGTGCATTACGAATATGAGAGTTGACATACGACTTCAATCGGGCATGAACAGTAGATGGTCCTTTTAACAGCAAAAATAGTTATTTTTTTTTCCCTGTGCTGAGTGCTAAACTATTTTGAAAATTCTAAGCTCCGTGCCAGTCTGGTTTTTCACCTAAAATGAGAAATGATCTCGCATATGTTAGACTTGTTGCTTCTTCCCTGGCCTGTGAGCCCAGCCACTTGCAAGCTATCTTTTAAAATAAAGACATTTACCAAATATATTGTGAGCAGCTGACTCCATGAGGCTGAGCTTCCTGTTTCTCACTTTTGAGGCCTCCAGAGGATTATTCTTCTAGAATTCAATTTACTACAGCTGAATGTGCTTTCTTTTCTCCTACTTGTTTAGATAGAAATTAGTGTCTCTGATTAAATTCTAAAGGCAACTGTGCTAACAATAAGCCTGTCAAGGACTACAGACACCATACAAGTAAATGTAGAATTTTGTTGTGTTTAATGTATTTTTTTGTCTGAATTCACTTTTTAAACTGTTATTTATTTGAATTTGAAGGGATCATTTTTACAGATAAGCTGATGAGGTAAAGGTTTCTAGGGACCAAGCAGAGAGACACACACAGAGAAAAATGTGAATTAAGTTAAATGCCTTCTATTTGTACCTTAGAAATTAAGATTAATCAATGTACACCACAGTTATCCATCAACATTTTGGATTTAACAATGCCCTTTGCATGAGACATAGTGCTTCTGTTTGACTCACTAAATACGATGAGGTTTTCTGAGACAGATGCCAGTGTTCAAAACAGTTTTGTCAGTTTTCTCATTTGAGAAGTGTGGTAGCTAAGGCCATAGGAACACTGAGTATGTCTCTCTTTCTGTGTTTTGTAAGATTTTCAGTGTGATCACCATAGATACATGCCTTGAGAGTAGTACTGAGAGATCTAGTACCATTAGTAGGCAGAGAAGATGTCTTATCTTCAGAGGGAAGACACTAAAACAGTTCATCCATGCTCACCTCCTGTGTGGCTGTGATCTCTCAGTTTTTCAAGAGTTCTTACTACCATGAAGCTGTCCTGAGAGCTAACCTGATCTTGGAACCATGTCATTCAAGCTCTAGACCTGTGAGGTAAATAAACCTCTCTTCTTTTTAAAGTTATGTCACTTTATGTATTTTGTAACAGTAATTAAAAAAGAATACAATGCATTTTGAAAAACCCATGATTCAGCTCACTTTGAATGTGCTCCAAATTTAATAATATATAAACATAGAAAATGATACTGAACAGACATATGATAGGTCCTGAGGTGACAAAGATATTTAATATCTTAAGGATGATAGAAACATTTTATGGAGATGAAATATAATCCTTAAAGTGACATAGAACAATGCATTGTAGGAAAAGGCTATGCGTCTAAATGGAAGTCATAGAGGGAGAGTGGAATACATCAAGAACTGTCCACACAGGTGTCACTTTGCACAATGACATTTCACTGTGCCTTTTTGTAGTAGTTCATATAACCTGCTCTTTATTTACAACAAGAGTACATAAAAGTATATACAAGCACACATATACACAAGAACAAATCAAGTAAAATCAAGATGAGGCCCTATTACCATTTAAAAAGTTTCTCAGTGATTAAATTGGTCATAACCAGGGAGCTTAATTTTCCTCCTCCCTCAGACTATAAGCTTTCAGAAAGTAGAGTTAAATTGTTGTTGGGTACCATTGCATTATTTATCCATGGTGCCTGAGAAATGGGAGGAGCATAATAATTTATTCTTTAATGTGTAAACATGGATTTTAATTGTGTAGTGCATCTCACTTCAGTTCCTATACAACCTTGTATCTTTTCATAGCCAAGACCATTGAGAGAAACATATACTCTTTTGGCATTCCAGAAGCTGATAAGTGATAGAGGTATGCCCATGTCTGGCAGGGATTGCTGGCAAGCCAGTTTTAAAAACTTAGCAAGTTTAAGGTTCTGTGAGAGAGCATTTCTCAAAAACAACAAGGGTGTGAAGAGTTATTGAAGAACCCCAGCCAATATTGATCTCTGCATGTATGAGCATATATGTGCATAAATGTGCATGCACCTACATGTACACACACACACACACAAAAGATACAAAATAAGACAGTGCATACTCCATCTATCTCTATCACTTTCTATTCTAATTACTATACAATGACTGTCTCTTCTAGAGAACAAAATACTTCATCTGTCTAATCAGAATGTCTGAATTTATCAATTTTTAATATTGGAAGTACTTAATATCTGGGGCAAACAGAAGAGTCCTTGGATTATATATAACAAAGCTATTAATCTTCCTTGTCTTCAAAGTCACTTTCTCTCCTTCTGAGTTGTCTGGGGTTACTTTCTACTTCATCCAGAGCTCAAAAGTGTCATGGTACCTCATGAACCTTGTCTTTATCACAAACTTGCTTTTAACCTGTCCCCACTCTGACAGCTAAGTGTATTACTCAGACTCCCAAAATCAAAATAGCTCCAAGATTTTAATGCTATATATTTGACATGTCAAGCCTTCACAGGTGGGTTTCAGTTAAAATGTTTCATAGAGGTTTAGGGAAAAAAAAATAAAGCAAAAGAATATAAAGGTTCACTACAATAAGACTCAATTCCTCACTAAAACCCATTAGTACAGATGCCAGTAAAAGATTTTAGGATGGGAAAATTTTTCACAAATTCAAGTGCTCTCTGGAGTTTATTCCTTGCTTTTACAGAAAAAAATCCTAAAACCTAATAATCTAAAAAGACCTTTCTAATGACATTGGGGAATACTTAGTTCCCCAATTTGATAAATTCAAGACAAACATGAAAGGAAACATTGGAAATGTAAAATCATTCACAGTGGGCAACACTGAGAATACATCCTCCATTTGCCAGTAGGATAATGCCAGCAAGTCACACATATTGGATGTCCGGATTAGAAATAGTTCCATTTGGTGGGATAACAAATGACAGGGAAAGCAGGGGAGGAAGCTACCTCTAATGGTAAGCCTGAAACTGTTTTCTATGAATATTAGAAACTCTCACCGTGTGCTAGCATAAGACATGACGCATCATCGACAAATGGATGTGTTCATTTAAAGTGTATGAACAGAGGGTTATATAATTTTTAATTTAGAATGCATGTATAATACCAAGTATTCCATTTTTTTTATTTTTTGTATCAATTTGTACTTATATAGAAATAATTATTATCTTCTCTAAATTGATGAGTTAATAGTGCCATGAAAGTTTTATGGATTGCTCTAAATAAACTTGGTTAATGGATTTAATTTAAAGATATTACATGTTGGGTTTTCCTTATCTCAAAATATGATGATGAAATTGTGTGAGGTATTTTATAACTTTTGGGGAATTTAAATCTAAAGGCTGTGGATTGCTTTTTATTGCCCAAACTGAAATGGATCAGTGATTAGATCCCAGTTAAGTGGTATATGAATAAAATTTTTCTGTGTAGTACCTTGTATAGGTTTATACACAACTCTCAAACATTATCCAATCATCATTAGGGAATATCCTTGTTGTGAAGGGAATAATATGTACTAAGCAATCAAATGAAACTGGAACAACATGTCTAAATATATCAGCACAAGAATGTTCTCATTTTAATCAGTAAGAATGTTTTGTGTGGATTGGGTCCTTGTGCATTAAAACATATTCTCAAACCTTACCAACCAACTCAACAATCATAAACAATGTTCTAAAGATGGAGACATCAACCAGTGTTGAAATATCTTTTAACTTGATTCCTATTATATAGTTAGAAGATAATTTGCATCACATATGACATCATAAAGGTAATGAAAGTTCTTACTCAGCAGTCCCCGCTGTTCTAGAAATAACTAGAGTCTAGGGTGACCTCACTATCCTCCTGTCTTAGCTTCCTATAGCCTAGTAACATCAAAGAATTTCACATTGCATTTCAGTCTTACTTTATAGATGAATAAGTCAAAGCAGATTCCTATCCCTATCCCTGGAGAGTTATCATAACCATCTGGCACACTTGGTACAAACAGAATATGTGGCTCTACCTCCAGAGTTTCTGATTAGGTAAGCCAGGGATAAAGACTGTGGAATTGTATTTTAAACACGTTCCCAGGAATATTGTTGATAGTGATCGATGAAAAATACATTGAGAATTAGCATGTTACAACTTGTTTTTAATTGACCTTCATATTGAAGTTCAACTTTCATTTTATCCAGATGTCCTTATACAGAAAATTTGTGAAGTTGCTTCCCAAGTCCAATATGGACTTTGATCAAATATCTGCCTGTGTTCATACAGAAAGTGGAATGGCTAAGTACTCATATATCTTTGTTGTGCCTGTATTGTCTTTTAATCATGTTAGTAAATAACATTATTTTAGGCAACCCATGAATAAAAACATCATATAACTAGTTTAAGGAAGCAACCCAAACATTTGCCCAGGATCCAAACTTCTAGAAAGTTACATAAATTATAACTCATGTGCAGTTAAATTGCTGTTTTATAAAATTGATGTGAAATAAAACAGAACCTATAATTGTGGATTTATGTGTCTAATATGTTTTAAATTTTAAGAAGTTTATTTCAAAATTCTCAAACACAAATAAGATAAAAAAGAACAGTATAATAAATACCTATATACTGATTACATAAAACAATACTTATTTTGCTGAAATGCTTTAGTTAGTTTAAAGTACAATTTTAAGAGAATTTCATACATGCATACAATATTTTCATCATGTTAATCTCCTAACCTTCACCCTAATTCGTTCCAGATTCACTCCTTACCTCCAACTTCCTCCCAAATTCATATCCCAATTTTATTAATATTACATACCACATTCAAATTATGTTGGTTATGTACTCTATAGCCATGGATGTGGAGGTATCCAATTGTCATTTCCTGAGACCCCACCCTTAAAGAAAACTGTTTCCCTGCCCTTCCAAAGCCATTAACTCCCAATAGTTCCTTAGCCAGGACTAGGGACTTGTGAGTCCCTTGCGCATCAATGTTGAATGCAGTCATGACTGCTGTGCGTTCGTGAGTGCAATGGTCCTACTGTATCCAAAAGACACGCTTTTGTTCCAGTCCTCTCTGACCTTTGGCTCTTAAAAGCTTTTTCTTCCCCTTTTCCTGCAATCATCTCAAAGCCTTGTGGGGAGGAGTGTAATGATCAAGTAAGTAGTGCCTCTCCCTCAGTTGTTGGTCAGGATTGTCACAGTCCAACCCCCCTCCTTGCCGCCCACCAAAACAAAACATCCAAGCTCTTGGTTACCAATAAAACCACGATTATAAAATTCTATTTCTAAAGACAACACACATAACTTTGGTCTTGGGACACAAGGAAATCAAACAGATACTGAATAGAATCTTTCTGCTGGCTAACTTTCACAGTACCAGAAGGTGTTCTGCAGCCACCTAGATGTGGGGCCAGGGAGATTATCAGCAATGTTATCCAGCAGTGAACACTGTGAGCTACAATAATGGCTGACATGTCAATATATGTCCATGACTGTAATAATGTATGAACGTTATAGGCATGAACAACTGATTTCTGCATGGATATGACACAGGAAGAAACATGTGCTTAGTAATATAAATCTGGCCAAGAACCTAAGGTTGGGGATAGTAAAGGCTCTCACAGTGAACTCATCTCTTCTATTTTGCTGAATGGACGTAGTATCAATCTGCCCCCTGAATCCACATGTCTACAATTAAAGATTAATATCCTTCTCAGTCTTCATAAAAGAATTTTCTTTTTTTACAGAGCTTAGGAATGGAACATCTACATAATTTCACTCATTTTTAAACTGACATATTTTAAAGTAACTCCTGGATATCCTGAAATTATTCCCCAGATATTTCTGTATATAAAAAGAGGCATTTTATTTATTTTTATATCACTGGGGATTACATTGAAGACCTTGTGCCTACTGAATAAGCCATCTACCACTAAACTAATTTATTAGCCCTTTGATTTATTTGCAAAACATTTTAAATTCTATTTGTTTTATCCATGTCTGTTAAATAGTTCAGGCAAATGGTCATAAGGTTTTAATGTTGGTGTTAATTTTTTTCATTTGTGTGTATATGTGCGTTTCTGTGAATGTATGTGTATAAATTGTAGGTGACCATACAGGCAAATAGTAAAACACTGGAAGCCCTGGAGGTGGTTGTGAGTTGCCTGCTTTGGCTTTTGTGAGTAGAACTTTAATCCCATGGAAGAACAACTACTCTAAATCACCGAGTGGCCTTTGCATCCTCTTAAATATTTTTAAGATGAAGCAATTAAAATATTGAACACAGTTCTTAAAAGACCGTCTCACGATTCAGAAACAAATTATGGATAGCAGAGAAATTATGACTTGTTAATTCAGTCAGTTACTTACTGATGTTTTAGCCTAATATGTGCCTTTTTCTGTCAGACATTATGGTAGGCACTAGAAACATAAAATGGAATGTCTATTCCTCTTGTTCATGATATTTCCAAAAGTATGACTATTACTTTTAAAATTTTAATTTAACATAAAAATGAAAGAAATAAGCCTAGACCTGCATTACATAAAATAGGTTACACATAATACCCATTGTTTGTGACAATAGTAGAGACACTTGTATATAAGATTTCTATGTTCAATTTTTTTAGGAAAGTACACAATAAAACAGATTTACTTATTGATGAATGTGTCTAAGAGTCTGATAAATTTTTATGCAATTGTCATCAATAAAACATCCAATAGTAATTATTTGTGTAAGCTGAAAACAATGTATGTAAGTGTGTTGTTTTTATTGTTCCATCTCCCAGCCACCAACCCCATGTGTGTGCATGTGCCTGTGTTAATATTTCTGTGTGACTTTCTCTCTCTCTCTCTCTCTCTCTCTCTCTCTCTCTCTCTCTCTCTCTCTCTCTCTCTGTGTGTGTGTGTGTATGCATGAGCTGAAAATTCCTTCAAAACACTCCAAACACATTTTGGAGTATCCCACTATAGGCATCTAAGGTTTGTTGTATATATAAGTAAACTTTTCAGAAAAAATAAAACAGTATACCAAAATGCAAAATATATATCTGTGCTCTCTTTCAAATATAAAACTATACATTTAGAAATAAATGAGCTCCTTAATAACTTTAATATGCTAAAGTGGACAATCCAGTTTAAAACATATTTATAAACCTCATGTCATATAATACCAAAATATAGAAGCAATAATTTAATTATGCTACTATATCCAGAAAAAGTTCTGCAAGTTGCAATAATTTAATTCAAATCTATTCTTTAATAAATCTCCACAAAATTCATTATATAATTGGAAGTGAATTAGATATTTACCGAATAGTGTACCTGTATTTCCAGAAATCTACTCTATATCAACAAAGCACTACATTTAACGTGAATTATCCTTTGTTATCTTCAACATAAATTTACATGAAGTCCAAAGAAAAGAAACAGGTAAATATGGATAGTATAAGATGGAGAATGATTGCAAACAAGGCCAAACCAACTCAAATGTAACAATTGAAGTCATACAATATGTAGTTGATTTCATACTCTGTAAATATATGCAATGCTATAACATTGTGAGATATCTGATTGTTAGATAATAATAATAATCTAACAGTCAAAGACCTTATTGGGCATTATGAAGATTTACTGACTAGTCAGCATGTAATGTTTTACTTTTGTATAACTTGTTTTATACTTAGGAATACAGAGCTCCAAAGCATCCAACATTTTCAGTTCTAATCTGAGCATTTGAGAGAGAGAGAGAGAGAGAGAGAGAGAGAGAGACAGAGACAGTGAGAGACAGACTTCATAAATGCTAGGTGTCTTAACAAAGGAGGACCCTCAGAAGGATGCATAGATTTCCCTGGGAAGGGCAAATAGATTAGATCTCATGGGTATACTGTGTAGAGGGTACAGGATGTGAATATGAGGGGTTGGAATGGTTGAGTTGGGGGAGGGACAGAGAGGGAGATCAATGAAAGAAATATCCTGGTAGTGGGAGCTATTATATGGTTGGAGGGAAATCTGCTGCCAGAGAAACTCCCAGAAATCTACAAGGATGACTCCAGCCAAGACTGTTAGCAATAGTGGAGAAGGTATCTGAACTGGCCTTTTATAATGATATTGCTGACTACCCTAATTGTCATCATAGAACCTTTATCCAGTAACTGATAGAAGTAGATGGAGAGATTCATAGCCAAGCACTGGGCCAAGCTCTGGACTATGTATTTTAAACAGGGCCTGGTAAACATCTTACTACTTAATCTTAATAGTAATCACCACATAATACTTAATCTTGCAATAAACATAAACATAACTTATAAAAAAATAAATATTTTGCTAAACCATCTCTGCCATTTATTAACTGGTAATACTAGTATTGGGTGTTTGGCAAAATGGTGTTTGTATATATTTCTACCAAAATCTTTCACTAGATAATTTGTACATTCCTTCATTTAGAGGCCTGGACATGCCACAATGATAAATGATAGTCTACACTTGAGTGATATTATTTGATAAACTGAGAAATCATTTCAGTTTGGTATTTATTTGAGGTTGATTAAGTCAGAGGCTAAACATTCTGAGTCACTGAATTCTCTTCCTTAAAAATTAATATATTCTAGCTAATGTGCAAGCAACACTATAACCAGATTATGTGTAGGAACAGTTCAGAAAATTTAATCCAGAAGTGGACAATAGAGTACAAAGTATTTTTGTTAAATATTTATTTTCATTAAGTTAAACAATTATTTGTTTGCAAATAAAACACATAACTGTAAGAATTAGTACATGTATCAGCACTTCTTTCCTACAATTCTAATTGCCTAGCTATTCATCTTCTCAAAAAGCCTTATGCCTTTGCATCTAATAGTTCATCTATCCATAGACACGTGGGGCACAGAAGTGTGCAGCAATGCAGGTTTTTAATAATACTTCAATAAAACTCAAAAATGATTTACAACAAAGCATATAATCTGATCTTCAATAGTAAAACCAAAGTTGTCTTCACAGTTTTGAGTCTCCAAAAGCACACAGGTTTAATATTATATATCCATATTGAGAGGGTAAATGAGAACAACATTATAATAGTACAATTTTCAACTGTAACCAAAGTATATTCAGATTTGTAGATAGTCATAAGGATAGTGGTATATTTAGTTAGAAAATACAAACTGTAGGCCAGTTCAAAGGAGAATGTTGGGAGATAATATAATTTTTCTTTTTGCACTTTGAGAGTGAAATTTTCCATGTGGTGGTGCATGCCTTTAATCCTAGCACTCACGAGGTAGATGGATCTCTGTGAGCTTGAGTCCACCTGGTCTACAAAGATACACAGAGAAACTCTGTTTCAAAACAAAACAAAAGAACAAAATTCTTTTCATTTCTATAAAAAGCAATTTTGGCACACAGAAACATTTTATTATTTCAAAAGAACAAAACTTCAGTATTCTCTAATATGAATTTTAATCATTAAACAAAATTAAAATTTGTTGAAGCAATTAATGAAAAACACTGATTTAAAAAATGTTTTTTAAAGATTTTATTATTTATTTTTATTTTATATGTACAGCAACTTTGACTACATGTGAACATGTAAGCCATACATTTCCACACAAAGGGTTTTTAAAAATTAAATAGTGAATTGAATATTTTACTTTTCTCTAGTTTGTTTTGCCATAGTATAGATCTCTGACTGATTCCCAATCACAGAATTTGGATTTGATGTGATGATTACATAATTTTGACAAAAGTATTATATGGTATGTAACTTGGAAATGCATGCTTCCTATCAATATAAAATATTTTCTTAAAGAAGCTACAGAAAATAGCACTCAATAGAGTTCAGGGACATATATTTTTATGTGTATCAAAAGGACAGATATATTTGAATAGACTGTAAGTAGAGTGGAAGTTTCAGCCTACCTCTGAAAAGTTCTGGGGAGGGATCCTGTTAGTCCTGGAGCACTAATCTGCTCTCAGGTCATATATATCTTTTCAGAATAATGATTTTAAGATTTACTAACACTCAATAAAGGTTGGTAAGCATGCTACTCACAAGTACTAAAGAACAACAGTGAAGAACAGAGATTTATATAACAGAATATCATTATTCATATACTTATTTTTATTTATCTCTGTTGAGAGAGTGTGTGCGTGTGCATGTATGCACATGCATGTACACACACACACAAAAAAAAAAAAAAAAAAAAAAAAGAAAGAAAGAAAGAAACGTCTGTGAAGGTCCCAGGCTATCCATCTCCTATAGTGAAGTATCGAAATAGTCTTTTACTTGAACTCAGACTGGCTATTCAGTTTGCTCCAGCAAACTTTAAGGAAACCTTACCTGCAGCACATTAATGAAACACTCCCAAAAGTACTATGCAATATCTCATTAGAGCAGAAAACAAATAATATTAGGGAAAAGGACTTGACTTGACAACTCATTGAGAGAATATTTTTGTATTCAGTGGTGTCCAAAATATCCTTAATGAGCAAAGGCTTAGTGCTTGGCAGTAGTTCCAGGATTCATTTGGGAGATTTGACCTACAGAAGGGAGAATAAATGCAAATGCATCTGTTTGTGAATGGATAAAGGCCTAGCTTGAACAGTAGGTATTTATATTTTGGTATAGTATTGTTGCTTTGTTTTAACATTGAAGTATTATAATGATGTAAAAACAATAAAAGTCTGTATCCTCGCAATACAAGTCAAAAGTTAGAACAAATGGAGTAAGAACAATAAATGATAAACAGCAATATGGAAGAAAGGTCCATAAACTGGATCTGAATACAAATTAGAGATTCCTTTTCTGCCATTAACTTGTGCGAATACATAAAACTATTTTACTTCTTTAGACCAACATTAGATTAAAAATTATGATGTTACAACTGCAAAAATGATGATGTACTAATGAATTGATAGATGAACATCTACTATACACTAGACCTAGAGATGAGCTGCTCATATTCTTATATAAGAACAAAACAGTCACTGTTTTATTAATGTTTGTAACTTGAGTGTCTTCAGTATAATAAGTTGTCATGATCCATTCTGCTTATTATGTAAGCATACAAGACAAATACAAAGAACTTCATATTATATAGGTCCTTTTGAAATTTTTGAGATTTCTTTTAATAATTCTAAATTTATTACAGGTTAAACATTATACTTTGTCACTGCTTTTATAATATACATGGTGCTGGTATCCTTTCCAGTCTGTCCTTATTTCCATTTCATTTCCTTTGATCACTAATAACCAATAAAAAGCCTAACATTTATCTCTCCTCCTTCCCCATTCTCTCTTTCCTTCACTTTTTTCCTCTATCCCTCTTTCTTTCTTGCTCTCTCATTTTATCTTAAGATGACCATCTGTTTGAGGTTTCCCTAGGTCAGACAGAAAGATCTCCAATAGAATAAAGATGGAGGGAGGGAGGGAATTGTTCCGTGGAGATAATTAATATTCACTCATTTTAATATAAACAAATTATAATCCTGAGATCATGAAATTAGTGTTCTTGAACTTTGTATTCTATAGCTCTTCTAAAGTGTGCCACATATATGTTAAACATACTTGAAATATCAAATATGTTTTTAAAGACATATTTTGTATTGTAGGTCCCATGTATAGGACTTGAAAGTTCTTATGGACAACACATTCCTCAAGCTTAATATGATTGGACAGAACAGTTTGTCACTTCATTGGGATGGAAATGTACAATTAACATACTGAACAAACAATATAGACATTTTTCATAAACCTTTGACAAAAGGAAGGTAAGCATAGCTGTTTGCTTGCCATAAATTAGTGACTTTGCTTGCCAAAGCTTGTGTGATATTGAAAATGCCTTATATGGGTGAGTTGAAAATAAAATTCCTATCAACTATAGCCCAGTGCATTTTACACAAATAAAATTGTGTAGAATCCTTTTCTTTGGGCATAAGGTCAATGAATATCGCATAAGCTCCAACCAATTCTGATGGAGATGAATCTAAATTCAAACAAAAGCTAATAAAATAAATATCTACTTAAAATTTCATACTATGACAAACTTTTATGTTCAAAGAATTATTTCACCTTAATAAATAAATCAGTAAGAGAGATGGGCATGTGCATAGTGGTCCAAGCCTGGGTTCAATTCCTGGAGATAAAGAGAGATTAAGACAGAGAGGCAGAAAGATACAGAGAGGGAGGAAGGTATGGAAATAATACCTGGGTGATCTTGTATAACACTGTATGAAGTTAGTCATGTCCTCTAGTTTGATCAGAGGCCATTATGAATGCTCAAATTAAAACTAATGTAGCAAATATTAAATGTTTTACATTGTCTGTGGCTCATAATAATTCAGTCTTATAATTAGAGATATGACTTAAGATAAAATTCAATTTGCATATTCAGAATGAAAAAATCTGGCGTCCAGGTTCTTACTCCATAATCATGAGACTATTCTCTGTGTGCATTTGCATTTACTATTTAGTCTGAGCCTTTGACAATTGTTCTTATAAAATAAAGTACTGATAGTATATGAGATTGAAATGCTATGATTTTTATTAAAAATATCAACTTCCATCATGTACTAAGATAATGATAATAATAAGTAGACATCATAGTTACTCTTCCCAAATTTTTCAGACTATTGATTGAAATACAAAACTTGAGGTTGGATGGTAAGAATGACAACATAGTCCCATGAATGAAATCTCTTGTGTATCAGGATTGATTTTACATATTTGGATGTACTCCTCAAACATTACTGTGCCAGCTTCTTTCTGGCTCAAAGCCACTACTTTATGAAGCTCTGATGTTTCTATATTACCCAAAGTAGTGTCACTTATTTTAGTTTCTTTCTGACTACGTTGCTTTGTCATACAGATGTTCCTCTGTCTGAAATTATTTTCATGGTAATTACTGTTTGAGCTTTAACAACCTGTGTCTATCAGCTGTTGCTGAATAGATTACTATTTAGCCAAAAAAAAAAAAGATAGATTTGTGACAGCAATAGTAGGAACTAGAGATTTTTATGTTAAATAAAATAAGCCACCCATGAAATACAAGTCTTCATGAACTTCAGAATATGATGTTGATTTCCTACAAGATGTAAGAGGAATGGATACCTGGAGGGGCAGGTGGGTATGGGAGGATGGGAAGGCTGTTCAGTAGATACTGAGTTATACTCCCATAGTAATAAGACAGTTGTGCAATAGGGTAACTATAGAAAACAATATTGTATATATTTTAAGGAGTATGAAAAATGATATTGAAAATTTTAACAACAAAGATAAGAGAAATGTATAAGGATATAATATATTATGGTTCATAAATTATGATTATATATATATTTAAATATATCATGGTATCTCACTGATATATATATATATATATATATATATGTTTAAAATAATTAAATAAAGCAATAAAATTATTTCATGAACTATACTAGGCTGACTTTGAACTCATAAAGATCCACCTGCCTCTTCCTTCTGAGTGCTGAGATTAAAGGTGCACCACCATGCCAAGTTATAAAAGTATTTTACATATAAGTACCGCACGCTACCCGCGTGTGCCACTGGAGCTGAATATGGGTCTAAGGGATTACAGACAGTGGAACCAGGATGTATTAGTGGTGCACAAAAGGACTTTGTGGATATATTCCCCATGGAGGGATATGCCTTAACATAGAGACAGGAGAGAAGTCCTAGTCCCTATTTCAAATTACTTGACAGATTTACATGACCCACCTGGATGACATTGCAGTACATGTGGAATTGGGGTGGGGGGATGGGAGGGGAGGGTGGTCACGGTGCATGTGAGGAGGCAGAGAGGATAAGAGGGAGGGAGGGAGAGAGAGAGGGAAAGGGAACTGGGATCGACATGTAAAATAAAAATAAATAAATAAATAATATGTAAAAATAATTACAATGGTGTGTTTCAAAAAAAAAAAAAAAAAAAAAAAAAAAAAAAAAAAGTATTTCACAGTCCAGGCTCCAAAATTGCTCAGTGGATAAAGCATTTGCCAGCCAGTAGGGACACTAGAGTTTGGTTCTTCAGGACTTACATAGAAGATGGGTGGGTAGGCAAGGTGTCTGCCTGTTACCCCAGTAATCCAGAAGCAGAGACAGAACATCCCCAATGCAAGAAGACTGCCTGTATAGCCAATGTTCGAGAGCTTCACTTTTAAAGATAGGCCCTGACTCATAAACAAACAGACAAACAAACAAATAAATGAATAAATAAAGTGCGATTGAAGAAGTCCTTTGAGACCAACTTTGGACCTCCATTTGTGCTCATTCGTAATTGCATACCCACTCCCACCAACGTGAACCTCACATATGTAAGCATTCACAGACTTGTGCAGGCATCCCCCAATCACACTGCAATAAATAATGTAAACTCCAGGAAAGTATGCAACCTATTACGTTGATTGCAACCTATTACATGTGCAGGCACCTCCCCCCAGTGTGTCCCCCCCCACTGCCAATCACACTGCTCTAAATAATGTAAACTCCAGGAAGGCACACAACCTATTTTGTTGTTTGCATGTTACATTGGTGTACTTAATTATTCAAGTATTTGATACATGGTAGAGTTTCATAAATACTAAGTTACAAGTGAATAGATCTGCTCACTCCACCAAACCACATAATTGAATACATTTTTTATCATGAAAATAGGCGTCAGGTCTGTTGTTAATGGCTCAAATGTTTCCAAAGGTTTTCCCTAGAGGTTTTGTCTAAATGGAAGGCCTGGGTTTAGATTTTTTTCCCAGCCAACTGCTTCAAAATTCTAGTTAATTCTCCAGGTGAGTAATTAGGATAAAACTTAATTCTTCAGATGAATTCTGAGGAATTGATTATTTCTCTAGAGGCCATTGGGCTGCATATAAATCACCATTTCACTTTGGACTCTGAATGATCCAATTTACAAATCCCAATGAATCAAATTAACTAGATAACCGCCAAATGTAATCCCATTCAGGGAGTGAAATATCTGGTTTCATTGTCTTCGTGAGTTAAATGAACTCTATTAGTTAAACTTCACTTCCATTTGTATTATTTTGTCACAGACCACATTGGAAGCTTTGGTACGAAATTTCTGTTTGCCTTGTTTGATTCACCATCTGATATTATTACCCTTCTCTACCCCTGACTTACATACTTACCTCAACTGTCTATAAACATCAGCTCACAACTTCCCAATATAATTGTAAATAAATTGCCAACATTTTATGTATGACTCAGTGGTGATTTGGTTTTCCTTTCACAGGTTGCTATCATGTTAATTTGAAGGAGGTGAAAGTTTTTGCCTTAGAATACAAAACTGCTTTATGGAAACTGAAGGTGACAGTTAAGAACCCATTAAAAACAAATAGTTCTTTTGCTTGAACTTCTTGCCAAATCCTTGGTGTGGCTCTGATATAATTTCTCTACTTTCCCATAAAGTCTTCTGCAGTTTCATTGCAGTTCTCATTCCTTAAATATCTGGCATCAGCTATACCTGCAGTTTTCTCTGAATGTGGACAATTATGGCAGGAGTTCTTGTGCATTAGCAACTGTTAATATTATAAGGCCTGTACGCAAATTGCTCAGATCAAATAGCATATTCAGAATGAAGTAGTCACACTGTTTCCCTTAGCATATTTATTTATGGAAGCCATTTCATCAATCTTGAAGGTCAGGGCTTGGAAAACCTTTTTTTTCTGTAAAGTGCCAGATAGTAAATTTTTTATGCCTTTGGGTCACAAAAACCCCATTTAAATGAATGAATGAGGTCATGCTGTAGTAAATTATATAATTTACATATTTTAAAAAATATTTTCTTCTCATTTATCTTTATTTTAACAATTTTAAAAGACCAAAAAGGATTCTCATCTGGTGAAACATTTTAGAAACAAAGGCTAAGCCACATTTACCTGAGAATTGGAGACCCCTGCTCTAAGGTACTCTGTGTCTTTTAGAGGTGAATGAAAGCATCATTTTTCACTCTGATGATGACCAATAAATAAGTCTTGAATAAACTGAGGAACTGGTACCAATATGTGGGAGAATTTATAGGCATCTACTTAATAACCCAGCAATTACATTTTGAATTGTTATTTGGCAGAAACATCTGTTACTAGCTCCTTACATATAATACCAAGGGCCTTCCAGAACATCCAAGTATTAATGTGTTCCTGATTCAGACAGGTCAATTGATAAGGTTTTCCACAGAAAAAAAATTGTCTTGTTTTAAACTATACACATTCTACTCACCAACCGAAAATTCCACATTCATGGCTTCTTTGATGAGACTGAAATTATGGTTGAAATATAACTGGAAACTTACTTGTTTACCTCATATGCTGACACTATGTAAAAAGGATGCTAGTCAGTAATGAGAAGAATTGCTTAGCATTCAGTAAAATTAGGCGGGAGTCAACAAGGAAGCATCGTGGTGCAAGTGGTTGAAATATCAGATATAGTTTCAGGCTTGTTTCTCCAGGATAAGGGAGTATTTTGAAATGATGACAAAGTAAGGAGATTACTACTATCATGATACATAGTATGATCTCTGACTTTATGAATTTTAGAAACTAGTACTCCAAATCTCTATTTCCAAATATGTTATATAATGAACTATTTTAAACAATTGGAACAATTACGTTTCTTTTAAAAATTGTCTTTAGTACCCCACACATCGACACTCAGAGGTACTTACAATTGATTTCATATTTGAGAAATTTAGGGCTATCATATTTGTGGGCAAATACTCTTGTGAATCCCTACAAAATGCAATTTTTTTTTGTAATTACTTATTTTCACTTTTCTTGTACTCAGTAATGGTCTTTTAAGATGAAGATTTATTATCATCAAATATCTTGCATGTTGATTTACAGAATTATAAACTCAAAACAAGTTAAATCATTAGGAAGTACTCACGAGTTCTGAAAGCTACAAGTGCAAATCCATGGAAGACACTATTTGGCATAGTTTCATCACTGACATGTTGTAACTTTAAACTTAGAACCAGAAAATACCTCATCATCCACTAGGAAAGTAAGACTCTGAAGGCAACAAGGGAAAGAAGTACAAGAAAAAAAATGACACTAGATGATGACATATGACATGTATAAAATTTTCATGAGTTCCCTGCGATTCATGAATAAGGACATGAGAGTCTTAACACTTCTGTCATCTGGGCAGTGGTATAGACTATGGTCTAGGATGGGTCATGACCCACTATGGTCAGCCAGGAGCCTCCTATTAATTAAATAAGAATGGAGCAATTTATCCCTTCTATTCTAACATAATTATTACCCATAAGATTACACAAAACACAAAGGAGCTATTTATATTTCCACTATTAATACTGTAAAGGGATTAGATTTCTCCAAGTCTCTTGAGAATCCCTGAGAATACAGAGTGGCCTAGCAATCTCTAATCACTTCTATTTGGCCTTATTACTTATTTCTTCCTTTGTAAGCTATCTACTAATAATCAGTGCATCTTGAGAGTTAATCTAAAAACATTTTATCAGAAATATTCAATATAAAGTAATGCTATAAAATTTATTTGGCAATAACCATTTCTGGAAAGCCTGATAAAGTTAAATGTTTCTGATTTTTAGCATAAAGTAAATTAATATAGTATGAGTAGAAATGTGTGTCTTAAAGAAAGTTTGAGATATGCAAGTACATATACATATAGGTTTTGTTTGGATTGCACTTCTTTATTATTACAGAGTAGTTAAACCATGAAGGACATCAACTAAAAATAATGTCTTAAACAATATAACACATATACATGTGCAATATGTAATTTATATAAAATGTATCAGAATTTCAATACACTTTGCTGTGAATGAACAAAATTGAAGATTAAAATAAGAAGGAAACCTACCTGCTTATTCAGTGAGATTTGTAATCATGATTTAAAAAGGGGGGGCAACTCAAAAAAAGAACATTGCACATTAATTTCATGCAATAATTCTTAAACTAAATAGTGAGCCTCTTAGAAGGAGTGGTGTAAACCCAGAATGGAAAATTTCATTTTATATCTTCCAACAAAAATCCCAGTAACAGTCCTGAGAAGCAATCCTTTGATTTGTAGGTCAGTATTGTCTACGATACTTCCAAATCATTACAGACAATTACTGTTGACATTGCTTGTCTTGAAGTGGTGGATGGTTAATCCCTATTCCTGAAAACACCATGTTCAGACACCATGAGCTGGATTTGAACTGAAAGTTTCCTTCCTGATATTTAGCTTGCAATATCAGAAAGTATCACAAAAACTTCCAAAGGAGGGAAGAATCCAATAGTATTGTCCAGTTATGATGTTCATGAACCACAGGGAACATCACAGAACAATAGCTCCTAAGGGCGCAATAGTAACCAACAGATCTTTAATTGGACTTAAAACACACACAACAAGGCAGAATTCATACTAATTTGTAGAAACCTAGCCAACTACATGATGCTGGTGAAACCATGGAGGAGACTCTACAACTACCACTTTCTAACCTAGCATAAACCCTAAATATTGTCTAAATATTTTTCTATGTAGACAAAGATAAGTGAAGCCCCTGCTTCCATTTTCACAAAAGATAGAGACAATTATAGAAAATAACAAGCAATCAAAATGCAGAGTGGTGGAACCCAATCTCAATTGATAAATCTATACATCATTCCCAAATCTAAAGCTCAGGGGTTACTGCAAAGGAGGGGACAGGAAGATTATAAGAACCAGCTGACCAGAGAGTTTGTTGTGAGATTCTGTCTCCTATTAATGTCAGAAGCTACACCCATAAATTTTCACCATCATGACTGCATAAACATGAGTTGTTTTATCAACAATAGAAATGGCAATTGTACATGGGAATGTCTACACGAAGAACTACAAGCCACCAAGAAATGCTGAAATCTTGGACAAATGATCTTCTCTGGAGAAGAGTATACCAATTGTATTATACAGACAAAAACACAGACACAAACACACACACACACACACACACACAGAGAGCATTACATAGACTGAGCAGGATACATATGCACTTACATGCACATATGCATATATTTATGCAATAAAAAGATTTAAAAATGCCTATGAATTTGAAAGAGAGGAATCAGGATTATATGGGAGGGTTTGAGGGAGGAAATGGTGTAATAATATAATCTCAGAAACTAAAAGAAAGAAGAAATAGTGAACCAATTGTATTAATTCTTAAAACCATATTAATATTATTAGCAAATTGATTTTTCCTAGAAATGAAAGGCTTGTCTAATCAATGTAATTAACTCAATATTCCAAGTAACAAAACTATATGCATATGTTATTTGAATAGATTCAGAAATAACTTTCAAAATGATAAACTTTCATTGATGTTTTAAAACCTTTTTAATAGACTATTTGGGATTTTTAAGAAGACATTTAATAAAAATCTGCAGTAAACAAACATGTTAGTGGTGGTATACCTTTTCACCAGTAAAATCAGGATGCAAATATCTGCTCTTGGAACTTCTACATAAAAATTTATTGGCCAAGAAGCCAGTGAAGCTGGTTGAGTGTTCAAAATCCTAAAACACATAGCTGTGGGTTTATTCACTGAATTCTGCTGGCACAGGATCTTCTTCAGAGAGAAAAAGGGAGAAATGGAAATGGACAAGCAATTCATTTAAAGAGTAGAAGAAGACACCCTCTGCAGTGAAAGAATTTGTCCTGGTTAATGTTGGACAATTGAAGGCCAAATCAAAGACCTCACAGGTGAGGCTGAAAAACTGTAATTTTTAAGTACAATCTACATAGATCGTCCTCACTTTCTCCCCCCCCCCCATTGCCAAATTAACCAAAGTTAAACTCGAGAAGCCTGAACTAAGTGATGACAAAATCTCTAGAAGTATTGGCAGAAAAGAATGTCTGAACTTCAAGGATCGAAATTTAAGTGGCAACAAAATAAAAGACTTCTGCACAGGAAAGTCCCTGAAGATGTTAGAGAATTTCAAGCACCTAGACCCATTTAACTGTGGGGTGACCAACCTGAATGACTACAGAGAAAACTTGTTCGAGCTCCTCCCTCAGGTCAAGAACCTCAATGGTAAAACAGGGATAAAAGAAGCCTTTGACTATGACTTTGAGGGTCTTGTGGAGGATTACAATGAGGAAGATGAGGATGAGGATGAGTATGAATATGAATATGCCCAGCTAGTGAAAGAGGAGGAAGAAGGGGAGGAAGAGGACACAAGTGGAGAGGATGATGATAAAGGTTATAACAATGGTGAAGTGGATGATGCGGAAGACAAAAATGCTAGTGAGTAAGGAGTCAGAAGTGAAAAATTGAGAACTAGAAAATGAGGGCGAAGAGGACACCTAAGGAGAATTAACCAGTTTCGTGGTATTCCTATTGTGATTTAATTTTTTACCCATATCTACCCTTTTCCAATCCTAGCCCCTTGAAGTTTCTTTTTTTCTGAATGTAGGGATGGAGGAAAAGTGTACTGGGGCTTGTGTGATGGAGGAAGGAATAAAATCCTATTTTTCCTGCAACTTTTGATTCCTGACCCTTTTTGCTCCTGGCATCTGGACTGTCTTTAACAACCAATGCCTTGGTACACACCAAGCAAGTATTTGTTCTTTCTTTCAGAAAGGATGTTTTTTTTTACCAAATCTCCAGAGTTGGTCAGGAAGACATAACTAGCTTTTGTCAGTTTATTCACAGTACAGGAGTTGTTGAACCCCACCCCTGTCTTTAATCGCTCATGTTCTGGTCCATGTGATCTCTGCTAGAGGCATTTATTACCCTAGTTTGTAACTATCAATTACAGGATGATTTGAGCACTGATATGGGGTATGCTCCCTATCTCATCCCTTTCCCATATCACAGTTGACATTTAACTTTGCTTTTGCAAACAGAAATTTTGTCTCTGGAGTTATAAGCCTGAGAGACAAACAACAAAAACAAACATACAAACAGCCCACCCCCCAAACTAGCAAACAAATAAATGAAGAAACAAACACACAAAAACAAAACAAAACAAAAAAAAAACAAAAACAAAAAAACAGCAGGCTTAGGAACAAGGGGTGAAATTTCTTCTTTAACAGAAAAAATATAACCTGGACAAGGATTTGTTTGGCAAAAACAAATAATAAATAAAATGTGTTTTATTTAATTGTGTTTTTTTCCACTTATCTTACATAGTGACCAACGTTTCCCCTCCATCCTCTCCTTCTATCCTCTCCTCTGACTCCTCTACCCACTTCCCTTACACTCTTCCTCTGTCTCCATTCAGAAAATGGCAGGCTACCCTTGGACTTAGTGCTCCAGCTTACAACATTTTTGTAAATCCAAGCACTGGAGACTCGCTGCATGTCTACTGGGTTTCTTCTTGTTCATTATTTTCTTCTCCCAAAAGTTGGAGCATGGAAACGGAATGCAAAATTGTGCCTTTTTTTCCCTAGTATGACTCTGAAGTGACTTTAGGCTCTTCCTCGTGAATGCTGTCTGTTTCAGCAGTCTACTTCTGGATTGCTTGAGGAGTCACATGCTGATTTCTTAACCTGTGTTTCAACTGTACAATAGAACCTCTGCAACCCATTTTTGCTCTCCTGAGAAAAGACAAATTTTGAGTTGTATGTCTGCTTATCATTGAAAAATTAAAACAAATCTTTTTATTAAAATGTTTAATGAATGTTCTAGATACTACATCAGAACAAGGAAAATCAATCAGGTATAAAATGGGAAGGATTTGAGAAATTTATCACCAATTTCAAATGTCATATTTATATACAGAGAGAAATCCTAGAATTAGCACAAGTGATTACAACTTAAGTCTCTGGAAACAAGTATTCATGTACTAGATTCAACAATTAAATAATAAGATGATGAAATAGAAAAACTCTCCCAAGATTATATCTATAGTACTAAAATGTTGAAAAAATCTAGCAGTATTTCTTGTCAAGGCTAGGCAAATATTTAAAGGATAAGCAAATGCTATTGAAAAACAAAAGATTTGAATGTAAGGGGTGGTAGGTACAATAATTCATGAGCTGGAAGACTTATATCATGAATGTATGACTTTTACTCAATTTAATCTGATGCAATAGCAAAGATATAAGAGACAAACTGAAAACATATAGAAAATGTGAAAAAGATAATTGCAAGGATCATTAGTGAAAATATATTTATAAAAAATAACTATAATGAAACAGAAAGTCAGGAAATTAACACATGCACGAAATAGGTCATTTTCTACTTTTATATAATAGATGTATGAGAAAGCACTTGGTTTCACAAACAATCGATGGAAAACAAATTAACTCAGTGAGGACCTATAAATGTACATATTGGCAACATTTTACCAAATGTTAATGAGAATTAGCAATTTCATATTGTCCTAGTTGGAGTATAATATTGTGCTCTCCATAAAGCAATTTAGCAATGTCTTGCAAATCTGGAGAAAGCATGCTGTTTGATCCCTAAGTTCCTCTTCTACATGCTTACTTTATAATATCTCCTTGGAGGGGAGAAGGGGATGGGGAAGGAGATAATGAGGGATCAGGAAGTTTGTGTTGGGGAAGAACAGAGGAAAATAAAGAAAGAGATACCTTAATAGAAGGAACCATTATGGGCTTAACTACAAATCTGGCACTAGGGAAATCTCCAGGAATGTATAAGGATGAATCAACTAAGAATCTGAGCAATAGGGAGAGGCTACCTTAAATGACCTTCCCCTATAATGAGATTGATAACTACCTTAAATGCCATCCTAGAGCCTTCATCCATGAAGTGATGGAAGCAGAAGTAGAGGTTCATAGCTAAGCACTGACCTGAACTCCTGGAATCTAGTTGTAGGAAATGATGAGCTAAGGGGTCAAAATCAGGATGAGGAAACCTACAGAAACAGCTGACCTGAGCAAGTGGAGTTCACTGACCCCAGTCTGACACCTGGGGAATCTGCCTAAGACTGAACAAGGCACCCTGAACATGGTTGTCAGTTGAGGGTCTGGGTAGTCTATGGGGCCTCTGGCCATGGAACCATTTATCCCTAGTGCAAAAATGGGCTATGGGATCCCATCATGGAGGGATACTCTCTCAGCCTAAATACATGGGTGAGGGCCTCAGCCCTGCCCCAAATGATGTGATAGACTTTGATGCTCCCCCACGGGAGGCTTCACCCTCCCTGAGAAGTGGCTGGGTGTGGCATGGAGGGTTGGAAGGAATGGGAGGATAGGAGGGAGAGGGAACTTGGTTGGTAAGTAAAGTAAGATTGCTTTGAAGTAAAAATTAATCAAAAAGTCTCTTTAGTAAACAACAAATTTCCACAAAAGGTTACTTAATAAATGTTTATAAATTAAATTTTAGAAACAGTCTAAATGTCCAACAATAATGGAATATCAATATTTTTATCCAACACACTGTTAGAAATTATCAGTGGAACAGAATCTCACACATCAAAGTTATATGATATCATGGAGGTGGCAAGTCTGACCATTGTGGGCAGTATCATTCTCAGGCTAGGATCCTTGACTGCATAAGCAGAAATGAATGCAGAGACAAATAGTCGCACGCATACATGACACTTTGGGTTCTGCTTGTTAGGGTGATAGAACCAGCTGCATTGAGCTAAACATTATGCAATGGAACCAGGCCAAAAAAAAAAAAACAAAAAAACGTTACTGATGATCAAATCAGTTAACAAGAATGCAGTTCTTATCAGAATTAATAATAATAATATACCTTTAATGGATGAGAGTATATTGACCATGATAAGATCTGTAGTAGAATTGTTTATTTTATCTCATCCCTTCATCGAGTTTACTACTTTTCTAGGAACAAGGCCGATACAATGCAAATATATACTAATTCAAACCCCACAAATTAGTCTATCAACCAACCTCATTGTTTAATATGTCATCCAGAGGATGTTGGTCTTACAGATAATTATGGCATGCACATATAAATAAAAGGAAAACATAAAACTAAGACTATATGATCAGTTAAACTTCCTGAGAAGGCAGCTGTCAAATTCTGGGAAAAGAAAACATGAAATTTCTAGAAGCAAGGAACAGGATAAAGGAATTGAGAAATAGTTGCCAACACAGTGAGTGCAAAGCTGCAATGCTTTACTTTTTATTAATATATTTTAACTTTTTAAAATTAGTTTTTCTTATTTTACATATCAATCCCAGTTTCCTCTCCCTCCCATCTTCTCATGTCTCCCCAACCCCCCATCCCATTCCCACCCACTACCCAGGAAGACTGAGGCCTTCCAGGAGGGATCATCAAAATTTGTCAAGTCATTTGGGCTAGGGCCTAGTCCCTCCCTCTACTAAAGGAGTATCCCTTCATGGGGAATGTGCTCTCAAAGTTCTTTCGTGCACCAGTACACCAGGGATACATTCTGATTGCAGTGTCAGAGGTCCTGTAGACTTCCCAGGCCTCCTAACTGACACCCAGGTTCAGAGGGTCTGGGTCTGTCTTATGCTGGTTTTCCAGCTATCAGTTTGGGGTCTATGAGCTCCCCCTTGCTCAGGTCAACTGTCTCTGTTTGTCTCTGAAGCATGGTCTTGACGCCTTTGCTCATCACTCCGCCCTGTATACAACTGGAAATCCCGAAGTTATGCTCAGTGTTTAGCTGTGTGTGTCTGCTTTTGTTTCTATAGCTACAAGATGAGGGCTCTAGGATGGCATATAAGGTTATATTTATTTGTGTCTCCTGTTGGTCTGTAACAATTAAATATAATGACAAGTGTTTATCATTATATATGTCACTAGGAAGAGAACACACGTGTTCTACTTTGGATGCATGGTATGTACTTAGGAAGGGAAAATAACCTTTTTAGATTTTTTTCCTTACAACAGGTTTGTAAGATACATCATCATCCATTTTATACTTGTAGAAATCATAGCCCCAAGAGATAAAGTTGCTTGCCAAAAAGTTGTATAGTTTGTGTCAAGGCCTGGACTAGATGCCAATGCTCTTGACTCCCTAGACAATATATTACTCGGGAGACTGCCTTTATTGCTTCTCAGTAAAGATGACTCCTTCTGGAAAAGCAACAAATCTGCATACTATCCGAGATGCTAGACTTCTGCAATCTGTTTGGTTTTTCACGATTTTTCTGTGTTACACAGCTCTAAGTTAACTATACACCAGAGGAGGCGAGAGAGCAAAAATTGTCATTTGCAAAAGTTGGCATCAATCTACACTGTGGAACGAATTCTTTCTCAGTAAGTTGAGTTTGCCATAAAGAAGCAAGTTTGACACTGCTGCAATTCTGTAGCTCCCAGGGGAAATAATGAAAAATTTGATCAAAGATTACTGCTAGGATAACAGCAGACTCACAAATGAGTGCCATTTCAACAGGGCTGTGGGATCTTCTTTAATAAACAGTAAAGATCCTGCAACCTGAAATAGAATGGCTTTTAATATAAAAGCATAAGGGCAAATTGATCTAATGATGATGAAAATTTCACTCACATCTTACTATTGACATTTTTTATAAATCCCTAAAACTTACATATATAAATGCTTACTTTTTAGAGAGATCTAACTGAATTAAAGTGGTCTGTAGCTGAATTATCAGGTATTCTAAATTAATCAGTTTTTTTAAGAAAAAAGGTAAAACTGTTACTTTGAAAAATGACTAAAAATTTCTGTAAATAAAATACTCATGTTTTGATCATCCTATGGTACCAACCAATCCAACTCTTCATGATGTATCACTTCAAATAGACTAAAGGCTTTTTAAAGACAAGAATTCCTCATAGGCCCATCATTAGGAATAATGAGCTAATGCATGTAAAGTGATTACCAAGTCTCTGACATATGACAAATGATCAACAAATGGTGTTTCTATATTAATATTTTTATTCATTATAGTAAAGGCCAGGTATTTGTATGCAAGAAGATGGTAGCTTACACATATTGCTCTTTGAAATCTGATTTTCAGAGCAGAATATTTAAATTTGCTAGACATCCTTAGGCATGGATATGTGGGTATCAGAAAGTGATGCCTGTTCTGATTTTCAATTCTAACTCAAATTTAATTTATCAGGACTCTTTGTTTATGTGAAGAGCATACCAAGAGTATAATAAGCATCAAGTGCCCTTGATAATATACCATAATCATCAGTGAAAAACAACTTCCAATTTTATTAAGCTAGAAAATACAACATAGCATTGGAATTCATGGATTGAACACTGGCATTATGACTATTCATGCAGTGATTGCATGAGTCCATGGCCTGTGTTACTAACACCTGAATTGAAATCTTTGAGTTTAAGAAGGTACTTATACTTGAGTTGGGATAATAAACAAGTGACACTGGGCCTATTACCCAAATATTTTGTGGACCTTGGGCTTCATCAAACCTATAGTCTCTCCTGCACTTGTTGGGATACATGCTGAAATTTTACTCAGTCATTACTGTTAACTTTATTTTTATGTGAAAATGGCTCTGAGAAGAAAAACATCCACTAGGTTTAATGTTGGCAGTCAAAAAACGTGCTAGATTATGCCAGAAAATGGCTTTGTAAATGACTTTTGTCTTGTATTTATAGAATCATTAATGGTCTGAAAAGGGTCTGTTAAATTTTTCAGTTATACTTTACTGAATTTTATGAGGGAAATTATATGCTAGAGTGATATTTAAGTATGTGAGGAGCCAAGAAGTTCACAGAACCTTTCCCTTGTGAATGAAGAAGGTGGGCTCCCATCCCATTATGTAACTTTGGTAGAAACAATAGCATATTGCTCTTTGTGCAAAGTTCAAAATAAAATACTGCAAAACCATTTTATGTGCTATCTCTCATGTTAATCTGGTGACTGGGGGTTAGTAGTCTGGTTACAAACAATGAAATCACTATTAAAATTTCACAAAAAATATTAAAATTCATGTTATCGCTAACAAAAGTACAGGCCCTTATGATATTTTTACAAACAGATGTGTCTTTAATTTTCACTAAATAAATGTAAATTTATTTTTAATTATTGTAATATCATGCACCAGTTTCCTACTTAGTAGAAATTTTCTATTTCTACCTGATTTATATGAATGCTATTTATGTTTTGCATTGCTGCTGTTATAATCATTTTAGGAACATTTGTACCAGGCTTTAAAAAGAATTACTTTTTTAATATAAACAGTATCAATGCATGTTAATATATTTGTCTTTATTTTAGCAGCTAAAAAGTAAAAACACATTAAATTTGAAATGTTAGTGAGTTGATGTGTCTAGATACAGGGAAAAATTTAAAGAGCAGATATAAAGAATAAGACTATGTGGCATACAATTATAATACAGGGTGTTGCAGAAAAGTTAGGACATAGTATAGTTACATTCAGATATATTACAACATCCTCCAAAACCTGAAATATCAATGAGATTATTCTAAAGGCTAACCGCTACTTTTGGCTTTATGGTGATGGATGCTTTAGAACTGATAGAAAACTAAAAGGATAGGAAACTATTCTGCCACTCTATGACATTAGATAATCTTTACATCTGTCACTAGATCAATGCTGGAAAACATGATAATTTATTTCTCCCTTCAACAGCACCATCAAGCTTCCACTATGTGAAAAATCACTTCATTTGAATCCAAAGGAGAATGTGTCTTCAGTTTTTCACTCTGGGCTACTCACTTCCTTAAACTATTCCTACTAGCACTCTTCTGAAGAGACTGCCATGAAGACATGTAAGGGCAAGGAACAGTGAAAGGAAGAGGTTCAATATTCTGTATTTCTGCTGTGAGCAAGAACTAAACATTAACACTGATTTAATATATGTGCTTGTCAGGCTTTACCTCCATAACTTAAAAAAATTAATTATGTGCATGCAGGTTTTATATATGATATTTTACACATATTTACCTCTATTGAATTGGGTTTTTTTTTCATACAATATATTCTACTTGTGGTTTCCTCTCCACACCCACACCATTTGTATTTCTTAGAAAAAAAAAGACATCTAAAGAATAAGAAAAATCAAACCAAAAACTGCAATAGGACAGAATAAACAAAAGAAAATGAACCAATTGTAGATGCAGACACCCATACATTTGTGCATACAGGAATCCTATACAAACAAACAAACAAAAAAATGGAAGCTATAGAATACGCAAAGGACCTGTGAGGTTGGGGTGAAAATGCCCTGACAAGACAAAACATTTTGAGACAAGGAATTGCCAAAGATGCTATTGAAGTCATTTGATGTTGACCATCTGCTTCTAGGCATGGGGCCTGCCTTAAGTATGGTTTGTCCTTAAGTATGTGACTCTATTGGAGATAAATAATATTTCATTCCTGAGTGCTTATACATTAGATAGTGTCTGCTTTAGGGATGGGCGTTTGTATCTATTCTCCACATAACCATAGTTCATTAATTCATTAATTTATTTTATAAATGAACTTCAAATAGATTTAGTAAAATATCCCATTAACCTTTTAAAACTCCTGGTTTCAAGTATATGGGCTTTGATTTATAATTCTTTCCTCAGGAGAACAGGTTTTGTTTCTCATTGTTGACCCCTCTCTGAAAAATCAGATAACAGAGGTAGGTACTCCAATAAGTAATCCATGTCGGTTGATAATAATAACAAAAAAAACAAACAAATAGAATGACTCCAGCTTGACAATAATATGAGGTGTGTCCCTGCAGATGCACTATCATTGGGAAGAGGTATTGGCTTCTAGAAGTGCAGCATTTAATCTAAGCTATACACCTCCTTACTATATATCACGTACACATTCTGTAAGCCATACTGATAGTCTAAAACCTACAATACCATAACTTTCCTTTCCCTTATAAATCCTATCCTCTCTACCTGGTTTATTTTACTCAACATTAGTTCTCCCGTTCTACTGATATCACCACAAATGAGAAAACTGGATGAAGTTTTATCATTTTTACATTGGCTCATCCATATTTGTTTCACATTTACTTTCTAGCTTACTTAAGGAACATCAATAAGCTTTTATTTTAAGGAAGTTTAGTCACTAGCATACAATGTTCTCTGTGTAAAATACTTGATTGGACTACTCACTGAGATGTTTCAATGATGTCTGATAGTTTAGTATCCTTCCATTTTCCAGATTAAATCTAAAACCAATAAGGCTTTTCAGCCAGACCCATTCTCCTACCTTCTATATTAAGCTTTGCATATGTGGAAAGGTAGTCTGTGACTTGCTTTCATTATCTATAAAATTGGGGAGAGTAATGGTTCTAAGCATCATTGATACATAGGTATTAAATTGACTAATGCACAGTTTTATTAAAAATGAGAGGTATTGTGACAGGATTTAATGGATTGTCTGTCCCTAAGTCATGACACAGAGACTAATTATTAGTTATGAATGTTCGGCCTTAATTTGGCTTGTCACACTATCTCTTGTTTCTCTTCATCAGTGCTTTGCCTCATGGATTTTTTTACCTTTCTTTTATTTTGTATCTTATATTTTTCTGCTTCCTGGCTGGCTAACTTCCATTCTTTTTATGTCTATTGCTCCCCTGTCTAGCTATTGTCTGTTCAGGTTTTTGTTAGATCAAACAGGTACCTTAGGCAAGCCAGGTGAAGTAGCAACACATCTTTACATAGTTAAACAAGTGCAGAATAAACAAATGAAGCACATCTTTACATAAATAATTATTCCACAACAAATACAACAACATTTACATAGTTAAACAAATATTCTATTCCACAACATTGTATTTGGTTCATGAAGTAACTTTAACATAGTTCAGTTTGAGCTGAAATTTCCCAGGGCTACAAAAATACTTTGGAAAAAGTCAGATGTATTGATTCATCATAAGTAAACAATTAGTACATATTCTAATTACATCCTAATATTTATACGGGTAGGCGATAAACATAAAATAAAGAATATACATTGGATAAACTGTAATCTAACAGAATTTATTCATGTGCACAAAGTGTATTAATGAGAAATGTAGGTAGTCAGATGCCACTATCTAGTAGTCAATCAAAACAAAATTCCTACTGTGTAAATGCATAATAATTCCAGAATTAATGCAGTTTATGACACATACTGATATAATGAAACATTACTTTGATCCTAGCTTTCATCTTACATGCTACAGGAGACCATCTGTTTGGAGGGTATTTACGAAAATGTTGAGCATTTTCTTATTAAGCTTGCTCAGATTTAACACAATTCTTGGTAACTTCTATTTAATTTGTATAAAGGGTATTAAGTGTATTATCAGTGATTTAAAGTAATTTTAACTGTATTTCTCAAGATGCACCAAATAACAACATACCAGATTGTTACACCACTATCAAAGTTTAATTGATCTAATTTAGATCTCATCAAACTGTGCATTAAAAGTCTGTCTTTCTTTGACCAAATGATAGCAATCTTGTCACTTATTTTTATACAAGTCATTAGCACATCAAACCCTTCGAATATCAAAGGGTTGTGGGTTTTGAAAATAAACTGTCTTTTTCACTGGATCAACTACTAGATTAATTCCCAGTGTCCCAGTGTGTTTTGTACACAGCAGTAATTTTATGGTAACACTTAATCCTCTGGATCTCTCACTTTCACTGTACCCTTCTATATCATCTTTTCCATACCTAACTTGATATGTACAATCTTAAAATCTTTTCATAAGTAGAAGCTTCCAAGATATATAAACCTGGATTTCACATGTTACTGTGAGGGAGCTTTTCTGTAGAAAATGAACAGGATGCATTTACTATTTAGGAATATATATACATATATATATATATATATATATATATATATATATATATACAATTTCAAAAAAAATAATCCATGAATATGAGAGAGTACAAGGGCAGAGCATTGGAAGAATTGGGGACAAGAAAGGGAAGGAGAGAAATGATGTAATTATACTTTAATTTCAAACATTTAAAAAAGGAGAAAAAACAGAAGTCAATAAAAGTAAGGACCTTACAACCTCATGCAATGATGTTTATTTTTCTGCTTTATTTTTAGTCCCAGTTATACACAGCCTTTACAAGCTGAAAAGTGCATTTCTTGCAAAAACATATTTATAAGCCTGGGGTAGGCAACTCTTGTCAGTTTTAGTATTTTAAAACATCACTAAATATATGTCATGTTATTAACTCTCCTAATTAATAGAGTGCATACTGATGAATAAGATTCTATTTGGACCCAGTATATCAGTGCCCATAGTTCTGTTTGTATTCACTGGGTACATCCATTTTGCCATATGCAATAACCTTCCTGTGGATCTTACATATCTGATCTGAAGGGAAAAATTGATACTATTCATCATTTGGAGTTTTGCAATAAAATTTAGGCTCATGACCTCAGTAAACTGGTTTTCGCCAGATATTGCTATTTGTTTTCAGAAAGTAATCTTCTGCTATTGGGACAATCTGACCTACAATTCATTCTGCTTTCTATTAAAGGACACTTTACATTGATACTGTTTTAATATCAATCTTGGAGTCATTAAACACAAATTATCTATAACAAAAGCACCCCACCGCATCTTCATACTCAGCCATACTTCAGAGATTCTCTTAGAAGTGGTACAATGGTCAGAGGGCTTTGTTTCAGACCAGCTCTGCCACCTATACCTTTGCATTATTTTCTTGTAGTCACCAGCTCACTATTTGGCATTGCATGCAGTATTATAACAGCCATGTTAACCAGACTATTTCCAGAACAGAACAAATTCTGGTAAATTTTAAAAAACATACAAATGTAACTATTCGGAATCATAAAATTGGGTTTCTGTTCACATGTTTTTTTTTTGTTGTTGTTTTGTTTTTGTTATTTACAAAATAGCTCTGAGACTATGTCTTCAAAGTCCATAGAACCTCTGAGCTTTCACAGAACCAATGAGTAACGACTATGAGCCTTAATGTTCTCCCATTCCCACTGAACTTTCATGTGAAATATCATTTAAAGAAAGGACTTTGAAACAAACAAAATAATCCAACTTTAATTTAAAAATGGAGATGACCTTAAAGATCCTTTTTAACTTTACAGCCTAAGCTGTAACATTTTACATTCTCTGAAGCTTCTAAGCAATACATTTGAATATGTTTGCTTTAGACACCAGCATTGTGTTTTATTCTTGTGTCTTTTTTTGTCTAATACATAAAGCAAGATAAGATTGGAGAAGGGCCCCTTAGAAATAGGACTTGTGCCACATTTTGAATGATACTATGCATAAGATTATATATTCTCTTTGCAAAGTGATGGTGAAAATAAGTAACTAGAGCATAGATGAACAGTAAGGAAGATGAAGAGGAGAGAAACTAGAATAACATACCAGAAGAGGGCATAACAACAAGAGTAAATGCCACATAGCTTATGTAACATAACAGGTAAAGCAGAATATGTATGACTTAATTACTTTTAAAGATTATATTATTATTTTACTTTTCACTGGATAATAAAACCTCTCAACTCTGGATATAGCTTATGGTTTAGTTAGTAGGTGCTTTTTAATTCAACAACTTTAAGCATGATTTGAACAGTCTTAGGAAATAAACACTACCTGAGATCTGCAACTGATCATTAATTTTGCTTCATGAAATTTAAATTTAAAAGCAACACTATACCTTGAAGTGACTGCAAGAAATTAGCAGGGCTAATACTTGCTGTTTGCATTGAGTTTATGAAGAGCAGTTAAGGAGGTAACTTTGGTACTTGTGCTCTATTTTTCCTTCCTTCTTAATTTCCTTATCCTATCCATTGTTTATCCTTGCAGGTGACTAGCAGGACTATCCATAATATGAAAATCATATTTGTTCCTTTCTCTAATTCTTAAGCAAAATCCAAATTATCTTCAATTTTAATCCCATTTTAAAGCAATAAACAAACAATAAACATACTAATAAGTAAAAACCCAAAAGATAAATAATCAGAGAAAATGTGTCAGTGGAAGTAACTTTATATCAGAATGATATTTTATGGCAACAATGCCTTAGGTTTAAAGGAATAAGTTAGATACTGTGACTGCTGAGTTATCTGGGGAGCATACTAAAAATAAGAGCAAGGGCATTGAGATGAAGCTCTTAGAATACATTAGATGCTAAGTGAGCCTAATAAATGCATTTAACATTAGTGGAAGACAGACAATAAGTAATAATGTTCAAAACCTTATTAGATACTGAAATAAATGGATAGATCTTAATAGATGTCAAAAGTCAGATCAAGCTTAGAATTAAACAAGTGGTTGATGAGAACACTGGGTAAGTTAGAAAATTTGCCAGTAACAAAAGACTCCTCTGGGTAGAAAATTAACATCTTCCTTGAAGTTTGACCCATAAATATGAGATACGTATCTATGAAATGTTGTATGTCTTAAAATGTCCCCATCATGATCTGAACATGTTGGAGAAATCTGTATAGACAGATGAACCAAGCTTGTGGAAACTCATGAACTCTAGACCAATAGCTGTGAAGACTCCATAGGAACGAACTAGTTCCTCCATATGTAGGAGACAGGGTGAAGTTTGGACTATCTCAGGGACACCTGGCAGTAAGACCATGATACAAACCTAGTACATGAGCTAGCTTGTTGGAGTCCATTCCTTCGGGTGAAATTTTGTGCTCAGTGGTAGCAGGATCACAATATAATTCTGGTCATGAGCTAGCTTGTAGCTCCATGGTGGGATGCCATGCTCAGTCATAATGCATGGGAGAAAGGCTTGGCCCTGCCCTAACCTATTGTGTTAGACTATGTTGACTCCTCATGGTAGGCCTTAGCCTTGAGGAGGAGTGGACTGGGGGTGGGCTATGTGGAAGTTAAGAGGGATGGGAAGGAGAACTGTGGTTGGAATGTAAAATATATATTAAAATAATGAAAGTATAAAATCATAGTGTTCTGTGGAATCTTAAATAAAACTAAGTCAAAATAAAAATGTGTCTATTTAGCAAAAGCACTACTCATCAATGACCATATAGATTTATGGTTGACAGATACTGTCAGTCTAGGAAACATTATCTTTCTATTAAAATCAAGTGCTATGCTTGTGTTTGTGTTCTTCCAAGAATGGCAAATGAATTGTATGTGAGAATAACACTCTAATATTCTGTCAAATACTGCATTCTAATACACATTTTCAAGTTTTTGAAAGACATGATTGTCTTTTATAGTTTTAACACTGATAATGTCCCATTAGTGGTCCACTTACTAATAATTATTTCTTTACTTACTTTATGAAACATACCTAATTAATAATATCTTACAAAATCTCACAGCTAGAGTAGGGCTCTGTTTTTAATAAAATATGTTAATCCCTATTAACCTATGGGGAAGTTGGCAGCATGCTTATGCGTTCCTACATTTTATTTCTCCTATATGTCATACAACTGTAGCTACAGCTCATATGCATTAAGTAGTATGGGAAGTATGAAATCTGCCTTTGTGGTTCAGAAAAGCTGCATCATAGTCTGCAGCTTATGCATATTTTTTTTCACAAGTGAAGGTGGAAAATAATCTGTTCTCAATGATCAAGGCAGTGAATTGTCATCACTTAGTGTCAGATCCTCCAAAAGGAAACAAAACAAAACATCAAATTCTTCATGTATTGCGAGAGTTTCAAGCACCATCAGTGACTCATTAAGATAAAACAAACAAAATTCATTAATTAATTTCAATTAAAAGACCCCCTATGTATGTACTGGTGAACTGTTTCTTGTTTACCAAACACTAAAGCATATGCTGGCAGTTTAGAATCTGGAAGAAGCAAACCTATCAGTTCCCTTCCTGGCACTCCTTAGAGTAGGAACTACTTGAGAAAAAGCAGAATATTCAAAAACAGCATTCAAATACAAAATAGAGTTAGGAGAAAAAGAAGGGGAGAAGAGGAGGGGTGAGGAGAACATGAGGGAGGATTGAGTCAGAAGATGAATAGACAAGAGCAAGAAAAGAGATACCATAATAGAAGGAGCCATTATAGTTTTAAAGAGGAACCTGACACTAGAGAAATGTCCACAGACCTACAAGGATGACTCCAACTAACATTCTGAGCAAAAGCGGAGAGGCTACCTTACCCTTCCCTGATAATGAGATTGATCCTAGAGCCTTCTTCTAGTAGTTGATGGAAACAGAAGCAGACACCCACAGCTAAAGACTGAGCCATACTCTAGGAACCCAGTTGCAGAGAAGGAGGAGTGATAACAAAAGGGGTCAAGACCAGGCTACAGAAACCCACAGAGACGGCTGACCTGAATAAGGGGGAGCTCATGGACCTCAGACTGATAGATGGGAAACAAGTATTGGACCTACCCAGACCCCCAGTTATAAGGCCTGGATAGTCTAAGGGACCTCTGACAGTGGAACCAGGATCATTCCCTTAAGCAAGAAAGGACTTTTGGAACACATTACCCATGGAGGGATACTCCCTTAACCTAGAGACAGGAGGGAGGACCTAGACCCTACTTCAAATGACTTGACAGATTTTGATGATCCCTCCTGAAAGGCCTCACCTATCCACCTACCCTCGGGAGTGAGTGGGGAATGGGCTGGGAGGGGGAATCCAGGAGCATGGAAGGTTGGGAGGGAGAGGAACCTGGGATTGTTATGTAAAATAAGAAAAATACATAAAATCAAAAAAAGAAATTTAAAAATTTCTGATCAAATTCCAGTGATATAAACATGAGAAGTGGTCCAGGATGTTAGAAGATGTTTCCTCTTTTCACAAAAGAATTAAGGAATGAAAAGAATAGATGTAAAAGCTTTATATTATTAAGCTGCTTTATTTTGTCAATATGAATGAATTTTAAAAGTGCTCAAGGTTGCTTAAGTATTAACATGAAGAAATCAATTTTCCTACACCACTGAAAAGTCCAGCAAATAAATCCACTTGGATACACTTTACAATGTTTCCTCTAATAATATCTTCTCAGTTAATTTATACTACCATATATCTTAGATATGTTGATAAAACCTGATTAATTTGGCTGTTCACATATATTTCAATAAGAAGGAAATATGCTATTAATTGATGCCTAGCCTATGACTGTCAATCACCATAAAATTCTCAGTTGTCCTTAGCTATGTGCTTGCTAAACCTACATCTCATGAGAAGCAAGGTTGGAGTTCAAGCCTCAAATAGACCAGTTATCTTTTCCCTGATTCCTTGCCCTCATTGTGTACTGATCTATCATATGGTCACTGAGTTCAATAATCTTTTGTCTGATCCATGAAAAGCAAGGGAAGCCTAACAACTAGATATAAAAACCTATACATCAAGACACAAAAGAAGTGTCAACATTATCTGCTTTGTTTTTTATTTAAATGTTTTTATTTTATATTTTTCTTATTTTGTATGTCTATCCTAGTTCCCTCTTCCTCCCATCTTTCCAGGCCCCCCGGATACCCCCATCCCATCCCATTCCCCATCCATTATCCAGGGTAAATGAGGCCTTCCAGGAGGGATCTTAAAAATCTGTCAATTCATTTAGTTGGGCCTAGAAGAGACCTACTTCGCTGAGTATGGCTAAGTGTGGGCATCACTAAATCACACTTAAACCCTTCCACTCTCTCAGTAAACTAACTTCCATAATAGCAAGACAAAGATATATAGAGAGGTGAAGATAAACAAATGAACAGTTGTGCCTATGTGTGGGGGTGTGTGTGTGTCTGTGTGTGTGTGTACCAATATAATCTAATAAAAAAGAACCTAATTAAATAAATAAAGAAGGCTTATCAATTCCCATGTCATTTCATATAAATTCTGTGAAAGGAGGTATTCAAATGTATGGGAACAATTCAGGTTTGTATATTGTTTAAAGTAGTAATGATCTATCTCTCTTGGCCTTTTCTCATAGATAAATATTTATTATATTTATATAATTCTGCTTGTAAGGGCACACAAAATGACTTTGATCAAATAAGGTTTAAAATTGTATGTTACAGGAAGATGCTTGTAGAAATAGCTCTCAAAGACATTTTAAAATAAGCATTAGCAAATCTGAATAATTAAGAAGTTTAAGCATCTACTGTGCATTGTAAACAGCCAGCACAACATGGCTGTTAAAGGTTTATATAGTAATAAAAATATCCATATTGTTTCTCATTTTTATCTCAGAATTGATCATTTGCAGGTAACTATTATAAGAAATATTCGTTAGAATTTATTATCAGACTGTGAGTGTTCACTGTAAATCATTTTAAAAGACCTCAACTGCTTTTATTACTCCATATTTAAAAATAAATCATCAAAATTTTATGGAAATATGATGCTGCCCAATATCTGACCATGTTTAATGAGAAAGCACTAATTCACAATTCAAATAATGTAACACTCACAAGCATATTTCAGAAATTAGTGCTAATTAAAACTGAAGGACATTATGTGCACGTTGAATGAGTGGCATCACAGAAAACAGCTCCTAGAAAGAGTTTTTCCACTCCTAATTTTTAATTAGCCATTAATACAAATGAAATTACTCTCTATCCCTCCCTCCCTCTCTCTCTTCTCTCTCTCTCTCTCTCGTAACTTGCTGGCTGCATAGTGAAGTACAGTCAGTTTCATTAATTCAAAGGTGACTTTCTAAATCCAACTCCAATTCAGAAGCTCACTTTTATGTTTTCCTTATACTTAATGAGGATTTTAAACTCCACCTTTTAATTTTTAGGTTAATTGTAACCCAGGGGACACTAGTTACCTTTTGACACTTCCCCAAATTACTTGTTAAGTGGAAGACACAGACTCAAACTGAAGTTAAGAGGGTCAGGAGAAAAAGCAGTAGCTTCAGGACAAGGAGGATAGGAAAGGTTTCTGGCAAAGCCACTTAGCGAAACAATTTAGCTAGAGGGCATTATGTCAATTTTAAGGCCCCAGAAGTGTTCCTGACAGGCTTTTTTCCCCAACTTTCCCAGAAGTGAAACATCCTTTTTACATTTTGAGTATACTTATCTCTTCATTGAAACAGAACAGGAGACTCCAAAGCAGGAAAAATCACAATCTAGAACGTTTCTTAGCCTTTTAGTTGTATCCAGACATGATAAGTTTCCAAGGCATCTCTTAAGAAGTCTGTCTTGCAGTTCTTCCATTCTGTACATGCCAAGAGTTTGAAGAAAGAATGCAGTAATCCAAGTGATGATAGGCAGCAGTACTATGCTACCATGAGAACTCAGACAGATTCCAGGTGCCTTAAGGATTGTGGAAGACAAGGGAGGAGAGAGATGATAACTGAAGTCTACAAAGTGTTTTCTAAACAATTTTACTAAGTTATAGTTCATATACTATTTATTCATCTAAGGTTGGGATTATTTTGCTGATGATTAAAATGCTCTGAAACCGTGGAGATATTTTCCTAGCCATGAATACACTACAACCACTGAATGTATGGTTCATTGATATTAATGATTGTATGGTGTGATGATTATAGCTACAAAACTGCCATGAAAATACAGAAAGAGGTAAGCTGACTTCTGGATTGCTATGAGGCTTTTTGAATTTTCACCCCTGGTACCTTGGATAATGCTTTTTTATTCTCTCTCTCCTTCTTCTCTTTCTCCTCCTTCTCCTCCTCCTCCTCCTTCTTCTCCTTTTCCTTCTTCTTGTTCTCCTTCTTTTTTTCTTCTTCATCTTTTTCGTCTCCTCCTCCTCCTCGTACTACTTCATTTCTTTTTCAAATTGAGACAGACATTCACCTGCCTCTGCATCCGGAGTACTATGACTAAAGGCAGGAGGATCTCTGTGAGTTTTTTTCAGTGACCCCACCATTGATCATTTTTGGAAGCAATGTGAAAATGTTTTCAATGTCTCTAAACCTTACTATCTTTGTTTTTCTTCTCTTATTGTAGCCATATTAGTGAATGTAGCGTGGCTTCTCTTTGTTTCCATTTTCCTTTCCTTGATGGTTGATGATATTTATATCATTTGCTTACTACATATTTATATTCTTGCTTTAGAGAACTTTTACTCCTTTTATCTTATTTAATTTTTCATTATTGATTTATAATCACTATTCTTATACACACAATTCTTATACAGTTTGCTAATATTTTCACTTATTCTATGGGTTGTTACTACTTTCTTGTCTAACTGCTTTCCCTTCTCCATTTATTATTAATTAGAGAAAGCAAAAACAAATTCTCATTAGAAGTATCAATGTAATGACACTCTTATTCATATTTCCCAGTCTCTTCTCAGTGTCTCTAATGCAGACAGCACAACAGATTATTCCAGAATGTGACAGCTGGAGAGGTACAAAATCTTAAAAGTGACAGCAGAAACAGCACCAAATGTCAGCTAGAAAACAAGATCTCAGGGGATTTCTAATGTGCTGTTGAAAATAACCAATGAAACTAATAAACCATGCTTAGAGAGATGAACAAAAATCATAGGAAGGCTGGAAAGCTCAAATAAATAAGGTCAAACAGTGATTGTACCAAATGGCTCTTCAAATGGTTGGTTTTTGCAACACTTTCCTTTTTAATCATTCCATAAATTAAAAGAAATGTAGAAAACAACACCATATAATTAAAGTGGAATGCTGTCCTTTTCAATTAACGAAGTAATTGGATGCAGTGAAGAAATTTAATGCATTTGATTTTAACTGAAGACACTCATCCTTGGAGGAGACAAGTCCACATCACTGAAACATTTCATTCACTCTTACAGGAGCAGACAGAACTCCCCACACAGTACTGCACAATTAAAAAGGTAATTAAGTAAAATGACTCTTTCCATTTTAACATTTCATATTTTGAGAAGTTCCTACAGGAGTACAGTGAAACAGTTCTAAACAATGTGCAAAGAACATCTTGTGCATTCATCATATGAGGGTTGGTAATATTACACTATTTTCTAAATTGCTCCACTCTAATGGAAATAAAGCAGATAATATAGACTCCTTTGTTGACCAGCTCACGTACTCTTTGAGACAGAATTTCTTTACGTAAGTCAGGTCATCCTGGAACTTGCAAGTCTTTCATCCTCCTGAGTGCTGTGCTTACAGGCATGCATCACCACACCTGGCTTCTTAGTACATTTAAAAGGACAAATGTTTCAGGCTTTGCCAGAAACAAACAAACAAAACAAAACAAAATTAGAAACAGAGAAATGCTTATTCCCTCAAGCAAATACTTTTAAAGTGGCATGATTTTTGTTAATGCTTTTTTTTTTTGCATTCTTGTGTTTTGGTGTTTGATTGACAGAACTGTGCATATTCAAAGTATTTGTGTAATGATACTAATGTAAACATTGTGAGAGGATAATTAATATCAAGATAATTCACACGTCCAAGACTTGACCTGGTTATCTATGTTAAGCTGAAATTTTAAGGTAGTCATTTTACAGGATTTCTAAGAAAGACTACTTGTCGAAATGACAGTATGTTACTATGAAAATATTAGAGAATGACGCATCAACCTTTACTCTGGCCTAGTTCTTCCATTCTTTGTGAAGACGCTTGGGAAACACTTTTATACCAACTGATTAGGTTTTCTGAGATGTTTCAATTTCCTCCTCTTCACTTTGCTGTCAGATCTTTAAAACTAGAAAAAGGGGATAAATACTTTAAAAAGTACATTGAGTTAATATACTTGCAGCAATTTCTGAATTTGTGGTGAAGAACTGATTGGATGAAAAACTGAATCCTCCCACTCCCCCACTGCAGTTTCAAGTTTCCAATCTTTGGGCTACTATGTAAAAGGAACGGAGAACCAGTGACACTGGCTGTAAGTGCAATATGTCTTTTGTCTAGCCTTCAATTTTAACTCTACAACTCTTTGTTTCAATCACAGGGACTCTTTTGTTGCTTGGTGCATATGCTTGAGTTCTATAAAATATTATGTTTTTGGAAATATGTCCAATATTTAAGTGGTCCTTTCTTAGTGCTGAGCACTGCGTATATCAAATAATGCCATCTTTACAAAAAAGTGGTCTTAACGGACATCAATATGAGTCCCATTTCATCATACGAGAGATTTGAGGCTGAGAGAGGTATAGAAATAAATCCAATTTCTCAAGGCTCGTAAATAAAGGTAGAATTCAACACTGCCATACATGCTTTAAATACTAAAATACATTACTACTTCAATTTAGAAGCTTCCTGTTACTTCAAAAGTAAAAAGTTAAAGTTGGGAATGGCAGTAAATTATATGGTCTCTTGGATTTAAAATGTTCATAGTTCTTCTGTGAGGTGTCCAAATTGCTATCAGTTCAATTGTAGTATACAACAAAACTCAACAAAACTCCAATATTACCAGTAGCTACACTCCTACTCAGAAAAGATTTTTTAAATATTGTAAGAAACTCACTTATTAGATACTCCAAATTTGTAATTATGTTGAAAATATACTTATGTTTTGCTTATTTTATTCCATTGGTGTCTTGACCAGTAGAAGAAATATAAGACATGTTGGGTTGAGTCCGGTTTTCAAAGATTATGTCTCATGATGAAGACACCATTTAAGAAATGTCACATAATACTGTCCTGAAATTATCCTCAAGCCACAGGATATCAATCAGTTAAATGTGACTTTTGATTTAATTGTAGTGTTTTAACTCTTCACTTGTCTCCAAATCTCTATCTGGCTATGTTTTCTCAATATTCACTGTTGTCAAGTTTCCCTGTAATTAGGAACACCTAGTTGACTTTTACTGGTACACTCCTCTGTTCATTGGATAATAAATTCACAGTCTGGGCAACATCCACATATTGAACTTAGTATTTCCCAGTATCCAGGCTATGTTGCAACCTATAATGACAAAGAAAAGGATCCACCCACTGAAGTAAGTCTGATTTCTCTCATATTTCAAATTGTAGCCTTGATTTTGGATCACAACTCCATTTTAAATATTCTATACCCGTATTTATTGGAACTAATGATTCCAGAAATTTCAGAAATACAAAATCTTTAAATTCATTTGAGTATCATCTGTATGATGGTTGATATATTAGGTATCCCACTTAAATATTTCTTTATCACAATATGCTTATTTCTATTACTGATCAATCATGGAGTTCACTTGTTCACTTATGTTTTCCGTAACAGATGGACATAAGTAGTATAGTAATGCTCAATATTGTAATACTCAATAATGTTTGAAATAATTAACTCTATATTTCTGTATGCTTTCCTAATACATCAACTTCAATGGCCACATTTTTAATGTTTTTCATTGGTAAAAGTTTTGTTAGTGGTACACTCTACCAGGACAGTAAGAAATTTTATAGAATCTCCTGCCATTCTAATATAGTGGTGCCTCTGTTGTGGCATCAATTGCTTATTTGGAGATATCAAGATATTCTGCATTAGAAGTAAAATTGTACTCTTTTGAGAATCTGTTGATTTCTTTGTATATGTCACTCTTGTCCTTCCTGCACCTTTCAATGTCATTTCACTTACTATGGGACATTTTCCCTGATCTTCAGACTAGATTTAAGGTCCCTGGTGAATTTTCTTGTAGCACTTCATCATGCTACTATTTTAATTTTATAGCTCTGTCTCCTCTGTCTCTTCAAGTTCTATAAAGGAAGATACTAGGTTTGTCAGTTTCATTGGTACAATCTTATTCCTTTATGTTCTTAATGATATATAGTAAGCACTTTTAAATAGGTCTGTGTGTGTGTGAGTGCGCACGCACTTGCATGCACATGTGTGTGTATGTATGTGGTGTGTATAAATGCATACATTTATATGTGAGTGGCAAAGTATTTGAAGGACCAAGTCTGATGTTAGGTGCCTACTTCTATTGTTCTTTGCCTTAGATTTTGAGACAAATATCTCTGGTCTCATTGAATCTGGAGGTTACCAATTTGGCAAGAATAGCTGGCCAGAGCAGTCCAGGAATTCTGTTTGTGCCTTTGTAGCACTGGATTCCAGGCACATGTCATCATGCAGAGGTACTAAATGTAGATTCTCTTGCATATACAAGCATTTGACGGACAGAACTTTATCCCCATCTATTTAGAAATTCTTCTTAAATTAATGAGTAATAGGTACCTGTTCCATTTTCTTTGTTACTATTTCTAATAATCATCAAATGTGTATACACCTTTCTATATATAACCCAATGTTCTGTTAGGATTGTGGAAAGAGGGAATATTAGTTGACTTAGTAACTATATAGTAGCTGGCATATGATAGGCATGCTTCTTAAAATACACATATGCTGTCCAAGCAGTCTTTACAAAATGCTAAGCAAGTAAAATTACCCACTAGACCTTTAATTGGTGATAAAAGACCAAATTTAGAGCTAATACTCAGTTAAGCAAAAATGTGATTAAGTTGAAACTTTAGCCCCAAGACAAATATTATCTTTCATTTGAGAGATACATTTAGCTGTGTATCAGAATATCATTAAGTCAGAGACTTCCAGATGTTTAGTTAGGGTTTTAAAAATCTAAAAATGGCTAATCAATTTAGATTTTTCCAAATAACTCAATATTTAACCATTGATTAGAGACAATGTTAAACAAACAACTTGAAGGGCAAAGGAAAGCACTAAAAATAAGTTTCTTCCAGAAATCTGGTAAGTATTCTTGTTTCTTTATTCAATGTTAGCTTTTGATGTCTTAAAGTGAGTCCAATTTTAAGACCAGATTGACAGGGAAGATATCAGAGAATGGAAAGGAGACACATGGAGGAGGGGAGGGCACAATTTTTCTGTACACTGCCTTTCTTGATATGACCCTTGCAAAGGAAATCTGAAAGGAAAATGTGTGAGATTCATGTTAAGTGGCAAGTTAAATTATTGTGTTTAAGGCAAGCATAATATGCATGCCATGCTGGCAAGATTCAAAATGCATCACCATAAAAACATGTTTGGTGTGTTCTACAAGTAGTTGTAAGGCTTTGGGAAAATATAGTCATTTTCTTCTCTACTGCCTGTCACTTTTAAAATTGTGAAAATCTCATATCCAAAAAAAAAATGCAAGCATCATAACATCTATATAAGCAAATATATATATATATATATATATATATATATGTATATATATATATGTGTGTGTGTGTGTGTGTGTATGTTTATATTAACATGCAACATTCTAGCTGGCTAGTATTGACTAGAATGTCAATATATATATATATATATATATATATATATATATATATATATGTATATCATTATTCCTACTCAAACTGCAAAAGAGTTATTTCCCCAAATTTACAAAGATTAAAGTTAGGCTCACAGAATTTAGAAACTTGAAGGATTACTTGCAACTAGTAAGTAGTTCAGTTCTAGATTTAATTTCATGTTGGCCCTTACCGTATTCTTTCAACAAGTTAAGAAACAGAAATTGTTAGAACACATAGTTAATCTACGAGATACATCTTTTGCAGCAATTCTCTATTTTATCATTCTGATCATATCTCTCCCCAATTTCAACTTCCATGCTCATATTTTGAAACGATCAAGGAGAGATGCCCCCTTCCTTCTATGTTTCTATATTCCTGCTAGTGGCAGTGCTGGTAATACACACTAGATATTCCACCTATGTTTTGTGAATGAAAAAATGCATTTTTATTTTAGAAAGGCTCTGATCTAACCTTGGCTAGCCTGGAATTCACTGTGTAGACCAGGCTGGGGTCACACTCAAAGAAATCTACCTGTGTTTGCATCCTGGATGTTGCTATTAAAAGCAGTGATCAAAACACTAAGCAAGAAAACACATTTTAATACATGGAAATTCAATTAAAATATTTCAAGATGCCCATTCTACCCATATTACCATTATCTTTGCAATGATAAGCCACATTACAAATGGGAAGTAATCAGTGCAAAGGATCACTAGTAGCCTAAGAAATGAAGCTTAGGCTGTCTAGAAAAGTTTCTCATTAGAGACCTAAAATGAAATAAAATTAGTTAAATTACAATTAAATTATATGTTAATCAGTAATCACGTGAGCCTATTGTGTCTTACCTGAAAAAAAATGTTGAAGGAAATATGCAGATGTCACTGTTCTTAATATTGATAATTGTGAATAAAATTATTTTATACAGCTATTAGTAGTTCAAAATATTAGATTTCTCCCATCCTGATTGTTAGAAATCCATGTTGACTTCTTATGAATGACTTTTACAATTTCTGTCTTTCATGACACATATAATATCACAATCACAAATAATATTAATAGTATTGAAGTATAATACTTCCCCTAATGCATAGTATTTGCATATGTTGATGAATTGTTAAAAAGACAACTATTTGCCATAATTCTTACCTCAGCCTCGCCTTTATTTGTCACAAAATACTGAGGATTTATTAATGTAAACTCCAAATTCCTATATTGACTATTAAAGCTAGTGAAAATAAAAGCTGATTTTAAGAAAGAAATTGTTAGAAAATTAGTATATAAAAATGATTTAATTAAGTACAATCTTATGAAAATATTTGAAAACTTATTATTTCCTTTTGATGAGAATGGTGATACTGAATGTCTTGAGATATATATCTTGCTTATCTGAAGAGAAAATTTAAGATAAATTGAAACATTTGTTTCAAAAACAGACTAATCAGACCCTTTTTAATTAAATAGAGAGGGGAGAGGTAAGGAGGAAAAGGAGGAAAAGAGAGGAAAGAAGTGATAAATGGGAATAAAAGAGAAGTAAAAGAGGGGAATGAATGAAGAGCTATTGTCTCATGTGTATTGAAAAACATGCAGAGCAATGTTTCATGGCTCTTCTTTACATCATTTTGCCCCCTCAAGCATTGTCGGAAGCAAAATCTAGTCCTGCATGCACCACAGTGTTGACCTACATTGATGCTTCTTAGGCATTTAGGGATGAGAACTAGGGTGAATTTGTAGCAAGAACAGCAGAATTTTAAAACCAGCACATCAAAATCTGTACATTCAAATGAACTTTAATTTCTTAACTGATTCTGTGTTTCATCTGGTAATGTGATAAGCAGGTATACATATTACCATTTCTCAAAACGTTTTTGGAATTCTATGTTGACAACAATCTATAAGGTTTATTCATAGATTGCTTGTGACAATGATCTTTACTACCCTATTTTTTTTATACCAAATATCCATTTAGATATATTGAATGTGTACACACAACATACCTAATTCCAAATAAAAATTGATTGTTCCCTGAAATCAAACCTATCCTGAATGGAAACAAAAAATATACCAGGGCAAGCATTTACCAATTCCCAAAGTCCAAACACAATAGCCAGAAAAGTATCCAACAAAGTCATTAGCCAATATTGTATTGGGATTAGTATACATCCTGAGGCAACTGTTACTAAAGGGAACTTATTTATTTGTATGCTTATATCATTATAAGGTAATATTGTAATATACATACATTTTTATTTCCATCGAAGTAGATAGCAAATATGCAAAAAGACATATTCTGAGGCAAACAAATGGAAAATAGAGTGAGGAGTTACCTATGTCTACTTTATTTTATATATCTTAATTGTAATAATAACAAATAATTATTAACATACATATCGATACAGATATGAATATGTTATAGGGACCCATGAGTATGTATTGCTTTCATAATAAAAAGAGAAGGAAACAGATTCTAAGAACAAAGAAAAAATGTGGAGAGAGGAGGAATCTATTGTAGTTCAGGTACCTAATATAGAATTGTCAGTTCCTTTATACTAGTAATTGCATTTTCTACATTAAAACATTAACATAGCATTTTGTGTCTATGTAAAATTCTGGTTGGAAAGGTCCTTTTATGGTATATGAAAAAGAAGTAATAGAATTAAATTAGCAAAAAAAATGTAAGCACTGTGACAGCTTTTACATTAAGTGAAATGAAGATTGCCTTGGCAGGGGAAATGTATATGAAATCTGTTTAATGCTATCAGGCTTTATTAATTAATCTGTGAACAATTAAAAATAAACAAGTTATTTTATATAAGAAGAAACTTAAGATTTGAAATTAAGGTATATCTGTCTTTCATGAAGCTACATATTTGTATAGTGGAAGACTGATATTTCTAAGAAACTTTCCACTCCCAAAGTAGCTGGAAAATAGCAAAAAGACAAACAAAAAGTCAGGCTCTTAGTGGGCAAGTATAATATTTTAAGTTCTAAAACTTAACAGAAATATAAACAGTCAATTAACTTAAATTGAAAATGTTTTCAAACTCATCCATAATTGAAAGCACAATTAGAGACAGAAATGGGGAGTTATTTTTTGTATGTATCATGCTGACAAAAATGGGAGTTTCATACCATCCAATATTAATAAACACCTTCAAGTAAAGTCATCAGGAAAATAAATTGCTCCATCTACTATACATTTATAAAATCCTAACATGTGCATTCTTTTTTACTAGAAGATTTTATGAGTAAGAATTTATCCTCAAGATATATTTTGTACTTTCTTGTAAGCAGATATCAGGGAATGTCTATGCAGCATTTTTGCAAGCACTTGAAAGAACAAATTCCTCAGAAGGGAAATGTTTAAATAGATGCATCCACATAAGGAACACAAGATAGCTACTCAAAAGAATGGTAAAAATGGATTTATCCTGATACAGGTAGATTCTGAAAACACTGTTGAGTGTTAAAAATAAAAATGAAGAGAAAGTGGAGTGTTGGGGAAAAACATGAAGTATTGACAGTGGCTACTAATAGACAATCAGAAATAGCAGTGTGATTCTAGAAAAGATTGGGGATGAAAGGGAGACAAAACTTTTAATATATTCTCTTCAAAATCATGTGACTATTTTCCTGTGTATTAATTAACCTTATTTACATATACTTCCTACATCACCACTGATATATTTACATGTACAGTCATATCATTTTCACATATGAATAGAATTGTGTAGCTATAACCATAAACTTTAAATTATTTTTATCATCTTAGGGAGAAAAATCTACCCATTAGCACTCATTCCTCATTTCCTATTTTCATGTCAGACATCTAATCCAAGTTCCAACATAATTTTCATGGATGGATATAGTTAGGTTTTCAAACTTCCTATTTTTGAAAATTGTTAAGTAAAATCATTAGTTTTTGTCATGTACACCATGTTTTGAAGCATTATAATTTTGTTAAACTTTTCTAATTAATTATGCATTAGGCAAGTTAGCACGCATTATTTCTCATAGATACTATCTTGTGGTGATAGATTCTACTTTCTTGGCATCTTTCAAAATATAATCAGAACACAGGAAGGAAAAAAGCCATATGAAATTTGAAGGCCTAGATGTTGCCATCTTTTAGACAGCTTAAAGGTTTTTACATAAACTCATTGTATCATTCATTAAAATAAAACTATGGAATGAAAAATAAATAAAGAAATATATAATCTATTGTTCACAGTGGTGATCATACTATATTATACAGTAATCTTTTTAAATTTGCACTTCTACCATTATTTTAACCAAAATCTTCCCAAAGAACCCAAACTACTTCAGTCACTAGGAACAATTCCGAGTCTCAACTTATATCAGAGCAACAATTTAGATTCTGTACAGAATGAGAGAAACTGACATTTAATGTATTATGTCTGGCTTATTTATATTCTTTTTTTTTTGCTTGTTTGTTTGATTTTTGCCAAATTCACTTTTTAATTTTTTTCCTTTTTTAAAATTTAAATTTGAAACAAGGTTTGTTACATGTCAACCCCAGTTCCTCACCTTCCCATTCTCCCTTATCACAAAACCCAGCCCATTCCCTTTCTGCTTCCTAGGGAGGGTGAGACCTTCCACAGATAGTGTTCAAAGTCTGTCATTTCTTTTGGTTCAGGGCCTAGGTCCTACCCCTGCCTAGGTCTAGGACTAGGGAGAATCCCTCTTTGTAGAATGGACTCCCAAAGGCTATTCATATACTAGGGATAAGTACTGATCCATTACCAGAGGTTCCATAGACTGCCCAGTCCTCTCAACTCACACCCAAATTCATGGGGTCTGGGTTGGTTCTATGCTGGTTTCCCAGCTATCAGACTGGAGTCCATGAGCTCCCCCTTATTCAGGTCAGCTGTTTCTGTGGGTTTCTGTAGCCTGGCCTTGATCACTTTACTTATCACTCCTCCCTCTCTGTAATTGGATTCTAGGAGTTACATTCAGTGTTTAGCTGAGGGTGTCTGCTTCTGCTTCCATCAGCAACTAGATTAAGGCTCTAGGACAGCATATAAAATAATTGTCAATCTCATTACTGTGGAAGGGCGTTAAATGTAGCCTCTCCACTATTGCTTAGATTGTTACTTGGGTTCATCCTTGTAGATCTCTGGGCATTTCCTTAGTGCTAGATTACTCTTAAAACTTATAATGGCTCCTTCTATTATGGCATCTCTTTTCTTATTCTCCTCTATTATTTCCCTGTCTCCTCTTCTTTTTCTTCTAACTCCCTCTCCCCTCCCTCCATGTTTTCAATTTGCATGGGAGATCTTTCCCCTTTTCCTAGGGATCATATATGTCTCTTTTAGGGTCCTCCTTGTTTCCTAGCTTTTCTGTCGGTGTGGATTGTAGGCAGGTGATCCTTTGCTCTATGTCTAAAATCCATAGATGAGTGAGTACATACGCTTTACATAAATAGTGGTGATATAAGATGGTGCCATTGTATATGGAATCTTTCACTGAAAATAATGTTTTAAACAACAATTCATGTTGTAATATGCAACAGAGCTTCTCATTATGGTTCCCATTAATATATACATATACATACATGCTATATATAAATAATAACTTATTCTGTTTATTCATTTAACAGTTCCTGGACTTCTCATCATATCTACTTTTGCACTAGAAGAAACAGTGATATTATGAGCATCTAATCATATATGCATGAATTACTTTTCAAATTAGAAGCTTAAGCTTAAGAATTAATTTAATCAGTATAACAACTATAATATTTGCTCCAGAAAATATACATATAAGTATAATGTAGCTAAAAATAGAATTTTTTATAGCAAGTCATTGCACATTACTTTTAATATGGAAAATTGGAAGATTTTAATAAGAAATAAGTTTCAACATATTAGCTTTTTTGAAAATGTTTAGCTTTCTTTTTACTGTAAAAATCATTTCATTATATACAACAGAAGAAAATGAGATTTTTATTTCTTAAATTCAGCTTAAAAATGTCTACTCATTTGTATTTTTTTACTTTAAATTATTTTGTTCATTCTTTGTAAATGTCATACATGGGGATATAACTTGAAGATGTGCCCTTCCTAAGATTCCATAGTGCCCTCGCTTCACATTTAATTCGCTTTTTCATGTCCTCTTTTGGATATAATTCACTGAGTCCAGTTATTGCTGCTCTTATGGTCATGGGCACAGAGTGGTTCACAGAGGCATGGATACAAATGACTCTTCTCAGCACCCATTAACTACCAACAGGAATTCAGTAGAGGTGGGGTTTCAGGAACCTGACTCAGTTGGGGAAAACTGGCTTGATCTTGCACAGGTCTTATCTAGGTGACAGTTGCTGTTAGTTCATGTACACAACAGACTTTGCATGTCCAGAGGTTGACACTGCACAGTATTCTTTGGATGAGAATGAACCCCATAGACTCATCTATTTGTTCCCAGTTGGTGGACTGTTTTTTTTTTTTTTTTTTTTTTTTTTTTTTTTTTTAGGAAGGATTAGGTCTGGCCTTGTTGGAAGAGTATGTCACTGAGGGTGACATACCATTTAAGTTGGCTCTCTCTCTGCCTCTTGCTTGTGAATCGGATGTAAGCTAACAACTACTGCTCCAGTGGCATGTCAGTCTGCCTGTTGCCATGCTCCCTGTCAAGACCATCATGGCCTCATCTTCTAAAACTTGTAGCAAGGCTGTAATTAAATGGTTTCTAATATAAGCTACCTTATTATGTCTTCATAGCAAGATAAAACTAAAACATCCTTTCTTCTTCAAAAACCATCCACTTTCACTATAAAATACTGGTAACAATATTACATTATTCCAAAGCTTAAAAGATCAAGTTTTACCTTTTTGTTTGTCATTCACGTCCCTAGACGGCACCTGGAATCTAAAATATGAAGAATTGGAATCTACCTAATATGACACACTTTCACTGTATAAACTTACGATAGTTTCTGTATGTGCAAACTTGGCTATACTTTAGTATTCATTTTCAGCACAAACATTGGTCTATATGGTAATGTGAGGGAATATTTTAAGTGGTATTAAATTTTAAGCCAATAGGCACTAAGTAAAGCTCATTATATTCTGTAACGTGGGTAAGCATCATCCAGGCAGTTGAGAGCCTTAAGGAAAAAGACTGAGGTCCTGGAAAGAAAGAATTTTTGATGATAGATTACTTTCACATTCATGCTGGAACATTCACCTTCTCCATGATTTCTTGAATGGCTCTCATGAAGATAGCTAGCCCCACAATAGCATTAATCAGTCTCTTAAGAGTCTTACTGCCAGGGAGGGTATTGCCTTCCAGGAGGAATCAACAATATCTATTAAGTCATTTGTAGTAGGATCTAGGTCCTCCCTCATGTCTCTAGGCATCACCCTCCCTGAGGAGTGGTAGGAGGGTGGGAGGGGAGCATGGTAGGGAGGGAGAGAGGGAGAGGGAAATGGGATTGATATGTAAAATAAGAAAAATTAAAAAAAAAAGGAGTCATTCTATCGCTATGACTTGGTACCATATTCTAGATAGTTACACAGACACGCAGAAAAATAGGGTTGATACGAGGTCTTTATGATGACGGAACTTCGTTGTTAATTTACTGTCTTTGCAATCACCCAGGTGACACACCACTGGACATATCTATGAGTGTTTCCAGGGGTGTTTCCATGAGGAGAGATGACTAACTCCGGAAGAGAATGGCACCATATTGGAGTATTTGAATGAAGAAAAATGGAAAAAGAGGATGTCTGGAAGCAGCAACACCTGTCTTTCCCCACTTCTTGACTTGGATGTGATGTGCCTATTTGCCTGATGGGCCTGCAACGCCCCTTGCTTTCCGTGATCGACTATACACTCAAGCAATTCTTTCCTTAAGGAGTTTCTTGTTAGTTATTTGATAAAAGTCTAAGAAAGTCAAGCAATAAACTCCTTATTTAGACAACCCTGATTAATAAAAGAATCAGTGTCTGTTGGCATTAGGGACGCTTCTCAGGTCATGTCTATCAAGTCATATCATTTTAGATGTGAAAAAATTGACAAGAGTTTAAGTGATATGCATGAATATGCACACAGGCCACGATGGAAAATGGTAATCTACGGACCATTTAGAATAATGATTTGTAATAATTTTAAAAAGCATGAAAGATTACGTTTTTGAAAAGATTTCCCAAACCAGTGAGCTTTGGAAAGTTGAAGGGTAAAGTAAAATTATAAAATTATCATTTTAAACATATACATGTGTTGAAAACATCCAGTTTTCCAGTTTCCTTAAACTACTTTATAGTATAATTATATGGTTCCTGGAGGCTAGTTATAATTGAATTATAGGGTGTCTTATTCACAGCCTAACTGAAGAAAAAAATTGCCCAGCTCTGCTTTGCAGTTCTCTAAACACCAGCTAGAATACTCATGAGGCAGCTTATAATTCAATTGTAACTACCCTCTGGGAACCATATAATTATATATAAAAGACCTAAGCCATCATACATTCTCCAATAATTTTTGTTATGAAAGGATTTGTCTAAAGTCTTATATTAAATTTGAATAGGTGCAAGTCACTTTGAACCTCAAGATTTTCCCAAATAGTAAGATAATAAAGCATATTCACCCAGGTGTAAGATACCAGTCATAAGTTTATTTACCCAAACAAAAATAATGTAAAATATGTATCATTTCTCTAAATATACACATGTGCACATGCACACATATACACATTGCTATACTGACACACATGAATACATGTAAACACCACTATCCACATAAGTAGACTCAATAAACTACATATAAAATATTCTTAAAAAATTGTAGCTATGTTTGAAATAAAATTCTGGCAACCTCATTTTCTAAAATATAAAACGGCAAGGATTTACACTTTATTAAATATCATTGATGATATAAAATATATGGGTATTATGTACAGGTTATATGAGAATAAAGCCATTTTACATAAGTGATTTGCCTAAATGGTTATCTAAAAGGGAGGATGTGTGGGTTTGTGTTTGAACTACATGTGTGTATACTTAATTTCAATTACTGAATTTGTCGTTAACATAAAGGGTATGTTATATAGGGTAATGTATAAAATCTTTCCATAGGAAATATACAACATTTCATGAGATAATTCACCCATGTTCCACTTGCCTTCTACTTCTGCTTCCGCTCCAGTTACCCACCTTTCACTTCCACTTCCATGGCATTAATACATATATTAGATATTTAAAACATTCAGGGCCCACAAACACATTCATCTTTTTAATGGACATTACAGTAAACTAGTATTTAAAAGTGCTTGTGCAATAACTATGCCTTGAAGTTAAAAACAGACAAATGTATCAAGTCAATTCATTAGTGGCTCCAAATACTATGTATTTTGTAGAATAAGTCATGAGGACAATTGATATTGATCTCCTTTGTTGGAAACTTGCACTCTCTCTCTGCCTCATTCATTTATTCATTTGCCAGATAGTCACAGAACACTTGCTGTGTGGCTGGCATCTTGCTTTCCTGCACTACACAGGTTCATTTCAGAATGTATTTGAGCTCATGAACATGCTTGCATGCACACACATGTATGCGTGCAAGCACACACATCTTCTAGGAGGTCTTATCCCACTGTCTTATTTTAAACAATTAATTGAAAATCTGTAACGTGTTTAATTCCACAAGGATTTCTCATCTCCCCTGTTTTAGCATTGTAATTATTTAGATATTTGGTAAACAAAGGACATCCGTAGCAGCCTTTACTGAAGCAAACATTTTAGCTGAAGAGTTATTGATAGCTTGAAGAGAAAACCCAGAAGTTGACAATGAGAGTGGTTGAAGTGTGCAGACAGAAAACCAGGCATGCTACAAATTATGAATACTTTCCATGTTTGCCTATGAGAGACTACAGCATGGTTGTTCTGCTATATCATTCTTTCTATGACTAACCTATGTCCTCAAGTAATAGAATGAAAAGCTAATATTCTAGGGGATGAAGTTATAATACAGGGCTTCCAGCTGTGATGCTAACTAACTACAAACTTCTAGAAAAATTACTTGACCTCTTTATGCCTCTATGTGTTCATATGTAACACAGAGATAATAACAGTAATCTCAAAAGGGTTTTGTGAACGTATTTGAGTAGTTTGTGGTGCACAGAAGTACTTAGCAAGTTAACTATTGTAGTATGCCTGTAGTATTACCTTCTCTGTCATCATCATCATCCTACCATCACCTTGGTAAAATTAAAGGATAAAGAAGGGAGATTCTCACATGTTAATGAATCACGTAGAGCTAGAAACCATTTATACTGTCATATTTTAAAGGAGATGCTTGCTTAGAGGCAAACTAATTTCATATATCCAAACAAGAGTTTGACATCCTAAACCTACTACAACATATTAATGATACAGCCTGGGAAAATGCAACAATAGAGGCAGTTTGTTTAGAGAGAAGTCAAAGATAGGTTTATAACAATACTGCTAGAGTCAGTGTTATAATGACAGTTGTCAAACAAATCCTGGGATACATAATTATTATAACAATTATTATGCAAGAATTTTCAGTAAAAAGAGTTATTTTTAGGTTAAAAGAAGAGCTGAGGCATAAATAATAATAAATTAATGGTCCAGACTCACAAGGATTAAAAAACACATTTCCTGGCCCTTATGAAAAGGAATTCATCTAAGAATATTGACTTATCTTTACTCTAGGAAGCCTCTGAATAATAGCTACAGCAGATTAGGTTGCTTCATTTTGATGCAAGGTGTAGGAGAAGGAAATGGGTATATATATACCTCATCAGCAAGGTGTCATGTGAAGTCTTTCACAATATGCTACTATATGTTTACAACACACTTTGTGTATTTGTGTGTGTGTGTGTGTGTGTGTGTGTGTGTGTGCTTAATGTTGAACAGTAACGTTGGAATATACATGCATTAACAATGATACCAAAGGAAGCAAGAGATTTAATAATCATTGATTTTAGTACTGAGAGACTAAAAGGTTTCAGTTGTATATACATATGGTGACTTCGCAGAATGATGATGAGGTAAGCATAGCCCATATGACTGTAAATGTCAGCTCTGGAAAGTAAAATGGTCCCAGTTTGATTCCAGACCCCCTCCCCAAAAAATACCTACATTATGTGTATGATTTTGTACTCATCTTCAAAAGGCCATTAGGTCAAATGCAGTGCCTTTAGAAGACTGTGACTGGGATAATTAAATGCTTTGTGTTTGCATATTTCATGAAACATGTCACAAAAGTGATGTGGAGAACTCAAGTAACAGGAAGATGTGGTTTCTAAACCCTTTTCTAAGCCCAAGTTGCCATTTCAAAGTGGGTAAAATGATAAGAAGATAAGAGATAAAAGGAGGAATTGATCAAAAAGCTCAAAACAACAAATTCAGGACTGTCATAATATTAAGAGCATCACACACCTAACTTCTTCCTAAGCCAGGCAGTCTGAAACTCAGATAATCTGCAATTTGTTTCCCAGTTCAGTTTCTTACTGGCTTCTAGCCCAGAGTCCCTCTCAGCAATAAGCATGTTTCTGTGCAGAGCTACTTATGTTAATGAAGAGAAGCTAAGAATTAGTAGCTGTTTAAAACTCTCTTCATTGTTGTTGCCTTCTTTACAATCCCCAAAGTGCAGACCGCATAAGGGACATCTTGCAGCATTAGAAGGCTCATTGAACTGAGGGAATTTCTAGATTATATAAGAACTTGGCTAGTTCAGTTTCCCTGGATCTTAATTTTGTTATCTTAAAAAATGGTGGCAGCAAATTAAATGGGCAAAGGTTACATTCTGACTGAAAATATATTGTAAGTCTGTCAATACTGTGATGAAATTTAAGAATATTTTATGATACTTTTTCAAAGCAACTGAAAAGGCAATGAAAATTAACTATAATTTCACATAGTCAATTAAAGTGAATTATATATTGCTAAACTACATATTTTATTCAGATAAGGCTTGGAATACAGGCAAGCATAGTTTGATTTCTCCTTCTAGATATGGAAGAATGTGCTCCTGGACTCACTGGAGTGAATTTTTCTAGGCAGGGTGTCTTCAGATTACAATAACCCCTTTTCATTTCCATTTCAATTTCCATATATTTTGCCAAAATGTGTCATTTATTTAAATGTAGAAATGATTAGCATAAAGTAAAATGCCAAAATACATATTGTTTATAGATATTATTTTCAGGCATAGATACCTTATTATCAGATGTATTTTCTTGAGAAACCGAAAAGGCGTCACATATCAGGAATGTTTCCTTCTCATCATATGAGGACAGTAGTTTTCAGAGGTACATGAAACATATAAACTACTCAATCTTACCATGCTACTTCCAAGGAGGGAGTTAACTTTTCTTAGACTCTAAATCAAGTTATATTGGGAAAAAAAATCTAACCTCATCAAACATTAAATGACAAGAGTAGCTTTCCAAACATTTCAGACCATTTATTCCCAAAGGAAAGATTAGTGTTCTCACAGATTTCACTTTGTTATATTGCAACATTCTGGATGAAAGAAATTGTGTCAGAAAGTCCAAGGGAAAAAATTTTAAATGCTATTTGTTGACACAAAGAAAAGGTATATTACTAATATAGTAAAGTGTCCCCCTCTATTTTTCTCTATTTAAAAGAATTTACTATTTACTTGTCATTTAGAATTTTTCATTTTATCCATTGTCTCACTTTCCCTAGCCTTTAGTAACTCAAGTGCATTCATCAGAGGCAATGTTCTTTCAAAGACAATTGGTGAGGTAGACAAAAGTTCTGTCAAGGTAGGGCTGTGGCTTTTTATATATATATATATATATATATATATATATATATATATATATATATATAATGATGGTTAAATTTGAAGGAGCTTTTCAAAGTAGTTGCTTCTTCTTTTGTGGGGGAGTTGTTTGTTTGTTTCAAAAGGGAATTGTTTATGATTTCAAATCCTTGCCTAGAGAAAATTACTTCAGGCTCCCATCTAAAACTTTATACTCCCCTAATTTTCCATCCCATCCTTTGTCGAGAGAATAAAAGTTGGCTTTGAAATAGCATGCAATTTTCTGAAATCTCAGTGAAAAGTTGATTTAGAATTGACCTGTACTGTTTTGAAAGACACATTTTCAAAACAAGAGTAACAACTAATGTTCTAGTACCATACACTGAAGTACATATAATTTAAAGTTAAACACTCTGATTAGCATTGTAGGATAATGAAATGTAAAGGTATAACAAGCCAATGACTTTGAAATAATCAAAATTATTATTAGGATTCACTGAGAATTACAAACTGTCCTGGAAGAAGCAAGCTAGAAAAAAAAGGTGATGATATGATCATTTAAGGAGTTTCCAAATGTAATTGATAAATTGTGTTGTATTAGTTGCCAAAAGATACTTTGGTTAGAACTTCTTGATAACTTCCCGTTTTGATTGATATAGAAAAAGGTCAGAAAGCTAATTAGGAAATAGAGTGGAATAACATCAGCAAGAAGATTTAAGATTTTTTTTTTATCCCAGAATGTTAAAGACTGAGAAGAAAGGTATATGTTGAAAGGTTAACAAATTAGGGTATGAATTTAACAAATAGGAAGTCATCATGATTTTGAAAGAAATCAGGCATCACCTCAGGAAAATGATGGAGTTCATAAACAATCAAAAGAAATATATAAATATGTTAAATCTAGGTATGGCATTGGAGGTGTAGTGGCGTGCATAACTGCCTTCTAAGTTATATCCAAGGAAAAGTGTGTAATCAGTTTAGTATTTAATAACAAGATATGAGAACATTTGTAGTGAGATGGTCCTTCTGTGGTACTGACCATGCCCATTGGGGGGTGGAGCCATGGGCAGAAGTGACCTGTGGAAGGAGGTCAGAGAGAGAGCCGGGAAAAGCTCTCTTGCTGGCGTGACTCGGACAGGAGAGCATGGGTGGAATTCCCTGGTGTTAATCTGTCTAGGTTGTAAGTTATTTTTCCCTGAATAAACATCTATTCGGCCTATTTGTTTATCCTGATCCTTATTTAACTGCAATAAACATATAATGACTAACTATGATAAATTATTTCATAGAAACCTTGATTGTAATCCAGAGTATGAAACATATTAGGAAACTGTTTTCTGACAGATGGAGTTATCCATGATGTGATTTTAAAAGGGAAAATATTAGAGCTAGCTCTTCAAGACATAGTGCATGAAACTACCTTGTCTCAGAAGGAAGAATGGGATATTTCAGAAGACAGAAACCATTAGTAAAGACATGAAGATAAGACAACATGAATGACTTATGAATGAGTCAAAAAAAATCTTCAGGATAACAATGCAATACCCTCCATGCAACAATAAGAAATTTTAAGCTTAAAGGTAGGCAGAGCAGCTATGTTCTGGAAAATAACTTAAAATCTCATAGAGACTAGCCAAAGGTAACTGTGGGGTAGGAGATTTATTTTAATATCTATCTCATTTTCTGAACAACATGTCGTACATGTTAGTATTCTGTCCAAAAGGAACATGATTTACTGTTTTTAAAGGCATTGAAAAGTATTAGATGTATCAACTGGCTATGTGATGGATTTGGTGTTCCTATGAGTAAAGAGAATGTCAGAGATGGAATAGCTACTTCATGAATTCCCCATACATTCCTTGTTGCCTAAAATCATATTTGTGTAGGTATTAGAAAACAATATCTATAAAAGCAGAGTGTTTGGAGAAGGCAAGCAGTAGAGTCCATTCTAAACTAGAAATTCTAGTCAGTCTTCCATATAAAGCTCACTATCTTCTTTCTAGTGTTTTTCTTCATCATAAATATTTCAAGTTTATTTCATCCCTTTGTAAACTACATGATTTACCTTTACTTGCGTGATTGATCCATTCTGGATATTATCATGGAGTCAGCCTACATTTCTGACTAATACCTCGTATTCCAAAATGAACAGTCTACTTTCTTCCTCAAAGCCGCCAGATCTCCCTTTCCTAATTAGGATTTTATGTACAGTAAAACCTTAATTAAATGAAGCTCAACTAATGTAACATTTAACTTCATGTTCTACACTCAAATGTGTGTGAGAAAAAGACACCTGGTGACTTAGCAAGCAGATATGTTGTATTTACTAAAATGGAGACAATTTCATCTCTCAAACACTGATGTGCTGTCATAAGGGTTCATCCCGGCATCATGCTTGGCCTGAACAATAATGGCTGATTTCAAAAGAAAGAACAAAAGACTCTGAGAAAACAATACAGATATTAAAATAAAAAAAAAACAATTTTTGCTAAATTTTACTTACCAAGATCATTAAATGGACTATAGTTTTATAATACTTTTCTACAAAGACTGAAATAAAAAATTGTGCTATTTAATTTTAAAATGCAGTAATTAGCATGTGTCTCTGTATTATAGTTAATAATTAAGACTTTTCCATGTTACAAATATATGTTTATCACTGTTATGTGAGAAGGAAAAAGAAACAGTCAATTTTATCTCTGTAACTATAACTAATATGGTAACTAGGTGTTTACAAATAATTTTCAGTAAGTTAATACACAAATAGTGACTATTTGTAGTAAGTTAATACACAAATAGTGACTATTTGTCACAGCAGACTAGACTTTTCATGTTCAAAAGTTTCTAGCTCTGTATCTGTATATTGTTTTCAAGGAATGTAAGTAACATACAAATTTATTATGTAAATGTACCTTACTAAGTCATAGAAAGCTAAAAATTAACTTAAGGATTATCAAGACACACACAATGTTATATTATTTTTTGGTGATAAATATACAATGAAAATATTGGGTTTCTTTCTATGAGTTATGTATTTTTTAATTAGTTATTTGTTTCATTTATCTTACCTACAAACCACAGTTTACCCTCCCTCATCTCCTCTTATTCCTTCCACATGCCTCCCTTCTGCCCCCCTCTTCCACTTGGCATTTGTCTCCATTCAGAAAGGGACAGGCCTCTAATGGGCTTCAACAAAGCATGGCACATCAAGTTGAGGCAGAACCCAGATCCTCTTCCTTACTAAAGGCTGGGCCAGGTCATTCAACCTGGGGAACAGCTTCTCAAAACCAGATATGAGCCAGGGACAGACCATGATCAAACTGCTGGGGACCTTACAAAATGACCAAGTTGCACAACTGTCCCACACATGGAGAGGACCTTGCTAAGTCCCATGCAGGCTCCTTAGCTGTCATTCCAGTATCTGTGAGCTCCTAGGAACCCAGGTCAGCTGTCTGTGTGGGTTGTTCCAAACATGACGTTGACCTCCCTGGCTCCTACAATCCTTCCTTCATTTTTTTGCTCAACTATGTTCATAACAGCATTACTCACAATATCCAGAACCTGAAAACAACCTAGCTACCCCTCAAATGAAGAATGGATGAAGAAAATGTTGTACATTTACACAATGGAGTATTACTCAACTATAAAAAACAATGACAACATGAAATTTGGAGGCAAATGGATGGACTAGAAAAAAAAAATCATCCCGAGTGAGACAACCCAGACTCAGAAAGAGTTCTGTAATATTTTATACAACAAGCTGGCTCTACATTTTACAAGTTAGAAACACTTTTATTTTTCCTGAAACCGGAAGGTGCTCAGAAATGGTTTTCCTATTTCAGACTGTAATTCTCAGAAACAAAGAGGGACACTTTTCTTCTGTTTTATTAGCAGTGTATCTTATGTGTTTATTTTATATCATTGCTACTCTAAAATCAATCTGATGATGTTTTAAGAGACAATAAAAGCTAGAACTATACAGCATATACTTATCTATCAGTGACAACATTGCAAGAAACATTCACTGTAATTTGTCAGTTATTTATAAGAGTGGTAGTTGGGGGCCAAGACATAAGGAGCTTCTTGTTTTATCAAACTAATAACTTCTCCATTTTAAAGGAAATATAATTCTTGGTAAGTTAATTGCTCACTCAGGGACTATCATCAGGCAAGGTTTGAGGGATGTAATGAACAGTAACCCTTCAGAAGTTTATAGAAGAAACTATAATGAAATATTGCTGAACCTTTCAGGTCTAATAAGATTTGTCACAGCTCCCACATTTTAGATTTCATTTGGTTTTACATTCCTTGAATGATATATCATGTACATATATTACTAATATCATGTAATGCACTTTAATTGGTTAATGTGGTGGGGATAGAAGACAGACATTTGTCTTATCACATTAAGAAACTGGAGGCTGAGGCAGGAGAATAATTGTGAGTTTAAGGGCTACTTGGTCTATATAACGAGTCCTTGCCTCAAAATAACTAAAACAAACAAGATCATATTTAAAAAGCAGCTTCAAAATTAACAGTCTGAAATGTGAATGTATAAATTGACCCTTGAATCCTTTCTACCTACAGCCTTTCCCAAGGTAAAGACACAACAGCAAGAATTCACAGGCCGCTAGTATAAAATAGAAGCAAATATTTTCAACTAAACTATGTATCACATTGAGTCCCAAAAGCAACAGAAGAGAAAATGAGTATGCTAGTAATACTCTAAGTACTTGGTAATTTCTGTTTGTTATAGAAATAACTTTTACCAGAAAGAAATTTATCAATTTATGAAAATATGAACAAATACTTCCCTCTCCCATTTTAGTTTGTTAATTGTAGTTCCTCTAGTATTTGGGGAAATGAGATAAATTGAAGAAGAAGAGATTAAAGGCTTTATAAAACTTAATGAATAATCAACTAAAAATATCCCATACTTACTTTGCTGTAATGGCCGATCATAAAATGTACCTGTAAAAATAAAAAATGCAATTTCAATTTCCTTGATCTTTTATGTTTATATTATCAAAAACTTTAGACTTTAGAGCAATTTTAAAATTTTATGTCAGAAAGGTCAGTTGAGGAAGAATGGGCATTCACAACTTTAATTATGAATATTTCTTCACTTTTATAAAGATGATTAAAATTGAAATCAGAAGGAGTGATATGTGATATTTTTTATTTCTGTAGCTTAACTGTCTGTACTGTTTTTCCCCATGGCATTATAGGTATGTGTGTAAGAAAAATGATCATTCTCAAAGTAAATCATAGCATGCTATTGGGCAAAAAACAGTTTGCCAAGGATGCTGTCCAGTTTATCGCTTCCAGATCTACCTAGTACATTTTACTTCATGAACCAATAGTTCAACACTTAACAAGTTCCTTCCACATCAGGGGAAATCACTCCCAATCCCTGAAGAGCTGATTTGGAGCAGATTATTACCATGAGAGATTACTGGAATACTTGACAATGAAACATATCATGTTTCATTCTTTCCCTGTCAGGTAAAATTTAGTGGAGTTAGGATTGACATCAAAGGCATTTCTGAAAAGGTCATGATCTTATCACATCACTTAGATCAAGCACTGTAAGGATCTGTTTCGAGATGGTGGGGAAATGATTACAATTCTAGACAACTTGGATAAGACATTGAGAGGTCCTCCCCACCACAGTACATCATTGAATTTGTTGGAGAGCTAGAGGGCATAATGTTGACAGGGCTGCTCACTTAAATGAAATTAGATTGGAAGGCAATTTAGTGCTTATATGATACCCTGAGTAGTTGGAGAAAAGATGGGTAAGTGAATCACCATTTATTTTGTATACATGGCCTCACAATACCATCATTACCCTGTACATTTCCAGTGTGCTCACTCCCTATCCTATCTTAAATGAAAAATCATTCTTTTCTAGGCACCTTCCATATCACACCAAATCAAATGACACCATATCAATATTCTGTGACCTAAATTCTCCCCAAATTCGCCTCTGTACTTAGTAATGCTTTCATTTTGACGTGATATGGGATGGCCTAGAAGACAAGGCTGCAGATACCCTTGTGAGGAATTATTCAACCCTTGGTCATGATTTTAAAGAATTATAATAGTTTATTGAGGTGATAAGACCATTCTAAGAGTCAGCAGCACCATTTGCTAGGCTGGAATCCTGGATTAAATAAAAGATGAAAGTGAGTTGAACACAAGTATGCATCACTTTCTGCTTTCTGACTGTGGCTATACTCAGATCAGTTGTTTCAGATGCCTGCCCCCTAACTTCTTGCCACAATGGATTGTAACACTGAATTATGAGCCAAAGTAAACTCTCCTTAACTTGCTTTTGTGACCGTATTTCCTCAGAGTTACAGGAAAGGAAATCAATGACTTGTTGCATCACTAGACTACTCCAGCCAAATGAGCTCTATTCCTAGCACTAGTGTACTTGTGTATCCCAATGTTCGTTCTCTCTCTATCATTGTTGCCTCTCTCATGTGAACCTCTTCATTTTGTCTTATTACTCCATGGAACTTGTCTCTCAACTTCTACCAGTCCCTTTCCTGTACTGGTTCTGATTTTAACAGTTTCCAATTTTCAACATTCCAATAGTGTAGATTCATGGTACTAATTAGCTCTATACGAAAACAAATTTTCATCAGACTTATCTCACATTCCACTTAAGTATTATCATTTCATTAGTTTTCCCGTCTCTTTTTTTTCATATTTCCTCATCATGTAGGAAACCCAACACATCATCTCCCACTACAGGCCAAATTTGTTTAGAAGGCATTTACTTATTTCTTCAAAAATGATGATACCATTTATGTTACAGCACTATAAGATGACCATCACACAGCACTGGAAACTTTAATATCTATCATGGTTCATTTACTTATCAACTTTACATAATCTGGAATCACTTGGGGATGAAGTCTCACTGAGAGATTATCTACATTAGATTGGCTGTATACTTGTCTTGTAAAGCATTTTCTTAACTGGGTTAATTGTAACAGGAAAGCCATCCTATCTGGGGACAGCATCTTTTTATAGGATAGAACTATACTGGAAGTGAGTTGAGTACCAATGTGCATACATGCATGATTTTCACATGAAAGCGGATAATAAGACCCCTTTTGTATCTAGATAGCATAAGGTTTTTAAAAGAAGTATTATTTGCTTTGGAAAAATAATTAAAGAACATTTGAATCTGTGTTGAAGGACTGTCCCCAATATTATCACAGTAGTTTGGGAAATGTTGGAATATGGGTCATAGGAGGTAGATCCTAGCTGGAGAACCTGAATCTTGGTGATGAACTCTTTGACGGTTATAAATGTTCCTTGTCCCTCCTTCCTTGCTTTCTGCTTCCAGTCTGCCATGTCAAATGCAGTTCTATTATATTGTACTTCTAATATAATACACTACAAAAATAAAAACCCTGGAAAAAGGAAACCATGAACCAAAAGAAATTTTCCTTTCATTAAGTTGTTTTGTTAGGTATTATTCATAGCAACAAAAATAATACCAGATGTTTTAGGCATTAGTAACAAAGTTATTATAAACATTTGGATATAAGTTTTGGTACAAACATATGCTTTTGTTACTTTTATGTATATACTTAGAAGTACTTGATTAAATCATTTATTCACATGGTAAATTTTGTTGAAATTTCTTTCATATCAAAACAGTATACCCCAGAAATATCTCTTTAATAGTTTACAGTATTCCCACAACCCCCATGCAGTAAGTAATCCTTAAAATCCTATGTCTGTAAGGCCATTCTAGGATTCTAATTCGTTTTTTTGCTAAAATTTGTAATTTGCCACATGATCATTAAGTTTCTTGGCTGTATCATATTATTTAATAATGAATATCTGCGAAGGCATAGCTCCAAAATTCTAGAATGTGTTAGGGCCCTCAGTATGATATGGAACAATGTATTATCAGGTTTAGCACACCTTTAATCTCAAAACTTGAGCGTTAGAGGTAAGACAAGAAGTTGATGGCTTCCATTTCCTACATAAGAGTTTGAAGCCAACCTGGAATATATGAAATATTATATGTATATATGCATTTTTGTACTATAACTTGACTATAAGCAATTGAAAATTAATGACTATTTTAGACATACTTTGAAATATTAGCCCCAAAATGTACTGTAGAAAAAGAATGCAGTTTCTTTTTATTAAAAGTACTATTCTAAATCCATAATAAGGTTTTTTTATGTTTACTCTTTTCTTTGAGTATCAGCTAAGTACTAGAAGCTCCATCCTACAGTCAGATTACCCCATAACAACATGTCCTCTATCAGGAATTGTCCCAGAAATATGTGTCTGAATTTTATGTTGTAGACATATAATCTTTATATTTTATCTGAACTTGGAATTTTCCCACTCATTTAAAAATAATTACATCAGATCTACTCTGTCCAGATTGCTTAAAAACTACTTATTAATGGAAAATGCTGTGTGCCTTTATTTTGGATTAGTTGACCAACAGAATAACAAATCAGCAAATTTGATTATATACCCCTTCCAGTATTTGAAGCACCATAGAGTATTTTACAGTGATGTGTTATTGTTCTAGGAAAGTAGTGTCTGCCTTCAGTCTATGTGCAAAGGCCACTAATATTGACTTATATATCTTTGGAAATACTGTGTTCAGTTTAGCCTTTCTTTTCTTTTCTGCAATATAGACAGTGTTACTACAAGAAAATTTCAGTATCCTGTCTTGCTTCTGAATCATCCTTTTAGCATGTTTTCTATAGGTCCTCAGAAGTTTAATACTAATTTTTGTCTGGATAACAGTAATATGCCTACTAAAGACACTGCCTTCCTGGATTCTTTTCATTACAATAGCTTTGTTGCTAAATATTCATAAGTATTCTTTGTGTCTAAAATTTTCCTTAATAGGACTATCTGCTGCTCTGGATTTACGACTTTGGATTTACTGTGGATCAGCTCTTTTATGTCATTAAGAGTATACTTTTTGCTTTCTGCCAGGCAATTTTTTTTTCATTAGAAAAAAATAGAAATTTGACTTGTGTACATTAAATACTGTTATATATCAAAAGAAATGGAGCATTTTCTCCATTAAACTGATAGGAAAAATGAGCATGAAATTTGATAAGCAAGAAAATAATTGAAAAAATGGGAAGTTCCCTGTAATTTTCTTTTTAAAAATCTATTTAATAATTATTTCATTTTCAAAATAGCATTTTACCTTATATATAGTCTTGAAAGTACCTAAAGTAGTATGTTAATTTCCAAATTTTATTAGATAACATTTATACAGTTAATAATAGACCCTGTTACCATGGAACCATAACTGAAATTTTTATCTTCAAACTTTGATTTTTCAGCAATTAAGCACTTAGACCTAATGTTTCATTAACAGATTTTTATACAAATGTAATTATTTGGATGGGAATGTTAAAAATATTTCCTATTTGCAAATGTCACTTGTATTGGAAGAAAAGCAAAGAATGAAGAACTGTAATAAAATGCTTTAAGATAGGTTATGGTTCTGGTGACTGAATCAATATCAAACAAAATGTTTTCTCATCAGCAAGAACACTTGGTACTAAGAAGGTATGTTCTCATGTCCTCTAGCCTCATACTATCTCTACTTCTATCTTTAACTAAAATTCTATGCAATAAATGCTCTTTAAGAACAGTAAAATGTATTAATGAGCAGTGATGGGGTAAATCCCTTGAAATTATTTTCCCTGGGCAAACAGAACAAGGATATTATTAGTGGTTTAATAATCTGCCAATACTATGATTATAAATCAACTGTAGTAATAATTTTTTTGCCCAGGACTCTCATTATAGTACATCTGGACTTGAACCAGCAGTATTGATCATTTTCTCTGTGTTCTGGACGACTGATTCAGAGTAGTACTTACTAATTAAAATGTGATAGCTAGCCTAAGTGTAGAAACAGATGGAGAGAGACAAGGTTTTCATATTTGGATTACTCTCAGTGAATAGAATGTCATAAATGTATTATCATAACTCATACCAATGAAGAAAAGAAGCAATGAAGGGAGAGCCTAATGACAGAGGATGCAAATTGTTATGTTGGCAGTTCTGAGGGAATGTGAAGCCGATGATGAACTCGTGATTCTGGAGGGAGAAGATGCAGGGAAATGGCACAAGTGGAATGATTTCACAAAGAAGTTTCAGATGTGCACTTAGTATCAGGCATTCCTAACAAGGTTTCTGAATTCCAAATTGGTACATAGTTAGGAGGAAGCAGAAAAGTAATGTGGACCCAATTCAGTTGTTAAGTAGGAATATCATTTCAACATTTGCAAACCACATAAAAGAAGGGCAACATTTTCTCAGTCATTAGGCTAAATCCTTAAGAGTGCCTTGAAACTTGTTACTAAACCTCTGAATTTCAGTTGTTTAATTCATAATTATTGTGAATAATTCCAGGGATTGTAATGTGTTCAACATACTAATATAGAACCATAATAAACAGTGGTTATTACAATTGGAATTAATTATTAAGGAAGAAAATGTTTGCTTTTCATTCACCATACCTCATTACTTATTGCCTATTTGTAGGAGTTTATCTTATTTGTAGCTTTCATTTGTCAAACTTATATCTTTTGGTAGTTACAGCTGCAAATGAAATCTATTATAATGATGGTAAACATTACAGAGACAATAGATAACTGAAAAGACACAGAAAGTAAATATATTTTCCCATATTTAAAATATGTTAGTATTGTGCCTAAGGATATGAGCCTTAACATTAAATAGTTTATTATATATTGTTAATAAGTTAGTGTGTCATAAATGCTTAGTAAGTATTCATACCTATGATTGTAACAATTTTGATTATTTTATGTATGTTGAAGTATTAATTACTCACAGTATAAATAGGAGACATTATTTTCCCCACCTTGCTGGTGAATAAATTAACACTTGGTCTGTAAATGAAATGTTAATGTTACACAATTAATAAATGTCAGCATCAGGATTGAAATCTGTCTCTGAAACCTACTCTCTTAAAACACCTTACTATAACAACCTTTCATGTGAATCAGTCAGTCAATCAATCAAGTACAGACAAAATGCCTAACAGACTGTGGATGGAATAAAAAATGAGCTTATCAAGAAAAGGTGTGAATAAAATAGATAATAAGTTCATCTAAAATAAAAATTAAAATTCTATGTTTCATTCATAGAATGGGAATCACAATGAAATAGCAATGGAGGAACAGATGAATTTATTAACTTTCCTGGTAGCCTCTCAGTATACTGTTTTCTTCTCCATTTATCAAAGTCTTGAGAAAGAAGTTGCTTCAATAAAATATGCTAGTCATATTAGAGCAATGTTTTTGAAGGACACATTTTATTATAGGACTTATAATAAAAATCTATCTCTATATTACAGGTATTTTTGATAAACAATATACACTTTATATTGAATTATTTTTTAACTTGCTCAAATTTCAATTCTAATGGTTACTTATGCTGTGCCACCAACATTTCTCAGATACCTTCTTTTCTTTGTGAGAATAAGTTCTTGACTACATTATTTCTCCATTGTCCTATCCATTCAAACAGGCTACAATAAAATCCCATTACGTCATTTTCATGGGATGCAGAAAAGAAAACATCATAAAGAGGAAATGATAAAAACAAGATGTATTGCTCACTGGAGACTTTCCCCAGAAGCTCTCTCTGTAGTAGGCAGCTGTGCATCCACATCTGTTTCAGGACAACACAGAAGGAATTATGGATTTGTTACATGACTGCTTTTAAAATCCACAGAACTGCTGTCAAATATGATGTTTATACGGGGTGGTGTGTGTGACAACTGCCTGTGGTTGAAATGAGCACAAAGGTCATTACCACTATCCTGTCTCACACATTTGAAATTCGAATAACTGAGTACCCTAGTTCTGCTGTTTTCTATTGTGTTTCACATAGGCTCCCCAGTATCATAGTAGTCAAAGTTGAAGTCATGAATTGGAGCACTTATATCAAGTGGAGATGCAGAATCCAAACTCTCCTCTAAGATCTAGAGAATCAGCATCTAAATGATAACAAGATCACTGGTGATTCCTTTGTTCATTAAAGTTGGCAAAGCATTCCTCTACAAATGTCAATAGGAACAACTAAAGACACAATTTAATTTTTCTCTTTGACAGGTGATAAGGATGTACAAAAAGAACTTTACTAATAAACCATGAAAAGGAAAAAGGTAGAATTTTAAAAATGTACAAAATATGAGACCATATATAGTTAGAAAGCATAGAATGATGATTGCGCATTTAGTGGCATGCATTAAATGCTTGGCAATGGACACCACTCACCTATGTCCTTCATTCACCCCACATATTTCATATGTCCTAGCAAGAAAATACTAAGTTTAAATAGATCATACTAGTTCAGCTGAAAAAGACTAAAAATTTACTATCATCACAAGCAGTATTATTATTATGTGTTATTACTTATTTTGTGTATTTATAGCAGGTATCTTGATACAAACTGGTTATACACACTCTCTCATTTTACAAGAAGGAAAACAAAGATTTAGAAAGAAAAAAATCACTTAAGTCATACAGCTAGATGTGTCAAATATAAAGCATGTATATCTGCCTTTAATCATATACTTTCTTTCCAGCCTTTTCTTTACTGCCATTTCTGTATCTGTTTAGACAAAAGTCTTTTGCATAATAGCCTCATAATTTTCTATTGTAGTAATCATTTTTCCTGTATCAACTCCAGATGTTACCCTACAGCTAAAAATGCCTGCTCATGTTTCTCATTTTCTTACACTGATGCTAATTTCTTCTATTCTTGCAGCTGAAGTTTAACATACTGACTTATTTATTGTTGGGTTTGAATTATTATTTACAGAGCTTAACATTTTAAGCTGTTTTTCTTTACCATACTTTGTCCTTATTCTCTTATCATCAGTGATTTCAAAGACAAGAGCTTTACTGATATGATCCTCCACTGAGTTCTCAGATCTTTGAAAATTCCAAGCATGCCATAAGCACTTAAAATATTTTCTGAAAGAAAAAGAAAGAACATGCCTCAGTGATAGAATCTTTGATGGAATATTTGTTTGTTGGGCCTCTTAACCATCTACACTCATTGTCTAGATTATCTCATCATTAAAAAAATTCTTTCACAAAATTATTCTTTCACAATTTCATTACAAAAAATATACTACGGGCCTATTCTCCCCTATTATCTTTTATCTATATCCCTTTCACATCAAACCCCTTCTTCTTCTCAATGGCTTAAATAGCAAGGATTCTTCTCAAACTATACTCTTAGTTCTGACAATGTCTTGGATGTCATACCCATAGATCCATAGCTCTTTACTCCTGATTTTCACTTCTCTATAGCAAAGACATCTGAAATTGAATATGTAAAGAAAATTTCTCTTCCTTTCTCTCTAAGTTTCTCAACCCTTCAGTACACATGAAAGTGCTAACATTAATTACCCATTAACTGAAAACCAAATCCCTAGTTCAATCTCTTGTTCTGCTTTACCACTTACCCCAATACAGAAAGTTATATCACATTTTTATTCAAGGTGTATTCTGAATATACTGACTCTTCCTCATATCCACTACTCCTCCCTTCTTCCATAAGATTTTGACCCCAACCTTTCAACTTCCATTATCATTTCATTTCCTGCTTCCATAAAATTTCTTTTTACTTACCAGTTGTGAAAATTTTTCTAAGACATAATTCATATCTGATTTAAAAAAAATCCTCTGGTGGCATTCCATTCTAAATTAATCTCTCACAATGGCCCAAGCTTACTCCCCTCCTTTTAAGAGAATTGGCTTCTGTCCCTCTCAGTTTTCCAATATTCATTCATACCAGCTCCCTATCTGTTCTAATACTCCATTTAGTACCACCCCAGGAAATATTCTTTTATTAATAAATCTTGAATATTCTCCATTATTCTTAGAGTTTATCATGTTGATACTTATAGTTTATATCTGTTACTTCCTCAGTGAGAAAACACTTCAAAATAATAGCTAATATATTGTTTCACCCACATAATATGATTATTTTCCTGTTTTTGTTCAGCTTTTCTTTATTGCTTTTTTTCTCTACCTAACATGTATTTGTTCTTTTAATCACTTATTGCATCTTTCCCATTAATATCCAAGTTCTACAACTTCAGAAACTTGAACAATCTACCACACTTATCACATCTCTTTTTTATATCAAGAACTCAAGAACATGATCTGAAATGTAAGTATACTAAAAATATTTATTCGGTAACTCAATAATGATGACTAGCACCTTCCTATTAGGAAACTTTCTCATTCCAGTCCTATTAAAGTCAATTGATTGTGTGGAACATTGCTCATTCATGAAGCCCATTATCTCCTAAAAATCTTTCCATGAGAATTCTTCTCTCACGTAGTGTTTGCATCAGGTTCTGGAATTATTTACATATCGTAAGTAACTATCATATCTTAAAAACATAAAGTACTTATAACCCTCCTTTCCAATCCAGTTTTTATTTCTAATTTTCTGTAATCTATATTATATTTTAGAACCTTATTAATCATGTCTATTGAAGACCACATCTTCCTACCATCACTGAGGCTACACACAGCACTTTATCTGTGTATCTGAGCCTCTGTACACTGGTGATGATTAATAGAAAGGAGAAAAGCAAACACTACTGATCTTATATTGTGACAGGACTTGCCCCCAAACTTCGAGTGTCCGTGAGTGTAAATGTTTCAAATATTTGTAATTCATGTAAATCTTTAATTTATATTACTGATTTTTGTGCAAAATTTCCATTTATTTATTTAAATTTAAAATAGGTTCTTCTTTCATACAATACAGTTTAAAAATCATTATATGTAAAAAGGCTCTCCAGACCACAGAAACAATATTTTTTCAATGTATTTAGAACAGTCCTAATTTTGGAAAAATCGTATTTCTGATAATGGTAGATCATTTAAAGAGTGTATATTGGATATATCTCTTGAGATAATTAACATAAATCATCCTCACGGTAGAAAAAATAATATTGGTCAGATCATATATTCTTATTTAGGGCTCAGAAAATAGGTCACAATAGCCATGGCTTTACTGCCCTGCTAGCCTAGATTCTGGTTCTACACAGACTTCAGAAATAGCTCTCTGGAGTAAACTTTCCTTGTCATCTCGTGACTAATTTTCTTTACAAGAAAGGGAAGAGGTGAAGAATGGAATTGTCAACACTGTCAACGAATCCATGAATTTCCTTTTTTATAATGTTCACGTCTGTTATAGATGAATATAAAAATCAAGTTTAAAAGAATACAGAAAGCAGGAAGGACTGTAACTCAAAATTGGTACTCTTATCTTTGTCTAACCCTCCTTTCCCCTTCTGTGACTTTCTTAGTGTCTCCTGAGAACTAGTTATTGGCTGCCAGCTCAACTGATACTTCTCTCTGTCCATTAACATTTAAAGTATCTTTTTTTGTGCTGAAAGCAAGAGCATTTCTTTAGAAATCCTTTGTAATTCCATGTTTCCCATATGTAATATTAATAATAATAATAATAATAATAATAATAACAATAGCTACAATTTCCAACTAACTATACACTAGGAAATGAACAAAGTATTTTAGGCATGCTTTGTCTCTTATTAAGAACTAAGTCCCAGAGTGGTGAATTCACTTGGCTAAGGCCACACAATTATCTGGTAGCTGTAATGCAGTGCATTTGACCCCAAGTTGCACATTCAGTGTCTTGGCCAATGATAGATTCTGGGTCTTAACTTGAAATGGAAACCATTGTAAATGGCTGAGGATTGTTCCATAGATATACATGATAACTACAGGGACAACAGAAAAGTAATAAAAATGAATAAGCAATCAAGAGCAAGTTGTGACACATTTGTCAAAGGGAAAGAATTATATGACTGTGAATCAATCTTTTGCTATGACCACATGCAAGTGGAATCTGAATTCATTATTCTGTGTTCTTTCTGTGTTCTTTGGACCTTTAAGTTCTTTAAGAGCTTGGCAGCTGGGACTTGATACTTGTTTTCAAAAACACTATTTTTCTCCTAACATAACTAATTGTGAACCTGAAATAGTAACCCTGGTGTTTTAGAAATTCTGCGAACTGTTCTTGATTAATATATCATATATTTATTTTTTTTAATTTGAATACAGTAGAGGATGACATATTCAGAATAAAAACATTCTACTCAAATGTTAACTGAAATCACATATGCAATATGATTATCAATACACACACATCATTGTATCATAATAGATTAGTCACAATGCTGTCAGAGATTCTGTATGACCATCACTTAGATTTTAACACTTAAAATACTAATTAGATAAAGTGTTTGTCCACAATCTGATAATTTCTTCATTTATGCAATCTTTAATGACATTCATGGGTTTTTATACATATTGTTCTTTACTCTCTTGAAATATTATGATACCATAATTTATGACCCTTCAAAACCCTGTGAGAGGCCCTGCCTAATACTCCTTTAGAAGAAATTTACTTTGAACACCTATGAATATAATTGGTCAGAAGTAAATAGTTTTTAATTTGTATTTGTCAAATGTTAATTTTCTTTGTACATTTCTTTCCAAGTACCCTATCTACTCAGATTTTTGCCCCTTTCCTTAAGGGATATTCATTTTTTTTATCAATATTTAAGAGATATATATTAAAAAACTAGGTCTTTGATAAACTTATGTATTTTGCAATTTTTATATTTAATATTTCATTCAGATATTAATCCATTCTTATTTTAAAAAGTCTTTTGGCAAATTACAACCAAGCATCACTCCTTTTTATTGTTTCTTTTTTATGCTTAAGATTAGACAGTGCTTTCTTAGCTTGAATTCAACATAAAAGTTCAACTCATTCTATTTCAAACATTTCAAGTGACACTTTTTAATTAAGACAAATTTTTATTTAGCTACATAGTAGATGAGTAATATCAACTGAGATTCTATCGTATATTCCAACCAGTTATTCAAGACTTATTCATTAATCCTTGCTGTCCATCATACTTCTATTATAAAAGGCAAAAGATTTATACGATCTGAAGAGAAACCAGAGTATCATACTTCTATTGTAATAAAATACTTTTCAAAGTTATTTGATTAATTTTACTTCTCCATTCTTACACGTTTTTCCAATTAGTGAACTTTTAAATATTTTATTAGTATTTCTGAAACATATTTCACATTTAAAATCGGTTTGTTCTTTCCAAAATCTTTACAACTTGACTTTTAAACGATATTTTTTTCTTGAGTATGCACAAAATGTATAAATTGAAAAATACTGACATATTTCTAAAGATTCATAGTCTAGAAAGAAAACTGTACACCTCTCTTCAAAAGTTTATTTAATGTTACTTAAAGAGAGTATTTTAAAGAAAATATAAGCTATGCTTTTGTTAAAAATTTCTCTTACAATTTAAAGCTATTTATTTAATACGTTGTCAATATTTTCTCACATTTATAGCTTCTACTTGGTTATTGCTGGAGAAGAAACAGAGAAAAGACAATATTGACAAGCTTTTAATGAAACAGCAAAAAAAAAAAAAAAAAAAAAAAAGAAACATTTATTGCCATTAAGGAAACATCTATGTTGGAAGTTGCCTGCCATAGAATCAAAGAGTTACGATATTACACACTACCCATCAAACTGAGAAATTTAAGGCCATGTATTCATTCAAAAGTGTTCATTTTCAGACAAGAAAGAAACCATTTTTCAAGACCCTGGAAGAAAGAAGTGATCATTCAAGTCAAAGCATGGGGACAAAACAATGATCCTGATTAAATTTTCAAAAGAAAATTTTCAGGCTTCAATTCTGTTTGGCAAGTCTAAATCCCAAATGAAATTTCAGAGGAGACATTACATATCCTTGAAAAGTATGTTTATAATGAAAATACTGACAGAACTTAGAAGAGAAAATATAATATTACAAATATTTCTAATATCATTTATGTGTAAAATAACAGAATGTGGATATACAAAGGTGGAGTCTGTAAATGAATAACTGTTTTACTAAAAATCATTGTGTTAGTTATCAAATTCAATGCCCATTATTTTCTTTACCTTAGGTTGCATAGAATGTTTAATTTGCATAAAATTCAAATTATGTAATCATATACTCAATATTTTATATAGAAAACTAAATATGAATAACAAGATTATGCAGTCAGAACTCTATGCAGTCAGAACTCTTCCATAACTATGTTATCTGTGAACAAACATAGCAGCTAGTTTTTACAGAAAGTTTTTGATTCATTTAATATACACTGAATACTTTATAAACTTATGAACATTATCAGCAAAACAATTAAAAATTTTATCCCAGAAAACAGTCACATTTAGAAAATAATCAATGTGAAACACTAGAAAATCCTTATTAAGTGTGATCTGAAGTTATAGATGAGAGACTAGCCAAAACATGAGGTTATACTACTTTTCTAAGCCATTTAATCAGCTTTGTCATTTGTAATCTTCTAGTAGTTTCTATGAAGATTATGGAGATTAAAATAAAGAAGTAGAAATATAAAATAAACTTGGAGCATCCCTTTTAAAGTAATCATATAAAATCTGAAAATACTACACTGAAAAAAATATATCCAAGTAACTCAAGAACTAGGTGAAACTTTCCTACTGGCCAAAGCTCAAACAAAAAGAATACAGTAATGTTGGATTATAGCACAATGCTTAAAATACTCATTGGGCCATATTAATAAAAGTGAACGAGGAAGAAGTATATGAATGGGGAGCAAATAATTCTTCCATGGATTAGTCCACATAATGCATGCAAATACAATTTCTTTAAGGAGGTGAAGGGGAACACACTTCTCTTTGTACATACAATATTTCCTTCCAAAGAGTTCCTTATAGAAAAAGAGGAAAAGAAGGAGTCACTTCCTTGTGGAAAAATAAGGAAAATCCTACTTCTGCTAGTGGATGCAAGTACAGCATTGATGATGGTATGTTGATATTATTGGTACTTAATAGGAAAATATATAAAAGATATTTTATAGACTTCTGTGTATATCTCCCCCACATTTTAACAACTTAGTTTAGTCATAAGAGAACACAGACAAATCCAATTGAGGAACATTCTCCAAAGTTCTATCCAATGTACCTCCAAAGTAATTAAAAAGTCTACCTCATTAAAATGAAGACTTATTGGTTTTAAGAAAAGCCTAAGGAGACAATAGAAACAACTACAGTTTGCTATCCTGGAGGGCGTGCTACACTGTAGAAAAATGATAGTGAATATGGGAAAGTTCATAAACTATGGATTTAATGAATAGGATATATCAATATTTATTCATTAATTGAGACAAACATCTAATAATTATCTAATATTCTAATAATGGAGGAATCAGTGCAAAGGAGTACAGCTAATCTCTTTGCTGTTTTTTGATATTTTAATATATTCTTTGATTTTACATGAAAAATTATGATCATATCCATCCTTCTCCCCAGTTCCTCCAAGATCCATTCCCACATCACTACCCACCCAGCTTCAGTCTCTCTATTAAAAATAAAAGATAAAAGAAAACAGGGAGTCTGATGTGTGTTGGTAAGTACTCCTGAGTGCTGAGATTGTCTGACTGAGTGAGGACAGCTCTTGTGCATGCTCTTTGTGATCTGCCATGTTGTGTTTGGAAAATATTGTTTTCTTGAAGTCATCACTGCCTCTGATTATTAAAATCTTTGTTGCTTGATTAATTACATCTACTACAGAAAGAAGTTTCTATGCTGAGGACTGATATACTGGTCTGTGGGTACAGTAACATGTAAACAACAATCATTTTATTTTAATGTTAATTGAAAAACCAATGAAGTGTTATTTTTTTAAATTATTTTGAAAATGTAGTAAATATAGGTGTTACAGGGAAGCTAAAGGAAAATTTGAAATCTTGTTTGAAAATAAGTAAATGGACAACATCAGACACTTTCTTAACATAAAATTAACACTATCTATATGTCAATACTGTAACATATCTCATTATAATGGAAAGTGAAACATCTCAAATGAAGTCATAGCTTAAAATACCTGTATAAAGAAAACATTAATGCAGTTCTTCCTCATCACTAGTGACATAACAAGGTTTCAATAATATTACAAATTAACACAAAGAACACTTACTTTAGTCACTTTTAAACTAGATGCTTAAATTGACTGTCCTGTTGAATAAAGATTTTGATTTATAATCTGCTATATGAGATATAAATGCTAATAATAGGATTTCAACTTTAACATATGATTCCCTATTTCTGTGCTGGCCTTGAACTCACTATATTTATTGTATAGCAAAAAATTACCTTGGATTTCTTATCATCCTCTGTCCACCTTTCAAGTGCAAGGAAACAATTTCAGTTTGGTGGATGTTAAGCAAGAATTATTACCAACTGAACTGAATCTCAGCCCTTAACTATAAGATTTTAATGTTCATAGAATCTCCACAAGAAAACCATTGAAAATTTGTTGGTGTGGGTATTAAAAAGTTTTAAATAAACTTTAAGATCAGAGATGAGTTACTCTCATGCTTCTCCAAGTTGTCAGTTTAAACCAATATTTTGTTAAACTCAATTTCCGTAAATCTTTTGGAGGTACCTATAGTCATATTATATTAAAATTTCTGTTTTTTTCTTATTTTAAATAAAATTAGAAACAATTTTATTTTACATATCAATACCAGTTCCCTCTCCCTTCCATCCATGCATGCTCCTCATCAACCCCCATCCCATCTTCTTTCTGCTCCCTAGTGAGGAGAAGACATTCCTTGGGGGATAATGAAAGTCTGTCACATTCTGGGCTGAGAGAGTATACTTCCATGGGGAATGGGCTCCCAATGTCCATTTGTACAGTAGGTATAAATGTTGTTCCATTACTAGGAGTCCCATAGACTTCCCAGTCCTCATAACTGTCACCCACATGAAGGGGACCTGACTTGGTCCTATGCTGGTTTCCCAGCTGTTACTCTGGGGTTCAAGAGCTTCCCCTTGTTCAAGCCAGCTGTTTCGTGGATTTCCCCAGCCTATTCTTGACAACTTTACTCATCACTCCTCCATCTCTACAACTGGGATCCAGGAGTTTGTTCGACTCATTACTTAACTGTAGGTCTCTGCTTCTACTTGCATCAGCTACTAGATGAAGGCTCCAGGATAGCATATAAGTCATCAATCTCATTATCAGGGAAGGACATTTAGGATAGCCTCTCCTTTATTTGATTGTTAGTTGGGGTCATCCTTATAGATCTCTGGACATTAACCTAGTGCCAGATTTCTCTTTAAACCTGTAATGTCTCCCTCTATTAAGGTACCTCTTTTCTTGTTCTCCTCTATGCTTCCCTGGACTCAATTTTCCTGTTCCCTCGTGTCCTCCTCCTCCCTCCTCTTCTCCCCTTCTCTTTCTCTTAACATCTCCCCTCGCACACCTCCCATGCTCGAAATTTTCTCAGAGATCTCCTGAGCAAAATTTCTGCTTTTTATATTATTGAGCAGAGGCTTGGATAGATGGGTCATGAATACCTGAAGTTAGTTCCCTAACACTCCCATAAAAACAAATACATTTTGAGTGTGACGGTAATCCTGTCTCTCAAAAGGTAGAACTGAGAGGATGTTATAGCACTTCCTGATTAAAATAATCTCAAAGAGTTGCTGAATCAATGCACGTCAGTGATGAGAAAGAATGGTAGAGAGTTGTACCGAGTAGGTTGTTTTTCCGCCCGCCGCCTGGTCTGGTCCCGCCGCTGCACCAGCCCCAAATAATACACCGAGACTCTGTATTAGATATAATTTTGTTGGCCAGTTACTTGTTTTTTATCGGCTAGCTCTGTCGTAAGTATTAACCCATTTCGATGTATTTCCATGTGGTCTTACCGAGAGCGGAGGAATGGCAGTTCTGTTCTCTTCAGACTCTCCATCTTGACCCCTCCTTACTACTTTCCCTTTTCTTCTTGTCTCCTAGTCCCTCCTCTCTTGCTTTCCTATTGGCCAACAGTGCTTTATTCATTAAATCAGTATGAAAAACATATATACATAATGACATCTCCCATCAGAGAGTGATAGAGAAAGATACCCAATATTGACTCTGGCTTTCAACAGCATGTGAACATATGTGTATAACCCCCCCACATAAGAAGGAGCCATTATTGGTTTAAATAGAAAATTGAACCTAAAGAAATGTCTAGAGACCTACAAGACTGCTGCCAACTAACAATTTGAGCAACAGTGGAAAGGCTACCATAAATGCCCTTCCCAGATAGTGAGTTCAACAACTTACTTATCCACTATCATGGAGTCCTCATCTAGTACCTGTTGGAAACAGAAGCAAACACCTACAACTAAACACTGAGTCTAACTAGAATCCAGATGCAGAGAGAGAGGACAAGACCAGGTTGCAGAAACACATAGAGACAGCTGACCTGAACAAGGAGGAACTAACAGGCCCCCAGACTGATATCTGGGAATCCAGCATGGGACTGATCCAAACCCCCAAATATGGGTATCAGCTAGAAGGACTGAGCAGTCTAGGGACCTCAGACAGTGGAACCAGGATGTATTCCTGGTGCACAAAAGGACCTTGTGAACACATCCTCCCTGGAGGGATACACCCTTAACCTAGAGACAGGAGGAAGTCCTTGTCCCTACTTCAAAGGACTTGACAGATCTACATGACCCCACCTGGATGGCATTGGGATGGGGGATGGGAAGGGAGGGTGGTCAGGGTGCATGTGAGGGGGGAGAGAGAGTAAGAGGGAGGTAGAGGGAACTGGGATTGACATGTATAATAATAATAATAATAATAATAATAATAATAATAATAATAATAAAGCCTATGCACAGCAATTATATCTGAATTGGAGCATTTCATCCTTGAATGAGACTAAGACTCTTGAAGTAAACAAAAATTACAAGGCTCAGAAAGCACACAACACTTAAGTATCAAGAAGTTCCTAAAACTTACATGATCAGCAAGGTCCCTCCCCATGGTTTTATTACAAATTATGGGGACAGGAGACATTCTGACCAACTGAGATACATAAAATTCATTCAGAGAGCTCTTGAAGGGCAGCTGTTTCTGAGTCATTATCTATGCTGAGGTGGACTTAAGGCAACAGAGCTATCTTCAAGCCACACATGTTCATGTCAGGAAGTCCTTCCATCCATAGTCCTGTAAGCAATACCAATAAATTCAGAGGTTCCATAAGCTAGATTTTTCTGGCATCGTTTTTTGATCTTTCATATCGATGAACAGACATTTGTTCACATCTCACCAGGAAAACCCATATAGCATACGGGATATTTAACTATTTCAATACTTGATAACATATTTTAGAGAAGCTGACATAGGGGTACATTCCTACAGGCCTAGAACTGAAACAAAGGCAGAGCAGTTGAGTTTATTCCAGTGTGAGGTACATTTAAAAAATCCTGTCATGGGCACACAAAAATGTGTAAACAAGATCTTGGTAGGAAAATGAAATTAGTAACTATCAATCTGTTTTGTGTGCTCAGGTACTATAGTCAGCTTTATAGTATGACTGTAGGGTGTGTCCAGCATCTAAAGTCACTACTTATAACTTTTGTATGCTTGTGTTAGGACTTCCTATCGACTCCTAAACACCAAAATGTAAGACTTTGATCCTATGTGAGAGTTGTGACCTTCTAAAAAGAAGTTCAAGCAGTCAGAGATGTTTGCTCTTTCTTTTTCCCATTCAAAACAATGTGAAGCAATTATATTCTAGAGTACTTTACTAGGTTACACTTTAAGCAATCAGAAACCAGTATTTATTATGTTTAGTATGGATTTATTAAGTTTGTTATGTCTACAAGTTTTCAATACAACCAATATGATTTTAATATGTATATTTGTGTTTGACTAATTTTTAATTCAGCATGTATGTACACATATGGACATTTGGACATGTATAGATTGAAAAGTTCATTTCTACAAATTCAAGAAGATTTATAAAGCAACATAAGGAATTTTATTAAATCTCATGTGAATTATAAAGAGCTGAGATGTTACCAAACATTTTAGATAACCTCCATGGAATAAATTTGCCACTGGCTTTTAATTCTTGCAGTTTTATTTACTAAATGAGTTAACATTGAGGAATGTGCTACAATCACTGTACAATATTTCTTATTTTGATTCTGAGGTAATATGCTTCCTAGGGGAAAAAGAAAAACCTTAGCAATATGAATCACATGATTGCACAGACACTTTCACAAAAGTCTGTCAATGTTTTAAAGAGCTGTCAGTAAAGCAATTCAAATTTCCAATAAATGTACTAATTCAGAAAACATGTTTCTGTCTTCCTAATATTTACTGTTATAGTTGTGGAAATTAACCACTCTTACTGATATTTCATTATCAGTATGGCTTCCTTCTTCTCAAAAGTTGATATTTAAAATTTTTAATCCAACTAATTTCAGATTGTCTATGTCTTGCTGTGCTCTCAAATAACACCATAAGGTCTATTTAGCACAATAACTTGAGCATCGCAGGCATACATAAACATGTCTTGTGTGACAGAGTAAAGGAATGAATAAATTTAAAATACTGAAATTTACTTTTAAGTAGCATTAGGATACAGAATTGTGGATTGATTGTAATTGTACTTGGCTGTGATGGATGAAAAACAAAATAAGAGAATGTTGGCTTTGCTTATAACACAATCGCCCACTAACTTTATTCCTTTTTAAGTATTTAAGGTAGAAATTGACAAGCATAAATACAATGTTAAAGGAATGAAAACTATATGATAAAAGCAGAATGGAGCATCTTCATCTATATATTCTCAAAGGTAAAGAAAGTGTAACTTTTGTTTGTTTGTTCTGCAACTCTGTGGATGAGAGACTTTCATTGGAGAATATCTTTGTTCAGAAAAACAACCTAATGAAATTTACCATCCAATTCACATACAGAGTAACAGCAATTGCTGATTAGGGACTAAAATCTAGTTGCAACAACATTTTAATTACATTTCAATGTATGACTATAAATTAATTAATCCAGATGAAATACTGTACTATATTGGTTACAAAATGGCTAATTAGTCCATCCAGAACTTGAAGGAGACCAATGGACTTTCCATTTAATATACAAGAACAATAATGAATGAACAACTACCAACAAATTATTTCAAGGACATAAACATTTATTCCAGGCCAGAATCAATATTAAAATAGATCTAGTTTCAGCTCCACTTGTTCCAATGTCATTGCTTAGCACCAGAAGCCTCAGTATTTATTTCACCTTTTGAGCTTAAAAAAGAGCACAGGGTTTTTGAAAAGAGGTGTGTGTGTGTGTGTGTGTGTGTGTGTGTGTGTGTGTGTGTGTGTGTTTGTGTGTGTGTGTTTATCAATTCAATTCTTTAAGCTCTATTAAACAGAACAAAGACAGAAACATTAATCTATCCAAGGAATTGCCATTGAGAAAAAAATTTTTCAGAGAACAAGCTCATTTAAACTATGCCCAGATTACATGATGATTGTCTCTTCTTATATATTAAAACCATTCTTTAAATAGTGACATTGTTTCTCTTGTCCTTACAGTAAATCTATGGATATAGGCTTCTCATGAAATCACAGTCATCAAAGAATGAAGCTTGTAATTTGGAGCTCTAACAAAGGAATCAGAATGTCATCACATCAGGGGTAGTTCTGCCCTCGCTAGCACATCGAACATTGATCCTCAGAGACCAAGTGGCCAAAGAAAGCAGTTTCTAGTGAATATGAATGCTATCCATTACATCTCCTCTTTTTAGGATGCATTCTGTGGGTCTAGAAACCAGAGGTGACAATAGTGTGGTATCATATCAGAAACTTTTTAAAGGTTAATGAATTCAGGCATAAAATAATTTCAGTGCCATAAAGAACTCATAAATACAAAATCTAGGAAAACCGTGGAAACACTCATCACACTTCTGAGAATGTTAGAACCCTGGATGATAAAACCACTATGGACTTCTAAATTATTCTTTTAATAAACTTGGTAGAGTATTACACTGTATATCAATATTTATGATATCAGTTAATGACAGTTCATGGATGCAGAATGCAAAATGTAGTTTGCCTCAGTTCAGTTGTGCACTCTGTAGGTAATTACTTCTAGATTGAATGCAGGATTCAGTTCAACTTGGATAATAAGAAAATAAGTTTATAATTTGGCAAGGTAGATATGTAATTAGCAATCCTCTTCCACTTTGTCATAAACCCATATCCACATTCAGGTTGTTCTGTAGAATAAGCTTAAGGAGAGCTGGAATTAGTGTGTGCTGTACTTTGTGTCTTGCGTTTATTTCTGGAATTTATAAGGGAGGCAACATTAAAGCTTCTGAAAATCCAGGCAGGGGAAGTATTATGCAAAAATCATTAAAAATAAGAAAAATTAAGCTAATAAAGTAATAACATGCAATGTGTGTTTGTGTGTGTCTGCATGCATGTAATATGATAAATATGACTGCCATGATAAGTATTATTATTCAGGCATCTTACTGGTCTGTCCTTAGGATTCTGACAGGACATGACCTCAGCTGCAGCTACTAAGAGCACCACTTGTACATATTCACTATATTCCCTTTTAAAAGGGCCATGCCAACTTCCCATCTCTCTCTCTCTTTCTCTCTCTCTGTCTCTCTCTCTCTCTGCTTCTCTGCTGGTCTCTGTCTCCTCTCCTCTCTATGCCTCTCCTCTTCTGCCACTCCTGTCCCCAGAGGCAAGGCTCCCCTCTCTGCTCCCCATTTTTCCCCTCCACCCAAGCTCTGTAATACTCTCTCTCTCTCTCTCTCTCTCTCTCTCTCTCTCTCTCTCTCTCTCTCTCTCTCTCTCTTGTGCCTCTTTTAAAATTACAATAGTAAGACAGACAATAGTTTGACGATTTGGGTAACACATGATGGGATGGGTAGGATGAGTCAGAGGGTTATGTTAGTGCCTACTTAATGAGTGATTCAAAAGGAAAATGCAAGAAACTCAAAGTGGCATATTTCCATAAAAGCAATGGAATTTACAGTTAATATCTAGGCATAAGACATTTCTCATCTTTTCTTAGCACTTCACAATAGCACAATATTGGGCCTTAAGACTGGACAGTTTAATCAGTTCATGAATCTGAGAGTCTAAAAGTAATATAAAAGCACCCAAATTTTATAAATAAAAATGTATGTTTCTGCAGAGTACCAGGTGATCCTACATTCAAAACAGCTGGACAAAGCAGCCTTGCAGACTACAGCCAGGAATTCTGCATCTTCTTAGAATCCCCCATGACAGCACCCCTTACCAGCAGGAAGTAGTTTGGAAAGAACGATGTCCAAATTCCCAAATATTGTCTATAAATGTTTGTTTTCATTTAAATGGACTTGGTTATAAAAAAAGAAGAGGGTGTTATCATCCCCTAAAAATACCAACATCCTGAATAAATTCATTCTGTTGTTCTTGAAAAAAAAATGTATGTTTCTGATGACCATTCAGAAAAGCACTGGTTACTTGTTTACTTGATTTTATTGTGAGAATTCCTAGGGTTATCATAACAAAGTTTGGACAAATATTGTTTGTTATGACACATTTTTGCCCTCCTTCTCTTCTTTTCATATTGTAAAATACAGAGGGTAATTCTGATAGTACTTTTTCCTTCAATGTGAAGTAATACAAATTTAAAGCATCCTTCTTTCTTAAATGTTACTAACCTGGTAAAGTGCAAACATGATGGGAGATAGAGGCAAGAGAAGCTTCAGTGCTTGTGGGTCAGCTAGTCTAGTTAAATTGATGAGTTTCAGGTTTAATGATAGATAATGTCTTAAATGTGCAATGAAAGCAATAGATGTAAACATGTGATGTAAACATTTAGTCGCCACACACATTTACACAGAGGAAATCAGAAACAGACACGCAAAAACTTATATACACACAGGCATGCACACACATGCACACACACACACATACACAAAAACACACACACAGAGGAAGAGAGGTAGATTCAGTCAAATATTTCTAAAACAAAGATATTAACATATGGTGGACTTCTGAGTCTAAAAGTGTTAAAAGCTGATAATTATGGGTAGACTCATGATAACTCATTATACAAAAATTCTGTCACTGTATGGTCTGACATGTGGTCTTTAACACAGTAGAAACTCAATTCCTCATTTTTCAATACAGATAACAATAAAATGAAGCTTATGCATATAGTATGGAAATTCTAAAAGCTAATGTATTCATGGATGTCATAGTTTTGTTGTTAACTTGACACATATTGGAAAAAGAAACAAAAATTGAAGAATTGCCTCTACTCTATTTGCCTTTGGTCATGTTTCTAGGGTATTTTATTGGTTCCTAGGATGGAGAAGGGCCTATCCCATTGTGGGTGGTACTACCCTTTGGCAGGTAAGCATGGGGAATTTAAGAAAACTACTTGATAAAGCCAGTAAACAATGCCTTCGATCCTGCATCTAGATTATTTCTTGAATTCATGTTCTAACACTCACCTAGAACAAAAATTGGTAAGAAAATAAAGGTTTTTGCTGTGATGAAACTCATCATATTTGTGGAGGATCGTGGAGCATTATGGAATTTTGGACTGAAAAGGCCCTTAACTATTCAGAGCTAAGTGCAATTTTCAGTGAGAGCTTGGAAGATATTGGGTACTGAAAAATAGGCAGTCAATGGAGACCCATATTGTGAAACCTCAGAATACCCCAAAGCCTGTCTCATGGTCATTTGTGTGATATTTTGAATTAAGAATCTTTACTTTGTGGTAAGGTGAGGATGAAGGATCAGCTTGATTATCAAAGGACCAATACCATTGAACTACAGCCTATGTCTTACTAGAAAAATCAATATTGGTTAACTAGAGCTGAAAAATCAACGAGGATTTATAAGTGACTGGGATCATTAAGGTAAAGTATTCTGGGACATGTTCCTCCAGATCAGCACACAAAGCTGTAGCCCAGTGGGAGACCACAGCTGCATATAAAGCTGAGGCTGAACTTAGTAACCTATACGAATCTTCTACATGATACTGATTTTGAAAGTGGTGGAATTAAAGCAATGAGTCACCAATGTTTCAGCTATCCTCTTTGTATTTTTTCAAACCAGCTGCTCATACACACCATTGAATTGTTAGCAGTACTTTTTAAAAGCCTTGCAGTTTTTTGTCACTATGCTGAGTCAGGAAACCTCCTTTAAAGGGGCCACATAAGTCTCTGCTTGTCTCTAAAAAAACAGAGTCCAACCGAAAAAATAGCTGCTACCAAGGAGCCTTGCTTCTCAGTGTTCTTTTGTTTGAAAAGCACTTTTTTTTTAAGGTTTTGCTAAGTTTTCAGTGGAAGTTCTTAGTATCCACATTGCGGCACCATTTTGTTGTGAGCTGTTTTCCCGCCAGCCTGGTTCCAGAGCCATGCCAGCCCCAAATAACACACAGATTCTGTATTAGATATAAAGCTGTTGGTATGTTACTAGCATTTCTTATTGGCTAGCTCTTTCTTAAATATTAATCCATTTCTATTCATCTAAGTATTTCCACGTGGTCTTTTTCTTACCAGAGAGAGGGCCCAGACCTCTGCTTTCTTGGTCTTACATCGCCTCCCTACTACTTCCAGAATCCTCCTTGTCTCCTAGTCCCGCCTATCTTTCTTTCCTATTGGCCAATAGTGGTTTATTCATTAACCAGTATGAGAAACATATATACAGAATGACATTTCCCATCAATAAAGGGGGCATGTAAAGAAGCTGAGACCTGGCAAGGTGAGAGTTCCAGGAGAGAATATTGATAAAGGTTTACTTAGTTTTAGTTGTACTGGACATTGCAAGATTGAAGTGGTCATGGAAAGAAATCAAGGCTTGACACCATAACATGTTTAGGTCACTGCAGAAAGGCTAGGATGCAATCAGTGAAAGTGCAGCCTTAGTTGCATTGGACACTCTAGTATAGGATAGTTGGCAAAGACATTCAAAGAAATGTTGTATTAGTTAGTTTTCTGTTGCAGTGATAAAATTCCATGACCAAGGCAGCTTATAGAACTAAAAGTTTCTTTGGGCTTATAGTCCCAAAAGGATATGGAGCCACCATGGCAGCAACTAACAGGCATAGTCACAGGCACAGGAAGATGAAAGAGCACATCTTCAAATGCAAACATGAAGCAGAGACACAAAGCAGGAAGTACGGTGTGACTGTGAACTCTCAATGCCCACCTGCAATACTGTACTTCCTCCAGCAATGCTGCATTCCCTCCTCAAACAACACTACAAACTGAGTGCCAAATGTTCAAGTCAGTGAGCTCATGGGGGGCTTTCTTCATTTAAATCACCATGGGTGTCTATTCATATTTTATGAATACTAAGATATTTCATAGCATTATGCTGAAGACCACAAAACTGTTTTAGATAAGATGAATAATGGCTCATTTGTCTATGATAGATAAATTATTGGTTTAAAAAACCCAGTCTGAGTAATGGCCTAGCGATCAAACTGAGATCACACAAAACTTCAAATATGCAACAAATAATAGTTTGAAAATGTGATACCAAGTTTTCTTCTACAAACACACTGACATAGATTAATTTTATTGCAGAGTCATGTGACAATTGGGCACCCATTATGGTTAGTTTTTATTTCAAAGTAAAATATGCCCTTTTCTCCATAAAGGAACCATTGTTAATGATTTCAGCATTTTGCTCTCAGTGTACCACAGAAACTTTCCTGTGGCTTACTACCATGTGGGTCAAATCTTCAGAACAATAACAAGAAAAGAAAGCATATGGAGTCTCTTTATTTTCTTTTTCAATTTGAGAAAAATCTAGAATGTTTTATGTAACAATGTGTGGTCTTGTTCATTCAATAGAATACTTATCATGAAACCTATGTTCCCCTGTGTGGTACCTGTGACCTACATGTGTGTGGCCAAGGCAGCAACTATATATGAAATGATAATTCTGTTAAGTGGCACAGAGTGGAAGGAAGTAAATTTCATAAACTATCTTTGTAGATGACGTAAGACTTCTACTTAAGTGAGAGGCCTATGGTAGGTGAAATGCAAAAATGGAGAGTTAGATTTGAAATACAAATTGTGAAAGATCATTGAGCATCATGGGCAGGATCTGGCGTTTGAGCTAGACTTTGAAAATGTGTAAGAGGTTGCCCCAGGGTTTCTGTAAGCAAAGCCTGTTCCATCACCCCCTAATGTGCACCAACTGTCAAGGGAGTGACAAAGCCACCCTTCTCTTTCAGGAACAATACAGGGAATGCAGAGATTTTTGCTGCTTTCCTTCTCCATTTACAACGGGTGGATATACCTGGCAAAGATCCTCAAGTCCTGAAGCCCTTCCTCTGAGTCAAATGAGGATCTGGCTGCTTGCCTATCCAATAAACAAACAGTAAGAAAACACCAACCATAACAACAGTTTAACGGTTAGAGCTGTAAAAGAACCATTCCTCAATACGAAAATCTACATGAACATGTGTGGAAAGACAAGTGCTATTTTCTGCTTGAGTCTGTGACTGGAAGAGAATCACTCAACCCTATGATTGTATTATTTATACAGAACTCACTAGGGCACCATCTGGTGCGAAGCTAACTGAAAAAAAAAAGGAAAATCAAACCCAAAGCCAATTGTCTTCATTGGAGTTTTCGCTAATGTCCTGTTCCTGGCCAATATTCAAACTGATCACACTCTAGTTAGAAACAGGGAAAGACATTTAATGTTTCAAAGGGAATTCAGTAAGACAGATCCTTGAAAAGATTCTGTACCTCTCTAGATCATCATAGTTGAAAGGGCACTGTCCCTATTTCAGGTCATATTACAACTTATTAATTTGTCAGATAGAGTTCATACCATCAGGTCTCTGTACTCAGTTGCCAAAAAATAAAGGTGAGAGGTGACTTTGCAAGATAGTTTCATGGAAATAAAAAGTTGACTTTAAATTATTAAGAAAAGTCTTTGGAAATATAAGAAACACATGGCAATAATGAAAACAATTCCAATTATTTTGATGTCCCAATTTTGACTCTTTTTTTTTTTTTTTTGGTTATTTGAGACAGGATTTCTCTGTATTGCTTTGGAAACTGTCCTGGAACTAGCTCTGTACCATACTGGCCACAGATCTGCCTTCCTTTGCCTCCCAAATGCTGGGATTAAAGGCATGTGCCACCAACAGCCAGCCCAATTTTGACTCTTAATAAAATATTCTCATTGAGTTCCCAAATGGTATATTGCAAAACAAATTTTCAAAGCATAGCCATGCACATATCTATTTATTTTTAATTCTTTCTAATAATATTCTAAATATTGTTTAAATATCATAGTTTTTTTAATCTATAGTGCTTTATTTTCTCTATCACCTCACTTGTTTTTCTTTTTTCTTTCTTTTTCTTTCCTTTTTTCTTTTTTTGGGGTTTTTTTTTGGATAATTTTTTATCATTCTTTTTTAACTTATTTATTTTCCTTATTTCACATATTGATCCTAGTTCCCTCTGCCTACTTCCCTCCTTTCCTCTCTCCCTCCCTCCCATACCCCCTACCTTTCCATCCCATTCCTCCCCATACTCCACAGGGAGGGTGATGCCTTCCAGGAGGGATCAACAAAATCTGTCATTTGGAGTAGGGACTAGACCCTCCCTCCTGCCTCTAGGTTAAGGGAGTATCTCTCCATGGGGAATGCGCTCCCAATGTCCTTTCCTGCACCAGGGATACATCCTGGTTTCACTCTCAGAGGTCACTTAGACTGCCCAGGCCTTCTAACTGAGACCCATGTTTATTTTTTAAAATTTGAATGAGAAATAAGCTTGTTTTACATGTCAGTCCCAATTGCCACACCCTCCCATCCTCCCCTGTTCCTCCACCAAATCCCCATCCAATTCCCTTTCTGCTCCCCAGGGAGCAGACTTCCATGGGGAGTCTTCAATGTCTGTCATATCATTTGGAGCATGGCCCCGGCCCTCCCCCATGTGTCTAGGCTGAATGAGTATCTCTTTATGTGGGATGGGCTCCAAAAGTCCATTCATATACTAGGGATTAATACTGATCTATTACTAGAGGGCCCATAGACTTGTCAGTCCTCCTAACTAACACCCACGTTCAGGCAGTCTGGGTTGTCCTATGCTGGCTTTCCAGCTGTCAGACTAGAGTCCATGAACTCCCTCTTGTTTAGGTCAGCAGTTTCTGTGGGTTTCTCCAGCCTTCCAGAAGCACGTTAAGCATTCAAGATAAAACTATAACATTGAGCAAAGGGGTCAATGTGATAGTTTTATCATGAATGTGTGACATGTTTCTGGTTACATTTTTGTTTGCATATGGAGTTAAGTCATGCCAGTGTTGATGGATATAATTAAAGACCATTAGTAGTTGGAGTTCTCTTTGGCCCATGGTATGATTTTCTCATTTGAAAGGCTCAGATTCATTCAATTCCCATGACCAAATGGTGGTTTCATTGAATATGTCACATGGGGGCAGGCTTTGGGTTCAAAAGCCATGTACTAGTCCCAGTAATCTTGCTGTTAGTCTGCTTCTTGTTTACTGCTGAGAATGTGATCTCTCAGCTTTCTGCATTTCTCACCATGACTTCTGCCCACAGTCATGCTTTTCTAGTATGACATAACCATCTGGATTATAATGCAAAATAAACACACTCTTCTTTCTCTTACATTCGGTCACTTATAACATCTTATAATAACAATAGAATGCATAGCTAATACAGGATGATTTGCAATCTGTTCCAAAGCGAATCAAATACTCAAAGTAGATGATATTAAGGAAAGGGATAATTTACTAAACTTAATATATGAATGAAAAAAGTACAAATAAGTCCAAAAAATCAAATATTTGATTCCTAGAATGAAGGCTGTCAGTTATGGTTTTATTATGCAAGACTATGACATTTCTAACCAAAGCTAATTCATGGTATATTTGGGAAAATGTATATTACTTAAAAATTAAAATTTATAAAATGCATTCATTTCAACACAAGTGCTATTATATAATCTAAAGACAAGCTGTAGTATTATATGGGTGATTCTGTTGCTTAACAGCTTTGTTCTTTAAGAAAGCTACTTACTTTATTTGGAGCCATTGGTATTTTCTCATCTCTAAAAACTGCTTAGTAATCTTTGCCAGTATTTTTATGGAAATAAGATGAGAATCACAAGTTGAATTCCTCTCTCACAAGTGGTCAGTATGTAAAATAAATGAATAAATTTTATTTAAAAATCTGGAGGTCTAGAACTTTAAAAGCAGATTTGTACAATTGTTTTCAAAGTACAAACATTGACCTAATTAAACCTCTGCCTACAGTGATGGTAAATGTTACATTGCTATATTATTCACCTTTTATAGATGAATTATAAAAATTCTACTAACTTGCTTTCCAAGATGTTCACAATTTTTTTATTTACCTATGTTTGATATAAAGATTGTTATTTTCCTTAGATATTTTGCTACAAGAGTCAGCTTAATAATCTTTAACAGGATAAAACATACCATGTAGGGTCGGCTTCATAACAATAGATTCGATATGTAAAAATATTTACAATTTGAAGAGCATAGTACAGAGATATTTTGATCATAAGGATATTTGGTATATGCAGGATTGGAAAAAATAGAACTCGCTGGTTATGTACACAATTTTACCACACTCAGAGAAACCCAAGGGTCAAGAATTGCCTTTTTAAGGATTGAAATGTACCTTATATAGTTTTTTCCTGGATCTTTTTCTCTCTTTTTCCCTCTTTTTATCCTTATCCCTACATTGTCTCTCTTTCCCTTCCTTCTTTCTGTCCTTTTGCTCAAACCATAATCATTTGTTGAGATTTTTAGACTTCAAATGGCTTCCATAATCTTGACAGTTCATCGTGAAGCACATGTTGGAATCAATAATGTTGCAGGTGTCTTGATGACTCCCTCTGAGATGGATACCTGTCTGGGAATATTTCTCCACATTCACAGCTATACCTTCATTGTTCTTACTAATGCAGACTGCTATAGAAAAGTGTGGTAGTCACCCAGAAATTAGTGTTGTTTTCTAGTCAGTCTGTGGATCATATCTTTTTTGACCCAATTTCCAAACTCTAGATTTGCTTCTCTGTTGAGAACAATAAGGAATTTGAGATGAAGTCTATGAGAGACAAATGTAAAATTGGGGAGGATCAACAAAGACATTAAAATTATGATTGTAAACCAATAAACATACAGTTAGTCCGCTAGTAGCATGAAAACCACACACCATTAATTATGGGAGGAAGTAAAACTAATGAAACAGTGGTATTCCAAAGGAAATTTCAGAAGCTAAAATAGTAAATCCATCTTTAATGGTGTGGTCCATGAGGCTCTGAGGAATTGATTTTCCCCATGCTTACCCAAGTATCTAGAAACCACTTTTTCTAAGAAGCACTGATTCCTCACTTGGGTCCACATGATAACTGAGAACAGTATAAAATTCTGAATCTATGTCTTTATTGTGTGTTTGACTGTCACCTTTATTTTGTCTATAAGTATGGAGATCAGTCATTGTGATTTTCCTTTCCCCGTGAGTTGGGTTCCAGGGACAGAAAAATGTTAAGAAATATAGCATGCCCATTCATAATGAGGGCAATTTTCATGGGACTGAGGCTACAAATGGGTGCAGAGGTAGTCAACTAGAAAGAACAACCTTGTTTCTTCTTACATCCACTGCAGAATTAGAGATAAAACAATGATTAATGACGCCACAACTAAACCAGGACTTTTAAGTTATGCATACTTCTGGCCTCTTCCCTTAATTCTTCCATTGCTGAAGCCTACAGTTTACATGAGAAACCAAAAATGAATTTGAGGTTATAACCCTTCATTTGTTTCTCCTACCTGTGTGGCCCTATAGAATAAATCCTCTTTTTCTGAGTTTTACCATTATTGTCTACTTAATTGTCTCATCAGAACAAGAAGCAAAATAAGCTTGTTGGGACTTCCAGGGGCCAGGCTTTTACTCTGAGTTCTAGTTGCTATGCTTTCCAATTTCAACTCATATATTCCTCCTTACAAACCTTATTATACTTTATACATTTTGGTCTCCCTTTACTTATTCCCTTGACCTACTAACTTATTCCAAGCTTAGAGTTTACATTTGTTCCTCCTCTGGTCTGAGATTGTCTTTTTCCTTATTCTTGCTTGATCAAGTATTTCCAATAGTATATGTTTCATCTCAAATTCCACTTCAATAATCATTCCTTTATGAAAAAAATTAATATTTTCCCCAGTTACTCATGATCATTCCATGCAATTCATTTTATTATAGTATTTGGTTTGTTGTCTTTGCACTATTTGAAATGATATGATTTACTTATACATGTTTTGTCCTTTATGAAATGTATGGATAGGATAGGACAACTTGGTGTCTTTTGTAAAATTTATAGAACATGAACAAAGGAAAAGTACATTTAATGTAACAAAGTACAACTGTGGGTAGAGTGGCCTCATTTATAATTTTATTGTGGAATGAGCAATAAAAGGAGGATTCATGGAAGGATCACAAAAATTCCAATTAGTTAAAATTCTCCTGGCATAACAACTCTGTAGCTCTTCTAGATGTTCTAGAGAGAATAGTGGTGGGAAAACTAGCTTGGACAGCAGTACAATCCCACACAGTACAAATAGGTTCTATATCATCTAATTTTCTGTTTCTAAATGTCCCTGTTGTGGGTTGGGTCATGGTTTTACATTTAGTTAATCTGAAGTTAAAGATTTGCCTGGCTGGGTATACTAATTCAGAGTAATCAGGTATTGATTTTGTCTTTTAGCAAAATAAAATAATACTCAGATTTTATTCAGAGCCCTGTATCTTCTTGAGTTATAGAATAATTTTAAAAATGGTTCTTTAAAGAAGTTGTAATATATATGTTGTAAGCATTCTTAAATTTTAAAATTAATGAGAACTAGTTTATGATTCACCATGAAAGGAAGTTTGATTCAGAATTTGGAAGCTCAAGCTGACGGAATTACCTTGTCCTATATTAAGTTTTATCAAACACCAAGTATGAGAATAAAATGTCTTTGAACCTTTGATATAGTTATTTTGTCACATTTAAATGGGATACAACATCCCATCTTTTGGTTATACTGGAGCAGATTAGGCACTTTTTTCTAGTCTTCATTGACTCTAGTACATAGTTCAAAACCCTGGCTCAAGGGGTCAAGACCAAGCTGCAGAAACCAGGAGATACAGCTGACCTGAACAAGGGGGAGCTCATGGACCACAGGCTGATAGCCTGCAAACCAGCATAGGACTGACCAACACCCACTGAATGTGGATATCAGTTAGAAGGCCTGGGTAGTCTATGGGACCTCTGAAAATGGAACCAGGATGCATCCCTGGTGCACAAAAGGACTTCTGGTGCACATTGCCCATGGAGAGATGTTCCCTTAGATTAGGGAAACGAGGGAGGGACTAGGCCCTACCCCAAATGACTTGACAAATTTTGATGATTTTTCCTAGATGGCCTCACCCTCCAGGCTGAGTGTGTAGGGAATGGGACATGGCGGCCTCGGGGGGAAGAATGGGAAGATGGGAGGGAGAAGAAACTGGGATTGATATGTAAAATATGAAAAAAATAATAAAAAAATAAAAATTGATTCAAGATGAAAACAATAAAATAAAATTTATTTATTGTATGTTTCACAAAAAAACCAACCCTGCTCCTAGATGAAACAAACACAAAGACCCTAATTATAGGTCCACCATTGTTTTATCCCTAACTCCATTCTGTACATTCTGTAGGGAAATAAAACCAGATGAATTGAGTAATATGGGAAATAGCTCAGATGATAAAGACATTTGTCTTCAATCTTGATGACCTGAGTTTGAGCCTTGAGATTCATATGGCAAGTTGTTCTTTCACATCCACATATATACCATTCACCAATATACCCCACAAATAAAGGTAATTGAAAAAGTTAAAATTTAATTTATACTATATGGAAGAATCGCTGCTAATTGTGGCTAATTTGTAGAACTTAATGAGTCCTCAAGTAAGTAATAATCCACTAGAAAACAAAAAGGGCTAAAACTTTTGCATGTAACTCTGGAGAGCTTGCATTATTTAGCAGGGAATATTCCAGAAATTCTCAGAAATTGTAGTCCATCCTTGGTGCTCTTATCTTTTATCTTTATACATCTATTGCAGTTAAATAAGGATCAGGATAAACAAATAGGCCGAATAGATGTTTATTCAGGGAGAAATAACTTACAACCTAGACAGATGAACACCAGCAAGTTCTACCAGATGGTCTCCACTCTGCATCCTGCCACAAAGAGAGTGTTCCCGGCTCCTCCTCAGTCTTTCTTCTGTAGGTCACTTCTGCTGCTGGCTCCACCCACAATGGGCGTGGTCAGTGCCACAGAAGGAGACACCTTATATATGGAGCCCAAATGGCTAATAAGAATTTCCACTTAAAATTTAACAAAAGCTTAAAAAAGGGTTTTAGAAACAAAGCAACAGAGACAAGCAAGGTATCTTGGTAGCAGCATTTTTCTCTGTTGGACTCTGCAGATAAGTGTGCAACTCCTTTAAGGGAGGTTTCATGACTTAGCATAAGTGGCAAAAAAAAAAAAAAACAAACAAACAAACAAAAAACCTGCACAGCTTTTAAAAAGCACTGCTAAAAATTTATTGGTGTGTATGAGAGCTTGCAATGGCAGTGACCACATCTCCAAGCTGGCAGCATGCTTGCTGGATGCAGTGTGTTCTAAAATATATGTAGGCTTGGGAGAGAAAAGGAATAAAATGGTTTTAAATAGACAGAGAGGAGTTGGGTATGGTGGCACATGCCTTTAATCCCAGCATTCGGGAGACAGAGGCAAACAGATCTCTGTGATTTCAAAGTAAACCTGGTATGCAGAGTAAATTCCAGGACAGATAAGAGTGACACAGTGGAACGCTGTCTCAAAAAATGAAAACATAGAAGAAGAAAGAGAGTAATAATAAAGCCATATAAAAATGAAAAGCTCAAAGAGAATCTGTATGCTGTATGGCATTATATTGTATTTATATTGTTTGACTGCTGAGGAAATAACTGTTAAAGGAAATACTGCTGGATTAATTCAATTTATATATTGTAAAAATACGTTGACTCCAAAATTTAAGTCTAAGGGCAAGTTACTGGGGAAAAGGATTTCTATTTTTGTTTCCACAGAAAATGAAAAGCTGTGGATTCCTTCTAGACTAATGTGGTTTGAGCAAGCCAGACCCCCTGAAACAGCATTCCTGGTGATCCAACATTCAAAACAGCTTGAACAAGGAAGCCTTGCAGACTACAGCCAGGATTTCTGCATCTTCTTAGGATTGCCCCATGACAGCGCCCCCTATCAGCGGAAAGTAGTTTGGAAAGAAAAACGCGCAAATTCCCAAATATTGTTTATAACTATTTGTTTTCATTTAAATGGACTTGGTTATAAATGGTTAATGATCACAACCAATATCTTTTTAAAGGTAAAAAGGGAATTATGGTATAGATATGAATACTTTGTTTTGGAATGTATTTTCATTTATTGATACAATTTAAGATCAATTGTGTGATATCTATATTTCTCTTGTTTAGATATTGTGTTTGCATAGCTCATTTAGAAATGTAATGTACAATTTAGTACAGGTTATAGTTACCTATAATAGTCAAAACTTACAGTTAGATGAGTTAGGTATTCTAGACATACAGAGATTTATTTGAGACGAATAGGCATTCTTCAAACCTTTCAAAGACCTACAGAATGTGGCATTTAAAATGGTTTAGGGTTTTTCTTGACAGTGAAACATAAATGCTCCTGGCAATACCACCTGCACCAGAAAGGAAGATGGAAGATGGACATCAAAGAAACCTGTTATGAAGTTTGCTTTCAATATAGCAAGACTAGCCATTTGGACAAGATAATACTCTTGTCTGGACTGTTTGACTTTGTGATGTATAAACTGGACATGCAGGACCCACAGAAAAGTGACTGCTGATTCAAGATGGACATTCCTATCTAATTCCTGCTTCATGGAAGAGTCTGTCATTCATTCTGCAGGACATAAAAAAAAGTGACGGACAAACTGCCAGTTCAAGAAGACAGTTTAAAGTTTCCTGATTTGCTAAAGAGTCTGCCAGACACACTATGGCCTATGGGCTGAAGATGGAAGATTGCAGAAGAACTTCAGGTGTCTTACAAGGCAAGATGTTTCTGGCATTTCTAGAGTTTATATATTATACTTCTGTGGTCTTTGAAGGACTTGGAGACAGATAGTTATGGTTATAATTTTCCTTAGTTAAACTTAAAGATAAGTTACATATAGGACTTTAGACTCACAAATATAGGATAGATGATAGAATAGTTTCTTTTAATCTTGCTAAATGTTAATGGGCTAAATATTGTTAACTGTGATTCTTGATAACTGTTGTGTTATATATTTTGCTATGTTATGGTTAAAACCCTTCTTTTTATTTAGACAGAAAAGAGGAGATGATGGGGGATGCTATTATGTAAATATGTTTCTCATACTGGTTAACGAATAAAGCACTGTTGGCCAATAGGAAAGCAAGATAGGTGGGACTAAGAGACAAGGAGGAAAGAGTAACTAGTAAGGAGGAGTCAAGATGGAGAGTCTGGAGATAGCAAGATGCCAGCTGGCTCTCCGGTAAGGAGACCATGTAAAAATACATAGATCAACAGAAATGGGTTACTACTTAAGACAGAGCTAGCCAATAAGAAACTAGTACCTGGCCAACAGCATTAAATCAAATACAGAGTCTCTGTGTGTTATTTGGGGCTGGTGGGGCCGCGGGACAAGACTGGTGGCAAGAGGAAAAAACCTTACTCCTTACATACATCTGCCTATAACAATACATTTGATTATTGCCTGTGTGCTAAATTTTCCTGTTCTCTAAGTCCAGGTTCAGTACTTTTGTCCTGCATATGTATACCTGCCTAGTAACTGCAGTTATTCCTATTGACCTAGAAGATCAAGAAAGATCTGGATCAAATTTGATGACCCCTGTCACTCTTCCCTAAATTCTCTATATGTCTATACAGGTTAATATGTCTCCCACTAGCATTTCGTGAGCAAAAATGTTAAAGCCATAATCCATTCCTTACTCTCTTTAACAAGCTAATAAATAAGTACAAGCCACCCTAAAACTATATAGAGAGGAGATATTGGAGTCTATCTCTATGCTATGTCTCATTCTTAGTATCAACCATAAATCATTCAAACATAATTCTTAACTCTGTGATCCTATAGATCTGGCCTGAGTCATGTCTATGTCATTTTGGCAAATAAACTTTGACTTAATTTCCATACATATGTGTGTGTGTGAGTGTGTGTGTGTGTGTTGTTAGAAAGCTTTTCAGATGTCAGGAACATGATGCAGCAGTTTAAATAGACCCTTGCATATATTAGACATTCAATAAACAAAAATTACAATTTATCATAGTATAATCAACAAATTGGTTTACACTGTATTTCATTCCTTCTTTTTTTTACTCTCTCACTCTTCATATCCTGTGCTGAAACCTCACTGAAATTTTTGTATTTCCCTGAATAAATAAAACTTTTTACACTCCTTCCTTTTGCATCTTCTACTTAGCCTATTTTAAATGTCTTCATCTCTATTGTTTAATATTCATGCTGTCTATAAAATGCCAAACATTTCAAGATCACATTCTATTGTCATCTTCACAGTAAATGATAACCTATATTAAGCTGTCACACTTCCATCTGTGAAAAAAACATGTCATATCACATAATAAAAATAAATAAAATTATACACATGTACATACACATATTTGCCTAAAATTAAAGAAATGCATCACATTACAATTTGTTAGAAGTATTTGCATTCATAATATCCTCTCTTTCCGCAGGTCTTTAACAAGAAGTGGCTATGGTTCTCATTCCCAGGAAATTTTCTTACACAGACTCAGTGCCCAGTCACTAACTGAATGATTGAATAAGCATTTCTATGGAATATAATGTATACACAGAAGCATAGTTTAATGGAAAGGAGATTAGGGAGGAAATAGAAATATTTCCAGTGATCTGGCACTCCTTTACAAAAATGCTATTGATACTTCTACCATTAGATTCTGCAACCCCTACCACTATCAATGTGAAATCCCTCTCTACATCCTTAAGAAAACTCATTGTCAAACTTACAGAGAGTTCGAGGCCAGCCTGGTCTACAGAGAATCCCTGTCTCCACCCCCCCCCAAAAAAAAAAAACTCCAAAAATTCTCATTCTAGGAACTACTAAAGAAATCCTAATTGTGAGTAATTGTGTCAAGTTAAATGTTTATATTAAATGGCTAAGAAGAATTAGGCTGGTTAAGAGGGATCACTAACATTATTCTATTTTGTAAATATTTCCTATTAGGTAATAAGGAGCCAAGGAATATTGTATGACAGCAAAATCCAGAAGGTGTTTTAGGGAGATACTTGAAGTTAGAGTATGTACTGGAGTTATGACTTAGGAAGGACAATATGCGGAGTATTTATTGATAACCAAGAAAAAAGGAACTTCTACATAGAAAATAAATTTTTACATCCTCTAGTAAAGAATTGGCATCTCTTACTAGAAATATGTATATTAATACAATTATTAACTCTGAATTACAGAAGCAGAAAATTAGAATTGTTAAATAACTTACCAAAAGTTAAAAAGAGGTAAATGAAGAAATTTGAATTTAAAGCATGGTATTCAGTGTACCTTTTCTTTAGATACACACACACCCACTCTTTCACACACACACACACACACACACACACACACACACACAGACAGAGCGGCAAGAGGGGGGAAACATAGATCAATAATGCAGTAAAGAAGGGAAAGAGATCCAGAATAATTTTTCCCCTTTTTTAATTTAAATTAGAAACTAGCTTGTTTTACACGACAATCCCAGTTCCCTCTCCCTACCCTCCTCTCTTGCCCCAAACTCCCTATCTCTTTCTGCACCCCAGGGAGGGTGAGGCCTTCCATGGTGGATCTTCAATGTCTGTCATATCATTTGGAGCAGGGCCTCTCTCAGCCTAGACACACAGGGGGAGAGCCTAGACTCTGCTCCAAATGATATGGCAGAGTAATTTCAAGAGTTACAGAGAGGGAGGAAAATAATCTATGATATAAAAATATTGGTGACAATTGATAACACTTATTGAATGCTACATTGTGTGAGTAGTACTAATGTGTACTATTAATGATGGAGCTACATTATACAAAGTGGTGTATATTCAATTAAATTCAGTTGTAAGAAATATTCAATTAAATTCAGTTGTAAGAAAGAAACAAAATGATTTTGTGTATGCTTGGAATATCAGTAGAGTTTTTTTTTTCTAGTATGCACAAGGCCTTGGATTCAAATACTTCCACAGGAATATTTTTTTAAAGAATGACTTGAATTTCATAATTATTAAACAAATATTTTACCAATTATAAAAGTATTTATTTGGGATTACAAAGATCTTTCAGTGGGCAAAGTTTCTTGCTACCAACTTGACAATCTAACTTCAATCCTTGAAACCCACAGAAGAGAGGATACATTCCTGAAAGCTGTGCTTTGATCTCCAGATGTGTTCTCTTGTATGTTCACATCCCACATAAACAAGTAAATAACTGTCATTGAAATATTCATTATACCATCTATTGTAAAGTTAATTTGAAGGGCTCTAGTTAACCTAAGGAAATTCCTATACCTATCCACCATATTTAGGTACTTCTCTATTCTTTCTTTAGCTCCATTATGCAGTGTTCTGTTTATAGAGTGGCATTTGTATCTCTTGTATACCAGGTACAAGTACCATAATTATTTAATGAAATTTGTAGATGAATTTTTCTTCTCTTTCCCATTGTAACTCTTTTTAAAAGTTGATTTTAATACATGGGTATAAGTTGAACAAAAGAAACTGATGTGTCTACTGTAAAAGACAAATAATTTTGAACAAAATAACTAACAAATGGATAAATATGCCATGACAATGGATTATAATGTTCAAAATGGTAATATGCCAATTCTGCTTAAAATGCTTTGTTGATTCTAAGTGAATCTAGTTGAAATCTCCGAAACTGATTTCTAAAAATCATATAAAATGCAAAGAAATTAAAATAGATTAAATTTTTTTTGAAAATGAGCAGACTTTGAGTCCTTTCTGCTGCTTAGTTAGTAGCTGAGTATATCAGGCTGGCCCCTAATCATAACAATCTTTCTGAGACTTCTTCCCCAAAGCTATGATTACAGATATGAGTTACAACACTAGACTTTGGGACTGATTTCAGAACTTGCTGTAAAGCTACAGTAGACAAGATAGTACAGCACTGGCAGAATTATGTAGACTTATATTTCAATGAAATAAAATAGAGAATCCTAAAATACATTCATATATATTCAAATATATATTCAAATGCTTTTAAAATAAAATTCAAAGGTAAAACTCATCACAGAACCTATATTCATGTAAATGATACCAGCACAACTGGATAACCATATGGCAAAATTACAATTCAGCACTTACTCACAAAATTGCAAAAATACCTCAAAATATACTACAGATCATTTATGTAAACTCCTTGAGGAAAATACAGGTGAAAGCTGTCATGATATTTGCAGATAAAAAATTAAGACAGAAAAAATCCAATCCATCAACTATTAGTGATAAATGGTTAATCCCAACTTTAAAATCAAATATCAAACATGTTTAACTCTTGCAAAGCATTTATGTAGAAAATATAAAGGGCAATCTACAAAAGAGACAGAAGGCTTTCATATATATGTAGCATGGGAAGGACTTTTATATATAGAATATATAAAGGATCCTTATGAACCACTAATAATAAGAAAGATGATTGAGTATTAAAATGAGGCAGAAAATTTGGAGAACCAATATGTAGCTAAAGAAAAGATGAGTGGCCAATATACATAAGGGTGCATGAACCATTCCATCAAAACCAGCACTTGGAGGTTGAGGAAGAATGATGGAGGTTCTAAAGCCAGTATAAGTTGCATATCAAGACTGTGTCTCTATAAAACAATGTTAACTGAATTGGTTATTATTAAAATAAAGATTAAAAGAACGAAAATGCCAAAATTTATTCTTTAGAACTTCAAACATTAAGCTTGATATTATCAGACAGGAGTAGTGGCCCATGCCTTTTTTTTATTCCTAGCACTTGGGAGGCAGAAGCAGGCAGATCTCTTTGAATTTAACTTCATCCTATTCTACAGAGTTCTAGGAAAGGCAGAGCTACATACTAAAACCCTGTCTTGAAAAATCAAACAAAAACAAAACAAACACAAAAGTTTTATATTATCAGTAATTAAAATCACATAGGAACTAAAACAAACACAATTCAATGTCCTTAGTGAAATAAATCATACATAAAGGAATAAATGTATTTATTCAATGGAATGAAATGTCAGAAAAGACAAGTATACTATTCAGGGTGGCAGAAAGGAAATCCTTCAGCATGGCATGGTGGCAGTGGAATTCAAAGATCATAGGACCATCTGAAGTAGTGAGGAAATATTCTATGTCATGTCATAGTAATGTTTCTTTAGGCATATGTATTTGTCAAGTCACTTTAGTACATGCACTTAAAAATGAGTGCACTTGTTGCAAGTAATTATACCAAAATAAAATTGGTTTTAAAGGAGTTATTTTTAATGTTCGATTTCCTCAAAATTTCATGTTCAGATTTTCAATTTAAAATTTTGATTTTAAGTACAAAATGCACTAGAATAGGTCTTTCCAAGTGAAAAAAAGGCTCATGGAGAATCACAATCATTTAGAATAACTGGTGATTTCTAAATATACACTTATGTGCAACCACACAGTTTCATCATTTATTGCTTTTTTTTATATTATAGCTATGGATTTAGCTCTTCCCAGTAAGTCATTTTCCTGCAGAGCATCAGGAGCATCTGACCCAAGCCAGGTTTTCTAATCTAATTGTCCAATGTACTTGTGAGGGGTGTTTGACTTAAGGTAAGAAATGCAGAATTCTTTCCAAGTTTGTTAATTAATAGCATCCCTAGACAAATATCTCCTTATTGCTCTGCCTGATTACTAAATCTCTCTGCTTCAAGGCAACAGATGGCTTAAGTTCTCCCAGAATTGAAAAGGAAATAATCTAGAATTCCTTGTGATTTGAATGAATAAATTTAATCAGGTTATTCTATTTTATAAGCTCCAAATATCTTGGAAAAATGAAGATAATTAAAAGGGAAATGAATGCTTGATATATTTTCATCATCATAATTAATAGTCTTTATAATCTAGAGTAAAGCACAGTGCTACCTTAATATCATTGCTGTCAAATAGATCGACACAGACTCAAGTGAAATATAATTTGTGGGAAATGAATATATGATTTACAGTTTGAGTTTTGAATCAGAGGTGAAAAGTTGGTCAATAAACCCAGAAATTTCTTTTTCCCTCATTTGAAAAATCAGCATCACAGGCAGATTATGAGATAGTAAATCCATTTTTTAAATAACATCAATTTTGTAGGTAGGTGAGTAAGGGGAGTTAAACAGAGTGAGGGGTGAATATGACCAAGATATGTTAAATATATGTATGAAATATTAAATACATAAATAAATAAAAAGTTGAATAATATTTACAACAGTCCACTTCAACAACAATTTGATACTACTGACTAATAAAATACTATTATAATTATGACTCTCTATACTTTATATATAATAATATTGCTACTATTATTACTCTTTCTGTACTTTAAGTATACTATATTTATTTAATAATCATAGAATCCCAAGAAAATAATATATCATAGATTATAAAACAAGTGACTCAGAAACAGCCCAGTACAATCAGGTCATATATACTTAAAGGATTATGATAACTAGCTTTCAAAGAACTATTGTTGGCAAAAGGGAACTATATATATATATATATATATATACATATATATATATATTCACTATCTGAGATATTACAATTTATAATAAATAATTCAGTAATATCTAGGGTTATCTTTTCTATACTCTGCAAAGAAAATGAAAATCTTAAGATATCTTTAATGTTCATCAATATTAGTGTAAAAATAACAGGAATGCTGTGGGATTTCTTTACATGTAGAATAGAAACCTATAGTTGATTTTCATAATAATTGAGCTTTTGCAGAAATAGGGCAATATTAAATCACAGTGAAATAATCAATTACATTATGACTTAAAGTCAAATGTACATATGACAACTTTCAATGCTTAACCTAAGCTCTCTTTTACAGAGTAATTCATGCCACAATGTCTTCAATAGCCCTTATATCTAGTAACAGATAATTTAGTTGTGACGCCATATCACTTTTCTATTTTGGAAATGGCTTGTTTTGTATATGAGGTTTTTAAAAGAAACCACAGCTTTAAAAGCCATAGTTTTTTGAATGATGTGTAAGTTCAATTAACCTTGCTTTATTTCACATTTCTATTAAATAATGTGTAAAATACCCCTCTTAGATAAACTCCATAAGGAAACATAGCAAACAGAATCAATTTAAAAATATTCACAGGCAAATGGATGGGACTAGAAGAAACCACACAGAGTGATGTAACTCAGACACAAAAAGACAAACATGCTATGTACTCACTCATAAATGGACATTAGACATATGGTAAAGGATAACCAGCCTGCAATCCACAATCCTAGAGTAACTATGAAACAAGGAGGACCATAACAGAGACATATATGGACCTCTGAGAAGGGGAAAGGGACACGATCTCCTGAGTAAATTGGGAGAATGTGGGGAGGGGGAAGGATGTAGGAGAAAGAGGATGGGAAAGGGGAGGAGAACATGAGGGATCAGGAAGGTCGAGTAGGGGGTAAACAGAGAAGAAGAGTGAGAAAAGAAACACCTTGATAGAGGGAGCCATTATGGACTGAAAAAGAAACTTGGCACTAGGGAAATACCCTGGAATCTGCAAGGATGACCCCAACTAAGTATATATGCAACAGTAAGGAGGCTACCTTAAATGCCCTTCCCCTATAATGAGATTGATGACTACCTTAAATGACATCACAGAACCTTCATACAGTAGCTGATGGAAGCAGAAGCAGAGATCCACAGCTAAGCAGTGAGCGGAACTCCTGGAATCCAGTTGTAGAGCAAATGGGTCAAGACTATGCTAGGGAAACCTGCAGAAACAGCTGACCTGAGCAAGTGGAGGTTTACAGACCCCAATCTGACAGCTGGGGAACCAGTATAAGACCAAACCAGGCCCTCTAAATGTGGGTGTCAGTTGGGAAGCCTGGGAAATCTATGGGGCCTCTGGCAGTGGAACCAGTATCTATCCCTAGAGCATCAATGGGTTTTGGGAGACCATTCCCTATGGAGGGATCCTCTCTCAGCCTAGATACAGCAGGGAGGGACTCAGTCTTGCCCCAAATGATATGACAGACTTTGATGATTCCCCATGGGAGGCCTTTCCCTCTGTGCAGAGTGGATGGGGAGTAAGAATGGGGCATAGTGGGGAGATGGGAGGATGTGAGGGAGAGGGAACTGGGATTGGTATGTAAAATAAGATTGTTTTTTATTTAATAAAAATTAATTTAGGGAATCTCTGAAGTTTCATATCAGTATGCATTTAATATATTCAAGTGTCTTGGATACAATATAAGAATCTGAATGCTTGCACATGCCCTCATGAGTTATTCCCATATATTTTGAATTAGAAATTATTTTCAAATATATTTCCACATTTATTAAAAAGCTATGTAATGTGGCAGAGGTGCTTAATACCTCTGAGACTGAGTATCTTTTCTACATAAAATTGCAGAAAAGAATAAACACTGAACAATGGTTTTTGTGAACCTGCTGTTAAATAAGTTTATGTTTCTGAAAGTGTTTGTTCCATGGAAGAATAAAATACATGCAAGTGTCTTTCCCTTCTTAAAATATATCATAATTAACTTAGAATTGTATTATTACAAGTATTCTTAAGTTAAAAGGGCTTTTCTAGATGCTTTAGTGGCCCAATATAATTCAACAATTATCAATGTTGCTTAAAGCTATAATTATAAAAATACACTTTATTATTTGTCATTTGGTACACGATTCAAGAATTTAGCAACATAATATTTGGATTGGACCAAAAAACTCAGAGTGTTCTTTAGAAATGATTGTGAGTATGCCTATTGTTGAATGATACTAACAATAAAAATGAATTCTGGGCCATTGGCTCTTATTTTTGTCTTTTCCTTTGCTTAAAAAGGTAGATAAAATAATAATTACACAAATCACAGTGGTGCTTTGATGAGAGAATGGGATTAGGAAAGAGCTTTATTGCCAAACTATAAGAAGTGCAGTCGTTTTATTGCTTTTCTATATTAAGCAGCTGTCATGCTAGCCTTTTGTATAAGAAGTGTTTTGCATTCTCAGTATTTCCAAACAATTGAGAAACCAGATGAGTAAATTGCAGAATTTCTTAAGTTGGAACTCAATTTTTAAGAGGTTACCTAAAAAAATAAAGACAAGCTCTTGACTCAACAACTAACCTAGTGAACTGCAGGATCATTCAAATAGACATGTTCATTTTCTTTTGGAAGTTGGTGAATTTTTCTGTTTGTATCCTAAAAAAATAACCAACTGTTTGTTGCTTGTTTTAAAAATTAGGTCAAAATAGAGTTTAATTTTCATTTAAAAAAGGACAAATCGACCACCTCTAAGTAAACAAGTGTGTTAATGAGGATCTGTATAGTTAGAAATATATTAGGGTAATTTGATATTTTACTGAAAAGTCTGCCAAGATATTTTAAAATACAGGTGTCAAGGAGTTATTCATGTGTCACAATTGTTGAATCCTATTAAATAATATCAAGAGAAGTCATGATTATAATAACACACTTTTCTACCTTAAATAAGTATGCTCCTTTGTTCCTGCCAAAAAATAACACATGAATTTATCAGATTTGGTTAACAATATACTGCCAATGGGAACATCTTAAACAAATTTGCACTGAAGGCTATGCTCATCTTATATGTAACTCAAGCATACTTTGTAAACTTTACTCTTTAGAACCGCTGTCTTGCTACAACTTACTTGCCCTGAGCCAATAGTCTTACCTGCCATGTGTTCCATGACAGGAGTAACACATATAGATTTAATATTACTGTTTTAGCTTCACCTTTCCTACAGGTAATGTTCAAAGTTTAATTGTTTTAACTCGGATGGATGCATATAGCTGTATAGTATAGTCACTTTCCTGACTTTGCCAGTGTGAGCCAGGATGTTTTAACCTTGCCAAGTTGTTTCAGTCTTCCATGCCTTAAAACTCTCTGCTGCATTAACACTGATGTGCCGGTGTCATGTGCAGAAGCACTGTCTAGATTAGGCATGTTCCTCCCACCACATAGAAACTTAGCAGTAAAGAATGACTGGATTTGTAGAAAGGCAGTTGAACTTGACATCCATAGTCGTGATGTTTACTTTCCCACAAATAAGGCTCTGTAAAGCATATCAAAAGATGTCTTTTAAACAGTCTGGCTACAAATAAACAAATTCATGCCTGGCCAAGTTTCTTAGTGCCACAGCATTACCAGTTTAAAACAGTATATGCATATGGATCAAAGTGGCTGTTTCTAAGCTTTGACTTCAATACACACTAAGCCTTCAGAAATAATTATTCATAGAAAACTAATTTATGTGTAATGTGAGTCTAGGAGATTATCACACTTATCTTACCATTTATTTGAAAATACTTTATTCCAGGAAGACTCCTTCTGTGTCACATTTAATTGCCTTTGAAGCTCCTGCCATTTGAATCTATCTTCTGGAACATGCATTTCATCATTATTTTTTAGCCTTGTTACATCAATCACCACAACTGCTATAGAAGATTTCTGGGCTGTGAAGTGATAATTTGTTCCAGTGGTATTAATGAGGCAAGCAGTGGTCTTGAGGGAGGTGACAGCCCATTGCTTTACAGACAGCACCAGATTAAGGTGCTGGACTATATATGTGGATTTAAGCATATACTCAAGAGTATTTAGAGCATTTTCTAACTTCCCTTATCACAAGTTATATAGAACAGGTGCCTATAACACCTTATCTACAATGAACTAGGTGTATCTAACCACCAAGGGAAGAGCATTAATAGTGCTTCTCAACTTATCTTAAGTTGCAGACACATCAGAGAAACTTTGTACTGCTCCCAATTTGAAGGCTCCCTGAAGCCTTTTAAGCTCTATATTGGTCTATTTCCGTTACCATGGTTGTAATGGCATGTCCCTAGCCACAGAAGAGTCTAAGTCCCCTAACTGTAGTCAATGAAAACTTGTATTTCTGGAAATTAAGTCCCAGAACTCTGGAATGCCGTTTAGTTGGTGTTACAATACCATGGTCATGAATACTGCCTCTAGGAAGCAGTACATCTGGAAACAACAGATGGTACATATGGAAATGGATTGGATGAGGGTATTTTAATATCCACACATCTCTAATTCAGTTCTACAAGTCTGATTTTAGTGCTTTCTTAGATTATAGGATGTTTTGGTTTGGTAAGGCAGGTTTTATCTGTATATTATTTAATTAACCTACTATATAATTATTGTTACTGTCAAAAAAGCATAATAGAATACCATTAGTCAGACACTCTTGTTTAGTCCCATATTTATGCACATGGGAAATCATGACTTTACTTCTATCGAGGAACATGCCATTCAACTCCTCATCTCTATCCTTTCATCCTCAGTTTCAAGATGCAGTGTGATGCTACAATCTCAGAGTGCTGCTTGGCTTAATATGGGAAGAAAACTTTTAAGCTCTTCCCACTCAGTCTAAACACTCATTTGCCACCAACTCAAAACTATATCAGCACTATTACTGTTTTGGAGACAATTGGCTTAATGAATTAGAAGTTTTGGGTAGACAACTAATCCTTGTACTTTAAGAATCCTGAATTAAATTATCTCTGTGAAATGTCCACATTTGATGAGTCACAGATGTTATTGAAGGAAAGGAAACCTTTAGAAACTCATATTTTCACATACTGTAGTTTGTTAGGAAAACACAGGTATAAAATTATAGTGTTCGGTTATCTATCCAAAGAAAACAAATTTTCAACAGATATAGGATAAAGACAACAGATGTTTCTTAAAAATGTAAACCTTTCAATACACTATTTAATGGTGTACAATAGAAAAGCTATCTGGACCAGGTGTCACTAAGCTTGTCTAGGATGAAACAAACAAGTAGAAGTCTATAATAATTAATATTCATCACTGTGACTATTTACCCAGATGAGAAGGTACTTCTGCTATCTATCCTGAGTTGGATCACATCAGAAGTCTAGGAGCTCAATGGGAAGCAGTGTCATAGTCTGTCTCCTTCCAAAATGTATCCAATATGGACAGGCTAATTTGAATTCTAACATGGCTTTATGTGTTCTTACAAAAGTTGTACAACTGCATTTGTGAAGAGGCTATTATATTAAGATTCCCGACCTTTGATAACATAAAACAATGGTACTATACGATTCCTGCCAATGAAGGAATGGGCCTAATGGTAAACAAACTGCTCTTTGAAAATATTTGATTTCTGGGTCTTGGTTACCTCACTCAGGATGTTTTATTGTCTGTTTGTTTTTTCTAGTTCCATCCATTTTCTAGCATATCCTATCAATCATCACAGCAACTAAATGTGGTAGATGTCATCATTTTCCATATTCCAGCAGTGGAAAGTAAGTACTATGTTTAACAATGTATTTGTTGGAGATGGAGCCCCCAAAACACTATGAGAATTAAGTTAAGTCATAAAGGTGAGCCCCCAATTTGATACAATTACAAGATTCAAAAGAAGAAATACCATGAGCTTTAATCTGTCCATAACCTCCCCAAGAAGAAAAACCACATAAAGATAGTGAGTAGGTACTTCCCTAGGAGACAACAAAGAACACCCCCTCTGTAAAATTGAATTGACTAGAAACTTGAACTTGTATTTCTAAATTCCAGAGCACTAAATAAACATAAATATAATTTAATGACGTCATCCATTATATAGCAATTTTTTAATGATGGAAGGGACTTGCTAAGTCATGGTTTGCTTACAAAGTTCTTCAAGAAGATAGTAGACTACTGAAGAAGATTTTGATTAAAATTCATTTACTCTAATATATAACAGGAAACTTGTAATACATAAAAATTTACATGTGTCACTTCTAATAGTTGTTCGTTATTTGAAAATTTTTCCATGAACAAACCAGAATAAAATTGAAATCCCTCATCACATGTAATTCTTGTCTATACTGGATAAGCTACTGGAAAGATGGTCATACAAAGTCTAAACACAACAAGCTTCAAAATCAATTAGACTACATCATGTTAAGGTGCCTCTTGGAAGTATGTGATATCACCAGATATACGCTAGGTTTCCACATAGTCTCTTAATAACTTAGCCATGATCTATTTTGACTGAAGATCTGGTTTCTTACATATCTGATTTGACTGCTATTCTAAACTTATGTTACCCTTTTCTACCATACCTTAAAGGTTTTTCCAGATGCATAATGAAATTTAGGACAGTAGCAACTTGACCTGTCTCATCATACTATTTTTCTGCAAGCCGATTCAGAAGCGCAATAACTCATGTCAATCAGCATGCTTAAAGACTGGGAAGTTTATCTCCACTTCTAAAGTATCAGCTTCTACCATGCTAACACATGATAAAACATTTACATTTGCTTCTTGATTTCTATCTTATCCTTGACTTTTGAGACTTATTTTCTTTCTACGATAATGAAACAAATAACCTCCAAAAGAGCAAGCTGAGTATCTTAATCACAGTCATGTTTCTTTGCTTCTCTCAGAAGAAGCTGAAATTGATGGCTACATTCTTATAAAGCATGCCCAATAAACAAGCACATACATTGCTCCAGAATTTCTCCTAACACTAACATATACCATTCTCTAATTTTTCCATCTTAGAAATTGCTTGACAATACTGCAACTTTAAAGCAAATCTCTAACTCTAAATGCAAAATCATTAGACAAGTGAAACTATTTACTGGTACCATACGACTCCTTATATTTAAATTATACTTTGCATTTGACAAAGAATTTCTGATATGTAACAGTAGCCCTAGGAATGAAGAGGATAGAAACTGTTATTGTGAAATTACATATTAGGAAATAAAGGCTCCATATAAAGTCATCCCTGGTAGCATTCTATGATATCTAAAACAATTTTAAGATGAACTTCCAGAGGCAATTTGGATATTGAAAAATGTCTTCATTTCCATACCTTAAATTCACTTGTCCAAATTTATCATTATTTTACTTTAGTTTTATTGAAAAAAATTCACAATCCCTTCCTCCATCTTCTCTCAGACCCTTTCCAACTCCCCACCAGCTCAACTCTACACCCTTTCTAGCTCTCTATTTAGGAAAAAAACAGGAAAAAAATTCAAACCAGGAATTTAAAATGCTGGGTGTGGGGTCTACCCTTAAATATTGTTAATATAGACTCCACTGGGAAAATTATTTTTTTGTGTGTGAATGCATATCAGGTGGAGATAGCTTCTTGACTAGGGGTGAGATTTCATATCCATTTCTCAGTCTCAGTGCAGGGATCCCATCTGGATTGAACCTGAGCAGGCTCTGTTATTGCTGCCACAGTCTTTGTGAGTTTACTCCTGATGGATCTGGAAATCACTGCTTTCTTGGTGTCTTCCATCCCTTCTTATTCTTATATTTTTTCTAGCTCCTCTTTTCATAATTCCCTGAACCCTGTGGACTAGTAGTTTGACAAACACATTTCATTTAGGCCTTTGTGTTCCAAAATCTCTCACTGTCTGAAGATTCTCAGTTGTGAGTCTCTATATTATTTCCAATCTACTGTGGAGGAGAAAGTATATTTGATCATGGCTGAGTGAAGCACTGATATATTTTTAAACCCCTTTTCCCCAAACTATTATACACTTCTCAGAACAGAAATAAAAACCGAAATTACCAAAATACTAATAAGTTGTAGTGTTATCAATGACAGGCTTCATTAACTTCATTGATGTTTGAGAAGAAGTAAATCTTAAATAATTACTTAAAAACCTATTACCTTAGATGTTATTAAACATACATACAGACTTATTCCATTAGGACAATGGTTCTCAACCTTCCTAATGCTGCAAGCCCTTAATACAGTTCCTTATGTTATGCTGACCATCAACCATAAAATTATTTTATTGCTACATCATAACTAATTTCTCTACTGTTATAAAATGCAATGTATATTTGATATTCTGGGTAACTGATTTGTGCTACTGTGGGGGTTGCTATATACAAATTGGGAACCACTGACTTAAGAAGTAATTCTTAATATTTTTGCAAATAAAGGAAAATAAGTTTAGAACATGTATAATATAAAATAATTTATTTTAAATCTATTTGAATTATATGAAAACTTATTTGAAGTTAATCCTAATTTGTAACTCCAAATTGCACTTTTAAGCCAGGTTAATTTTATAGTAATTTCTTTATGGTCATTTGTCCCCTCATACATTAAACATATATTGAGCATCTATTATGTGTCAGTCAGTGTTCTGGAAATAAAGCAAGTAAAAACAAATTAAAAAAAGAACTTGATCCCAAGGATCTTTTATCCTATAAAGGAGAAGAGGGGCATACAATAAATAACAAACAAAATAAAGTGTAAAGAAATAATTTGTGTCATAAGGACAAAAAGCAATATCATATTAAACAGGGTATAAACTTATTGATGAGGTGACACTTTGGCAAAGTTCTGAAGGAAGTAAACTTTCAGAGTGAAACATGGAGGAAAAAAATTTATTTTATTAATTTACTCCATTTTGGTTAACCTAATATTGGCATTTCTTCTATGTATCATTATTTAAAGAAACAATTATCTTGTTCTGCTACCATTAAATCCCAAATTTATGTGCTTAACACAAATGATTTATTTCCTCATAAGTTCTGTTTTAACATTTCATGGCTCATGCACTAATGCATTCCCCTTTCTCTAAAAGATAGTTTTACTGGTATACTGGTGTAAATGTGTGCTTGTTTAGGTCCCTTATATTTATGTTCCTGACATCAAGTGTAAGTAAGAGGTCCCTGTTTTTCTTATAAATTTAGTTGCCCTCTAGGTCAAAAGTCTGTCTCAGAATTGTGAAAATTTTCTGTCCTGAAATTAAAGGTCCTACTAGGTTTCAAATTGTTAAAATAATCATTAATAATTTTCAACTATTTGAATTTACATGGACTTCAATAACAAGAAGGTTACTATAACTTGGGACCAGAGATTTGTCAGGTAGAAGTAATCTGCCTACTTCAATTTGAGTAATGAAATAGAGGCTGAGAATGAATCAGTACACATGGTGAACAAATACTTGAGAAACAGGAATTTGCAGTATTTTACTACCATTTTATTTTTAAATAAAAGATTAATTAACGGTCACAGGGAAGATGAAAACATGAGGCTAATTTAGCTTCATCTGGCTTGAAATTAGCTTTTATATATACGTGGATGTATTGCAATCATTCTTCTTCTGAAATGTCCACACAATTGAGCATTTTGAGTATTCCTTTGTAGACTATCCTAATGAAACATCAAAGTTCAAAGATCTTTAAGTGTCCAAACATAATACTTTCATGCAACATTTTCTTGCTTTTGTCAAATTTTGTCACAGAGAAAAATCCATGGACATTCCTTGCATGATAGTTGGGATTATTTAGAGGTTCAATAAAGTTAATGAATACTTCCATGATCAATCATTGTTAGTGTTCCATAATTCACAGAAATTATTAAGTTAGGTAATCCTGCTAGGTTGACTAGTTATTTTTTCTTTGCATGAGGATGGCCTAAAAGTTGTCTATAAGCTTTTTTGAATTAGGGCCCCAATCTACGAGATAAAATTCACATACTTGCATTTTGTAGCATAGTTTAATGAAAATTTATCCAATACCTTTACTGATTAAATTGATATTCTTTTCTATAGAATCTAAAGAATTTCGGTTCAGAAAGGAAATTGTTTTCTACTGTAGGAACAACTGCTGGCCAATGACTTTCTAGTGATCACACAAAACAGAAAGGTCCCTTTATCCTTTATGTGAAAAACTTGTTTTGGTATTTGAAACTTCTAGGATTGTTCAGATGATGATAGTGATAGTAAAAATACAGATAATTTTTGAGCAGTTTCCAAGTTTCTAGAAAAGTAATAAATAATTTATGTACAGTTTTTTAGGAAATATACACAAACCTCTTAAAACTATATTCACTGTTATTATACACATGTATTTTTCAATTTTTCTAATTGCTCCAAAGTTACTAAGAAGTAACACTGTGCTTTTCCACTTCTTCTGAAGATTCCAACTGACATTCTTGGTTATTATTATCATATGAATCAAATTAATCAAATACACACAACAAGAGTCAGAATACCATCAACAGTAATTAGCAGCATACTTAGTACACTTTAAAATCTATCTTCTTACCTTCATACTCTTAGGGTTTATGTTTGACTTTGTTTTAGAGAGTACAGATTGTTTATCATATTGCTTTTAATATTTTGCAGAAATAGTATCATTGTCCTATCCAAGATCAGTATGGTGGTCAGTGCCACAAAGCTAAATGATGACTAGAGGTCCATGTACATTTCTATAGCTAAGTGCATAGATAGATTCAATTGAAAATAAATAATAATTCAAGGAAAGAGAAACATAATATGGCATTATAATAGAATGCAGAGCAAATTAGAATGGGAGTATAGGGTAGAGGAGGGAATATGAAGAAGGGGGTAACTAAAACTATAGGTTTTATGAGATGCTATATGGCAATCTATTAATGTAGAAGCTTCTTACACTATACATTATATTAAGGTAAATTAAAGGATTTATCACATGAGAGGTAAAAAAGCCCAACTAAGCATTATATCCTACCAAGTTAAAAAAAAAATACCAGGAATAAGGAATACTACATCTTTTTGAGTCATTGGCCTAAAGAGTTCATAGACCACCCCGCAAAAAAAGTTACAGGACATTGCCAATGTTATTAGTTACCGTTTACAAGTTATGGGTGTCTATTGTGGAATACACAACTTATTTATTTCATTAAATGTGGAGATACTCACCTGGTAGCTTCTCCCTTACTAGGTAGCATTCATTGTGCTGAAAGATGCTATACATAATACCAGAGAGAAAAGTAATCATTAACCTCATGCAACTATAAAATCTGTGAACTAAAATAAAGATTTGTCTTCAAGATATGAGCAATTTTACAATTGTCAAATTAGTGTTATTGTAGTAACCAACCACTTTCTAAAAGTGGATTTAAGAGCTACTCCCTGGGATTGAACTCATACCTGACACTGTTAATGAAGCCAAGAACCCAATACCCTAGAGGAACTCCTACTATTCTTATTACACTAAAAGATCATTGCAATGCTATACTGATATACTCATAGATCATTTCATTAGTTTACCCTCAACTCCTTCATGCAGTAGATAACAATTAATGCAACAACTCACAAGAAAATGAGTAGCGAACAAGAAACTGAAAATATCATCCATATATTAGATGTCTATATTATATTCCTCACCTGAATGCATGACGATTTATGTGGAAGAAGTGTGAAGGGATTATAAGAGTGAAAAGCAACAGATGGATCCATGGAAACAGTGTTTCCATGTTACAACAAAATAAATGCACATATGAATTGACAGAGACTGTGATGGCATGCACAAGGTCTATGTGGCTCAAGGCAGAAAAAGATCCAACAGATAAGAGGGGAAATGGGCACAGAGTCCTACACGTATCCAAGAATCTATTCTCAATTGATAGCTGCTGGGAGAAGAAAAAACAGTTTTCTCAAGCAGTAACAATATGTATATCAACCACAGTCCATAGTAGACCTCACAGAGGTAATTGTACAAAAAAGAAAAACAGAAAAAGAAAAAGAGAAAGAAGAAATGAAAAAGAAAAAATCCCTTGTTTGTTTGTTTTGTTGTTGGTGATGATCTTCTTTACTCTGTTTTGATTTTAGGCAGAGAAAAAGAACATGAACTTGAGAGGTTACTGAGGATTAGGGAGGAGTTTAGGGAGGGAAAAGAATACAGGGAAGGAAAATATAGGAAGGGCTAAAATAATAACAATAATAAACAAAGTTCTAAAAAAAATAATAAAATCACCTCTGAAAGGAAAGTTATTTGAAAATAAGCTAGAACTAGTTTGGTGCCACAGAACATATTCACTAATTATTGGATTTTGACATATCCTAAGATTTCTTTCTGGAAATTTATTGCCTTAGGAAATGAGAGAATGAACATTTTCTATCCAGGCAGGAATTGTTTCCTCAATTGTAAATATTAACTATTGCTTTTATATGAATCCATCTAGATATTATATTTTATTGTCAAGAGAAAACATTCCTTAAAGGAGATCTGGATATACTCTTATGTTGAGACACTAGTAGTATTTGATATTCAAATGAATGTTTTGTTTCATGTTAAAGTATCTTAAGTCAAGATTACAAGAGTCTACTCTTGAATTTCAATGTTTCAATACTCAGGGTCTGTAGCCATGTGCATCACTCAATTAGGAAGAGTAAATGTATTCTTGAATAAACTATGTGAGAAAAGTTGTTTAAAATTTGGATAAAAAAGGAATATGGGTTGTCATCATAGTTATGTAACTATGTTCTGTTTGCATTGGATCTGAATCCAGACTACTCCAATTTTTCTTGCCTACTATATATCCCGACCAATTTTCTTGTATGTGTGGATTCTACTCTGACCTTGACCCTCTTTCTATCATTGATAATCTAAATGCAGTTCCCGAGGGTACATATCTTAATCTAGAGTATGCTTTTCCCTTAGACGTAGTTAGATTTGTTCATAGTTTCTATAAAGTGTTCAAGTGTAACAAATGTATTTTTATTTTAGCCTGATACTCAGATCCTAACATCACTGTCTAGGATCATGAGCCAACCTATCATTTGCAGCAATCCCTATATTGTGGTATTTGCTCTTTAAGTGTGAATACTCAGATGGCAGAACACAATTCTCTATAATTCTCTGACATAGCACACATGCACTTAAGTGCTTTTTGATTATGATAACTTAATGTGATCAAAAGTTCTCATAATGGAAACAAATTAAGTTCTTTCACAATGAAATTTATGAAAGCTTAGCAAATCAATCCTATAACATAGTGATGGACTAAAATGTTTTTTCCACTAGTAGACATGAATCACTTTCAACTAACAAGGTAATCTCTTTAAGAACAGGTAAATGAAATTAGATAGAGTAGATAAAACTGGAAAGAGACTAAACAGTAAAAAAAAAACAAAAAAACATTCAAATGCTTAGATAATGTTAAAGGAAATTTTATTAACATTTACTAACTTCAAATTCCTGTATCTAAATTCTTATCAAATAGGATTCTTTCTAAACATCAGAAGTTATAATTAGATATTCTGTGAACAGTGGTTTCTGTTTTTTATAATCACTACAAGTTGCTGATATACATCCTAATCACAATTCTTGACCAAAACCTAACCTTGTAACTAAAATAAAAGAAAGTAAGGATGTGCATGTTGTCTGCAATCTCACTGGGAATGTCACCATTTCTAACACAAACATATGAAGCATATTTTGAGGTGCTAGCTTTCAAATACTGCGTGGGAAAGATTAAAAAAATATAGGAAGCTTTAAAGTTAAATTTCTCACTATATTTGCCATTTTATCTGTAAAATTTCATATTAAGATAATTGTTGTCAAATAAGTCTACCAAACACGGGACTAATTATGTCCCCCCATTTCTAAATATGCATTTACTGACATGAAAAATATGTAAAGGATATACTTCTTTTGACTAAAAGGAGATCCACATGTGATGTTGAGCATCAGAAACCAAGGAAAACTTGTAGTTGTAAGTTAGGAGCAATTAAATGGATACTAAAGAATTTGAACCTTTGTACTTTTCCAGGATATCTAAGGATTCGTATGCTTTTATATAAAATATTATTGTTGATTTTATTAAATTTCCCTGATCTTAAACAGAATTAAATATCATGAAGATTGATGTTCTCAATAAAAGTACATCATAAAATGTACAAATACGTGCAGTTCAATTTTTCTTCAGTTTTTAAATTAATTTATTTATTTTGCAACCTGACCTCAGTTTCCCATCCCTTCTCTCCTCCCATTCACCCCAGCACTACCCCTCAGCATCCTCCCCCAATCCTCTCTTCCTCAATTTGTATTCAATAATGAGCAGGCTTCCTACGGATACCAACAAACATGGCATATCAAGTTGCATGAAGACTAAACATCTCCCCCTGTCTTAAAGCTGAGCAAGGAAAACCAGTATGAGAAGAGGGTCCCAAAAGCCAGTAAAAGAGTCAGGAACAGCCCCTTCTTCCACTGTTAAGAGTCCCACAAGAAGACCAAGCTATACAACTGTCACATAAATGCAGTGGCCCTAGGTCAGTCCCTTGAAAGCTCCCTGGTTGTCAGTTTCATCTCTGTGCTCTCTTATGGACACAGGTTAGTTGATTATGTTGGTTTTCTTGTACTGCCCTTGATCTCTTTAGCTCCAATTATCCTTTCTCTCCCTCTTCCTCAGGATTCCCAAGTTCAACCTAATGTTTGGTTGTGGTTCTCTGCATCTGTTTCCATTAGATGCTGGATGAAGTCTCTCTGATGACAATTATGCTAGGCAGAAATGTATGAGGATAGCAGAATATCTTTATGCATTATAACACTGACTTTTTTTCTCTAGTGACATTTGCTTCTATCTTAGGTCTTTGGGACATTGAGCCTCTGGGTCCTGGTGCAGCAGGCAGCATCAAGGGTAGGCTCAATTTTGTGTCATGGGTCTTAGGCAGGAATAGTCATTTGTTAGCCACTCCCACAATCTCTGTGCTACACTTTACCCAGCTCATCCCATAAGCAGGACAGATGGTTGATCAAACATTATGTATCTGAGTTGGTTTCCCAATCTCTCCACTGGAAGACTTCCTGGTCATGGCAGATGGCCAATTCAGGCTGTGTATCCCCTATTGCTTGAAGTGTTAGCTTGTAGATTCATGGGATTTTTCCTTCCACCAGCATTCTCCCTCACCCGATAATGGCCCCCTTTCCAGAAGACTTTTTCAGAAATCTCCCCACCCATCCCTCCCCCATGTGACTCCATCAGTGCATGAAATCTCTTCTACCTTCCCATCTCAGGGAGATCCAAGTGCCCCTCCTTGAGACCTGCTTGTTACTTAGCTTCTCTAAGTCTGGTGGTTATTCTTTATTTTATACCTAATATCCACTTATAAGTGAGTACATAATATGTTTGCCTTTTGGGGTCTGTGTTACCTCAATTCAGGATAATTTTTTTCTAGTTCCATGCATTTGCCTTCAATATTCTGGTGTCACTGTTTTTAACAGCTGTGTAATACTCCATTGTATAAATGTACCACATTTTTTTTTTATCCATTCTTTAGTTGAAGAATATCTATCTTGTTTCCAGGCTCTGAATATGGTGGGACAAGGGTCTTTTTGGTATGATTGAGCATCCTTTGGGTATATACCCAAGAGTGGTAGAGCAGGGTCTTGAAATGTTGTGGAATATTACTTTAGCTATATAAATACTTGTTGCACATGTTTATGTTGTGGAACATGACGTTATTTAAATGTGTTGAATCTCTAAACAGGTTACAGTGTATTTTTAAAAATGTGCAATATGCATAGGCTTAAGAAAGTAAAGGAAATGGGTACAGACCATGGGAAAAGGCCATGTAAAGATGGAAAATACACATGGAGTCTGGATCCTTTATGGTATTGTGTGTGAATTTTGAATTTTTTGAATGATGATAACCAAGCAACAACTGCTGAGAGACACTGTTTTGTAAAAGGTACTACTGAATTAAATGAGCCTAGATACTTTAGGGATCTCTTATTTTAAAAATGGAATTCAGAAAATGTATTACATTCTGTAACAGGTTATGTTTCTTTGTTTCCATGTGAAATGAAGGCTGTGGATTCATTCCTGATTAATAGAGATCTGTTTTGATTGGGGGAAATACATTGAAAATCTTGGCTACAGACATAAAGAATTAACAAAGAGAAAATACAAGACAGGTGGCATACATACTGATCTTTTGCATGGGAACAGATCTGAGACTGAACAACAAATGATTTTCTCAGAACTTGACCATTATTTCAATTGTCTTAAGGTTCATTCCATAAAGATTCTGCAACCATCTGACAACAGGAAGCAGACTAGAGGACATGGTACTCATATTCCCAAGAGGTGGTGTTGGTGTTTCTGGTCATTTTGTAGTTTATAGATATTTATCATCATTTAGGGCTGTTGGTTGCAAAATGTTATTGGTCATGGTCAAGGAAGAATCTAAGCAAGATAGGTTAGACTCAAAGTTCTTTTTTTTTCTTTTTTTTATGAAAAGAAATAGGGAGATATAGGAATGATACAAAAAATGGGTACATTATTGAAGATACTTTAAACAAAAAAGCAACTATAAATCTCAAATATTTTACAGTGGTATGGCTTTTTGTATATTGATGTAAAAATTTAAGGTTATTTTTGTTATAACATGTTGCATATACATACACACACACACACACACACACACACACACACACACACATATATATATATATATATATATATATATATATATATATATTTCTACTCATGTTTAAGGTATTGTACCAGAGCAGTTCATTTTAAAATGTAAAGTTATAGTCCCTGAAATATATAATTATAAACAATTCAGGCCCCCCTGAATATGGGTCTCAGCCAGAAGGACTGAGCAGTCTAAGAGACCTCAGCCAGTGGAGCCAGGATGTATCCCTGGTGCACAAAAGGACTTTGTGAACACATCCCCCATAGAGGGATAACTGCCTTAATCTAGAGGCAGGAGAGAAGCCCTAGTCCCTACTTCACATGACCTGTCAGATCTACATGACCCCAACTGGATGGCATTCCCCTACATATGGAATTGGGTTGGGGGGATGGGAGGGGAGGGTGGTTAGAGTGCATGTGAGAGGGCAGAGAAGGTAAAAGGGAGGAAAGGAGGGATGGAGGGAGGGAGGGAGAGGGAACTGGGATTGACATATAAAATAATAAATTAAATTAAAAAAATGCTTTGACTCCAAAATTTAAATTGAAGGACAATTTACTGGGGAAAAGGATTTCTATTTTTGTTTCCACAGAAAATGAAAAGATGTGGATTCCTTCCAGACTAATGTGGTTTGATCACGCCAGACCGCCTGAAACAGAGTACAAGGTGATCCTACATTCAAAACAGCTGGACAATGCAGCCTTACAGACTACAGCCAGGATTTCTGAATCTTCTTTGAATCCCCCAAGACAGCGCCCCTTACCAGCAGGAAGTAGTTTGGAAAGAACAACACCCAAATTCCCAAATATTGTGTATAAATGTTTGTTTTCATTTAATTGGACTTTGTTATATAAAATAAAATAAAACAAATTAATATAAAAAAAGAAAAAAAATGAAGTCAGTTTTAACAAACTTGTAGTTATTTTAGATATGCTTTCAAGATCATGCAGATATATTTTAGATAGTGGTCTTCAAACACTTCAAAGACTTTCGGAATATGACATTTAAGATATTTTATTATAATTTAACTTTTTTGTGACAGTGATACAAATCTGCTCCTATATTCTTGGCTGCTTAGTCTTCGTTTGGGGTGTGGTTATACTATTAAAGGAAACATCCTCCTTTTGCAGTCACCAATAGATCTTTGGCTGTGAGGGGACTTCATGCCTACTTCCTCTCTCTATCCTGGGATTTTGCCTGGCTTGAAAATGGACAAGTTTTATATAATCTATTGCAATTTCTGTGAATTCAAACATGTAACTTCCATTCTGTGTACAAGTCATCTGCTGCCTCTGGCTCTTATACTCTCTCTGACCTCCCTTCTGCAATGATATCTGAGCACTGAAAGCAAAGGTTATGATATAGATGTTCCATTTAGGACTGAACATTCCAGAAGCACTTATTTCCTATAGGTCAGTTATGGGATCTGTGTTTTTAATTACTACCTCCTGAATAGAGAAGCTTCTCTGAAAATGGTTTAGAGATGCACCAATCTATGGATATGTAGATAGGTAGTAAGAAGTTATTTCTACATCTGCATGTCTATATATGTACATATGTGAATGAATTTCAAAAAAACATTAATAATGCTGGTAAAATTTCTTCAGTGTCTATAAAATATTATTATCATTTTGATATTTTTAACCTTTTAAAATTTTGTATGTATGGGCATTTTGTTGTATGTATGCCTGTGCACTATGCATGCTGTATACCACAAGGTCATTTGAGTGCAATGGACAACATGAAACACTGTGGTGTTACCGAGAACTATGCCTGGGTCTGCTTAAAGATCTACAAATACGTGGAAGTACTGACTATTTCTCCAGCTCCTTGGTATTTGTTTGAACTCATCTGATCTTGTTTTTCTTTTTCAACACTTCTAAAACTAGCTTTCTTATTCAACTACTTCATAGAAGAAGAACTTAGCTGTTATTATATACTTAAGTGCTCATGTGTTGGAGACTTAGTACATAACTGGTAATACTGGGTCACTGGGAATATGTTCTTGAAAATTTTATTTTTCCCTTAGTCCTTTTCTCTTTCTCTGTGTTTTCTAGCCACCACAGGTATCTAATATTTCTAATTCATATTCTTCTGTTATGATATTCTTTCTCTGCAGGATCAGAAACAATGGAAGGAACCAAGTTCAAACCCCTGAACCTGTGAACCACAAATTATTTTTTTAATTCAAATTGTTCTTCTCAAGTATTTGTCACAGCAGTATAAAATTGGACTAACACAAATCTGAAATTAAGAGACAGTACTTGACTTGGTCACATAGCTCTCACGTTGCAAAACTGAGGTCCAAATCTTTGTCTATGGTAATTCTAAGCTCTAAATTCCCCTCCACGTCAAAATTTACCAATCAGATGACAAGAGAAATATATCCCTGTCAAAAGACATGTGTCAGTGTTATTTGAAACTAGTCATCCTGCAAAAAAATTAGAAAAAGTAGATTGAAGAGAAAGAATGTTGGCACATTAAAATTCATATTTCAATGCCAGCAAAAATTAGTTATTGGACTAAGGATTTTATACTTATTTTAGCCAGTGTGTTCGCATTTATAAGTATAATGACAGTGGTATCTATTTTGCAGGTTATTGAGAGAATTAAATGAGGTAACATATATGAATTGCCTAGCAGTTCCTGGCACCTAGTACACACCCAATACATTGTCTAAGTGGTATTGATCATTATTGTTCATGGAGCCACAGTGGCCTACAGAGACCTTTCAAGTAATGACTGGAGTGGTTCAATATTCAGGTCAAACAGAATTGTGGGTTTTAAAAGTGTCATCTTGACCACTTTAAAAAGCAATAAAAACATTTTCAAACGAACACCAGTAAATAATAGCTCTTTACCCAAGCAACAGTGCAATATCCATTTTATTTTCTCTTTTTTTGAAATGTGCAGTGCTAGAAGTAGACACACTGAAATAAAGGGTGGCTTTTATCTCTGAGTGTTTTTTGGCATAAAGTCTGAAATGTTTTAGAAAGAGACAGATAAATTCCTTCAACCAAAGGAACACATCACTTTATTTCTTAAACTTTGATAAGTTTTTTTGTTTGTTTGCGCCATTTTTGTTGTTGCTCATTTTGCTTTTTGTTTGTTTGTTTCTTTGTGGTTAAACAAATGTGATAATCATGAAATGAAAAAATATATTTTTCCTTCCAAAGTTCATGTTATCTAGCCTGTTGACTTTAAGGACACTTGCGTGAGATCCATGTTGAACAGATGGTCCAGTTTTCTTTAGTAATTGGTGCCAGTGCCTGAAAACCTTTGGTGTCAGTAAGTGCTTTCTTAGAATGGAGAGGTATGGAAAAGTAACCTCACACCTTCTGTAGATTATTTGCTACCAGATTTATTTTAGAAGGAGTTTTCTAAGGGAACATTATTAAGTTATGTTTAATTAAAGCCTTTCATTTTCCCTGTCACAAAAATACGATTAATATCTTGAAAAGATTACTTCATACTGAAATCCTGCCCTTGCCAATTTTAAATCATGCATACCATACTATTTTTATCTAATTCTATGTAACAGTCTAGAAACTTAATCACTTTTTTCATCACTCTTCCCTGGTAGGTTGTCTCATAACTTCGTGCATTGAGGTGGAAAGAACTATGTCCCTAACCTCAATTTAATAAACACTTTCAGGACATATGCATGGAGAATCAATAATTAAATGCTGCCTCTGGTATAAAGAAATAGCACTACTGACACACCTCAGGGAGAGAATGCAGGTTCAAAAGATTATTTTTCTCAATAGAAGAGATAGATGATCTGTGGTTCAGTAAGTAATTTTCCTAGGGCCAGATATTTGTAAGCTGCATCGTTAGGATTAAGAAGCAGTGATAGAGAAAGCACAAAAAGCACAGTAAATTGAATAGAACATGGGTCACTTCAACACATAAATCTTGAATATTCACTCTGTATAATCATGAAGTTCATTTTCCCACTATTTAGTACTCTCATTTACTTTTTCTTTTGTTACTTATTTGCTCATGTTTAAAAGAATTAAAGGTGATACCTGTAACCATTTTGCCAATGGTTAATGCTCAAAGTCATAAAAATAGAAAAGCTGCCTGTTTTTCTGTACATGACCCCATTAATATAAAGAAAATGGGAAAACCAAATGAAAATGTTAGACAACAGAATAGTAGTTAATACCAAATTGACAATAATCAGAAGCTGGCATGGAAGGCATTTCTAGAATATTGGAAATATTTAGCTCCTTGATCTGGTTTCAGACTACTTATGTATATTCAACATATGAAAATTATTATATTGTACACTAATGACAAGGATGACTTAACTATATTGAATATTGGTAACAATTCTTTTCAAAGGGTTGGTATTAGGGCTTTTCATATTATATGTTTTACTGAAATCCCTAATTTTTTCTCCATGAACCATTCTTACAGTAACTAAGTAAATATAAGAGACACAGTCAACACACCAATATGTCTCTTACATGTTTCCTAAGGATAAAAAATGGCAAAGACGGCTTTAAAAACACAGATAATAGTGTTCCACTGTTTTCTTTACTCATCCATCCCTCAAATACTTATTGAACACTTAAATGGTGGTCCCTGTAGTAGGTGCTTGGAATACAAATGGTCAATGACATGAATGTTGTCCTTAACCTTTTAGAGTATACCCTTATTAGCCTATGATATAAGCATTACTCTAGCCACACTATTGTTTGAGAATGATCTTTCAAGCATTTAAAAAAAAAAAACTTTGTAATGTATTGTGGTGCTTTCACATAGAGCAGCAGTATAGATTTTTCAATTTTGAGTATAGAGTGCTTATAACATCTTCCTCACAGAGCCTGATTTGCACTATTTGAATGGTTTAACAACATCAGGCATTCTGAGCAATATCTATCTTTCTGTCCTATATCTCAAACTGCTGTGCCTCATAGTAAAGACGTTTCATATTGTTGACCTCAACTCAAATATATTTATTTTCCATAAGGATCAAGTTAATTTAAAAGCAATTGCTAAGAGACAAAAATCTTTCTTACTTCTATATGAACATTTCCAATGCTTTTGCCAGTCTGGGATGAGACCCAAGTATGCTTGAGCTAAACATACTTCATACAAGTCTTGAATGGATCAATCTGTTCTTTTTCTTTTCTTTTTTCTTTCTTTTTGTTAAATCCTTATAAGTTTAGAGATCTCTTTTTATAAAAGTAATTTGAGTAAAAGGAAGGTGAGTCTGCATGAAAACAAAATCCAGTGAAACAAAAAAGGATAATGAATGGGTTCTGGGTTATAGGCTGTATCTGAATTCAAGTTTGAGGCAACCATGTTTGAACATGTGACCTAACAGTGCAACAGAGTTGACATCAAGGGTGATGTTTTAAATAAAAACATATGAAACAAGATGAGCCAATTATATTCCCATAGGAATATGAAGCTAGAGATCTGAAGAAATGTTCAAGCACTTGGTCTGAAGGTTCACTTAGAATTGGGACTTAGAAAGCCATATTGAGCAATACTTATAGAAACTGAGTGAAGGAATTCAAACTGAAGCAGGGATGTAAGAGGAGAAAATGAGAGAAATCCAGAGCAGATGTTCAGAGAAGCTGTGACAGAGCATCAGACTTGGAAAAAGCCATCTCACTTCCTGCCGTGTCACTTTTATCCTACATTTGCATCTTGTGAGGAGTCCCTGTATTCTTTTAATAACTTTCCAGTTCATTACCTTAACTGAATTTTTATTTGTTATAGCCAAATGAACTAGCGAAAGGGTGGGAGGACTCTGATAACTTAAGAAAATGCAACTGTGAAGATGACAATAGAGAGACAGGGAAAAGAAGAAAAGAGAAAGGTGTGAGAGGATATGGGTAAGGAAAAGAGAGTATTTAAAATGTATTACAAATAAGTCAAATGAAGATGAAGAAATATGATGGTATACAGATGGCAAAGGAAATACTCTGAGAAATCTCAGAACTCAGAGAATTAGAGAGCTCCAGTCATACTACTAAATGTATGAACAAATATGTCTTTACACATATTTTTCAGAATTATCACATGATTAGCTTTGATGATATCTCTGCCTATGTACAATTAATTAGTGAAAAAGAAATAGATCATTGGAGAAAGGGAATATGCACTGAGAACAACTTAATTCAGACTAAAATTCCTGGCCCTCCACTTCCTAGGTGTGATGCTAATTTCTTTATCTCCACTACTGAAGAAAATTTGCATTATATGCAAAACAGGAGTAACCTTTACTTTCACGGTCCATTTTGAGCTCTTTGATGAAAAAATAAAAAGACTAGAATGGGTGAACTGGTCCACTAACAAATGGTAGTAGCACATCAAAAACTAGTTTTCTTCCAGTAAACATAGGAGTTGCAGGTGTATGGCATAGAATCAAGCTTTCAAATTTCTTAAAATTACATTTATCTCATGCATATCTAATTTAAGTTAAGATGATAGAAATGAATAGATTTTTAAATCTTTCTCATTTTGTTTTTGTAAAGTAAGCTGATTTCTACCTAAAATTACATATTTTGCAACAAAAACCCTAATATCACAATTTTGAAATGTAAAATAAAATGTGAGCCATGATTAGTGATCAGACACTAAGAACATAGTAATACCACAGTAGAGTTAGATCTCATCTATATCTCTACGAATCCACAAGAATTTATGAAGGGCTGAGAAATGACATGAGCAAGATGTTAAGCAGCTAACAGATTGAGAATCAATTCTTTCTAAACCAGTAAGCTCCATTTTCTAAATTAATTTAGATAGTGAAATCTCATGCAATATTTTCCCCAAAGCTGTGTCTGTACCAGTTTATGGATCACTCTGGAAATCAGCAGGAAAGTTATGAGACAGCTGAAATTAGAACTACTATATGACGTTGCTATGCTACAACTTCCCATACATCTCAATGACTACAACTGCCCATACATCTCAACGATTCAACATCTTAACATATAGATAATCAACATCTCTGCTCAGTGATGTTCTATTCATAATAATAGATAGGAAGTGAAACAAGTCCATAAAGTGATGAATTGATAATATGTATGTATATATGTTTATATACCTATAACTATGTATCAATTCTATTATTAGATTAGGGAATTTTCAGACAATTGAATAGAACTTGAAAAAAATTATAATGATTGTGGTGACTTTGATTGAGAAAGGAAAGCATAATTATTCAGGTGATGAAGAGATAAGGAAGTAAGGAGAGAATGACTGAGTTACTCAACAGCCCTGTTTAAGTACAACACTAATCACCCTTCATCATCTCACCATCTTTACCATCTTAATGAAGTTAATATATAGAGCACAAATGCCCAACATTCTTGCAACAACTAAGAGAATACTATAGGACCACAGCAGCTTCTATACCTGAGAAATAAAATGCTAACTATCAGTGGTGGAAAGATTTCATCTGTCTCATTTTTATCCTTTATATAATTTAGCATAGGATTTAGTACATAGTAAATGCTTTTCAACACTTAATGTGCGAATGAATGATTGAAATAATGTCATGCCCAAGTCCTTCTCCATGCATATTCTTTCTTTCTGATGACAGCAAGCATTTTATTGTTGTCTCTCACAAGTGGCTCTGTTTCAGAACTCACAGAGGTGGGACTAACTTGTTTTAAACCAGACAACTTTAGGCTTCTCAAATGCATTACTTTTCACTCTTACAAATATGATGATTGAGATATGGCTGCAAAACCTAGAAATCAGAAAAGTTGTTATTGAATGTGTCACACATATTTCAAATGCATATTAGTTACTCTCTGTTTAAAAGACTGCCTACAATTAACATAACACCTGAAAAATTCAACTTGGGCTTAAGTTCTATTATTGCTATGGATACTTAATTTGCAAAGTTTGCAAAATGCAACCCTATATTTACTTAGCAAAGCTACATTATGTGCAACATTAATATTAATAAAACAAGCCTTCTCATTTATCTTTATTAACAAGACTGTCACTTCATAAATTTTCAACTAGCACCCAGTGACTTTTTTATATTTGAATGCAAAAATGATAAATTAAAATTCTTCATCCACTTCACTTCAACTTAGGGAAATCAAGCAGAAAATATAATAAGAAAAAGTATCCTCTTGGAACTTTAAATAGGTTTGACTCGAGTTGGATTCACTAGCATAGAACACTTAAAATTACAACTTCTTTTCTAACTTTTTAATCATGAAAATCATACAAACTCAGGAAATTATCATAGTTAAACAAAACAGTGTGACCTTCCAGAGAGAACTTTTATATCCAAAGTATTAGCCTTTAATTGATATAAAGTAGCTACAACATTTTCTTTATTTGCAGATTTTGAACAAACACAATGTTAATCACACTCATAAGTAGCACAAGGCATTAGGAAATGTTTCAGCATAAAAGAGATATTTCTCTTATATCTGCTTCTCCTGCTCTAAAATGTTCTATGCGGATCAACAACTCAACAGAGGTCTTCTCTTCTCATGTAATGGCTTGTGTTTTTTTGTTAGATAGACTAAAGCTTCTGTTGTATGTAACAATCATAGAAATAAGAGGCCATAAATTTAAAAGAGAACAACGAGGGTATTTGGTAGACATTGGAGGGGAAGAAATGGAAGAGGAAAATGATGTGATTTTATTATAATTTAATTACAGGAAGGTCTCGAAAATAAAATGTAATTCACAAAAATGTTCTGTTGTGGAGGAAGGAGAGAGAAGACAAAGACTGAGGAAGCTCATAAATTTACAAGGTAACTAACCCTTCATGCTCACAAAAGAAACAAACAGTTGCTGTGTGACACTGATGACAGGAAGGGAACACACAGTCCCACCTAACAAAGAAGGTATTTCCAATTGATACCAGGTGACAAAAGAAAATTCAGTTTTATCCAATGGAATGTCACTGGATATATTATCCACACTCCAGGGCAGATGCCATGTCCAAGCACAGTAGGACAGAACAAGATGAATTCCATTGAGGGGGGGGGGAATTTGTTTTGGCATTTTCTGTTTTAATTTGTTTGTTTTAGTTTCATTTTCTCTATTTTGGAAGTGAGAGCTATATAAAAGAAAATTTGGGTGAGAAGAGAAGTAGGAAAGCTTTAGGAGAAGTTGGGGAGAGACTGCACAATTAAAATCTATTGGGAAAACATAATAAAATGCTAGTAAAAATAAAGGAATTGTGCAGGAAATGTTGCTCTTCCCATGAAGTAGCTACCTGCAAACTGTACAGGGAATGCTAATGATACAGATTCCCTGAGTTGTTACCAGTGCTAGAATAAGCCAGTCTTGAGATACAGCCTCCAGAAATAGATTCATGTGAATAAAATTTTACTCATACTCCCATAGGAATTCTTCCTCCAGAAGTAAACTCAACTTAGACTTGAGCATAATTGTTCCTTTGGTCTGTCTTAATGTAGTGGGAGCTTGTTCATGTCTTCCCCACAAAAGCCATACAATGTTTTCCAATATGTTCATCATATCTGAGATTTGTGTCCCTTATACCATATGTTTTGATTGAAATGATCTCATAGAAACTCCTGACAATAAGTCAACATGCTATCTCACACGACTTTGCCATAGGCTGGCAGTGTTTCTTATTTAATGAAAAAAATACAACTTTGACACATGGTATTGGAAAAACTGAGTGTTCACATGCAAAAGAATGAAATTAAATTGGTAACTATCTCCCCACACAAAAATAAACTAAAAGCACAGAAAACACCTTAATTTGAAACCTTAAATGCCAAAACTGATAGAAGAAAATGTAAGGACTACCCCACAAGAAAAAGATAGGAAGGGATATTATGAAGAGGATGGCTTTGGTTGCCCAGGAATTAAGTCCAAAAATTGACAAGTGGGACCCACAGAATAGAAAAGAATCTTTGCCAGCTATATATTTGACAAAAGATTAATATCCAAGACACCTAGCAATAAAAATCTAAAATGTCAAGAAAATAGATAGTCCTAATAAAAATGGGCTTGAGAGACCCAAACAGACAGTACTCAGCAGAAGATAAGAAAATGGCTAAGAAATGCCATCTCAAAAATGTCCAGCATCCCTAGAAGTTAAGGAAATGCAAATCAAAACAATTTCTATGATTACTTCTTGCTACATTCAGAATGGCAAATATTAAAACAACTGACAATCAATGCTGGAGGGGAGGTAGGGAGAAGACAGATAGGAGTCCTCATCAATGTTGGGAACTGCGAACTGATAAAGCTACTACAGATACCAGTATGGAGAACTTTCCAAAAGATAAAAATAAATCTACCATATGATTAAAATAAATCTACTAGCTATTCCATTCCTTGAAATATACACCCAAAGAACTCAGCATACTACTACTCCACAGATACTTTCTCAGCCATGTTTATAACTGACAGTGAAATAGCTAGGAAAATGGAAACAATGTAAATAGACTTCGATGAATGGATAATGAAAATGTGATATGTAGTCACAATGGAATGATGTACAGCTGTAATGAAAGAATGAAATCTACATGTAATGTGAATGGTTAGATCAAATTGAGTAAGATGTCTGAGACTCAGAAAGACAATTGCCATATGTTATCTCTCATCTGTGGTTCCTAAGCCCAAATCTTCATTTGTAAATATACTACAGAAACCAGGAATGTATAAAGGACAATTGGTGGGAGGCATGAGAGGAAATGAACAGGATACACATGATACAAAGGGTAAAATGGGAAAAATGGGGGGGGGGACTGTAATTGGGGAAGAAGGAAGGTAAATACAAAAGGAGAGAAAGGAGACAAATAACACCAAAGGTTAGTTAACAAAACTTAAGGGGAACATATTATTTTATATCTTGCTAAAATTATATATATATATATATATATATATATATATATATATAATTTAAGTATGTATGCCACAACAGTGCTACATCTCTTAACAAAAATACCAGTGCCTAGTATGAGAAACTTCCTTTCATGGTGTTGGTCAGGACAGTCCAAGTGACTGCCAAAACATAGGTTATTTTACTGCCTCTCAGTAGCTGAAGGAACTTGAGTTATTATTGGATTATTATTATTATTTTATTCCTATTATCACTATTATTAATCTGAAAGACTCTTTTGCTTAGTGTTGCTCCCATAGTACCAGAAGGTACTTGACATAGCACAAGCTGCTAAAATTGGGAAGCAATATATAACTTAACCCAGCGGTGATACCTATGAACTATAGCAAAATTCAGCATGACAAGATAGTCTTAAAGGTACAATAGTAAAACTTATATCTTCATGAAAACCAATAGATATATAGTTAGACTTAAGGTCCTCTTATCAAGAGGGAAATATGTTTGGTACTACAAACCTAGCCAAATAACTGGGGTCAGTGAGGCCATGGATCTTAGAATCTACTACTGTTACTTTACTTGATATTGCCAACAGCATTGGCAATACCAAGAGTCCTGGAGCTGCTGCTTGACAAAGATCACAGTATTCGGATGACTGGGACTGACCCTTCACTGCCCTTTCTGGAATTTGCTGTACAATTCTTGCCTATGTAGTTGACATGCTTAATGTTTGAACTCCTCACTGTTAAGGGCCCACACCAAAAGCCGGCACTTGGGACAATATAACAATTCTGTGAAAGCTGATGTTAAGAATAAAACTTATGGTTATTCCCTGGGAGAATTAGCTGTATAAGGAATTGAATCTTCTATAGAAGTTATTACTTGAGTGGTACTAATGAGCATGAGATATACGATCTGGAACAAATCATTTAGGAAAAAAACTTAGGGAGATTTTAGAAGCTGACAAACTGAATCATTGGGTTTTCTGTTTTGTCTCAGAAACATGGAAGTAGTATGAACACTGAAAATATTCTCATTTACAAAGTTATTGGCAGGCCTTGGTACCCTCCTGAAGGCAAAGTAAATACTTTTAGGAATCTTGATATTCTTTTACTCTTTGTAGAATTATAATAATGATAAAGACCATATTGAAACAAATGCAGAGGCACTATGATGTCATATAACCAAGGAACACCAGAATGCCAGGATTAGACATAAAGCAAATTCTATAAATATGTAAAATGTAAACATTGTATTATGTCAGAATTGATTAATAACTGTAGCAGCTTTGCCTTGAGGAATTTTCCTGGGCACTCTAACCATTACGAGTTAAAAATAGGAGTCCCCTGAACTGAGGCTGCCAGAACCTCCTTCTTGCCACCAAATCCCCCTGAGGGACCTGGAGGCAGAGCAAAGGACCAATCATCAGGTAGCATTCCTGCCCTGCCCATCCACCCTATGGTAGAGAGGTGAGTATGGGAGCTGCCCCAACCCCCACCACACCCTCTTTGAGTCTACTGACCTGGGGCTGCCTGACCCTTCCTGCCACTGTATCACCTAGAGGGACCTGGAAGCAGAACAAAGGACCCAGTATCAGGAGCCATTCCTGTCCTGCTCCTCCACCCTTTGCTAGAGAAGAGAGAGAGAGACCCCCACCAGTACCCACTGGAAGAAGAGATGGGAAGACAACAGTATAAGAACACATCCAACAACAGAAAGACTTACATGACACAACCAAAGTCTAGGGATTCTATGCCAGCAAGACCTGAACATCCCAAGTGGATGTTCATAAAAATGATAAAGGCTCTCAAAGAGGATATGAGAAAATCCCTTCAAGAAATGGAAGAATAAGCAAACCAAAAACAAAACAAAACAAAACAAAAAAACAAAACAAAAACAAAAAAATGCAAGAAATTGATAGTAGACCTGCCCTTCCAATCAGGACAATAAGGAGCCTGCCCTCACCTGACTGACGCTTGGGGCCACTTGTCCTCTGCTTGTGTCTCACCTTAGCACACCAGACCATCCAGAGCCTGCCCTCCCCTCATCTTTGGCCCTGTTGGGCTCTCTGCTTGGGGTGAGTGTTTGGCCAGCTTTGGTACAACAGCCCCACCCTCTCCTTAAAACTTCCTGGGTCAGCTCTGCACATACTAGACCCATATAACCAACAGAATACAAGAGATCAAAGAGAGAATCTCAGGTACTAAAGATAAACTAAAATAAATAGAATCATTGACCAAAGAAAATCTTAAGTCCAACAAACATTTAACACACAAAATTTCCATGAAATGTGGTACACCAAGAAAAGACCAAACCTAAGAGTAATAGGAACAGAAAAAGGCAAAGAAGCCCAGCACAAAGGTGCAGAAAACATATTCAACAAAAACATTGAAGAAAACTTTCCCAATCTGAAGAAGGATATGCCTATGAAAGTACAAGAAGCATACCAAATACCAAACAGATGGGACCAAAAGAAAAAGTCCCCTTGCCACATAATAGTCAAAACACTTAACATACAGAATAAAGAAAGAATATTTAGATCAGTGAAGGAAAAAGGCCAGTTAACATATAAAGGCAGACCTACCAAAATTACATGAGACTTCTCCATGGAAATTCTGAAAGCCAGAAGGTCCTGGATAGATATGGATAGATACTCTACAAACATGAAGAGTCTAGGGATGCCAGCCCAAACTGTGACACCTAGAAAAACTCTCAATCATGGAGAAAACGAGATATTCCATGACAAAACCAGATTTACAGAATATATATCCATAAATACAGCACTACAGAAAGTTCTGGAAGGAAAACTCAAACCCAAGGAAGTTAACTACACTTACAAAAACATAGGAAAACTATAATCCTAAATTTCCAGTTCCCAAAAGAAAAGAGGGGTAAATCTATTCACACCGCCACCAGCAACAACAGATCCTAAAAACAAAAATTAACAATCAATGGTCCTTACTTTCCCTCAATATTAATGATATTAACTCACCTATAAAAAAAAACAAAAACAAAAAAAATACCAGGTTAACAGAATGGATAAGAAGACAGATGTCATCCTTCTGCTGCATACAAAAAACACACCTCATTTCAAAGACAGACATTACCTCAGAGTAAAGGTTTGGGAAAAGATCTTCCAATTAAAGGGACCCAAGAAGCAAGCAGGTATAGCTATCCTAATTTCTAACAAATTAGACTTCAAATCAAAATTAATCAAAAGAAATAAAGAAGGTCACTTCATATTCACCACAGGAAAAATCCATCAGAACAAAGTCTCAATTCTGAACATCCATGCCCAAAATACAAAGGCACCCATATTCTTAAAAGAAACATTACTAAACTCAAATGTCACATAACCTCACACACTTACAGTGGGAAACTTCAACACCCCACTCTCACAAATAGACAGGACCACCAGGCAGAAACTTAAAAAGAAACAAAAGAACTAACAGAAGTTATGAAAAAATTGGCTTTAACAGACATCTATAGAACATTCCATCCTAAAACAAAAGAATATATCTTCTTCTTAGCTCCACATGGAACCTTCTCTAAAATCAACCACATACTAGGCAACATAGCAAACCTCAACAGATGCAAAACAATTGGAATAGTTCCCTGTATCTTATTAGACCACCATGCTTTAAAGTTGAAATTCAACACCAACACAAATGGCAAACACACTGCAAACTCATGGAAACTGAACAATGCACAATTGCAACATTCCTGGGTCAAGGAAGAACTATAGAAAGAAATTAAAGACTTCCAAGAATTCAACAAGAATGAAAACCCAACATACCCAAACTTATGTGACACTTTGAAAGCAATGCTAAGAGTAAAAGTTCATTGCATTTAGTGCCCATATGAAGAAACTGGAGAATAGTCACATTAGGAATAAAGAGCACCACTGAAAGATCTAAAACAAAAAGAAGCAAATCTTCCCTAGAGGAGTAGATGCCAGGTAATCATCAATTTGAGGGATGAAATAAAAAAGTATAAACTAGGAAAACAATACAAAGAATCAATGTAACAAAGAGTTGTTTTTTTTTTTTTTTGAAAAAATCAACAAAATAGACAAACCTTTATCCAAACTAACCAAAAAGCAGAGGGAGAATATGCAAATTAGCAAAATTAGAAATGAGAAGGGGGCATAACAATGGACGCTGAGGAAATCCAGAGAATTTTCAGGTCATACTTTGAAAACCTGTACTCCATAAAATTCGAAAATTCAACAAAAATGGAAAATTTTCTGGATAGGTACAACCTTCCAAAATAAAATCAAGAACCAATAAACAATTTAAATAGACCCATAACCCCTAATGAAATAGAGGCAGTTATCAAAAGTATCCCAACCCCCCCAAAAACAAAACAAAACAACAACAACAACAACAAAAAAAAAAAAACAACCCAGGGCCAGATGGTCTCAGTGTGCAATATTCTACCAGAAATTCAAAGAAGAGCTAATACCGATACTCCTCAAATTTTTCCACACAATAGAAGCAGGATTATTGCCAACCTCTTTTTATGAAGCCACAATTACCTTGGTATGCAAGCCACACAAAGACACAGCTAAGAAGGAGAACTAGATACCGATATCTTTCATGAACATTGATGCAAATCTACTCAATAAAATACTGGCAAAGTGAATCCAAGAACATGACAGAGAAATCATCCCCCATGACCACATAAGCTTCATCCCAGGAATGTAGGGATGTTTCAACATATGAAAATCTATCAATGCAATCCACCATATAAACAAACTTAAAAAGAAAACTGTATGATCATCTCTCTAGATGCTGAAAAAGACTTTGACAAATTCCAACAGCCATTCATGATATAGGTCTTGGAGATATCGGGTATAACAGGAATATACCTAAACATAATAAGAACAATATACAGTAATCAAACAGCCAACATCAAACTAAATGGAAAGAAACTTAATGTTATTCCTCTAAAATCAGGAACAAGACAAGGCTGCCCACTGCAATAAGACAACAAAAGTAGATCAAGGGGATATAGATTGGAAAGGAAGAAATCAAAATATCTATATTTGTAGATAATATGATTGTTTATATAAGTGATCCCAAAAACTCTACAAGGGAACTCCTAGAACTGATAAACACCTTCAGGAAAGTGGCAGGACACAAGATTGACTCAAAAAAAATTCAGTAGTCCTACCATATGCAGATAATAAAGGGACTGAGAAAGAAATCAAAGAAACATCACCCTTTACAATAGCTACAAACAACATAAAATATCTTGGGGTAATGCTAATCAAACAAGTGAATGACCTATATGTCAAGACCTTTGCATCGTTAAAGAAAGAAATTAAAGAAGATACAGAAAATGGAAACATCTCCCATGCTTTTGGATAGGTCAGATTATCATAGTAAAAATGGCAATCTTGCCAAAAGCAATCTACAGATTCAGTGCAATCTCCCATCAAATTCCCAGCACAATTCTTCACAGATCTTAAAAGGACATTGCTCAACTTTGTTTGAAAAAAAAAAAAAGGCCCAGAATAGCCAAAACAACCTTGTACAATAAAGGAAATTATGGCGGCATCACCATTCCTGACTTCAAGCTCTACTATAGAGCTATAATCCTGAAAACAGCTCATTATTGCCAAGAAAATAGACAGATAGACCAATAGAATTGGAATGAAAATCTCAATATTGACCCACACACCTTTGAACACCTGATTTTTGACAAAACATCTAAAATCATACAATGAGAAGAGGAAAGCATCTTCAACAAATGGTGCTGGCACAACTACGTGATGGTGTGTAGAAGACTACAGAGAGATCCATGTCTATTGCCATGCACAAAACTCAAGTCCAAATAGGTCAAAGACCTCAACATAAATCTAGCCACACTGAATCTCTCAGAAGAGAAAGTGGGAGGTATCTTTGAATGAATTGGTACAGGAGACCCCTTCATGAACATAACACTGAGATTGACAATCAGCAAATGGGACATCCTGAAACTGAGAAGTTTCTGTAAGGCAAAGGATAATGTCAAGAAAACAAAACAGAGGCCAGCAGAGTGAGGAAATATCTTCACCAACACCATATCTGACAGAGGGCTGATCTCCAAAATATACAAAGAACTCAAGAAGCTAGTCACCAAAACACCAAATAATCCAATTAAAAAGTGGGGTACAGAAGTGAATGGAGAATTCTCAATAGAGGAATCCAAAATGGCTGAAAGACACTTAATAAAGTGCTCAACATCTTTAGCCATCAGGTAAATGCAAATGAAGTCAGCACAGAGATACCATCTTTATCCTGTTAGAATGGATCTGCAACACCAATGATGACACTTTATGCTAGAAAGTATGTGGAGAAAGGGGAACACTCCTCTACTGTTGGTGGGAGTGCAAACTTCTACAGCCAATTTGGAAATCAGTATGGTGGTTCCTCATGAAATTGGTAATCAGTCTACCGCAGGATCCAGCAATTCCACTCTTAGGCATATGCCCAAATGATCCACATTCATGCAACGAGAACATCTGTTCAACTATGTTCATAGCAGCATTACTTGTACTAGCCAGAAACAGGAAGCAACCTAAATGCCCCTCTACTTAAGAATGGATGAAGAAAATGTGGTACTCCAGTTACACAATAGAGTACTACTCAGTTGAAAAAATAATGACATCTTGAAATTCGGAGGCAAATGGATAGAAATAGATGAAGCCATACTGAATGATGTAACCTAGACCCAGAAAGAAAAACATGGTATTTACTCACTCATAAGTGGATTTTAGACAAGGGATAACCAGCCTGCAATCCACAACCTCAGAGAAGCCAGGAAATAAGGAGGACCCTAAGAGGTACATACGTGGACTTCTGGACAAGGGGAAAGGGACAAGATCTCCTGAATGAATTGGTAGCATAGGAGGATGGTAGGAGAAAGAGAAGTGGATAAGGGGATGTGGAAGAAAACATGAGGGATCTGGAAGGTCGAGTTGGGGGAAGAACAGAGAAGGAGAGCAAGGAAGGAGAGACCTTAATAGAGGGAGCCATTATAGTCATAATTCTGACACTAGGAAAATCTCCAGGGATCCAACAGGATGATGTCAATTAAGAATAGTGAGGAGGCTACCTTAAATGTTCTTTTCTTATAGTGAGGTTTATGATCACCTTAAATGTCACCATAAAGCCTTCATCCAATAGTTGTTGTAAGCAGAAGCAGAGATTCAGAGCTAAGCACTGAACCAAACTCCTGGAATCCAGTTGTAGACAGAGAGGTATGATGAGCAAAGAGGTCAAACCATGCTAGAGAAACCCACAGAAACAGCTGACCTTAGCAAGTGGGAGCTCACAGACCCCAGTCTGATATCTGGGGAATCAGCATAAGACAGAACCATGGCCCCTGAATGTGGGTTTCAGTTGGGAGGTCTGGGAGGTCTATGGGGCCTCTGACAGTGTAGTCAGTATTTAGCCATGATGCAGACTGGGCTCCAATCTCTATGGAGGATACTTTCTCAGCCTAGGTACATGGGGGAGGGCCTCAGTGCTGCCCCAAATGAGGTGACAGATTTTGATGATTACCCATGGGAGGCCTGACCCTTCCAGAGGAGTGGATGGGGAGTTGGTGGGGGTAATAGGAGGATGGCAGGGAGAGGGAACTGGGATTGGTAAATAAGATTGTTTTTAATATAAGTAAAAATTAATTTTAAAAGTTGAGCAAATGGAATTAAAACACTTGTCCCAGAACAAAAATGAAATGATATATGTTTTGGAACAAGATGAATGTAACCCTACTTACTAAATATTTACTAAATTCTGTATAAATAAAGAAACACTCTGACTGCTAGTCAATAAGGCTACAAGATTCTCTCAATCATTATGACTCACTTCCTTCCCTCCTTACATCCTCTGCTGGGACCTGTCCACTGCTTGAGATTGCTCCCAGTACAGCATAATTGCCAGCTACATTCTAAAATTTTGTTGTGTGCCCACAATGAAGTGTACCTACCATCCTTCATCAAAGGAGCTTCTTTTTACAGAATAATGTAGATAATTATGAAAACTACAATAGGACATCATGCAGTGCTCAACAAAAATAACTTGGTGAGCTAAGACTCAGATAATCTATGTCTTCAATGCAACTCCCACACCAAAATGTCAGGGAGCATCATAGAAGTGGAGCTGAAAAGACATTAGTTCTGGAAGAGGGACCAGGAAGTTGACTATGAGACTGTGTCTCATAGAAATGCTGCTTAAGCCTGAACAAAGATAATATTAACAGACATACTAGTGTGTAAGGGAGAGAAATCTCGTCATGTCCACCCCCAGACAAAGAACTACAAGCAACTAGGGACTGGAGAGAGAGAATTAGACTCTGTAAATGGTGGTCCCTCTAATTGATTATCCAGTACAAGGTGCTGAACCCTGAAATCTTATAGACAAAAACAAACTCAGAAAATTGTGTATGTGTGTGTGTGTAACAATAATAAATGATAAAAGCCATCAGTTTGAGAGGGAAGTGGGGGAAACATGGGAAGATTTAGAACAAAGGGACATAGAAGGGTTTGGAAGGAGGGAATGAATAGGGAAATGATAAGGTTATACTTTAATTAAAATATATTAAATAAAAATAAAGATATGCTTTAAGCAATGTAGACATAATTTACATCAGATGACACTATTTCATATTTAGACTTTGAAAAGGTAAATAATTTATGAATATCAAGCCAGATCTCTCTCAATCATTGTTTTGTTCTCCAATACTCATACCCAATTTAACTACAGTTGATTTCTGTTACATAGTGTTTTGTTCTGAAACTGTGTCTCATATTATAACCCAGGTTGCTATGGAACTCACAATGTAATCATGGCTATCTTTGAATTAATGACAGTCCTTCTGTCTCAGTTTCCCAAGTTCTGAAATTTTGTGTAGTTCTTACCTTTGAATTTAAATAATCCATTCTTGAGGATGGAAGGAGATAATAAGACTCAAGAAACAATAAAAACTTAAAAAGATTGGATGCTCAGAATGTTTCAGAATTTCCAAATCCCATCTTCATATCATAGATGTCGTAAACAATTCCTGGACAAAGGAGAATCTCTTTGATATTGCCTGCAGTCTGTGCAGGGACCTACAGAGAGACAACTTTCATGCGTCAAGAAGCCTCAATGTTGAATGTGTTTTCCAGGAATGCAGCTTCTTTGATCAGCCATGTTCCTGTAAATAACCCTAATTAAATTACTCATTGATTCGCTGTCTTGGAGTTTCTAAGGTTATGATAAAAACACCGTCACCAAAGATAGCTTGGAGAGGAAAGGCTTTATTTCATCTTACAACTCATGTCACATTCTATAGCAGAGGGAAGCTAGGGATGTATCTCAAGGCAGGAGCTGAAGACAAAACCATGGAGGAAGATTGTTTATTTACTACCTTGCTTCACATGACTTGCTTACTTATTTCTTTTATGTCTCAAGACTACCTGCCCAGGGGTGGCACCATCAATAATGGGCTGACCCACATCGATCACTAAGTATATTACCTACCCCAATAAATCTGTTTTCCTTCTCCTCTTATATTAATTAACCTTGGTAGCTTAAAGCTTTGAGACTTTTTTTCTTTTTTCTTCCATTTTCATAATTAGTTACTATGGTCTACTTAAAATATGTCTTAATTTCCATTCATAAGGTTCATGTCTTGATCTGCGAACTCTTCACTTCAAATGGGATAATTGCAGTTTACTATTAGAATGGTATCTTTACATATTGCATTTTTTCTAACTCAATGCTACCACCAAATTATATCATTAATATAAAATCAGATTATTACAAAATACTGCTTAAAATAATTGTCATTTCCATGCCTGAGCTTATATTTTCAGCAGCTTTAAACAAATCTGATCTACTCTCCCAATGAATACTCTTATTTCTTTAACTGGGAAACACATAACCTTTAAAGACCAGATTAATGCCTGGAGAGATGGCTTATTCATTAAAGGCTAGGCTCATAACCAAAATAAAGACAAGATTTTCTAAAGCCTATTTTATTTCCATATTTACAAAACCAATTCCTTCTATCAGTTGTGACATAGTGTACATGTTTATACTGTATCACTTGGTCCAGCAGCCATAGTCATCTGTGTTCTTTTCTCTCATGCCAAATTGTTACAGGAAAGACATCTTGTCATTTGTACCTATAGTGCCCAGAATGAGTCATGGCAAATATTTAGTTCAGCATGAACACATAGGTAGCAGATGCATTAATAATATATTTAATTACTAAGGAAAATATCACACTACAAAACATAAATTTGAATACATTGTAAGTGATTTGAGTTAAATGTTTAATTAAGAAACTGAACTGCAATTCTATAAAGCATTTTCTGTACAGACATGGGAACACATAGAAACTATTTTTACTAAGGAGCTATGTATAAGTAAAGACAAGTCTTTTGTTTCACTCCAATTGTAAGCATACCCCACTCAAAGGAAGTCTAAAATTAGTCAACTTCCATACTTGGGCAGTGTATTCAGATTTAAGTGTGCAATCAGGAAATGCAATTAAATGTCAACTTTTTTCTATCTTCCTTAGTTGTACAACATAACATTTTATTTTAAATTGATTATTATATCATAAAGGAATACATATTTGTAGCAGCTACATAGGTATTTCTAAATCTAACAAAAGAATTGAAGTATGAAACAGTAAATGAGGATCATCATTGCCAAGTTCATCATTTAAGGAATGAAAACAGAATGGAAGGAGGAAAGGAAAGAAAGTCTAATGAGATATTTCAAAATGATGGTTGGCTGTTAAAAGGTAGTTTGATGTTTAACACAACCAACTATGTTAATCTGAAGCTAGGATGAGCAATATGAGTTATTATCTGGTTTTGATTTTCCCTTCTCAACTGTTCTAAATAGCTCTATACACTTTATAACAATTAACACTCAGCTATACTCAACAAGTGTAGCATACTGTGGCTAAAACATAGTCAAGCAAGAAATTTGGTAGTTGATATAATTCTTAATATTCCATACCATTGTATGAATTGTGACAAGCTTGCATTACTTTCACATTGCCTCTGTTGTAAGACAGCTTGTCTGGGGTAGAAGGCATGGACTGGTAGCATGTCAGCAAGTTAAAGTCTTATTGGAGAGAATTCTCACTTATTTCTGTCAATGCTAGTAATCACATACTATTTTTAATATATGTATGTATGTATGTATGTATAAATTGTACCTGATTTCCCTCAATTCAGCTCTCCCTGCTCCCCCTAAATACACTTCAATCTCACTAGCAACTTTATGGCCTCTCTCTTCGTAAATAATCCACTGAGTTCAGGTTGTGCTCCCAAATAAGCTTGTGTGTGTGTGGTCATGGGCAACTTATCAATGGATACTCTTCCCAAAGTAAGTACCTCACCTAGTGAATACCTAACCTAAAATGAAACTTCTTCTGTTATGCCTTGAAATATATATGGAGACAAAATAAACTAACTTTGGAGCTAGTAACACACTTAAACTATGGCTTCAATTCATAAAATAAAGATAAATAAACTCCATAAGGTATCACAAAAGATTTAACCAGACACATTTTCTGGCCCAATTTGAACAAGGATAAATTTTCTGTGTGATGAAAGTCTTTCTAAGAAAAACTGCTTCAATGAGATCATGAGTCAATGTTTGACAATTCCTATTGTTTTCTGTTAAAAGGCTTTTAGCACTTCTCAGCAGAAAGTCAAACTAGTTCATGCTCTAATATTTATTGCTTAAATGGCACAATGACGTTTGTAAAAAAAAAAATCAAAGTTGCATTTAAATATAAAATGTGTCGGTTTACTATTCCTGGGAAAGTCAAGGGGTTCAAAATTTCAGCAGACCTGTAAGTTTTTTTAATGTGTACTACATATCAAGTTCACAGCACTAGCTATGCTAAGAGAGTAGACTTAATAAATTAATAAATAGAATATGTTATATTTAGAAGCAGGGCTAGGTAAAAATTATTAGAAAAATACCCCCAAACATTAAAATAAATGGTTTTCAGTCTTTCCATCACAGTTTCAAAGCAATGAATGTAGTCCAATATTTCAGCAGCTTTAAAACTGATGGTGAGCAAAACACAGTTGGATTAGAGCAAAAACAGATGCATAAGAAAGCACAGAGAGTGTTGTTGATATCCAATAGGTTACTGCCTTTTGGGAAATAACAGTTATGAATGAAAAGTGTTTGAGTAAGGATATTATGGATTCCTGACTAATTAGGTCATAATAACAGAAAACAGGTGACACTCATTTTAAGAATGTAGGTATTGGAAGGATATTAAGTGTCATAAGGATAATGCAAATAGTATATCTAGAAATATTGAAAATTGCATATAGAATATATATTGAAAATGATTGAAATTTTATAATGAAAAACAAATGCAAAGGTATTCTAAATCAATATTTCTCAATGGGGACCAGGTTGTGCCTCTCATCTTCGTTTGGCAATGATGAGACATGTTTAGCTCTCACAACGTCAGAAAGGAGAAATGAGTAGCATAGAGCAGGTACAGGTCAGGACATGGCTAAATATTCTATAAGTCAAAGATCATCCATTCTAAAACAATATTTATCTAGCTTCAAATGACAGTATTGCTGAGGTGGGAGAACTCTGCCGTAATATCTTAGAGCAATCTGAATTGACAATAACCAGAAAGAATGCCATCTAGGATGGCATGTCTAAGCGTCTTAGAGCTTATGTAAAGCACTTTTAAAATATTAAAAGATTGTTTTGCCTATAAGTTGACTTTTGTTTTATTTTGAGGGTTTTCCTGAAACACAGTATAATAAAATTACTATATGTATTTCTCTTGTCTGTTAGAGGAAATGAGAATTACAATGTGTGAATGTTCAGAGGAATGAATGAGAGATGACCACTATGGATGAAATTGAAAGGAGAAAGCCACATGTATGGAATGCTGTTTATTTGCTATGGAAGAAGAGGTAATTAATTACAGAGAAAGGCCATTTCTGTGTTTAAAGTTGCCTTCTCTCCAACTCTTTCTCCCGCTCCTTCCCTCCTCTCCCTCCCTCCCTTTACCCTTGTATGTACTATACTCCCACATTCCTGCTCTCTAGATATGAGGCATCTCAAATTACCAAACTAAGGTCAGATCCCAACCACCATAATTGACTTGTCATGACAATGGTGAACTAAAAAGATTCCTTCTTTCCCTATGTTTCTGCTTACCTAGTATTTAGTTACAATGAAGAGAACAGTAACTGATACATTCCCATAAGACAATAATTAAGAGGAAAGCAACTACCATAACCACATAATTGTCAGAACACACAAAACCAGACTTGCCTGGCCAGTTTGCACAGACTATTTCTTTGTGAAGAGAAGAAGTCCTGCAAAACACCATCTGCACTCAAGAAATATTATGCAGTCACAAGAGCAGTATGACAAGCTTAATCCAAATCAAGCTGCCCCGGACAGTGGCTAGAGAGCAGGGAGGAAAGGGATGGAAAACAAACAATTAAATCAATGATAATGCAAATGAGTTGTGTCTGTAAATCCCAAAAATAAAGCTCCTTCCTAAGCAAGTTGTGTCTCCAAAGAAAAATCTATCATCAGGCCACTGTCCCCCACTGTCCTCACTGGAGCAAATGTCTTAATGGTATCTTCAAGGAGAAAGGAAGCTGTCAGGAGCTAAGGAGAGGCATCAGGAATGTCTTTTGTTTCCCCCCCAAGAAAGAGATTAATAAAGAAAAGCTGGTGCTTAATGAGGACTGCCACCAAGGGTTCTCTTCTAACAGAGAAAAGGGTAAAAGAAGGCCAGTTCCCTCCTTGATCTTGTACCATCACAATGCCCTTGGTGTCGCTGACTGCTATTGGGGGTAATCTATTAAAAAGAAATTTCTGGAATCACTTACTGTATTAATTAAAAGTCTTTCTTCACTAGTTCAGCCATTGCAGAAAAGAGTCTTTCACTCTTACACACTTGAATTGAATTAATCCCCCACTAAATTAAAGGAATGATAATGATAGTAATAAAAAAAAAATTTCCACCACCAACAAAATTCTAACTGGTTGAAATTTCTTAGGTAAGACTAACACAGCAGCAGTTAATTTTTTTGTCATAGTTTTCTACTTTGATATTTTTGGATGAGTAATTAGAGAAAATGCCATAATCAGCAAATCGAAGTCTGTTTTAATACCCAGCTTAAGTGAGGAAAATAACCCTGTATAACATCTGTAGAGAGTCCCCTTTCACAAAGCACTGAGTGCAGACCTCTTAGACCTACTGCTTAAAGCTGGGATTTTGTGAGTAAGCTATTCTTTGACCCTTAGTTTCTCGGCTACCTTGCTACTGTGCTTCTGTGAAGAGTCAAATTGAGTGTTAAATGTAAAGTACAAACTCAAAGACAGGAATTCAGTAGGAACATGTGGAAAGGATTTGAAGGTTTTGCCTGAGCAGAGATGAATAATGCACACACATTTCCTCTCAATGACACAGAAATCTTTTATGCAGACATCTGTTTCTTCACTTAACAAAACACTTGATTGTCATTTTCAATACATGTATGTTTTATCAACTGTTATCAAGGAGTATTTCTTACATCAGTTAAAGCTTCATTTTAATTCTCATATCAGCTCTAAACAATAGCATATTAAGGCACTGTGTGGTAAAATATAACAACATTTTCTAAAAGTATTTTAACGTTTTTACCGCTTCATCCACAACTCAACTCAGTTTCAAACATGGAATTAATAAAAAGAAAAATACAATTAGTTAAATGTTACCTGATTCAGTGCCCAGCTAGACTTACAATAGGCCAAAGCAATTATCAAATTCCAGCTACAACACTGTTTGGAGCCAATCTACATTAAAAAGAAAGGGCACCAGCACTACAATTTTTAAATTTACATATTTAAATTGGAGTCATAACCCTGGGGTTTAACACAAGACTCTGAAGTCATTGAAGTCATGACAAAGGCTAAGTGATAAAAATTAGTATGTTAGTGTTCCGAAAATTTTTGGGGCCCAATTAAGTGTGTACTGGATCTCAGAATTGTAAGCTCCAGGAAATATGTTTGAGAGAAAGCACTGGGCAAACAGACTTAGAAACTTCCTTATAAATTCCACAAAGGGCTTTTGCTCTGCAACATATTTATTTGCCTTCTCCCTCTTCATAACATGAAAAGCAAAAGTAGAACCACCTGACATTGTATTCGTCCACATCATTTTATTTAAATGAAGTTTATTTTATCGCATAGATGAAAACATAAATTTGTATTTAACTATTTAAGTTTATGTGGTACCACGTGATGTTAATACACACACACACACACACACACACAAACACACACATATATATGTAAGGAAAACATATATGCATATATATTTCCGCATTTCTTGAACTTTCTGTGAAACCTTTTAAAATGCTTATAATCAAAACAAAAGAAGCTAGGGTGATTTCTGGTGGAAGTTTAGCTATGTATTAAAAGTATTAAAAGAGAAGATATATTTAAGAATTAGAACTTGTAAAAGTACCTCAAAGGATACCTTTGTACTGCATTCAGCTCCCCAGCTCCAGCTTCTAGGCTCCTGCCAAATTCTCCTACTAGGCTCTGCAGATCATTTCACCTCTCCCTAAATCCATCCTCCTTGCCTTAAATAAACTCGCCCTCATCTAGTAGCTGATGGAAACAGAAGCAGACACCCACAGCTGAGCACTAAGACAAACTGGAATCCAGATGCAGAGAGGGAGGACAAGACCAGGCTACAGAAATCCACAGAGACAGCTGACCTGAACAAGGAAGAGCTAATGGGCCCTTAGACTGATAGCTGGGATTCAAGCATTGACCCGACTCAGTCCCCCTGAACATGGTTCTCAGTTAGAAGGTCTGGCCAGTCTGAGGGACCTCTCACAGTGGAACCTGGATGTATCCCTGCTGCACAAAGGACTTTGGGAGCACATTCCCCATGGAGGGATACTCCCTTAGCCTAGAGACAGGAGGGAGGGCCTAGTCCCTACTCCAAATGACTTGACAGATTTTGTTGACCCCCCCTGTAAGGTATCAGCCTCCCTGTGGAGCGGGGGGGGGGTTTGGGGGGAAATGGGATGGGAAAGGTGGTCAGGGGAATGGGAGGGTGGAAGAGAGACAGGGAGGAAGGGAGGGAGGGAGAGAGGGAGAGGGAACTGGGATCGATATGTAAAATAAGAAAAATTTAAAAAAAATTAAAAAAAGAACAAGAAGAAAAATGTGGATAAATCTAAAATAAATAAATAAAATAAAATAAACTCCCATATCTGATGCTTGAAATAGAATAGTAGTCTGGGGATTTGACAGGATGGTCAGTAAAACGGGAGAATACTCAAGCCTCTCAGACTAGGTGAGGAAGTGTGGATCTGAGCCATTGCTAATAAGCAGAATCCCTGAATTCAGTGGTGCATGTGTTTCTCGGTGTGCTGAGCATGTTTTAATTAACTTGTTTTTTAATTTCTTTTATTTTTCAGATTATAATATAATTTCATCATCCCCCTTTCCTTTTCATTCCTTTACAAATATGTGGCCTCTTTTTTTCTCTAGTTGTTGCTATATGCATATATGTATATACTTCTTCCTAAATGTAACCTACTCAGTCTATATAATGGTACTTGTATGTATGTTTTCAATCTGGATGATGTTACATGTATGTACATACATGTTATTGATGATTTGATATTGGATAACCATTATATCTCCTGGTCTCAGCTTTCCTTTACCTGTAGCTCTTTGTATAGGTTTGATGCCATGAATCTCAGAGGAGAAAATACTACTACCACTTTACTAAACCAAAACAACCTATAACTACTTTCTACATATTCATCTTTATACCCACAGATAAGTAGACCTCACCCCTTATGGAGGAAACCTCCTTTCGCAACAGATGGAGACAATTGGAGAAACTATAACCCAAAAAAGGGGGCAGAGTTGTGTATAGATGTATAAAACACTCCTTAGCCTAAGGTTTATGGAACAGTTCAGAAGAGGGAGCAGAATTTTAGCAGGTCCTTGCTGCAGTTGAGATGATCTTTATAATTTAAGAACATTTGAGGGACTCATATATCCAATAAAAAAAAAACATTAAATTGGGGGGGAAATGTGGTACTCTGAAATAAGAGGCTATCAGATTTCATGGAATTAATGAGTGGTATTTTGGTGGTCTGAATTAGAATGGTCCCAATGGGCTCACTTATCTGAATGATAGGCCTCCAGTTGTTGGTACTATTTGGAAAGGATTAGAAGCCTTGACCTTATTGAAAGAGGGGTGCTTTGATGTTTCAAAATCCTACACCATTCCCAATTAGCTCTCTTTCTCTCTATATATCTTACTTGTGGGTCAGATGTTAGGTTTCAGTTATGGTCCTTGAGCAGTGCCTGTCTGCCTGACTACTGCGATGCTCTCTACCATGATGATCATGGACTCTCACCCTCTGGAATCATTCACTCCGTAAAATTTTCCTACATAATCAATGCTTATTTTCTAGCTTTGTTGTTGTTGTAAAGTATATTAGTTATCTATAGTACCTTACTGTGCAATAGAACATCAGTCCTACATTTGCCCATCTAATTATGACTTAACACATTAATCGTCTCCCCATTCTCAGTCTTCTACCAACTTCCATTTTTATCCTCAGCTTTTAAAAGGTCAATTATTTATATATGTTTATTCATTTTTTCTAAGTTTACATATCAATCCCAGTTCCCTCTCCCTCCCATGATGCCCTCCCCCCACCCATCCCATACCCCCGCCACTTTACAGGAAGGTTGATGCCTTCTTGGAGGGAATCAACACAATCTGTCAAGGTCTAGTAATTTGGAGTAGGCACTAGGCCAAGAGGTCAAATTTTCTATGATGCTACATTTGAATCATCACGTGGTGTTGGTGTTTGACTTTCTATGAGGACAACAAGTAAGAAAAAGATCACAGGAGATGATACAGTAATATGATACAGTCATAAGAAAAATATCATTAGTATGAAGCTTATGCATTACAAATGGCAAGAACTTTTAAGTTTACAAGCACTTATAATTATAATAGGCTAGTTAAGTAGATAGAATGCATGCACCTAAGTCTAAATGATAAGCCAATTAGAAGAACAATGTTAGCAGTGTTTTGTCAGTAAAATCACAGATGTTAATGAAATACAGTCTATACTTATACCCTCATTTCTATGCATAAAATCATTGCTTTCACAATACATCTTAAGTCTCTCTCTCTCTCTCTCTCTCCCTGTGTGTGTGTGTGTGTGTGTGTGTGTGTGTATGTGTGTGTGTAAGCGAAGAATTTTCTGGAAGTTTGTGCTGGGACCATTTCCTCACAAACATGACATTCTTAGTTTAAAATTGTTTTGAACACAGATAGTGAAGAAACTGGGGGTGTTTTCCTACTAGCTCTGGGTTATACTCTTTATGCTAAAGAACTTGAATGTCAGCCTCTTTCCACAAAGATATGGCCGTATGTGTAGCCCCTGGTAGCAATCATTTCCTCCTGAGACAATTAGCATGCTAATATCGAGAGTCTTTAGGGATTTTATCCAAATCAACTAACAGTTGCTGATTACCTAGTACTTCCTAGGTGTTGCAAGACTCAGAGCAACCCAGAAAATGACTCAATAAGAATGACTTATTAGACGTCATCTCTGTGGCTTTCCTTTTGATTACATAATAACATGATAATTGTGTGTGTGTGTGTGTGTGTGTGTGTGTGTGGTGTGTGTATGAAAATTCTCACAGAGTTTACTAGCACTCATGAAGTACAAACTTCTTTAATATTTTAATGTAATCTGGACTGATTAAACAAACGGACACATCCATCACCTAATAATTCAGCATTTTATTAATTTAAAACTTACTCTTGGCAATATTGAAATGTAAATGGTTGTTCCTTGCAATAATCCTAGCAATTGGTCTGAAAACTAATCTAATGTTTGATAATGATTCCATTCTTCTTACCTCATTCTCACATACAATATTCTACTCTCCAACTTCATGCCTTCAATCTTTTTACATTCCTCATGTGAAAGAGAATATATGGTTACTTTTATCCCTCTAATTTTTTCTATTTCCTTTACCATAACACTTTTCAAATCCACCCATGTTGTCATGAATGACAACAGTTCTTCCCTTTCAAGGCTGAATACTTTGATATTTGGCATATATACTTCACTTTCTTATTTCATGAATGCATTGACAGATATTTCCCTGGACTTGATAATTTGGCTATTTTGATAATGCAGGAATCATCACAGGAGTGTTCCCTTGCTTTCTTAGCTAATAAACATCTAATGCTTGTTGACAAAATTTGAGTGCTGCACTTAAATCATGGTGGATAAATAGCATCAACTGGAGATCCCACCAAATGAAGCATCTGTGCACAGTCAGAATTATAATACATAAACATATGGCAATTTTTATATTTTTTTGGTTTATCACTGTGGCTGGTACCATTAACAATATGTGCCGCAGAATATATTTCTTTGATCTCCTTCCTCAGTAACTCATTGTTATTACATATGTGCTGTTTCTACAAGAATGTTCACCAGTGTGCCAAACTAAGAGCCATTTTTCCAATTACCTCTTCAATATTTGTGCAAGATTTGATGGATGATGCCAAATCATCACCCCCCTTGATTTTCTCTTATTTTATGTTCCCAAGGACGGTACTGTCCCTGCTTTTATTCCATCATGTGTGTGTTATATACATATTTGTGTGTATGCAATTGGGTGTGTACACACAACACACACACAAAGAGAAAGAGAGAGAGAGAAAGAGAGAGAGAGAGAGGTGCTATTCTTCTGAGAGACTTTTTTGTGAACTAGTTCGTAATTCACCAAGAAAGCTATACTGGCAGACAAATAAGCCATAACTATTCACCTCACCTCTTTCTATTTGCCAGGTGCTGGCATTGCAGGAGTATACCATCATACTTGGTATGTGTGTTTGGAGTAGCAAAATCAGGTCTCTGTGCTTGCATAAGGACTTACCTGAATGAGTTACATCCTGATCCCTAATTCTATCGCTTTTATTACCTCTGCTGTAACTCCTTCATTGGCTATGTTCATAGATTTATGTTATTTATTTATTAAGTTCTCTTTATTATCTTCATGGACAATTTCATTAATTACTATCACCCCAATTAACACCTAATTTTGAAAACACTTACGACTCTCACATATAACAATCACAGCCTTTATCTCTTTTTTTGTCTTACCCTAAATCTGTACATCCCAGCAGTTACCATTGTTGCTATATTAGAGGCAATATATACAGAATGAATGGATTTACTCACTTAAATACCTATTCTCACTTATGAAAGCTTAATTTCATTCATCAGCACCCACACTTTCAGTATATACAATGGAAACCTTAGAGTCTGTCTGAATTTTCCTCTTTTCTCTGTTAATATTCTGCCTGTCCAAAGTTGCCATCACTTGAAATTTGAAACTACCACATTGTCTATTCTGTGTGTTCATGTCTTGCAATCCCTATGGCTATTACTTTAATTCAAGTTACTATCAACATTTTCTAGGGCTTTGCTAGTGGACTGCTAAATGGCATTCTTGCCTCCAGTTTCTCTGGATGTTGTTACTGTTACAGCTATAAACTGGAAGCTGAAGAAAAATCAATAGTGGCTGTATGTGGCTGTTGGGCAAGAATTGCCACCGAAAAGTGGTTTTTTTTCCCAAAGGGAAATACTTGTCTCACATTGTCCTCTATATCCCAGCATCAGTGTCATTGGCTAGTGAGTTACCCTGTTAAAGGTTGTCACAACGAGATAGTCTTCACAACATCACTAATGTTGCTATAATGGCTATTTATAAAGTGTCAGAAACTAATGATCAAAAGGACCAACATAATTTTTATTTAAGTTGGCTTGAAGAAGCAAAAATGTCTGTATCCCTGGAGTATCATTAAGGATAAAGAAGTCAGAAAATGTAATTTTGAAATGGCATTCAGATCTGCTTAATGTTATGCCTGATAAAACCTTTTTGAATTGTTGTTTGTCAAATGCTTGCTGTCTCTTCAGAAACACTTTTTTTCCACCAAAAGAACTTAGTTCCTCAGTACAGATTATTTAAAATATGACGAATGAAAATTAAGTTTATCACTTTGTTCTCAGTATTGTTCATTTTCTAACTTTATTAATAAGTTAGTAAATTCTAAACCATTGAAAATAATACATTAAAATATGATATATTATCTTTGTCACATTCTTGCTTCTGGATTTTCTTTGACGTCTGGTAAATAATACTTAGCAAGTATTCATATGACTCCTAAGCTAGCAATACCACTTCACTGACTCACCATTTGTCTGACTTACCAAAGACTTCTTAGAGGGTATAGATTCATTATGTTACTACCTTCCAAATAATATTTCACTGTCCAAAAAATATGGAAATACTCATAATTTTCCCTTTCTTTCTCTACTGACACATTAATGTATACATGTAAGCATTGTTAGAAACACACTAAAATGGACTCAGTCTTCATTGGTCCTGCGAACAGAAAGTTTCTAGAAAGGAAGATTTGGGCTTACTCCGAACAACCCAAAAGCTATTCATAATGGAATGTCATGATTATTACTGTAAAACAAGCTCCATACTTCAGGACAAAAGTTGCTCAAGCTGTCATAAATAACAGTCAGTGACACAAATCATCTATCACAACAGATTAGTTTACATGGAAAGAAATTCTCATTCATTTTATCTGGGTCATCACAAAAAAACATTTTACATTAATTTGCATAACCTCTTCTTAATGAAATTATATAAATTCTTATGACCATTATGAGGATGGAAAAGACTCAGTGGAAGAAGGTGGGAAAGAACTGAATGAACAGGAATTGATTTTGCATGTTAAACAGAAAGGTAGAGGAAGCTGGATGTTTTGACACTTTCTCGGGCTCTACTTATTGCCATTATACTCATGACTCATATAGAAATCACTATATACAATACTGAGAAGTGTAAATGCATTTCTGAGATACTATTCTACTTCTAAGATGCCCTCTCCATAGAAAGTCTAAATTGATCTTATTATGTAGCATGGAAAACAATATTGAAAAAAAAATTAGATACCTAGATTCCAAATGCCTGAAAATGGTTGCACTAGCTACTTCGAAAGTGCTTTACAAAAAACCACAGTTCCGCCAGGCAGTGGTGGCACACGCCTTTCATCTCAGCACTCAAGAGGCTGAGGCAGGCTGATGTCTGTGAATTTGAGACAGCTTGGTCTACAAGAGCTAGTTCTGGGACAGCCTCCAAATCAACAAAGAGACACTGTCTTGAAAAACCAAAAAAAAAAAAAAAAACTCAAACAAAAACAGTTCTTACCATTGGAGAGAAAAGCAATTTGCATAAGTAAAAACTCAAATGATTTGGTGTCAATGGCACTTAAGTTTTGGACATGTAGAAATACATAAACATTTGCAGGGTGGTGGTGGTATACACCTTTCATCACAGCACTTGGAAGGAAGAGACAGGAAGGTCTCTGTGAGCTGAGGTCTGGTCTACAAAGTGAGTTCCCAGATAGCTAGGACTATTACACAGAGAAACCCTGTCTCAAAAATAGAAAAAGAAAGAAAATACATAAATTAAAATAGCAATTTCTGGCAAAACACACCAATATCTGTCCCTTATTCTAGAAGTTACTTGTTATAGAGTATCTCTAATACACTTTAATTATAAAAGCAATGTGGTTGCTGGGCGGTGGTGGCACACTCCTTTCATCTCAGCACTCGGGAGGCAGAGTCAGGCAGTTCTCTGTGAATTCGAGACCAGCATGGTCTACAAGAGCTAGTTCCAGGACAGCCTCTAAAACCACAGTGGAACCCTGTCTCAAAAAACAAACCAACCAACCAACCAACCAACAAACAAAAAACAAATAAACAACAACAAAAAAAAACATTGTGACCTCCTTATAGAACGTTTAAGTTGACATAAAAACTTTAATAAGGCTCATATTTATACTAAGGGGTTATCAGACTTATTATTTGCTGTAGAATGTATGTATACAGTATATGCATGTGTGCATGTGACTATACATAGGTAGTTATATGTATGCGTATGTGAAGATCTGAGGTTAAAATCAGAGGTCTTTTTAAAATTTCTGTCCCCCTTCATTGACCCTGAAGCTCATCTGTTTAGATAGGCTGACCAATGATCTTCAGGGATTACTCATCTCCATCTCCCACTACTCCTCATTCCTGGAGCTTGAAAGATGTACCATAGGGGGTCTGTACTTCAATCTTAGTGCTCATGCAAGAGGTGATTTACCCACTCCAGAAGTAATTATTTACAAAGTTTTGCCAAATGACAAATTTAAATATTAATCTCATCCATGTTGCTAACATTTCTTCATAGTATCAATTGTGATCATCATATCTCAGCGTGTGTGTGCGTGTGATCATCTGAATATCTTGATTTTTATTTTGTCAGGAAATTGATAAATAAATTGAAATGCTTCAGTTTAGAGACAGTATATGAATTTCTCACTATTGTACTATTATTAACTGTAATAAAGTCAGTAACTATCACCAAGGTTCTGTCATATCAGTATAATGCACTCACAGTATAACTTAAGAAGCTTACAATATACATTCTATAGCATATTAAATCACAGAAATATATAATCACAGAAATATATAATCTTATGATGAAATTTTTCTATTAACAGGGTAACAGGATGCTTAGATAGGAAGTTTGGTATATATTTAGAATGTCTGTGAAATCACTTATAATTAAAAATAGGAAAAATTGCATATTAGATGATAATGTAAAACATATAATCACAAATATTATGTTTTCCTTATTGAAATTTCTATAACTCTCATCTGGGAATGGAACTTTTCAGTCTGAAGTAAGACTATTGTAATCTGTCCACGTTTCCTTTTCAAAAACCAAACTTGGCAGTATAATCTTCAGGGGAGATTTGCAAATAACCTGGGAGGTAATGTCTATTCCTTTTTAGGTGTGATGCCTAATATATTATTTCAGTCAAAAGATAGAACAATCTGAGGAAACTGAAAAGTCTTTTAGTATATTGTATAAAACATATATGCAGGCACTAAGCATATATATGTATTATATAATACATATAAACCTATATGTATTATATAATTTCCAACCTTTAGCCCAAAGTTTTCTGAGTAAAAGAAATAAAAAAAAATATCTCCAGTGAAACTGAATGAACAAAAACAATTCAAAGTATCTTCGAACAGTCAACAGTGCCTTGAAATATATTATTCTGTCTGTTGGCCAATAGCCTACATGAAATGGTTCTTTGATTGCATTCTCATTCCCAGTGGTCAAATGTTCACATTACTATAATCACTGTAGGAAAGGGATGTTTGATTCCACCTTCAGTAAAGGGATCAATTTACTAATGGGGCACAGAGAACCTACTTAATGTTTTTCTCTATGTGAATTTAATAGTATCTTTTAGGGTCAATAACTTATATTTTTGTAAACATTGCAGTATGCATACTTTGAACCTTATAATCATCCACTATTTGGAACTTAAAAATAACAATGGAAAAGGAGACCACCAAACACAGATCCTTTATGATAATGAAGAACTTAGGAGGTTGGATGCTTTTGTTTCCTACATTGTTTGTTCTTCCAGCACATGTTCTCATTAACTCACAAACATAGTACAGGAAACTCAACATTTGAAGTCTTAGGACCCATATTTAAGGTCATGCTATCTACCATTCTACTTATACAGTTCTATATAAGTAATTTTGTAAACTGGGTGTGTAAACCTTGCTCCATGTATGTGATTGGATTGGTCCTCAGGTCCAATAGTATAATAAATAGAAAAGGATTCAAACAAAATTCCAACAATCTGTGATAAGAAGGAATGAAATAAAAAGCCATTTTTTGCTCACTATCACCATGTTCAGTACCTGAATACACCAGAGAACATTCTCATTTTCCATGTTCTACCCAAAGGAAATAGCGAAGTCTGAGGAGTCAAATAAGTCCATCACAAATTGGTATCAAGAGATGAGTGTTAACATTATTCTATCTATTCAAACACAATTTCACTACTTTTGTTGGTGTGGTTGTATGTATAGTTGTAAGACATTTCCTTGGAATTGAAATGCTTCTCCAAATTGAAACATTTGCCCCTAGAAAGAAAATGGAGGCTCTTGAGCCTCAGGTGGAAAACAAAAGTCACATGTCCTGGAGAACAGAAATGGAACATTTATTGAGAGCCCCTATTCAGCAGTATAAGAAGAAGTGACAGACCATAAGCAGCTGAACAACAGAAAGAAAGAAATTTTGAGACTGCATGCTGCATACACACTGCAGAGAACTCCAGGGTCACAAGTTTACAGGAGCCCCCATCCGTGTTAGGGTGGGCTTTTCAGTGATGCTGCTGCTTTTGAGTTATATATCTTCCTCGTAAATAACCCCTCAGACATATGTTAGTAAGCCCAATTAAACAAAATAAACCCTCATTGAGTCATCAGTTTTGGCATTGGTCCAATTGTGACTTGGCTCTGTTTAGGATTCTTTTTCTCAGGTGACTAAACATGTCTATTACATCTCCTGAGGAAATATCTGTCACACAAAAGCATGTTGTATATGCAACTAAGTATATCAACTCTGTGGCTACAAATAAGTTACATATTGTCATCTCTTTCTATAGAAGATTTTTGGATAAGAGCACCTTGAAATCTGGGTTTGTTTTTGGAATATTGAAAAGACTTTTCCGCATTAGTTGGTATTCAGCAGTCCTGTCAGCGTCAGTGGCTAGCATAGGATTCAGGGACACATGAGTAAATTTGTAATAAGTATTTCACCCCACATATACTTTTTCTCTGTGTTTCCTAGTCATTATATATAACTTCAATGGAGATTTGTGCTCATACCAGAGAATTTTTATTTTCATCATTTATACTTAGTGTTGGCTATGGAAACAAATGAATGCTAGTAAGTCATGTCCTTGTATTAATGTCCTTGAAATGGGCAGACGTTGTGAAATATTTCTAGAAAACAGACTATGGCAAAGGTAACGTGATTTTTCAGGAGTAATTATAGTCCCAATTAGTTGACTTTGGCTTAGTCAAAGGACAGTGTACTCTGGGTAGACCTAGTGTAATCAGAAAAGTCTTTTCAAAGGGTATATAGGTCATCCCTGATGTTAAAAATTTGAAGCACTACAAACTTTATTCTTGATTTGAAGAAATAAACTGTGATGTACTTGCAGTTATAAAGAAATTTACTTTGCAAGAATCGCCTGTAGATTATTCCCTAATCAACCTTCAGAGGATGTTGATAAGTTCAGCCAATCCTGTAAGTACAGCCATTTGAGTTACTAAGAAGAAAAACAGTTTAAGTTATGTCCATAATTTGGATTTAAGAATTTGTGAAATAATAAATTATTTTCATTATCAGTTATTCAGATTGTAAGAGTCCTTTATTTACCCATAGAAAAGGAAAATGTGTTCAGGTCATCCTTAAGAATAAGTAGTTTGAGGGCAAAAACTGTATTTTTGCCCCTCTATGTGTGGGGAGTACTTGGGCAACTACATTCCAGGAATGCTTGCAGGCTTAACTGAACTGTTTCTACTTGAGTATTTGGTATTATACTGTATCTCCTGCTGAGCTGTTTCCTACTAAGGATGTAAAATGCAATATACTGACTTCTGTTTTGTCACATATTTTTCAGCAGAGTGGCAAAAATTAGACACACATGAAAAACAGTGGGAGTTGTGTACCTACTTATCAATGCATGAAGCTGAAAAATGACCACATTCCTTTTAAAGATGGCAATAATGTAGGAAGAAAAAATAATTCAGAAATCCAATTACAATGAACTGACTAACAAACTGGCTATGGTGGCCACACTTGGCTAGCATAAATCAGAGTTATTTTCCTCTTTCTTAATTTGCTTCGCAGTCAGGCTTTGGCTTTGCTTTTAAACAAAGTGGGGTATCTAGTTTATATCTGACCCTCAGATTATTTTTAAACAGCTTTAATTTTATCTCAAAACTATATATATATATATATATATATATATATATGTATATATATATATACACACACACACACACACACACACACACACACACACAGTCTATCTTAATTTGCTTACATAAAATACAATTCTTTGAAGGGCTAAGCTTCAGTTCAAAACCAAGGACTTCCTTGTTTTAGAAAATTCTCAAGAATATATTCTATTGAGGAAGTTAAATAAACCTGGAAGACAAGTAAGAGTTTAGAAACCCGTCCTGTCATTTGAGCCATATCTTCTGAAATGGTTTTCTTCAGGTTTCTATAATCTAACACAACCAAAGGTTCAATGAGACCTACCAATTGCCTGTCTTTATGCTTCTACTTATTCTGATGTATCAACCTTGAATGCATTACTTTTCTTTTCTGTGTGTGTTAACATTTTTTTCTTCTTATTGTACATATCGATTGCAGTTCCCTCTCCCTCCCATGCATGCCTCCTCTCGTTCCCCCTCCCATCCCACCCCCTCACTGCACAGGGAGAGTGATACACTCCAGGATGGATCATCAAAATCTGTCAAGTCAATTGGAGTAGGGTTTAGGCCCTCCCCTCTGCCTCTAGGTTAAGGAAGTATCCCTCCATGGGAATGTGCTCCCCCACAGCTAAATACTGAGCTAACTCCTGGAATCCAGTTGCAGAGAGGGAGGAGTGATAAGAAAAGCAGTCAAGACCAGGCTATAGAAACGAATAGAGACAGCTGACCTGAACAAGGAGGAGCTAATGGGCCCCCCAGACTGATAGCTGGGAAACCAGCATTGGACCGACTCAGAACCCCTGAACATGGATCTCAGTTAGAAGGCCTGGGCAGGCTAAGGGACCTCTGACAGTGGTACCAGGACATGTCCCTGGTACATGTATTCATTTTCTAAAGCTCAAATCATGATGAAACTTTGGAAGTACTTTTCTATATAAAAATCAAAAGAAAGATAGAGGCGTACTTTTTTCTCTGATTTCAAATCAGCTCACGTATACTTTTATTATACATTAGTTACCCTGTACTATAGAGGTTATTGTTTTGCTTGCTTGCTTTATGTCGCATCTTCACTGGAAACATATTGAGTAAACAAATTATCTTTTATGAAAACTGTACTGTCATTCACTATAGCTCACTAAGTGTTCTTTCTTCATGTGGAATAGACTGGATTAGTCAGGTGTTTTTTTTTTTTTTTTTTTTTTTTTTTTGTTCTTCTAGTTGTTGTTTGTCAACTTGACACAAGCTAGAGTTTTCTGAAAACAGGCCTGTAAGCAAGCCTGTAAGCTATTAATTAGGAGGGTAGATGATTGTGGGAAGTGCCTCCTGTGAAAATGTGGTCCTGGGATCCATAAGAAAGCATGCTGAGCAAGTCTCTGGGAACAAGCCTGTAAGCAGCATTCAGCCATAGTTTTCCTTAGTTCCTGCCATGAGTTTCTGAATTGACTTCCTTTAAATATGGACTATTATATAGAAGTGTGAGCCAAGTACATCTTACCCTCCCCTAGGTACTCTTCGTCATTGTTTTGTTTTACAACAAAAGAAATCCCAAGTAAAACAATTTTGATATTAGAATTATGGAAAAGATAAATGACCAAAGTAACGCCATTCTGAAAAAGATGGACTGGTTTCTCAGATATATGTAGCCAGAAAAGGGGCCATTAATTACAATGTTCATTAAGTGTATGAGTCTGGGGAAATAATTTTCCCAGGAAGTGATATACTGTAAATGTTTGTGTCTTCGAAGATACACAGGATATTCTGTAATCATAAATCAGAGGTTGGTTATCAAGAAACTTGGCCTTTGGAAAGTGAGTAGACCATGAGGATTTCTCTCATGAATTGGTCAAATAAACTGAAAATGAAGTCGCTGAAAGACCGTTAACCCATTAAATTAAGTGAAGACATAGTGAGAATGGTCCATCTGTGAAGCAGGTGGTCAGTCATTGCATGACAATGGATTTGCTAGCACCATGATCATGGATTTCCTAGCAACCAGAGCTATGAGACATAAATTTCATATTTTTCAATAAACTACAAAGAATAGGGTATTTTTGTAGCAGTCTGCAGTGACTAGCTACAAAGAATAGGGTATTTTTTATAGCAGTCCACACTGATTAAGACATGAGGCTTTACATTCTTTCATCTATCCAGTAAGTTGGCCTCTTATGAAAAGTTGCTACCTTTGTATATTCCAACTTCTTTCAGTCCTAATGATAGGAGATTAGCATCTCATGTTAAGTCTTGACAATTTTTCTTTCTTCATAATGTTCCAGATTCCATGAAGGAAATGGAACAAGAAAAAGTTTTATATTTAAAAGTCTTATGCAGTATATTTGGAGAGATAATTTTAACATGAAAAAAATGTTTCAGATAACTAGATAAAAATAGATTTTCAAGATGTTGTAAACATATAAAATATGGTTTTCTGATTATATACATACTGTGGGGAAACTAAGGAAATTGTATAGGAGTTAGGATCCTTGTAAATATGTAATAGGCCTTAAAGCATATGTAGAATTTTATAAAACAAAAAGAATAAAAACAGAGGTCACTATGTTTTTCTACTTTTCAAAGAATTCTGGGTCATGCAAAGAAATTGAAATTCCTTATCTTATATAAGAAACAAACCCAGACATCACAGCTGGCTTGCCCAAGGTCCCACTGTGGATGTGTGCAGCACAGGGAGTGATTCTGCTTTGTTTCAATCATTTTGAGTCATTTCCCACAACCTTGCTTAAATTACATAGACGCTGTTGTTTGTTTTCCATTTATGTCAGGGAAGATGAGCTCAGATGCATAATTTCTTACTAGAAAAACTGCCCTGTTAAAACATAGTCTAGACCAGTTTTTTTTTTTTAAACCAGAAACTGGAAATGTTCATGATACAATCATAAAACCTTAACAAGGACTATTGCATTTAAAAAACAACCAGGAAAAAAGTCTTCTGAGGAGAAGAAGGCGTGAAACCAGAATAAGATAGCTATTATAGACTTCCAGTTCCAGACATTTGAGTTATGTCATCATACATACAAGGGACAGGATTTCCCCTGAAAACAAGTTTATTTTATGAATGAATTAAATAGTATTTCTCCTCTACATTATCTAATGGTTTGAGAAAGCACACTTCCCAGCACAGACTAGAGTTATTTCTTTCTGTTTTACATGCTTATCCTAGATCCACAGCACCAACTTTAATTTATGTTCAAGGTGTAGGAATTAAGACCTTGGCTAAGAATTCACATCCCCCTGGTGCCCTCTGGGCAGGCAGCTGTAACCTCAGGAAAAGAAAAACAGGCTTACTGAGGCAAGGTGTGCCTTTGTCCTCTGCAACCTTGGGCAAGACCTCCTGCAAGAGCCCTAACCGGTCCTTGGAACCTGAGATGACTAACTGTCCCCTCTGCTTCCTCCTCCTCCATCTGGTTCTGGGGTATATATGCTAGCCCCCCCCAGAGTAAAATAAGATTAATAAAGAGCCTTCTTAATATCAAGCAAGAGTCCTGTGTTATCAACCTCGATACCCTCTGCAGATTCTCGGCAACCCCCGCAATGCAGGTGCAGCACAAGGAACATCTGAGATGCAAGGAACTCAGAGTACTGACATCCGGCATGATAAACCACAGAGATGTAAGCAAAGTTATAAATTAAATTATTCAAATATCCCCATTTAATTTTCAGCATCTCAAAGAATGACATGACAGACTGAAGTGTGTCAAGCCCAAAGAAAGCAGCCTAAGATCATCTCAAACACGACATTTAAAGTAATTCAACAATATTCCACATTTTACGAACAAATGTGAAAACACTTTTTACCCTAGCAATATAATTTGTAATAACCCAAGTAGAATCCTGCCATGCTGTCCCACAAGAAGTATAATTTAGCATGTGCATACAATTGTACTTAGATATTCAATCGTTACCTTAAATATATGACTGTGGGGGAAATTCTCAGCGTGGTAGGTAAAGTCTAATTATTGAGGTGAATAAGGCAAGTCAACAGAAGATTTTTTATTCTCCTCTTTTGGTTAGCACAGTTCTATCTCTGACATTCATTCATTAATGTATTCAATATGATTTTGATAAATACCTACAAGTGTCAGATGCTGTTCTAGGAACTAACTAGTCATTAGAGGTAACACCGATAAGGACAACACCTCCATGGAGCATTTTATCTGAGCTCATTGGATAAAATGTTCTGATTGTCCATCTAAAGCATTAGAAATGTACCAGTTTCATCCCATTCCTTCAGTTTGTTATCCAGTATTTCTTTTTCTTGTGTGAGTATTTGCTGTTTAGGATGTGAACCATGTATTATTGCAGTGCTCACAGAGGCCAGAGGAAAACATTAGAACCTCTGGGGCTGGAATTACTGATGGTTGTGTGCTACCATTTGAGTGCTTGCACATGAACCTGGGTCTTCTGCAAGTAGAAGTGCTCTAATTACTGAATTATCTATCTAGCTCCATTTTCCCAAAAATATATACACAACTTCCCTACAAGAAAATACACACACACAGAAGAAAAGCTATACTCAAAAAGTCTCCTTTAAAAAATGACTCGATCCTTCTCACTAGGAGTAAATTGCACTTAAATAAACAACAAAAACAAAATACACTGAATCTCTGCCATGGGCAAAGTAACATAGACATCTTTGGGAAGATATTAAAAACTAAGGCGTTAAACTGTATAAGGAGGAAGGGGGCCAAAAAGTAAAAGAAAAAAAAAAGAAGTAAAATAGAGAAATGAACTTGTTTATAAAGAGATGGTAGGCCATGTTGCTTCACTGCAAATGGAATGCAAAGTAGAATTTTTAACTGGCCAATGCTTACTTGGTAGATTTCTTAATATTTGGAAGTATAATGTATTTAATCTGATACTAGACACATTAACAAATAGTGTTATTCTTTAAACTGACCATTCATTTATACGTTAGCCCTTTTAGTAAGCTCTACATAAATCACTGATACAGAGGACTCAGTGTTCCCATCAGTAATGAAGGAGGCAGTTTTATTCAAATATAGCAGGATGTTCTGCTCCTAGGGTAATGATTAAGTGAAGATCTCCTTTTTTATTCTGCAGACAAAGCAGATACCATACTTATAGTTTAAACTCTCAGGGACAAAAATCTTAATGAAGGCCAAGATTTCCTCAGACTTTATGGAAATAACCTTTAAAAAAGTTTTCATTCACTGGTCCCTCTCTATGGCACTCTGATTTCTTTTTCCTCAGGTCAGAATATTCTTGACAGGCCTCCCACTCCTTTGCTATTCTTTAATAGCGCTGTGATTTGCTCACTTCTCTTTCTAATGAATATTTCATCTGTCTGAAGGCATAATCATTGAATGTTTACAAAATGACAAAATGACTTACAAAAATGTATTTAACTGAAAATCAGCCTTTCTTAGAATTACTAAAGGATCTTCTTTCAGCTCTTTCTTCCACCTCCTCAAACTACTGTCAGCAGGAAAATGAACATTAACTTAATGCACTCTTATGATTAAAACGATAATCTTAGTACAAATTAGAACAGATGACACAATGACACATCCTACAGGATGTTGTGGTAAGCTTAGCAAAATATTACAGTATCAATCAAGGTTCTTTTTAACAAAGAAACTTAGAAAATGAGATTAAAAATAAGGGTAGTGGAAATTTGTGTGACTTATATTAGCTCATATTGAAAAGACTGAATGATAATAGTTTATATCATTTCCATTTCAAATATCTAGTCATCTCTATTGTTTAAAATGCATCCTATAAAATTAAAATACAAGTGCAGATATACAAATGAATCTGCACATAAATAAGTAGCTGGTATATTTTCAGTAAACATTGTTTAATAACCCAAGTTACATTGTTACATTGTTTAAGTTGATATCTGTCAGAAACCTAGGAAAAACAGGATTCTATTTGAAGGCCACTAGTTTAACACCTATTCTATAGAAAATGCCATCACTTCTGCACATTATATATCACGTGTTATAGGATTTCATTTTTCCTTTGTACTTATTTCAGAATTTTTATCACTAGTTTTCTTGCTTTTTAAAGGGAAAATACTTCAATTCTCAATACTTCTTGGAATTGCTTTAGGATGTTGAACTAGTGGTTTGCAATTTATTGTGGTAAGGTGTAGAATTATGAAAGAGTTTGCCTTTGTCTTACTGAAAAGGCACACCGTTGAATTCATCTGTCAGATTAGAAATATCAAGAAGTTGAAATAATAATAGTTTCCTGGAAGATCCTCTGCTCAGTGAGAATTTCTAGAAACTATAAGCTTCATCTCCATCAACTCTCATCCCACTACATAAGCATCTTGTTGTTAAACATGCATGCCTTTCAGATTATAGTTTATCTGTGGGAATTCATCAAATTCCCTAAGCTTTGTATTTGATCTTGTCTTTGCTTTTCCAGTGTTTCTTTCTTTCTTCCTACCTTTTTGTTTTCTAGGCAAGTACAAACAGAGCAATATTTCTATTTCCCTTGAAAGGTCATAGCTAAATGTTACAAGAAACTGAATTCAATATACAAGTTAGGTTCACTATGAGCCTTGTGGATGGAAGTAGATGGTCTCTAGCCTATCCACAAATTACAGATATGTAATCAGTCTCAAAAGAATAAATTACATCATTCCTTTGGTCTTTTTCATTGCAGTTTTGGTAAAGAAAGGTTGTAATTAGTATATTTCTGCCCTTCACATTGGAAAGACTCTATAGATTTATGGACCTATAAGATAAGAGCATTGAAACATATGGTATGTCAGGATTTGCATATTCACATACATGCAAGGCAATAATGCATTGTTATCAACTTATCAATAATAACTCCCCTTTGCAACAAAATCAGTCCTATTAATTTAAACCTTTTCCTTAACATTTATGTATTCTACCCTGTTTTAAGACAGTTTTTTTCCCCTCTAACTACCTTCAAACTTGAAGAGACAGCAAAAGGACAACATATATGGAACTCTTTCCTAAACAGCATGGATATTCTGCTATCCTTTGACTTTTCTTTAAAAAACAAAAACAGTAATGTAGAGACGGCTAGGTCATATGAATGTTCAAGGGGAACTTAAATATGGTTTGGTTTCACTGATCTATACTATTAAAGATGATAGTCAGCTATAAGCAAGTTTGGCACTCAGAGAACCTTATAGGTTTGACTGTTTAATGTGCAGAAAGCCACTAAATTAAATTGCAATATGTCTACATTTGTCACATAGACACACGAGTGTGTGTAAGTTCACATGTGCATGCATACACAGTGTATTAGTTGAATATATTTACAGAACAACCTCTTGTTAGTAATGTATATGTATGTATCAGGTATAAGTTTACATAGTGATTTCGCTAGGAGAACCCCTGCCCCCACTTCCACATGGTCTTTTCAGTTTGCACAAGTAATGGCCAAGCTGCCACTGGGATTAAGCTTATTTTTAAGTTAATTTCTAAAGCCTCATTTCTCTTTTCAGGTTCTCTCATTTAAATGTTTGTTAGGTTCCCCAAATTCAACAGATATAAAATGGGGCCCATTATCCCCCTCATATTTACCAAATCTGCAATCTCCCTTCTTGTCTTTGAATAGCACCAGTGTAGATAAATATGAGTTAGGTGGTAGCAGCAGAAGCCTGCACAAAATACAAGGTCAAACTATCTGCAAAGGTAGAATAAAACCTGACAATAAATCCTGCTTGAAGATTTGCAGCTTCCCATTCATTGCTAGAGGTATGAACAATTTTTTCCTTAAATTTATGCCTAAACTTCCTTTTTAGAAATACCAGATATAAGCATCATCTATTTGGCCTTCTAAGCTTTTCTTTTTAAACATGTATCTATTTCCTATGCCAGTCAGTTCCACATATTTAAAAGCCCATGGTCTTCAAAGTATATTCCATCGACATGTACCATAAGTATCCCCTGAGAATATGTTAGAAATAGAAAATCTTAGCCATTACCCAGACCAAGTTAAGTAGGAACTCAGATATGTAGGTCAGAAAATTTTGTTTTAACAAGTCTTCCAACTAACAGTAATGTACATTCAACTTGAGAACCATTGATGAAATATGTCTGCCTTTATCCCAGAATTCTTGTCTTTAACATTTCTTCTTTTCTTGTGTATGGATATAGTCTTCTGACTGGTTTTCTAGTCCCCATTTTTGACTCCTCTAGGTTATGCTACCAGAATGATGATCTCTATGTTCTAAAAGTGATTATTATAATCTTGCCCTAGTTACCCCTTTCTATGGTAGTAAATTTTAAATTATGTTTCCAGGAAGGTCTACTGTAAATACTACCTTATTACAAGAAAATAGATAAATGTTAATAAACAATCTTTAAAATCTGTCAAACATTAGCAAGATTTGAGGTCTTGCAAAACTAGGTCTGCCTTAGTAGGCCGCATGTCCTTATATAACTCTCTGAAGCAAAGCTCTTTATACTGCCTAGTGCCCATATTTTAAATTAAACATTAGTGGTATACAATTATTGCAGTTTTTTAAAAAAGGCTATTGGTTGGATTTGGGGGGTTTATTCTTTTGCTTAAGTATCTGCATACCCCTACCATTATGTTCTTATGGTATTATAAAATTGCCATTCAATATTCTAACTGCCTATATTGACAGATCTACTACTGCCAACATTATCTCATTTGTAAAGACTTTTCAATGCTTTCTAATCAGTTGTTGCTGATTTCTCATCGATTAAATTGTTATCAATTTGTTTCCTTTTTGCATCAATAATAATCATGTGAATAATAGCCAATATTCATTGAGCATGAAATATACTATTTTATATGCTATGAAATTGTGCAAATTGCTTTTTATGCTATGTTCCTTTACTAAAACCCTTACACATGTGTCATTTATTAACATATTTTTTATCTCTATTGTTAAGCTAAAGAGACCAAGTCTTAAAAGTATTCCCTTTTACCTACTTCTCAAGTTGAACAGTGACATAAATGACAGAATTGGTTTACTACTTGTACTTAAACCCTAAACATATAAAGCTCATTCCTATACCAAAAATAAATATAATATAAGAAAATGGATATTGCTGGGCAGTGGTGTTGCATACCTATAATCCCAGCACTTGGGAGCCAAAGGCAGGTGGATCTCTATAAGTTAGAAGCAGCCTTGTATATAAAGCTACACAGAGAAGCCCTGACTCAGAAAAGAAAATGGGTATTGCAGAAAGTATCAAGTCAATGCTGAAACACTCAAACTACCATTAGTTTTCAAAGGAAGTGAGGAAAGAGAGGGGCATAGGGCCAGACAGAGTTCAGGGAGGAAAGGAGAGCTAATTGGTTCCAAAAGTATTCTGAGCACTTGTAAGCAACATGCCCAAAACATAAGACTACTTTTTCCACATTATGGTCAAATCTTCACCTGTTGCTTCTCAGAAACTCCATGCCAGAAAAACATATTAGGAATGTAGTACCTCAACCCTTTCTAGTTCTGTAGGTGTTCCCAAAAAGAATAAGAAAAAATGACTATTCATTGAACCATAATCCTTGTAGCCTAAACATGAAATGAGAAGATTATATGGGAAGAATGTTCCCACGTGATGCATAGGTGTCAGGAAAGATCTAACTTCTCCCTGAGAATGAGGCTGGTAGAAATTGTTGGGGTTTGCAAATAACTACCAAATGGCTGCAGCTCTGAAGGACTCTCCCAAAGGCTATCTGGCAATTGGGGTGGGGTGGAACATGATCACTGGACAATATATCTCAGAATAACATGAACTGTGTCTATCAGCAATGATGACTGAATTATATAACTAGACACTTGCAAGTCTTCTTAAGAAGTTCACTGTAGTCTAATAACTTACTGAAATTTTGATGGTATGAAAGAACACAGAATTATCTTAGAATCTTTGCAGTCAAATGTTAAAAATTGTTCTTTATAAGCTAAAATTATGGTAACAGCAGACTGAACATCTTTCTTGGGGCTTCAGAGTGTAATATGCATCCTTACCTCTTTTAACTTCCAGAAGCTGCTCAATATTCCTTGGTCCTATCCTCTATATTTAAAGTTGCTAATATCAGGTCAAGTTCTTACCATGCTGTAATATTTCTGTGCCTCTATGCTGTCAACACACACACACATGTACATATGATATACATATATGATATGTATCAGCCCTCAATTACATACCATGTGCTTCTGAGTGTAAAACTTGCCTGTGCTGATTCTTATTTCACTAGAACTGAGCACCATGCTCAGAACATTGTGGAGAACTAATGTATGTCCTAGCGATGCATATATGAATGAAAGTCCTTCTTTTGGTAAAGAACAGTTGCACTGTTGTAATTTTGTTACTTAATTCACAGTTATATATATTTCAAAAACTGCATCTAGTGCTAAATGGGAGGCAATGAACATATACTACTTAAAATCCATTTAAGTAGATGTCAGAGGCATTTTACAATGATTTTTAAATTGGATCATTCATCAGTGGAATAAGGAACCAAAGAAAGTGAATGACTCCCCTTAAACTATATGAATTTTTACTTCTATTTCATTTCAAATCAATAATGTGAAAGTCACTTCTAAAACATTATGATTCATGAACTTCATTTACTGCTCCTTCTTTTGGTTTGATCAGATAGCCATCTTTATATAGTACTGGAATTGTTGGTATTTTATTGCATTGCCACATCTCATTATTATGTATTAAATACTATTATTTATAGCCACTACTTAATCTGATGTGAGATGGGAAAAATTATTGAAGGCTTGGCACTTCAGGAATAGACATTTTATAGGGATGAAGGAATGACTAAGAAGAGTCAATGGACCTTCAGCTGCCCCTCAGATCATTAATTCCAAGTGGTTATTTGCTCCTAGGCACTATCCTGTGCCCAGGATGTTATTGCTGTGATATGCAGATGAAGGAGAATATATTTCGAATACTTTAATGTGAACACAATGCTCATGAAAGGTGCCAGATTGAAAGCATTGAAGTTTGAAGTCATTGGGTTATGCACTCAGATGATTTCAAGGTACAGAGAGATGGTTGACCTTGAATGACCACCTAGCAAAAGAGAAAAAAACATACAGATTGCTAAACTTTAAGAGACACAGAGAGAATCAGCATGGAAATATCCCACAGTTAAGCCTTCTACTAAGAAGGAAACTTGAAACTACTAGCTAAACTTAGACATCAATCTAATTAGTATAATGCCAGGGTAAGTATGGGGTGGGCTGAGTGGGTGCTAGTGGTTTAAAAATACAGGACTACTTGGTTTCAAAGTGAAGCAAATGTCCTATTACCAGTTAATTTGAACCACTTAACAAAAAATTTTCGAGATGATTTGTTTGTACTTTTTTTCAATTTAACCAGCAATTGACTACATATGTAAACCTGACAAATTTCCTTAATTTTTGTGTTTGCATGTTTTATGGGGGCGAGTATCTGTGAGTGGGTGTATGGGCTTGTGTGCACAATTGCACAGGAAAGCCAGAGGCCAAATGTAGATGTCTTCCTGCCTTAATGACTTTTATATTGCTGTGACAAACCAACATGACCAATACAATTTATAAAACACAGTGTTTAATTTGAGGGCTCATTGTTTCAGAGAGTAAGTCTATGACCATCCTGGAAGCAGGCAATCATGCATGGAACAGCAGCTGAGATCTTCTATCTGACACACAAGCATGAGGCAATAGAATGGCCTTCTGAAACCTCAAATCCCAATCCTAATGATTCACCTCCTCCAACAAAGCCAAAACACTTAATCCTTCATAGACTGTTCTACCAACTGGAGATCAAGCATTCAAGTATATAATTCTATGGGAGCCATTCTCATGCAAACTATAACACTTCCCCAGTCACTTTTAACCTTTCTTTTTCAGACAGGATCACACACTGAACCGCCTTCAATCGTTCTGATTCAATGACAATCTATGGCCAGCAAGCCCTAAGTATCTTTTTTAAGTACTCCAGTTGGTTCAGGAGATCAAACCCAAGTCCTCACAATTAAGCTACAAAAATTTACAAAGGTACCCATCTCTCTAAATCCAACAACCCACCCCAATTTTGAACTAAAGTATTTTTGAGCAGAGAGAAAGCTGGTATTATTTGTCTCAAAGTTTTTATCATATATGAGAAAACTAAAGAGAAATAACCCAAGTATAAATGTAATATTAATATAAGATTAGGAGTAGAGTCTACGTTTTCTGGTCAACAGCAAAATTTTTTCTACTATGCCATGTTTTCTCTTGAAAGAATGAAACCTAGATACTCTTTGAAGCATCTGTCAGTGCCTATAAGTTTTGTAAGTGTGCATCTTTCAGTCTGTCGGGGATATTTCCCCTTAACTATGCTCTATTTAATCATGTTAGCTAAAAAGCTGTCTTAGTGTGAAAGATATGCTAATAACATACAATAGACACATATACATCTTCGAAATTAAGAGAATTACTTCCAAAATACTTAATATGTGAAAATTTTTACTTCTTTCCTATGGATATTTTCTTATAAATTTGTCATTTGATTTTCTGATCATAATTTTTGTTGTATAATTATCTTATCCCTTTCACACTATAATTCTCCTAAAGATAATACATAAAAGTATGGTTAAATAGAATAATGAGTAATATAACCACAATTGGCCAATATATTTTAAATTTATGTCATAGGCTTGTTATAACTAATAAATGATATATTTAATACAATATTTTCATTTTTAGTATATTTTTCAAAGTGTATTACAAATTCTAAGATTTTGGAGATTTCTGGATTTTTGTATATTTCTATATTTATGTAGTTTTAAAAGTATGAATTGATGTCAAAGACTTACCAGCTTACCACAAATTCAGATCATCTTTTCTTTTTTTTTCCACTTTGACTAACAATTCATATTTCATTAATGATATATAGCGATGCCACTGATAGGGCAGTTTTTCAAAAAAGCAGTGCTATCTGTATCCCAGTTACTAAGAAATGAATAATGACTAACATTTTAGTAAAATTAAAAACTGCAATGTATGATACAAAAATTGCCCCATTTTTAATATATTCTGACTGACTCTAAAAGCACTTACTCAGTACTCTAGTTGAATAATGGCTACATTAGTTATTTATCAGAAGAAAGGGTACAATGATTTTTCATGTTGGTTTCTTAGCAAATATTTATTGGACATGTGGATGGATAGACGATGAAAGGAATTAAAATTGAAGGGTAAACAAATTAATACAATAACACAGTCAATATTCAAAAATTCATATTTAAATATTTCACTTGTGACTTTTAAAAGAATCATACATGTTTCAGGAGGCAAATTTTGTTCTGTAGTACATATTCTGAATGGAAATATTTGTTCCCCTGATAGAAATGACGTATTTATTATAGTCCTTGGGAACTATTAAATAATTTTGCAAATATTCTCATTGGCAACTGCTATTCCCACCCACTCTACAGAGGGTCTCATTAGTCATGGAAACTCCTGGCTTTAGTGTCTGTGTATAAAAGATATCACACAATTAATTCAAACTTTTAGGACAGTTTGATCATTTTATTTTACAAATTCTCTTACAATAATGGGCTATATAAACAAGTTTATGCATAAAATGAACAAATAGATTTCAAAATTTTGAAGTATGCATTTCAGTTAAAAGACATTGAAAAAATATACCCGATTATATCAAAAATTTAAATTAGATTGAACATACCTTGTTAGATCCAGAAGATAAGTTAAGCAGAATAAAGGTCACCCTCGTAATTCCTGTAAATAAATTAGGCCAAATTATCTTTCAGATATATGTACAAACAGATCCAATGCAGTACTTCTATGAGGGAGAAGGATATATATATATATATATATATATATATATATATATATATATATATATATGCACTGAGAGCTGAGATGTTAAGTCTGGAGATGGGACTATATACACAGCATAATTTATTTTCTTATTTGCAAGGGAAGTGGGCTTCTTGTTTAAAGGTCTGCTTGAAACTTCAATTACATTAAGTGCACTGCCAATAGGAGTTTTGTTTTTATTGTTTTACTGTGTATTGCATGGAACTTTACTTGAGCATGTAGGTAAGCACTCTACTTGAGAGATACACATCTACCTGCAATTTATATCATATTCAATATGTAGTCTAATGATTGTTAGCATATGAACTTAATAATAAGTAATGTAAATTGGTACATTTATGGAAAGCAATTTGTCAATAGATGTTAAACTTTTAAAACATGCAGTTCTTTTGATATTTTTCTAAATTTTACACTTATAAAGAAAAAATAAGAATTTTCTACAGAGTTGTATATAATAATTGGCATGATAATTAACAGAAATTATAGAAAATCTAACAATTACATTCTGGTTAAACAGATAAAATTTACATGATGGGTGACTAAGTAGACCACAAGCCTGATATAGGAACAATAAAGACATGCTAATTGTTTCTGCATCTAATTTCTTCCTATGCTTCTAAAAAATGTTCTAAAGAGCTGAGAGAGGGAGGATCTATTAATTTTTCTTTACAGCTCTCTCTCTCTCTCTCTCTCTCTCTATATATATATATATATATATATATGAGTGTGTGTGTGTCTGTGTGATATTCTATTAAGATATAAAGTCTTCTCAAAATATTGGTAAATGTAAACCACACAATAAAATAATTTATAAGGCAAACAGTATAGAAAATTGTTTAAAAATACATGATTCTCATTTGTGTATATTGCATTATATGACTTTTCTGTAGTGAATATATAGTCATGTATTAAGAAATATATTTTAATTCTTTAAAATCCCCATCATATAAATGGTAGTATTGTGAAGCAAAGCAGAAGAAAATGAAAATGTCAACTTTAATCTTTAACATGTTTAGATTTTTATGATTGGCATTTAATTAATCTGTGGCACCAATTCATCAACCAACTAAATCCTAAATCTAATACTTTCACATTTGGAGAAAATTTAGAACAGTGAGAACAAGTCTGTTTTTGTTTGTTTTAACTTCATAAACTTTATTTGAAAACCTGCTTACAAATAAACCTCAAACGTCAAAATTAACCAAACCCTAAAACTATATATAAGAAAGTACTTTCATCTGGTTTACAAAGCAGTTCTGAATCTGTGCAGCCTCCAGTTGGATGGTACTTGCAGTATTCAACATATTATTTGCTCTTCTCTATCACAAAGCTGGAACCTGGAGAAATACATGACAGACTCAGAACTAGAAAAAGCAATTAACTTCATAGCTCTGTTTTTTTTTTTTTTTTTTTTTTTTTTTTTTTTTTTTTTTATTCCTGAGTGGAAGCTTACTAACACTGGACTGACAGCTGGGGAACTTGTATAGGACCGAACTAGAACCTCTGAATGTGGGTGACAATTCTGTGGCTTGTGAAATCTGTAGGGACACTGGCAATGGGACCAGTATTTATCCCTAGTTCATGAATGGGCTTTTTGGAGCTCATTCTTTATGGCAGGATACCTGTCTCAGCCTAGATAGAGAGGGGAAGGGCTTAGGCTTGCCTCAACCTGATGTGGCAGACTTTGTTGACTCCCCATGGGAGGCCTAAACTCTCTGAGGAGTACATGGGGATTGGAAAGGGAGATGTGGGGGGCAAGCAGGAGGAGGGGATGGGGGAACTGTGGTTAGCATTTAAAATGAAAAAAAAACTTTTAAATAAAAAGAGAAGAAGCATTTTTAAAATTTTATGAGTGTATCAAGACAAAAGACAATATTTAAATGCAATTTTAAACATGTAGGCTAATAACATCATTGCCACTTTTTAAAAAATTACTAAAATGACCTTGTAATGATAATAGAGTATAATATTATTACTAATGATTTCCATGTCCAATGTACTATATATAAATCACTCATAATAGACTGAAGTAGTGCTCTTGATTAGTTGCAATCTAATTGCTCGATGTGCATTTTTCAACACTGTTAATGCTACTCAAAAAAAAAGACATAGTTCTGTTCAAGTGTTGATGTGGTTCCATAATAGTGCTAAGTTGGAATCTTTCAAGGGAAGACACTTCAGCAAGTACTGACATCTAGACTACAAAAATTATCCCTGTCTCTTCTGCTGCACACACCAGAGCAAGTCTGTAGAAATTGGCTTCATACCCATAAGGCTGATTCTGCAAGGAAGCTAGTAAAAAAAATGTACTTTAAAAAATAAACTGTCCTATATGTAACATTTTGGCTTGGTGAGGTACACAGACAAATGGGAAGCAAATTGGCTTTAAAAAGATATAGTTCTTCTCTGCTCACTTCTGAATTGCTTTCCTGCTTCACCCTTTAGAAGTGTATAGCCCCATTTAAGATTATAGAAGGCCAGAGTATTGGTTGATCTATGTCTGATACCCCAGGTTACCTGCTATTGCTTTCTAACTCCCAACATGTTCCACTTCCCTTAACTTTTACAACTCTCTATTTCACCCAAGAGTTCATTTCCAAATAGAAGAAACTGTTGAATAACTTCATTTGTCAACCTCCATTTAACAAAAAGAAATTGGAATGCTTGCGAGTACTGTCAGTGGAATAAGGCAAATAATGTATACCAGAGGCAAAACAGCAGAAGCCATCAACATCAGAAAGACAGCCCACACTCCTGGAAGAGGGAATGGGGACTGTCTCTGACTCTGTCACCTGCTCTTGGGATCCTTTTCTTCTGCTGGTTTGCCCCATCTAGCCTTAATAGGAGAGAAGGTGACTAGTCTTCTTGCAACTTGATATCCTGTGGTTGGCTGATGTATTGATGTATTTGAAAGACCTGCACTTTTCTAATGGGAAGAGAGTGGGACCAGATGATGGGGAGGTTGGGGAAAATAACTGGGAGGAGAGGAGGAAAGAAGGGTAAACTTTGGTCAAGATGGAAAAAAATTAATTGATTAATTAATAAAAAATGAAAAAGACAGCCCACATAACCGACTTAAACTTTTGGAATGGGCTGCATCTTCATATCCAACTCCTATATCCAAATCTAGATATCATTAAGATATCATTTAGTCCATACTTCAGATACAGCTACTTATTACCTGTAGTTTGACCCTATGAAAGAATCATATTCTATTGCCTATATAAAGAAGTAGCTTAGTATCTCTAAATAAGTGCCAACCATGATTGGAAAGAAATTGATGGCAAGCAGATGAGGCTTTGAAAGTTTGATTCAAAATGTTAATAAAAGATATTAATATATATAGATTTACATATATGAAATAGAGCTATATGTGTATAGAATTGCTATCTTCAATGAATTTCAAAAGTATAACTTCTATAAAATTAAAACATGGTTCAATTTTCATTTCTTTTTAATAATTATTCAATTACTTAATAATTTTATCTGTTACAGATATATAAACACCATTTCTATTTTCAAGGCCCTCAGGTTCACACATAACTCACTATAGTTTCTTTTATTTATGACTGTATCTTTCCATGTTGTTTCCCATGCTTTGAAAACCCAAATGCTATATTTTTAATGAGCATTTACTCAAAGACCTTGTAGAAAATAATTGTGATAATAACAGAGACAGTTTCACTATTACAAAAATCAGTGCTCTTAGACAATTAATGCCAATCCACTTTGTATTGTCATTTTCTTCCTCTGTGTTTAAAGAACCTTTACAATTAGATTATTGGCTGTATCTTCTTTTCTTTCTGGCAATATGGGTATTTCTAATGATGAGACCTGCCAAAAGTTGTCAATGCTATTTTTCTTCTTTTCCATTAGAGGTGAGTGTAGCTGAATCACCAAGTAATCTGTAGTCTAACTTTACTTAATTATTTTTACTACATGACATGAAGAAATATAGTGAATAATCACTTCTGTTTTAAATGAAGCAAATTGTTAGTGTTTTCCACAGAAATATGATAAAGTCTTAACTTACCTAATTTTCCACTAATATTCTGTTGAAGTACTGACAGGATAAACTCAGCCCTCCCTGGTTCTCTAATAAATAAAGACTAATTACATTAGTGAATTTCAATAATTCCATTTGCCTGTGGACCTCATCGAAATAGGCAGAGAACAATTCTACCTGATTTATTTGTCTCCCTGTAGCTCCACCTCTCAAGAATGGTTTATTCTAATATGCCCTCTAAATTTAGTGCAATGTATCAATAATTATTTTGTCCATAGCTTTTATTTCTTTCTTTGTTTTTTCTAGCAACTTAACGGGTACCATAATTTGCTATGGACAAGTTCCTCTTATATCTCTAACCCGTAAGTGCAGTGTTTTAGCAAATATCATACTTCTCTTAATATTTTCTATAGCAGTAAGCTTGGGTTGTGTACAAGCCTAGATAATCATCAGCCAGGGAGCAAACCAGTAAGAAGTCTTCCTCCCTGGCTTTTGATTCTGTTCCTGTTACCTTTACCCTGCCTCCTGGTTCATATCTCAAGCTACTGCCGTAGCTTCCCTCAATGACTAAAGTAATCTGTGAGTTAAATAACTCCTTCCCCTCCAATTTTCTTTTGGTCTTGGTGACTATCCCAACAACAGGAAAGCAAACTAGGACAATTGGTCATCCATACCTCATCTTAAAACCTACCACTGATTCAATAATTTCTAATACAATAATTTCTAGATGAAGGCATTTAAGGTAGCCTCTCCTCCACCATTGCTTACATTCTTAGTTGGGGTCATCCTTGTGGATCTCTGGACATTTCCCTAGTGCCAGATTTCTCTTTAAGCCTATAATGGCTCCTTCTATTAAGAAATCTCTTTTCTTACTCTCTTTTATTCTTGCTGATGGAAGTAGAAGCAGACACAGCTAAGCACCGAGCTCAACTCCTGGAATCCAATTGTAGAGAGAGAGAGGAGAGATGAGCAAAGGGCTCAAGGCACATGCTGGAGAAACCCACAGAAATACCTGACCTGACTAAGTGAGAGCACAAGGACCCCAGTCATAAAAACTGGGGAACCAGCATTGGACCAAACCAAGCCTGCTCAATGTGGGTGCCAGATAGGAGACCTGGGCAATCTATGGGAACTCTGACAGTGGAACCAATATTTATCCCTAGTGTGCAAATGGACTTTGGTAGCCCATTCCCCATGGAAGGATACTCTCTCAGCTTCAGCCTAGGGAGGCCTAGGCCTTCCCTGAAATGATGTGACAGACTTTGATGATCACCCATGTTAGGTGTCACCCTTTCTATGGATCAGAAGATGGATGGGATATGGGATGGGGTTTAGTAGGGGGGGGGATGGGAGAGTGAGAGGGAACTGGGATTGATATGTAAAATAAGATTGTCACTAAATTAAATAACAGAAAAAGTGAAAAAATAAAAACAGAAAAGATAATTTCTGGTTTTAAATATACAAAATTTCCTGGGCTTCAATAAACATTGAGAACATTGTCATTTTCTGGAATAACTCTCTTTGCAGGAAAATTCTTCCATTTACTATATAAGTACTAAACACTGTATTTCAGGCACATGTACGAACAAAAAAATGAGACATTGTGTTAGGTCACTGCTCTCCAGATCTAGATGGGAAACACTTTTATTGTGGGTAGGTATTCTCAGTGTCTAATTTAGCTTGTTCTCTTTCATTATCTATATGCCTTCTAGAATGTAAGTCCTATTCTCTAACTAAAATATTCAGGGGTACCTATTAAGAATTCATTTAAGGACACTGGAAAAAATAGCTTAGCATGTTTGAACATAGGCTGTTCCTTTAGGGGACCCAATTATGGTTCACAGCATCCCTATGGGACAACTCACAGCCACTTTTACCTCATTTCCAGGGTGCCTGACACCCTTCTGGGTTCTTAATGGACACCTATACACATATTTCATACTCATAAATTTCAGAAATCTAAAACAGGATTAATTTAAGCAATCCATCTTTGATAAAGCCTTAACATGTTTGAGTTTTTACAAATTTCTAATTATTTCTCTTGGAGAATTCCTTACTGGATCATATTATGCCCATATCTTTGTCTCCCATACTAGGTTAAGTCTTTTGTACAGTGAGTTAAACAGAAGCATTTGTAAAAGTTTCTCAAACGTATGAAAAATGATCAGATGACAAGCTGTATTCATGAAGAGTGTTATTTGATATAAGTAAAAATCTATGTAAAACTGAAACTTTTGATAAAAGAAAAGCCACTGCCACCACATGATAGGTAAAGAGCATGTAGAGAAAATGCATGAAAGTATAAACTTACTGTTCCTAAATTCTTTGTAAATATTGATTATATTCCTAGGCTTCTTCAGCACCTAAATGCTATAGCCAAGTATTTTACGGAATGTGTGAGACCAGTGTTCTCTCATTTTCTTTTATGCATTTTCTTAACTATGTTGTATTCCATATTTTAAAATGATGCATTGCGAATATACCACACTTTGTGATAAATTACCCATTAAAATATTTCCATTGCACTAGATTCTAATTGTTTATATTTGAATTACCTCAATTTCACAAGTTGTCAAGGCAATATCTCACATATGAAAAAAATGACAAAAATGAAAAAAGTAGCACACTTGTGTTAATGCTTCAAGGATTCCAACCCTAATTTAAATGGAGTCACACCTAAATGTTGAGATTTTATTATACTAAACATGAGAGGTAAAAAATATTGATTATATAGAAGTACAATCAAAGTAAACATCCAATAAAGAATACAAATCCAGGGATTTTAAGATAGCTGAAGGGTGAAAGCACTTATCATCATGCCCAATGACCTGAGTTCAATGTCCAGCAACCAGATGTTGGTAGTAGAAAACTGGCAACTATACTTTTTTTTCTGATTTTGATAGATATCATATGTGCATGTGCACACATGTGAACATACATAAATACAAATAAATATAAAATGAAAAATTGTGAATTTAGTGACTTTGTGTGTTATTACAACTCCCGTTCAAATGCATAGCCCCCATTCTTATAGATTACTAGATCTCATTAATGAAATTAAAACTATCTTCTCAAAATAAATTTATTTGGCTTGCCTAGCAATTCTGCCAAAGTTGTCCTATGTTGCTTAAATCTATATGGATACAATGAAGCTCAGTCACAGAAGTATATTCATATAAAGTGTAAGTAAGCAAATAGAGAAGATACATTTCTACATGCAATGCTTTAGAAGTTGGTGTCAAAATTTACATATGTTTAATAAATATTCTCCAAAGTAAACAATCTCATTCATACACATCAATACACACACACACACACACACACACACACACACAGACACACACACACACACACACACACACACACACACACACACACCACAATACATTTTTGGGCTACATAACAGAGCAGATCTCACATCAATATCTCTCAAACATTTTCAATTAAGCAAAGCAGCTTTTAAAAAAGGAAAATTATTAGCATTAAAAGTAGGGGACACAATGCAGAGACTATAAATTGAAAATGTTGATCAGAAACATTTTGTTATTAGGAACTAAGCAAGGAATGGAGGCAAAATTTCAGGTTCAGACTGCTTCCAGCAACTGTGCAGTTGTAGTGTATTTATACACCTCTATATTTAAACACAGGTGGTAATTAGCAAGATTAAGACACCTTTAATAAGACATCATCATGGGTGCAAAGGATGTGTAGCATAAGATGAGTTCATTATCAATAACTTTCCTGAATTAATCATCTCTTAGGACATTTAATTTTAAATGTACCTGAAAAAAATCTGGATTATTGAGATGGGCCATCTGCAGTATCACTTTCTCTATTTTAGATGAACAACTGAAGAGTTTTCTTTAAATGCCTGCCTGCAGCTGGGATTCAGAGATGGTGATATCTAATAAACCAATTATCCATCTAATCTGGCACCTTCTCTTTGACAGGTGTCTAAAGATAGAGACATTAGATGTAATAGACACACTTAGAATCCACCAATTATCCAAAACCATGCAACTGGGAATTTTTCACTTTGACCTTAGTCAGTAATAAGATTTCCCATGAAGTATGCAAATGGAGAATCATTTACTTTTCTTTTGGTCAATATACAAATTCTCATTCATATAGGCAGTTAAAAACACTAAACTAATTCTAAAAAATGAAAATGGAGTTTCTTTAATATAACCATATTTGAATTCTACTGAGAGTGAGTCTATCTGCATCAGCATGCTAAATATTTAAAACATATTTCATCTAAATAGGAAAACAATTGAATAGTAAGTATATTATATTTTGAAAAGAGAAATGAAGGCTATAACTCCTTAAACCTGAGCATCTGGCTATACAACAAAGTGTGACTTACCAGATAGTTCAAATCAGTCAGCTAATATGCTATTTCATTATTCCCCTAAATATCAAGTATTTATGTAAAGTTTAGAGGAAAGCAACCTGATACAAAAGATTCAGGTGTTAGATAATTTGCATGTTCATCAGTAACAAGTTAACTAATTTTTGTTTTTGTAATTATATAGCTATAGCTAAAACAAGCGGACACCAACAACACAACTAATAAATACTTGCAATTCAAAATTCAACAACAGGGCACTAATATCCACAATATTCTCTATCAGGTAGAAATATAAGTAAATGTTCTTTTAAAATTTTAAATAAATGACCTATCATTTATAATCCAGTCTAGGATATTTACATTTTTAAATGGCTTTATTTAAAATATAAAAGACCTTCTGATCTTCATATAACAAGCAAACATTCTTTTTTCATTACAAAATTCTCACTGAAAATTGTTTTTTCTTAGTCATAATATAAAAATGTGTTTGAAACAATAATTCACAAGAAGAAAACAACATTAAATTCTCAGAAGCTATACCTGTCATTGCCAAAGACCACATGGGTTACATTTCAGCTCATATTATAGACTGTGATCCCAAAATTCAATTTCATAAGTAGTAATCAGACAGAAAAGTGTTATGACAAAATATGAGAAACATTAAAAGGCAATTTCCTCATTGTTGACTACTTATCACTTGATAAATTAATTGATTTAATTTAAAACAATCAGTATGCTTTATAGTGATGGGTAAAATGACTTCTTTACAAATCTCAAACACATTCAAATACATTTGGTCTCTAATAAAAGGGAAAGTGGAGCATTGATATTTTAACAGAACTGCATTTCTATTTAAAAATGAAAAACAACCAATTGTACCAGGAAATTCAAACACCATTTGTATTTAGTTTTCTTGTGATCACTAAGTAGGGTTCTTCAAAGTATACAGAATCATAATTTGAAAGAACATTCTTTTCAGTGTAATAGCTATTACAAAACTATTTTACAGCTGTGAATGTTCTATTAGAACAAAGTTGCTTTGTAGACTACATAAATACCAACAAGAATATACAAATAAAACCTCTATTTCTGTAATTATTTTAAAAGAGGTGCTTGAGTAAGGACAGAAAAGGTTTGCAAGCAAAATATTAAGAAAAAATGACTGATGTTTTGTCCTGCATAATCATTTATTTCTGAGTTCAATTCTGCAACCTTTACAGTTACTTTCAGGGAACAACAAGCTGACATGAAATTAAAAAGGAAATTCCTGCCTTGAATGAATGACTCCCAGCTGTCTGTCTCATCTAGTTTCTTTGGCAGTATAAGGACTTCTGGGAGGTGAGATACAGGAAATCATAAGAAGCTAACATATCAAACCTGTTAACTTTTAAACTGATAAATCACTGGGGGTGGAGGGGTAAAGAATTACAGATTGAAAAAGTTTTGCTTTTTCTGGCATCTTGTAAAGGTCAGTCAGTAAATTTCTGGTTTAGTAATGAGTTGGGAATGCCAGTGATTCTTCACGTAATTCATAGAAGGCTTTAGGATGAAATTTGGTTTATTATGTATGTTATAGAAATTCAAAGTATTAAAGATAATTTATACATCCTTATATTTTTTAGTTTTATTTTTTTACTCTACAAAGATATTAATGTTCATGATTATGTCAAAGGACTCCAAAACACTCAGACACTGAGTAAAACACTGTCTCCATCAACCAGTTTGAATTGTTCCAAACAGTTGGCTATTGGAATGTTATATTCACACATTCATGGATATAATCATAAGACCCAGGTGAACCCACAAGTGTTCAGAAAACATATTAATTATGTTATATACCTCTGAGAAACAAAAACAAGAAGGCACCAGAAAAAATCAGCTTCACAAAGATGATCCACTAATATGAAAAAAAGATTCTGAACACATATTGATGTGTTGCTTTTCTAATTAACTTGACTCTTACAGTTAGATTAAGGTAGAAGAGAAAAATCCCCATATTTCAGAATCATTACATCACATTAAAAGCATCATCCAGGAAATAGTAGTTATTTGGCATATATGCACATTTTACCATATGCTATTGTTTATCAAAAGTAGATGCTTGGGTAGGAAGCACACTTCAGAATAATTTTTAGAGTTGTAAATTATCCAAGATTATACTTTGAGATCTAGAAATGAGCATTGAAGTTCCATAAGAATTAATAGATTTTTTTAATTTTTCTTAAATGTTAGTATTTTAAAAAATATCAGTCATCATTAACAACTGTAAATTTGTTTGCTATCACTAAATAAAACCGATTTGTTTAAATTTTATGTGGAAATATTAGCAGATAAATTAACATGAATGTTTTACAACATTATTCAGTTTATAGTATCATATTCCAATGTATTCAGTCTTATTTTCTATGAGTTTTAAATGTAAGCAGCAATATCTTTGCCTTTGTTTAAGCATAACATATCATGGGTAGCAAACTACAATAATACTATACATAATATAAGCTGCATAACAGAACACTGATAATTAAAGAGACAGCTGAGGTTGAACCATCAAAGATGTTCACAACAATCAAAAGCCATGTAAAAGCCTTTTATAGCATTCACCTGATCTAACTGTATAGTGCAGTTTGGTATTTGCTCTCTGCCACTTTAACAGGAATCAAAAAAAAAAAAAAGAAATATAAATTACATAGTAAGCCAGGCAATCATGCATTAATTTTATAACAATGGCTAAGTATTATATTAGGTAAGAAGGATATTTTATTTTTTTAAGGAGGAAAATATTTCAATCTCGATTAAAAAGAATGAGCTAATCTAGCAGAATCTGCAGGTGAATGAAATCAGTTGTTTATGTGAACAATTTAGAAATTTGAATTCTTTTAATTTTTATAGTAGCATTCACACTTGAAGTTATGGCTATATGTTGGTAATCAGAATTGTAAAATTCTTCATAATGTAATATAATTTATCATTTTATCTGCCTGTACTTCTGCTAGTAATCCAATTCAGATTTCCTTATGAATGGTAAATGTTGAGAAGCTTTGTGAAGTAGTCACAAATTATTGTTTGAGTTTAAAATAGACAGAAAAGAATTATCTATATAAAACTTAAATAAAATTAGCCTATGTGCTTTATATCCAATCAATGATGTTCACACAAGATTTCTTCCAAGGAAGTGTGTGTGTGTGTGTGTGTGTGTGTGTGTGTGTGTGTGTGTGTTTGTATACCTCTTTTGAGTGGCCCGTGGTTTGTGTGTGTGTGTGTGTGTGTGTGTGTGTGTAGAGAACAAATATGAGCAGGATGATAAAAATATTTTTAATTAAAAAAGAACTGTCTTTGAGTCAGGTACTCAAAGTACCAGTTTTCTCTTGACCTCAAGTTATTAATAAGTAAATATATTAACAACTATTAGATAAACATATTTAGAAAACCTTATGGAATTGATCAATCATCATGTATACTTAATAGCTTTACTTAAATCTGAAACTGACCGACTTTCAGCAAAATCAAGATTCAGGCAAACATTACATGGATTTGGAAAGCCTATCTCCAATGTACAATATTAAAAATGTTTTGTTAATTGTCACTAAAATATCTCACATGAATTCTGAAAGAATATCTCCAATGTAGAATGTAAAAGGAAATTTTGTTATGTTAAATGTCACCAACATTTCTTACTTACAATTGTTTAAGAATTTCACAGAAAATAAATTTCCATCAGGTTTTTGTTTTCAAAAGTAACATCAAATAATAATTTTCAGTTTGGTCATTTAAGATAGTCTCATACAGAATAACCGTGACTGCTATACAGTTCTGTTTCAGCAAGTAGCTATATAAAAGGCAGAAGAAAGCTAAAATAAGCATAAGGGAAGCTGTGATCACGTCAATGCTAGTTACACATACAATAACTGAATTGAAACATTGAGACTTTTGGAACATTCAAACTTTGAATTAGGTTCTTGAGGGAGTTGATAATTCCATACTCTATGATTTTCCTTTTTAGCATATCTATATGTTTGAATATTTGGATGCTCAGTTAACCATCATTACAGCACCATGATCCTACAAAACAATATTTTCCCTTAAGACTCTCTCTATAATTATCAAATGATTTGCCTATCTATTCTTAATCCATAATTGAGATGTAGATGTAATAGCAAACACCATATCATCTCATCCCAAGTGTTTCCCCCAAATTTCTGTCATTGTTCTAGAAAGTGAATTGTGTTTTTGTCATTATGGAACTGTTAAGTATTCCTTTATATAGTTGTTTTGCAGAAACACCTGGTTTTTTAAAATTATGATGGACAACATGCAAAGTTTTAATTAACATATAGAACCATGGGATCATTTTAGAAATTACCTGAACCCCTTTGCAAATGTATGTCCAGACTTCATTTTATTGGCATCAAAAGTTTGCAACCTTATTTTAGCATACTTGAAACCCTTTAAGAACTTTTCAATGGTAAAATATTCAACATAACATTTACAAGTCTTACAAATTTGAATTAGAATGTCAACATTGGGATTTTGCTCTTCCAGTGCCTACTTTAAGGGTCATATGAAGCCTTATGCAAACTCATCCCCCAACACACACTGACATTTGGAGATGTACAGGAAAGGGGTTTGCAAGTAAACAAGTGCAGGATAATTACTGAGCAGAAGGTAAAGCTGTGGATAGTCTTTTCATTAAAAAATGAGCTTTCCCTTTTTAGGTTGTGCTGTTGCTTGACACTGTTCCAGTACCCACTGCTACAGGTCAGAAGATTTCAGAGGAGGAAGGTAGATGGGATTTTTCTTTCAGCCAAAGGTACAATAGAGCAGACATTTGCAATGTCTTCATGGAACAGACTAAAGTAGCAAGTGATGCTTTCAGTGCGGAGTACCTGGCTTGCTAATTATAATCATAGAACAACAATCTCAAATGCAAGGTAGGTGCCTGTAATCCTTACGGCAAATACGATCAATTAAATGCTTATCTAATGTTCATTAAAGTTCATTGGGGCATTTCGTTTCCTTTTAGTCTCTACATTCAAATGACATCTAATTTCTCTTCTGTGACACAGAGAACTTCTCTTCCTGTTTCTTTGGACCACTATAAACACACAGCTGGGTTATTGTACTCAGAAAAGCCAGTGAAGTTTGAGGCATATTCTGAACCATTGCTTTGTACTAAAGGGGTAGAGTTTTTCTGCCCTTATTAGCATATCTCCAATAGCAGTGATGCAGATCTGCTAAGCCCAAAGCTGCCTGCTGATGGCAAGTACTAGCTGCAAGCCAGCTCAGGCCCCCGCCCCTACTCTCCCAGTGGTGAAACAGACGTGGAGAGGACATCCACTAGTGGAGTGAGATCGGCTGTTTCTGCAATTGTAAACAATCAGCTGCACTGGGTCTGCTGAAATGTTTAAATAGGCTACCGACTGCAAGCTCAGCCACTCACCAAGTAGCGCTAAGCCTCCCTTCCACACCTCTAGGCAAAGCATCTTAAAACTGAATTGGCAATCCGCCTGTTCCCAGAATGGGAGAAGCTGAGGTTACATTTCCCCAGGCATGCCTAGCGGGTGCTTGGCTCTCAGCAGATGTACTGGTCCTTGCTGGATTCCAGACACCACGTTTCAAGATGAAATGCAAAACACACAGTCCAGCCCAGATGAGCACATGGTTAAAGCCAACACTGATGGCTACTGAAGCACTGAGTGCCCAATAATGTTTATTTCCTTTGACACAGATTGGGGTATATAAGAGGATTCATTGGGTGGGGCCTCAGTGAGGGTCCTGGCATTGCCCTAGAACTCAAACAACCCGAGTGAGATTGGAATACCCATTCAGAAGCAAACAGGTTCTATAGCCCATTTTAGCCCCTGGGTATCTTCCCTTGGAGAGATGGTAGGAAGTGACCGGTAGTGGCAGAATCCTGGGGGATGCTCCAGGTGCAAGGAATGCAGGAGGTGATTGCCTCCTTTCTTTTTAGATAGAGCCTCCCCACCTGCCACTCCAAGCATCTTGGTCCACTTGTTAGAGTGCCTTGGTCTGCGCGAAAGCAGAGGCGAACAGCCCTCTTAACAGTACTGAAGGAGTTGGTTGGCAAAAGTGCCACCTGGGAAACCCACCAAACCTTGGAAGGACAGTGTCCCCAGGGCTAGCTGGAAGCCAGAACTGACAACAAATCCACCCCCCCCCCATCTCTCCTGAGTAGTCCAGATCCTTGGGGCAGAAGGAGATCTGGAGAAAAAGGTGGGAAAGGCTCTGTTTCCTCCATCTGGAGTCCCAGAACAGGCGCAACCAGCTTCTCATGTCCAGGAGTCACCATCGGCTACCGCATCCTAGAGAGCAAGTTCGCCCAGAGTCCTTGGGGCAGAAGGTAGGCAGGATCAAGAGGGAAGGAAGTAAGAGCGAAAAGAAACGGACCTACCTAGCCCAGGCGCAAGTTTCAGCGGTGTCCTCAGGTGCAGTCCCCCGCCTCCTCGCCAGGTGTTCAGCTCCGCCGGGTGCTGCAAGTGCCCTGGACTTCGGGCGCCTTTGCTGTTTCCTGCGGGAAATGACTGTAAATCCACATTACTGTTCGAGCTGCCGCTCTGGCCCCCGCATCGCTCTCCTCCAGCTGGCGGCAGCGGTGCTGTCAGCCCGCGGTCGCTTGGGGGCAGGAACCGAACCTGGCTACTATCTTGCCAGTGGACGATCGCTGCCAGGAGGGTGTTTGTTCCCGGGTCGTTTTTTTTTTTTTTTTTTTTCTGTTGTTTTTTTTTTTTTTTTGTTTTGTTTTTTTGCTGTTATTGTTTCCTTCAAGCTAGTGTGTATACATATATGTACGTGAAATTGTGTGTGTGTCTGTCTGTGTGTGTGTGTGTGGAGAGAGAGAGAGAGAGAGAGAGAGAGAGAGAGAGAGAGAGAGAGAGAGAGAGAGAGAGATCAGAGAGATCAAAGAGATCAGAAGGGGTAAGCTAAGCCTCCAGGGCACTGGGAGGTGAACTCCAGGCTGAGCCAGAGCTCGCCGGGCTCCCCGGTGCCGGGTCTGCACCACTGATGGCTGTGCTGATGTTGCCGTGGCCGCCGCTGCCGCGCTCTAAGGCTGGTCGCGATTGTGCAAAAAATGTTTCTCCGCTACTCGAGACCAAAAAACCTGCCCTGTCTACTGAGCATGCCCGGTTTGACAGCTTCACAGCCTAGGCTTTTTTTTTTTTTTTTTTTTTTTTTTTTCTTCCTTTTTTTTTTCTTTCCCCCCCAAGACTCCAGGTTTTAGCCGCAGCTGAGCCCCAGGAGGAGGTGGGGGCTGAGCTGGGAGGAGCTGGAGGAGGAGGGCTGAAGGAGCAAGCAGGTAACCAGCAGAGGAAGGGAAATGGAACTGAGAATGATCCCGAGTGTTGGAGGGCGGAGAGAGGGCAGGAGAAAGCTCCGTACCAGGGCAAAAGGCAATATGGACAAACCAAATTTTGACTTCATACCACAATAGGACGATTTCTCATCTCACAAGACGAGCATTTATCATTATTTTCTCTCCAGGATGAGGAGGAATGGAGACTTGGAAGGAGCCTTTATCAATCAATTTCAAAAATAACCCGGGACAGTGTTTCCTATTCATGGTATGCATAAGCAGACAAGCAAGCGCTCGTGCACACACACACACACACACACACACACACACACACACACACACACACACACAGAGGCGCTAAGTCTCTCCAGCACTGCTTCAATGTGTAAGCTTGAGGACCAACTTAAAAAAAAAAAATGGGAAGTCTCTTGCCAGTATAACTTTAGTGTGTGTGTGTGTGTGGAGGGGGGCAAACTCAAAGGAGGTGTTTATGGTTTCCTCTTAATGTCCTATTCTTCCTTGCTCTTCAGAAAAGCCAAACTGGTGAATATGGTACTAGGGTACCCAAAAGCAACTCCGAACTGTCTTCCATTTACACTGTGACCCTTGTGCACCAAGAAGCCACAGAATAGATCAGCACTAACAAAATCCTCAAGGAAGAGGGGTGTGTGTGTGTGTGTGTGTGTGTGTGTATAAGTGTAAGTGTAAAAATCTCTCTCTCTCTCTCAATCTACTGTGCTTGGCCACTCTGGCCCCAGGGTTCCCGAAACAGTTCTATCCTTCACCTAGCTAGGCAAGAGGGCACAAACCCAAGGGAACCTACTCCACTGCCCCAAGCCTGGGATCACTTCCTTCCCACCCACATCAGCTTCCTCGAAAAAGCGGAGAAGTGGAATCTACACACCAAGAAACTCTCTTGGAGAGCTTTGGGAATCTGACTGGGCACGCTCGAGACTTTGGGGCGCCTCGCAAGGAGGCACTCTCCAACCGCTAACATCTGCATGGCTGGACCAGATGTGGCTGAAGTGGGGAGGCTTTGGCGCCGGCTCCTAGGAGCCTTTACTGTTCCGGGAAGGGCTCTGGCGACGCCCATAGCTGCCTTCTTTTAGACTTCCAAGCGAAAGCAAGAGACCACGGGAGATACCAAATGCTTAGCCAGGGGAGCAAAATCAACTGGAAAAAAGACTCGCAAGCCCTTACTCCTACAGCTCCACCCCAGTAACATCAAGGCACTTACAGGGTGCGCATCAGACTAGCAAAACCGGTGTGTGTTCCCAGGGACTCCCGACCTCTAGCAAAAGAAATGATTATCGCGAGGAGTAGAAATGTCTTTGACCTAAAGACATTTACTAATGATTTTCTTGAGTGCGAAAAAGAAGGTTGTGTGTAAATAAGCTTGTGTGCATGCATACTCTTTAATTTTCCTCTGCAAGAACACACTCGTGGAAATACCCGCTATTGCTGCCTTGGGAGCCCACTAGGGGTTGCAGTAAGGCACGTTTAGAGCTGTAGCTGGCGCTGCTAATTAACCGGAAGAGTTGATCTTGCAACGAATCAAAGCTTCCAGCTGTTCTCCTCCCAAGGTGGTAACAGCTGCCAGCGGACAGCTTCCGGAATGTATGATCCCTGAACTCCAGAGCAAACCGACAGCTTTCCGAAAAAAAAAAAAAAAAAAAAAAAAAAAAAAAAAGTGTTAGTATAGGGTAACGCCAGGGGGAGATCTTAGCACCCTAGGTTCTTCTCATCTTTCCTGCTTTCCATACAGGTATGGAAAGAGGGTGGATTGGTGGCTCATCACACCAGTGAAGGGAGATAGTATTGGGATCTGAACACTTTGGCATGGGAAAAGTCAAGAAACATGAGCACACTGATTCCCACTACCTTCATTCCAAAGCTACCTTCAGCTTCAGGCAATCATTTGGATCTTTGTCACTCAAAACACTGGCACTTCCAGTCCCGCCCTGTCAGCCCTATCACCCTGCAAGAAACAAAAGATGTAAACCAGAGACAACTGCTATCTCTGCAGAGGGCTTCTGTGGGGTTGTTTGAGATGGTAAAGAAGAGTGAATCAAAAACCTGTCTGCCATCAGAAAATACCGACACTTCTAAAAACCACTACCTTAATTCAAGACAAACAAGTTCTTCATACGAAAACAAGTCATTTTATAAAACTTAGAAAAGTAAACATTCTACATCAAGAGCTACCTAAACCCTTAACTTAACGATGGAGGGGAAAACAACTCTCCTAAAACTTATAAGATACATCCTCAACCCTCACATGAGAGAGAGAGAGAGAGAGAGAGAGAGAGAGAGAGAGAGAGAGAGAGAGAGAGAGAATTTCTGAAAGGCATAAAAGAACCATCTAGCCAGTGAATTTATTGACTGGAAATAATCTTGAATCTAAGGAAATTCTGTAATTAGCGATTAAGTTTTGAAAGAGTTCCCCTCTAACAAAATAAATTATGTCAAACACAGAAAATAGGAATACAGACAGGATTTAAAACCAAGAATATCTCACTCTTTTCTCTGGCTGTTACTTTTTTTTTTTTCAATAAAGAGGTGGAGCCAGTGGATATCTAAAGATTTAATACAAGGAGACTCGAATTGCTGTCCTTTCAGCTGTGTATTTAACCAATAAAGTATTTCATCTCTACTGCCTTTTCTCTCACATTTTCCTCTCATTTTTGTACATTGTTCCTTCCTTTATTTGGTGCACAGGTTTCTTCCTTTATTACCGTCAAAGCATTGATTTCTATCCTGACAGAATACAAAGGGCTGTGCTACAATTCTCTATCTCTCTCTCTATTTCCTCCTCTCTTTTCGTTTTTATGAGTCAGGGTTTCTCTGTGGCTTTGAGGCTGTACTGGAACTAGCTCTTGTAGACCAGGCTGGACTCAAACTCACAGAGATCTGCCTGCTTCTGCCTCTGGAGTTCTGGGATTAAAGGCATGTGCCCCCAACAGCCAGCTTACAATTCTCTCTTTTACTAAGAACTGACACTTTGATTATATAGTTCAATATCTTGATATCTTAGGTTTATTTCACAAACCATTTCTTCAATGGTAGAAATTCTCTAGATACATTTATATCACAAAATTACAGAACATCCATGTAATTTTACACATAAGACCATGCATTTCCATTTCAAATGTGGAAATCATTACAAGGAAACACTAAATAACTAGTTTCAGAATGTCCGATCTAAAGGGAAACATAAGCAACCACAATAAAGTACATAATCTCTATTTTCTTAGATTATATTATGCAAATAATCTTGTAGAAATTAAGAAATTCATGTCTTGTAAAGACTAAACATATAGAACAAAGAAAGACTATTAGAAACAGCAAGGGGAAAAGACCCAAGTAACAAATAAAGGCAGATCATTAAAATTGCATCTGCTTTCCCAATGGAGACCCTAAAATCCGCATGGATCTGGACAGATGTAGAATAGACTCTAAGAGACCACAGATGACAGTCCAGACTACAATACCCAGGAATAATTGAGTTAAAAATAGTGTACAGATCTAAACAGAGAATTCTCAATAAAGGAATCTCTAATGGTTGATAAACATTTACAGAAATGTTCAACATCCTTAGCCATTAGGGAAATGCAAGTCAAAACTACTTTGAGATTACATTTTACACCTGTCAGAAAGGCTAAGATCAAAAACACAAGAGACAGCTCATGCTGGAGAGGATGTGAAGCTAGAGGAAAACCCCTCTATTGCTGGGGGAGTGTAAACTTGTACAGCCACTATGGAAATCAATATAGTGGTTCCTTAGAAAGGTGGGACTCAAACCACACCACTCTTGGGCATATACCCAAAGGTCAGTCCATTCTACTACAAAGACACTGTTCAGCTGTGTTCAAAGTGGCTTTATTCATAATATCTAAAAACTACAAACAACCTAAATGCCCCTTAACTAAAGAATGGATAAAGAAAATGTGGCACATTTATGTAATGGCGTATTAGTTAACAGTTTTTTTTTTTTTTAAATGATGCCATAAAAATTTTAGGCAAATGGATGGAACTAGAAAACATCTTGAGTGAGGTAATCCAGGACCAGAAAAACAAACATGGTATGTATTCAATTATAAGGGGATATTAGCAGTTACATAAATGATAACCAACATACAATCCATAGACCCAGACAGGTTAGAAAAAGAAGAGGTGTCAAGGGGGATTCATGGATCTCCCTGGGGTGGGGGAGGGAAGAAAATACATTTTACAGGCAGACTGGGGGAAGGCAGAGACTAGATTTGGCATTCAAGTTGGGGGGTGGGGTTGAAGAAAAGTGTGCTAGGAGTGATGGCTGGAATTGTCTATGGGACATTTGGGTTTGTTGTGGAAAGCTAGTGCAGTGGAAATTTGCTGGAACTTATGAAAGTGATCCTAATGAGGACTTCTAGCAATGGGTGATATGGAATGGCAACTTATTGTATCTTGTTGCCTGGCAAAGCTTCCCATGGTGGGACTCAGTTATTGAACCAGGCTTTTTCTTTTGAGCCACCAACAAACTCCCAAATCATGGCACTAAACCTTTTTATTAGTTTAGCTCAGCCAAGCTTAGGCACATTTCTGGGTAGTTCTTTTAACTTAAGTTAACCTGTTTCTCTTTGTCTACCTTTTGCCTCTAGGCTTATTGCCTTTCTTAGTTCTATATATCTTACTTTCACTTCTTGTCTGTGTCTGACTGAATGGCATCTGCCTGGCTTCTGGCACTAGGCAACTCCCTCATTCTATCCTCCTCTTCCTTCTCTCATTTCTTATTCTTCTCCTATTTATTTTCTTTACTTGCCAGATCTGTCTATCTTTTCTTCTGCTTAGCTATTGGCCTTTTAGCTCTTTATTAGACCGATCAGGTATCTAAGGCAGGCAAGGTAAAACAAATGTGACATATGTTTACATAATTAAACACACATTCTTCTTTATTATGTATACAGTGTTCTGTCTCCATGGCAGAAGAGGGCACCAGAGGTCACAGTAGATGGTTTTAAGCCACCATGTGGTTGCTGAAAATTGAATTTGGGACCTCTGGGAGAGCAGCCAGGGCTCTGAAACTCTGAGCCATCTCTCCAGCCCAGCTAAACATGCATTCTTATATCATTAAACAAATGAAGTAAAAACAAATGTAATATTCTTAAGCATAAACAACTGTAACACATCTTCACATTGTTAAAATAATATTATTCTGCAACAGTTGCTGGCTTAGGGTACCCAAAGAAATCCCCAAAGAACCCAAACTGTTACTAAGACAAAACTTTGCTCTCAATGCACAGACAGCAGAGCCATATTGCCAAGGAGAAACACTCACATGGAGAAGTCAAGCTGGTGCCTAAACAGACCCTTCACCTCTATGTTTTACACTATTATTTTGTAGAAAGATGCTCTACAGGTTATTGAAAGAGTAATATAACCCTAATCCAGCCACAAAACCTTTGACCTACAGTCAGTCCTTTCTACAAGGACTTTATTGTGGCACAAAACTTGCCATAGTTCCCAACCAATGTCTTATTCGCATTAAGGCCCACTCCATGAGAAGGAACCCATACCTACTGCCTAACTAATAACCCAAGCATAGATATTCCAGAGACATAGTGTAAAACCAAACATTGTTCGTCTGAAAAATACTCAATAAAATGATTGTAACTCTGCTGTATTCATGTATCAGTGCCTTATTCACTTATCAGCAGTGAGGCTTCCTCTGGCAGAAGATGATAGCAGATGCAGAGATTCACCACCAGATATTATACAGAGAGAGTCTAAATTGGATGTCTCCATCAAATCCCTCCCCTCAAAACTCAGGGGGGCAAAAAGATGTAAGGCCAGAGGGGATAGAGAGCACATGAACAAGGCCCTCTGGATCAACTAAGCAAGATGCATACAAGTTCACAGAAACTGAAGCAGCATTCAAAGTGTTGATATCAGGTCCTCTGTGCATACATTATCTCTAAAAGTGTAATATTTTGATGGGACTCCTGACTGTGAAAACAAGTGGGACTCTGACTTTTGTGCCTGGTCTTGGAACTCTTTTTCTCCTGTTGCATTGCTATATCCTATTTGGCTAAGATATTTTTTCACTCATAATATTTTCTTTTGTCAGTTTTCACTGTTATCTCTTAGAAGCCTTTTCTGCTCTAAAGGGAGACAGAAAGAGCCTGGATCCAGAAGAGAGGAGAGGTTCTAGGGAACTTGGGTAGGCCCATAGAAATAGCTCTGTTCCATTTTGACTTAAGGTCTGAGAGTTTTATCCTATTATTGGCCTTCAAAGTTAAACCACAGTGTGTTTGACTTATATGTAGCTATTGTATGTCTTGCCTAGACAACAGGATATTTGGCCTAAAGTATAGCTAGAGGGTGTCTTATTTTAAGAACAGAGTGTTTGTTTTAGGGTGAGGTTACTTGGTGTTTTGGGTGTTAAGGAGGTAATTACATTTGGTTGTTCCTTCTGTCATGGTAAGTAAGTCTTTTGCCTCCCCCCTTTTGATTGGGATATATAAGAACTTTGAGTAATAAAATTGGGACCCGTTACAGTATTTACTGGATGCCTTCCTGACTCTATCTTCTTTTTCTTCCCTATTTCTTTTGTCAATCCATATTCCCCATTTCAAGCATGCACTGGATAACATCAGCTGAGATGGACAGGAACTAGGAGGTATAGAGGGAGGGGAAACTACAATCACAATATATGTATGAGAAGTCTATTTTCTAAACCAAAATCATATCTTAAACAAAGACACCTACACATGCACTTTCTCTTTATTTCTGAAACTGTTGTAATTACATAAATTTAATTCACCTAGTAATTATGGAGGATCTACTATATTTCAGAAACTGTGCCAGACCCATGAAAAGCCAAGACACTGAAACTTAAAGAAGCACACATTTAGTCCCAGCACCTGGGAGGCAGAGGCAGGTGGATTTCTGTGAGTTTGAGGCCAGCCTGGTCTACAGAGTCAGTTCCAGGACAGGATCTAAAGCAATACAGAGAAACCCTGTCTCAAAAAACAAAAACAAAAACAAAAAACAAAACAAAACAAACAAACAACCAAACAAAAACAAAAAATGAAGAAGCTAAGAGACGTTCATAGATTAGTAAACAATTCATTAATCAACAAGCATATTTTTTGTTGTATTTTTTCTTTTTATTTTATATAACAAAGTCCATTTAAATGAAAACAAACATTTATAGACAATATTTGAGAATTTGGGCGTTGTTCTTTCCAAACTACTTCCTGCTGGTAAGGGGCGCTGTCATGGGGGATTCGAAGAACATTCAGAAATCCTGGCTGTAGTCTGTCAGGCTGCTTTGTCCAGCTGTTTTGAATGTAGGATCACTTGGTACTCTGTTTCAGGTGGTCTTTGACTCCAAAATTTATGTTCAAAGACAAGTTACTGGGGAAAAGGATTCCTATTTTGTTTCCAACAAGCATATTTAAGTGGATATTACCATATGCCTGGAAGAACCATGTTTTTTTGAATAATACATAGATCTTCTGGCTTTGATTTTTTTAAAGTAAATTTAATCTATAGGTTTCACTCTGTGAAAAACTATATAATGGAAGTTTCACTTATTTCAATCTTCTTTCTAAGAACCCTCATAAGTAAGAATATAAGTACAATAATATTAGAAAACTTAAGTCAATAACAATTACATAAAGAAAATCAATGTGGGCCATCTGAAATGAAGGAGTTTTGTTTGGTTGCTTGGCTAATGGGAGAATATTTTCAAAGCTGTACTTTCAATATATCCTTGTTGTGGTAAACCATCATTTCCTACTGTTGCTGATAACCTTGCTATGCAGAGATCAGTTTACAGAGGTTATGAGTGCTGCTAGCACTGAAATGACTGGAAAGAGGAATGATAGCTTAATGCCTCTCCCAAACACCTGCCATAAACAGGGCTGTAAAACTCTAGGTACAAGCATGTTGCTAGGGAGTGTCCATTTCTGGCCACCTGTGGTATCTCCTGGAAAAAGCAGCCACATTCCAGGTTGAAGGAAGTTCACTATTATCTGAGTGTTAGCAGTGGATAGTCAGAATTCTAGATTTAACTGTTCACATCAGTCAAATAAATGTATTTTTCACACACTATAGTAAGGCTCAAGAGAACAACTGGAAAAGTCAATTAATGTCTTCTCCATACCTGTTTCCACTTAGTATCTAAATGGATCCCATGTAGCCACTTTTCTGGTCAGTATGGCAATGAGAAGCAAAATGCATGAAAAATAGGGGGCTGTAGAAAGTTATTTCATATTCCATATAGCAAGCCTTTCCCAAATATATATATAAATATATATATATATATATATATATATATATATATATATCGTTAGAAAAGATCTGCTGCACCTCATTCTCAAAATAAAATGTAGCCCTAATTCAGTTTAATCATAACTTTAAGATGCCAAGTCTTCCCAACAGGGTGCAATAGCAATTCATTTGTGTTAGTATAATGGATTCAAATAACTGCTTAATTTAAAAATTGCAGACAGTAGCGAGAATTTTCTCTGGTCTTTATTTTATATAAAATGTACTTGCATTTGATATTGATATACATAAACAAATATGGCAATGACAGTAATTTGTTCCCTCATAAAGATAGTGTAGTTCCTTTCCTTGCAGAACTGCTAATATTTGCCTTTATATTGGAAATACTTTTAGGAATATTACTTTCTGGAACGTTTTAACTATCACAGTTGTTGAAAAAAGTAAAAAATAAGATTTCAAAATGTACCATGATTTCTGTTTGAGAGATGAAATTACACATGAAAAAGAAAAAAAAATGAGTGTTAAAAGAGTTTAGAACAATTAGGATTGTTCTCCTGGCATTTGAATGCACTTGAACTTCTCTCTAACTTTGTGACCTCATCATCATAACCTTTTAAATAAATTACTACCATGATTGACTTACAGGTAACTATTAATTTATATTGAAGTATTTAAAGCATTTAGTTCTTTGGAAACACATTCTTAATCTTAGCTGTAAGAAGATTTTTGCAGTCATACACATTAGTAGTTGCTATTGTATGCTAACAATTGTTGGAATAGCCTATTATAAACACAATTAAAAAGGGCATTTTAGGGCTGGAAATGCAGCTCAATTGTAGAACATTTGCCTAGCATGCATAGAGTAATACAGATAGTCTTTTTAAAATTCAATCTTAACTATTACATAGTTTTCCCCATTTTTTCAAAACCAATACAGTATACAAAGTTGAGTACATTGTTTAGAAAAGAAGTTTGCTTGACCCACAGTTTTGGACATTGAAAACATATGTACTAAATATCCCATGATACCGTAATGGGAGTGCATACAAGAGAGGAGCGATCTCATGACAATACAGGGAAATCAAATGTTATTCAGGGAGTAGGGTTGCTCTTTTATTACAATCTTTTTTTTTTTTTTTTTTTTTTTCAGAACTAACGAGTGTCCCAAGATGCGTGTAGCAGTTCTTTCTAGGAGCAACATACTCAATGACCTAAATACTTATATTAAATTTCCACTGGATAAAGGTTCCTAATTACTTCCCCACAATACTATCCTGCAGATTAAGATTGCAATTTATGAACCCTTGAGGTAGAAAACACATGCAAACATCTTGTTATGTCTCTAGGATTGTTTTATATGGTACCATGTATGTGTCATTACTCAAATCATTTCTCCATGGGTGAGTAGCTTCAACAGGCATTCTGCCATTTCTCAAACTATCATAGGTTACATGGAAATTATTTCTATGTGTCTTGGCTAGGCTCACAAACGTAGTTACATTCAGCTTATGGGTCAAGTAGATCTGCATTCTCCCTCCAGGGCCTCATAGTATCCAGCATGTCAAATACAGTAATTGTAACACGGAGGGCTTACACTGCTCTCTCCTTGTGATCTTTATCCATGAGGTTGCATACCCTCTGCTTCAGTTATTGACTGTTACATATAAAATAACCCTGAAAGTGTCTGACTTACACACCATCAATTTATGAGTTTTCATGCCTATGTGGGTTACCCTAACATTTATTGCACTATTTCCTTGATACAATTATGCATGCTATATAGTTAGCCAGATTGAAAGAGACAAGTTGTCCATGTAGTCATTTCTGGAAGTAGATTCTAGTTATTTGTTTTCTTTGTTTTTGGTTATCCTCCACATGGTCCTTTATTCTTTTGTAATTTCCATAAAATTGCCTTACATGGTGTCATCAGGGCATCATAACAAAGGAGCAAATATAGAAACTGCAAGGCCTCAAAAACCTAAGCTTCATAACACAGTGTTTCCTCTGCTATATTTTAGGGGTGAAAGATAATTACAGGAATTATTCAGGTTTAAAAGGAAGAGAAAATTACTTTAATTCTTGATAAGAGGGACAACAAAATAATATAGTGGTGTTATTTTTCTACCAATGCCATAATTTATGTATGATGAATTACTGGTTAAGTGGCTTAAGATATAAATTGTACTATAGCCAAATTTTCTCATAATTTTCTATTTTGATGCATAGTACTTCCCCCCCCCCACTTAATTTATTTTGTCATCCTTTTCTTGTTTACTACATAGAAATTCACCGAGTCCATTCTTATTGAAATATTTAAAGAACTAAGAATAACAAGTAGTTGCATAGTAATCTCATATCTCCTGACAGGTTTCATTCTAAGTGTTTTACACCCATCACTTTCTTAATTCCTCACAATAAATTTTTGAAAGGAGTAATATAGCCACAACTTTTTTTCCAGACAAAAGAAAATCACTGGAATGCAGAACAGTAAAGTCATGCTTTTTCCTACAGTGGTACAATTCTTCTTAGTTTTTTAGTTTGTTTGTTTGTTTGTTTTTGCCTTATAACAGTGTAGTGTATATTTCATTGAATTCAGCTCTACACATTTATAGTCTCACAATTGCCCTTGCTTAAAATGAATCATGTTATATACATGACATCGAAACTCTACTTTTCCACTTAAATGTATACCAAAATCATACAACCATAACTTTAGATCTGCCTTACTTTAAAACTAGCTGCATAGTATTTCATTCTATGGCTGAACTGAAATTCTTGTATTTTCAGATTTCCTGGTGAAGGTAATTTATATTTATTTTCTATTATTGATAATGGTGACATAAATAACCTTGAAATAGAAAAAAATAACATTTTTCAATATAAAACTTTGTACATTTATTTACATATTTTAGAAGACTTTATCATATTTGATTTGGTAAATTAAACAATATTCACTAGATATTAAATATCACTTCAACTGAACTTCATGAAGAAGATATCCAACTGTCCATTTAATCCATATACAACATATTACATCAGACATGCTAAATTGAACTTACAAAAAAATCTCATCCATGCTTTAATATACATTTCTTGGTTGCTAATGACTTTGAAATATTTCATCAGTTAAATTTTTATGTTCTTAAGGATCTACTGTATCATTTTCTGATGGATTTCACATAAGTTTGATGTTTATTCTACATATCCTTTATTCTACATATTGCAGATATTTTCTTAGTCAATGAATTACTATAGTGAAATATGCCAATATTCTCTTTCATGGAAAAAGGATTTGGTAATTTGATTTTTATGCTTTCATTTAATTTTTAAGGTACATTTGTGTGAGGTTATCAGATCCTCTGCAACTGGAGTTACAGATGAGAGTTGCCATTTGGGTGCTGGGGATTGAACCTGGGTCCTCTGGAAGAGCAGGCAATGCTCTTAAATGATGAGACATCTCTTCAGTCCTGGGTTTGATAATTGTATAATGTTAACTTACTATGTCATAGTTTCTTTACATTATTTATGTTTCTAACAGTATCTTTAATAATATTAGAAATCATAACTTAAAGTTTATTTCTCTTCATTGTATGAATTTCCTGTTCAGCCTAGTTTTTCTATATTTGATTAGCTTATTGTATAAAATCCACACTTTTCTCACTTATATGTGCATTTTCACAAACCAAGTTGGCATAATTTTATGCATATCATTTTTTTCAGAACATTTCAGTCTGTTATACTGGTTTGAGTGAGTTTCTCTGAAGTAATACAGAGCCATGTTGCACTGTTTGATGATTTTGCTTTCTTTTTTTTTTTTTTTTTTTTGCATATAGAGTATTTTTTATTTAATTTTATATAACAAAGTCCAATTAAATGAAAACAAACATTTATACACAATATTTGGGAATTTGGGCGTCGTTCTTTCCAAACTACTTCCTGCTGGTAAGGGGCGCTGTCTTGGGGGATTCGAAGAAGATTCAGATATCCTAGCTGTAGTCTGTAGGGCTGTTTTGTCCAGCTGTTTGGAATGTAGGATCAGCTTGTACTCTGTTTCAGGCGGTCTGGTGTGATCAAACCACATTAGTCTGGAAGGAATCCACATCTTTTCATTTTCTGTGGAAACAAAAATAGAAATACTTTTCCCCAGTAACTTGTTCTTCAACTTAAATTTTGGAGTCAAAGCGTTTTTTTTTTTATTATTATTATTTTACATGTCGATCCCAGTTCCCTCTCCCTCCCTCCCTCCCTCCCCCCAAGCCCTCCCTCCCTCCTTCCCTCCCTTTTGCCCTCTCTACCCTCTCCCATGCACTCTAAACACCCTCCCCTCCCAACCCCCCACCACAATACAATATGTAGGGGAATGCCATCCAGTTGGGGTCATGTAGATCTGACAGGTCCTGTGAAGTAGGGACTAGGGCTTCTCTCCTATCTCTAGAATAAGGCAGTTATCCCTCCATGGGGGATATGTTTGCAAAGTCCTTTTGTGCACCAGGGATACATCCTGGCTCCACTGTCTGAGGTCTCTTAGACTGCTCAGACCTTCTGGCTGAGACCCATATTCAGGGGAGTCCGAGTCAGACCTCTGTTGGCTTCCCAGCTATCAGTCTAGTGGCCCTTAGCTCCTCCTTGTTCAGGTAAGCTGTCTCTATGTACTTCTACCGCATGGTCTTGTCCTCTCCATCTGCTTCTGGGTTCTAGTTTGACTCAGTGTTTATGTATGGGTGTTTGCTCCTGTTTTCAACAGGCATTAGTTGAGGACTCCATGGAGAAGTTAGTTGTTGATCTCACTCTCCGGGAAGGGCATTTATGATAGCCTTTCCACGGAAGCTGAGATTGTTAGTTGGGAGCAGTCTTGTAGTTCCCTCGACCTTTCTTTGTGTTCAACTTTATCTTCAAACCAATATTGGCTCCCTCTTTTATGTTCTCTCTCTCTGTCTCTGTCTCTCTCTCTCTTTCCTATTTTCCATTCCTAACCAGGCTCAATCCTCCTAGTCACACATGCCTTCCTCTCCTCCCTCTCATTTTCTCCTACTTCTCTCTCCATTAGCTGTCCTCCCCCACTATACCTGAGGTCTGGGGGACTTGTCCCGATTTTGCTTTCAGTTGTGCTACTCATGTTACTTTTTGAGGCAGGATGTTTCTATGTCACCCAGGCTGGCCATGAACTCTCAGAAGTCCTCTTTCCTCATGTGCTAGGATTGCAGATGTCAGATAAAACACCAGAATTCATAAAGTTTTTGCTGTTCTTTAGGTTTGATATCTTTTTCTCTTACTCCCTTTTAAAAAGTATAAAAAGATATTTTTGCTACTCTTGTACATATGAACTTGTATAAATTGTCTTACCATTTAGAGTATTTATAATGGACTCTGCTTTGCTTTCAGAACTGATATAGAAAAATAATTTATGAATTTAAGTTGTTTTTATGAAAGAATTAAAAAAAGTATGAAAGAACTAAAATTTAGGGATACACTTGCATTTCACACACACAAAACACACATATATGCTTAAAAATTATGCCTGATAAGAGTCTATGAGAAAATATCTCAGGAAAATTAGGTATGGAAAATGAGGAAATAATGTCCTAATTTTGAATGAAGGACCCCAAACTAAATCTCCAAAAATATGATAAGCTATTTCTAATTGCTTCACACAATCTTCTCCAATTGAATAAAATGTTTTTATTTTCATGCCAATATCCTTGAAATGGAGTCAATTGCTAGATAAATTTTACTCCATTTCCCATAGAACTCTACCTTGATTACTGTTGTGGAATATTAGTTTAAGATGTGTTATATCACTAGGCATTGGTGGCTCATGCCTTTCATCCCAGCACTAGGGAGGCAGAGGCCGGCAGAGGCCGGCAGAGGCCGGCAGAGGCCGGCAGAGGCCGGCAGAGGCCGGCAGAGGCAGGCAGAGGCAGGCAGAGGCAGGCAGAGGCAGGCAGAGGCAGGCAGAGGCAGGCAGAGGCAGGCAGAGGCAGGCAGAGGCAGGCAGAGGCAGGCAGAGGCAGGCAGAGGCAGGCATATCTCCATGAGTTTGAGGCCAGCCTGGTCTACAGAGTGAGTTCCAGGACAGGCTCCAAAGCCAGAGGGACCCTGTCTCAAAGACCAAAACAAAAAATATGTGTTATATATTCAGTTTATAATGAGGATAATTTTTTTAATGATGGAAAGATGTGATACATTCTTTTATATTGCAGTGGTTTTTTTTTTTTTTTTTAACTCTGTAAAGCAGTGTTACTTTGCCTGCCCGAAAACACCTGATTGGTTTAATAAAGAGCTGAACAGTCAATAGCTTGGCAGGAGGAAGACATGGGATTGGAAGGCATAGAGAATATGAGAAGGAGGAAGAAGAAGAACTAGAGGAGTGAGAAAAGGAGAAGGAGAGGAGGATACCAGAAGCCAGCCACCAAACCACAGAGTAAAGAGGAGGAAAGGTGTATAGAATAGAGAAAGCTAAAATTCCAGAGGAAAAAGGTATATGGGATAATTTATTTATTTATTTTTTTAAAGCTGTCTAGAAATAAACCAAGCTAAGGCCAGGCATTTATAAGAGAAGAATAGGTCTCCATATATTTATTTGGAAGCTTGGTGTTTTTTTCCCCAAAGAGAAAAGCCCCAAATTGCTCTAGTGTGTATTTTTAATTAGTTTTAATTATTTTTTTAACTATTTTGGGGGATTTTGCACACACACACACACAAATGAAACATGATCATATCAATCTGTAATTGATCCTCCAATAATTACAATTTCATGTCTTTTATTTATTGATTGATTATTTTATTACATGCTAACTCCATTTATTGATGTTTATGTGTTCATAGGTGTGGGGCCATCCACTGGCATATGGGAAACCAATTGACTGACACGTCCTCAAAAATGAGTATGCTCCTTCCCCAAATATAAACTGTAAATGTCTCCTCAATATGGGCTAGTGACCTGAGATCATCTACCTCATCTATGCCAGGATTTGAATGGTTTCCTCTTGTATAGATCTTGTACAGGAAACCACACCTGCTGTGATTGCAATAGCCATGACATGTCCAGGAGACAACATTTAACAGCACTTCTCCCTATCCTCCAGATCTGAGGTTATTTTCAACTTGCTTGTCTTCCTTGATATTCTCTGAACATTGATAGTGTGGACATTAGTGTAGTCATCTAATTTAGGGCTGAGTACCTTGTCTCAGCATTTTGACAAGTTATGCATTTCTTCAGACTGCTATCCACTGCAAAAAGCTTTGCTGAGCATGACTAAAAATAAACCAGGTCTATGGCTATAAACTTAATTAATTAATAGGTGTTTTAACAGCAAAACCAAAATCACTATCAGGTTCTACCTTTATTCCTATAATCTCCTTAACTATGGACTTTTGATCAGGGTAACAGCAACAGGTATTAAATTCCATGCTGCAGCAGTTAGTCACCTTATAATAGTTGTGGCACTACTACCTCAAAGGGCATAGCTTGCCTGGTAGGATGGAATTTCTTGCGTGGGCCAGTTCTGGATAAGACAACTGATATCATTTCTCACCTTCCAGACTACATAGTTCCTTCTAGAACTATGAAATCTAGCTAGCAGGAAGAAAGTTTCCCTGTTTATTTGAGATTGATATTTCAATGCTCTTTGGCCAAATTAAGTGATGTTTAAAGCAATTTGATGTTACTATGTACTCATGATGGGTAGCCAAGTGCAATACCAATGTGCTGTATTATTTACAAAACCTCAGATTCTTCCCTGACCAATAACTTCTTGGAGCAATACCTTGTATTGTGAATTTCATTTAATAACTTGTGTCTTATGAGAGCCACATTGCCCACCCATGCAGGGCAATCACATTAGAACACTTTTGTAATGGTTGTATTTTGGTATTAGCTTACCACCTAGTGGATTTTAATAAGGTTTTTTCACTTGGGCACACACCCACCAGGCTTTATATCCTGATACAGAGACACTTGCTCATTCATGTTAATTGTTACTCTAGTCACTGTAGCAACTGAAAGTAATCAGTCTAGATACCCATCAAATAGATAAAAGAATAAAATATGTCGCACATAGAAAAATGGAATAGTAGCTATCTACAAAGAAAGACAAGTTCTTGATATTTGCAGGTACATAATGGATGTGGGATAAATGACCCTGACTAAGATAACTTCATTCCTTATTTTAATATTAAAATAAGAAAATACCATATTTTCTCTCTATCTCAGATTTAGATTCTAGCTCAAAACTATTGTTTTGTTATTTAATATGGAGAAAATGTGAGAAACAGTAAAGATGGTGATGGAGGACACAATTAAGGAGGATAGGGGAGAAGATGTAATGGATGGGTTCACTGGAATCTCTTCTTTAAAATTTTGTATATAAAACAAACTAAATAATTGGCAGTTTGCTATTATTTCTTCATTCTCTTAAACTTGAATGGAAGGAAAGAACTAAGGAAGGAAGAGGGGAGGGTCGGAGGGAGGGAGGAAGGGAGTGAGACAGGGATGGAGGGAGGGGTGGAAGGAGGAAGAATAGTAAACTCACATAAATACATAGCCCTTCTTTCTGATGTTTGGTCATGGCATAATAACCTAGAATAGTGTGGAGGGTGGCAAGGGTTCTACTAGCTATATTATTATATATAGTTACTTTTTTTTTTACTTTTAGCTATATACTTTCTGAAACATATGTTATGCATTAAATGTACATATGTATTACTAACAATTGATTATTCATTAAATATATACAAAAGATTCAAAGTTTCTTAAACTCAGAAATAGACAGCATATATTCATTTTACAAAATTGCCTTATACACAAACAAACTATAAAGCATTAAATTTCGATATACTTGTACTCTGAGTAATGTACAGATAACTGCATCCCATGTTGTTCCATCAAAGGGAGCACACCAACATTATCAATATAATTTCTTTGGAGGAAAGGAGGAGAAATTGTTTCCCTGATGTCTGTGTAAAATGTAAATGAATATGGATGTGATTTGAGTGTTAGCATTCAGAGCTGCTAGTTCTTCTCTGTTAATTTACATTTATATTCTTAATGTCTAGGTTGAGCCTAGGGAAATTTAAAAACCAATTTCATTAATGCTATAACTTCCATAGGAATCTCAATATGCACAGTTCCTAGATTGTGGAGTTATTGGATGAGAATATAGCAGCTAAGCATAATTGCAGAGTGGTTATGATAGTTAAATATGTACTGGCAGTTTTGATTTTTAAAATTCCTCTGGGCCTAAACCCAATGTCCAAAAAGTTTTAAAAACATGAATCTAATATAGTAATGAATTTTAATATCTTTAAAGTGGAAACTTTACACTTCTGAACCATTGTCCATTCTGATTAAATGTAATTTAAACTAGATCATGTTTCATATTTGCAATACTTATATTGACATACATGATGCTTCAAATTATTGAATACCCTGAGGTTCAAAGTTCATATCAATAGAGTTAAGGTTTTTCATTTAGTTGTAAAGATGATACCTTAGTAATTTTCATTTCATTTTCCTAAGAATAGGAACTCAAACCAAGCAATAACTGTGTGTCTGGAGCCTCAGATAGAAAATTGTTTGTTCATTTTTATGAAGTATAAATAAATGGACTACAAACATATAGTAAGTAAAGGTTACATGTATTGAGGAAGTTTTTAAAAAGGAAAATTTCTAACATTGAAGAATTCCTTAGTAGGGGTAAAACTTTAAACCTGTTCTTAATCCTCACTATGATAATTTTTATTTGACTACTCCCCAGATTACTGTCTATAATATCTTAGAACTATATTCATCCCAAGAGGTTTTTACAGCTCTTAATACTTTCATCATAAACCATATAGTGACTCTAAGCCATAAGAATTTTGATATAAAAATGCTGTTTCTATTGGTCTTTCTATCTTTTTTTGTATCAGTTCCAAGCTGTTTTCAGGACTATAGCCCTATAATAGAACTTGAAGTCAGGGATGGTGATGCCTCCAGAAGTTCCTTTATTGTACAGAGTTATTTTGGCTATCCTGCATCTTTTGCTTATTCATACAAAGTTGAATATTGTTCTTTCAAGGTCTGTGAAGAATTGTTCTGGGACTTTGCATAGGACAGACCCAGATTCCCTGAATGTGGGTGTCAGTTAGAAGAACTGGGCAATCCATGGGGCCTCTGTTAATGGATCAGTATTTATTCCTAATATATGAATGGACTTTGGGAGCCCACTCCACATAGAGGGATACTCCCTCAGCCTAGACACATCTGGAAGGGCCTAAGCCCTGCTCCAAATGATATTACAGACTTAGAAGATGCCCCATGGAAGGCCTCACCCTCCCTAGGGAGCACAAAGGGGATGGGATGGGGGTTAGTTGGGGGGGAGAGAAGGACAGAAAGGTGTGGGAACTGGTTTTTACATATTACCTTATTGATTATTTTCAAAATCTTTAGCTGAAGTCTCTCCTATAAATACCATTAATTTGAAACATCAGTAAGGAAGAAGAGGGGGAAAGGAACAGGTTTGAAGAAGGACTTGGCTCAGGTATAAACAGCTTCTAACACTACAGATACACTCAAGGACAGCTCTCTAGGCTATTGAGACTAGGCATGGAAATATCCTCTCTTAGGCTGCAAATGTCACAGGACATTTGTGTAGAGTTGAAAGGACATGAAGATATTTGTGAATTTAGAAAAAAGTGTTTCTAGGTGAAATGGGAATTTAACATTAATTTACTTTCAAAACACATTTCACTCACTTCATGACCATTTAGTATTTCTGCCATGAATTGTTTTATAATTTTGATATTTTAGTAAGATATCAATGCATTTATGTAGGAATCTAGGAAGCTGCCTTACATGTCTTGTAAAGCTGAATTTACAAAACTCATATGATCTCTCATCAAGTTTATATAAGGAGAAAAGAACTGCTGGGGAGAAAGATTCATACTTGACTTGACCTGTCTATAAGTGACTTCCAGACCCATTAAGCCAACTGCAAGCTTTTAAGGAAGTTCCAGGAGTGCATGTTCATATGTTAGCCACTAAGTAAGGTTAAATTTCCAGTGATGCAGGTGCCTTTATGTCATCCATGCTCCCAGCAGCAACGACTCTTTCATGGTCCTTAAACCAGCTACCCAATTCTAATGTCCATCTCTCAACAGTGGTCCACCGAGAAAGCTATTAAATTATGGTGATCTACTGAACATTGTTTTATTAAGTAGAATTGGATAATAGAAAATCACTACTAATTCTGAAGTTTTTCATATGAAATGTAAGGAACTGAGGCCCAGACAGAATTTCTTTCCAAAATGAATACTGTGATTTAGGAAGAACTGAGATAATTTGTCCTTGCATACTGTGGATATTTATTCTCTGTCAAATGAATAGTATACAAAGATATTTTTTCTTTTTGTTTAGTGTTTTTCTGCTTTCTTGGCTGGTCATCACATTGGGCAAATTTGATTGAATGAAATCCCATTTGTCCCTTCAAGTTCTGTTAAAATTGTGTTGGCATTTCTTCAAAACTTGAAGTTTGTATTATATAAGTCTTTCAATTTTTTGATTACAGTTATCCCAAGAAATTTTATATTATTTGGTATTTTGAAGAGTGTTGTTTCCATGATTTCTATCTCAGTTCACTTATCATTTGTATATAGGAGAGCTACTTATTTTTTGAGATAATAGTGTATTCAGCCACTTTGCTGACATTGTTTATCAGCTGTAGGAGTTCTCTTTGGGGCCACTTATGTATCATATCATCTGCAAACTGCAATACTTTGTCCTCTCACTTTCAAATTTGTATTTCCTTTATTTCCTTCAGTTTTCTTTTTTCTTGAGATGAAAGATTGAGTAATATATTGAATAGATATGGAGTGAGTTGACAACCTTGTCCTTTTCCTGATTCAGTGCAATTTGATGTTGGCTATCAGCTTACTATAAATTGCCTTTATTATTTTTACGAATGTCTTATGAATTCTAGTCTTTCCAGGACTTTTATTATAAAGGGCTATTGGATTTTGTCAAAGAAATTTTGGCATCTAATAAGATGATCATGAGACTTTATTCTTTCAGTTTATATGGTGCATTGCATTAAATTTCATATGAAAAAACAAAACAAACAAACAAACAAACAAATACCACACAAAATCCCCCAAAAGATTGCTAAAAACTATTTTGAAAAAACAAAAGAACCAAAGGAGGTGTCACCATTCCTGATTTAAAGTCGTACCACAGAGCTATAGTAATAAAAACTGCATGGTATTGGCATAAAAACAGACATATTGATCAATCAAATTGAATTGAAGACCCACACATAAATCTATACACCTATGAACACCAGATTTTTCATAAAGAAGTCAGGAGTACACACTGAAAAACAATAAAACATTTTTGAGAAATTGTGCTCCTCAAACTGAATGTCTGAAGAATATAGAAGAATGCAAATAGATCCATTTATAACACCCTGCACAAAACTCAAGTCCAAGTGGATCAACCACATCAATATAAAACCAAACACACTGAACCTGATAGGAGAAAATGTGGAAAACAGCCTTAAATGTATTGGTATAGGACACAGCATTTTAACATAACATTAATAGCACCAGCACTAAGATATACTATTAATAAATGGTACTTTATGAAACTGAAAACTTCTGTAAGGCAAAAGACACTGCCAATTGGACAGAGTTAAAGCCTACAGAATGGGCAATTTTTTTTTACCTATTCCACATCCAGTAGAGATCTAATATCCAAAATATATAAAGAACTCAAGAAATTAGATATCAGAAAAAATAATCCAATTTAAAACTGGGATACAGATCTAAACAGAGTTCTCAATAGAGAAATCTTCACTGCTGGAGAAACACTTGCATAAATGTTCAACATCCTTTGCCATCAGGGAAATGAAAATCAACACTACTTTGAGATTCAATCTTATACCTGTCAGAATGGGTAAGATCAATAACACAAGTGACAGCTTATGATAGGATGTGGATCAAAGGGAACACTCCTCAATTGCTGGTGGGAGTGTAAACTAATACAGTAATTGTGGAAATCAATATGGTTGATCCTCAGAAAATTGGGACTTGTATATGCCCAAAGTACAGTCCATCCTACCACAAAGATAGTTCCTAAATTATGTTCATGATGTCTTTATTCATAATAGCCAGAAGCTGGAAATAACCTAGATGTCCCTTAAATGAAGAATGAATAAACAAAATGTAGTAAAAAAATTACAGAATGGTGTATTAATTAGCTGTTAAAAATGTCATGACAGGTAGAAACCTGGTACACAAAAATTCCCATAAGTCTACAAGGATGATCCCAGCTAAGTATCTTCGTTATAGTGGATTGGTTCTCTGAACTGGCAATTTCCTGTAATCAGACTGAGATCTACCCCTATTATCATAAAAGAGCTTCTATCCTGTTACTAATGGAAACAGATACATAGATCTACAACCAAGCACTGGACTAAGCTCAGGGGATCCTTTTGAAGAAAGAGAGGAATGATTTTAAGTGTGGGGGTGGGGGTTGTCAAAGGTCATTACATGGAAACTACTTACCTGGATCATAAGAGCTTTTAGACTTGATGGACTGCTATGGAGCCTGCATGGAACCAACTTTGTTATCATTGTATATATTTTTGCTTCAGGCTTAAAACTTTATTCTGTAGACTAAAAAAGGAATTATAGGCATCTAGTCTGTGGACCTGAAATGGCTGCCACAGAAGCAGAAAGAGAGGAGCATGAGGCATAGCTTTCCTTTGCATGCTTTTACTGTTGGGACAGTAGATCTGGTAGGGAGAACAGGGAAATGATCTCTGGTGGTTCTTGGTGTGTGTGTGTGTGTGTGTGTGTGTGTGTGTGTGTGTGTGTGTGTGTGTGTAATTGTTGTCCAGTAAGCATCCATTTACCATTTATCTTGGATCTAGTAATATAATTACATCTTCCCTTCAAAGAACCTATGTCCTCTATACATGTATGACAGTGGTGTAGGTTGATCTTCTTGTAGGACTTGTAGTGATGGAAGCAGGGCCTAATGCTTTGGCTGGCTTCCAGGAACCTATTCCTCATACTTGGTGGCTTTGCCCAGACTTAAAACACATGGAGGAGCTTAGTCCTACCTCTAGTTGATTTGCCATGCTTTTTTTTGACCCCCATGGGGTAGGGGCTTCCCCTTTCTGAACAGAAACAGAGGAGAAGTAGATTAGGGCTAGGAAGTGGGGGTAGGGAATGGGAAGGGAAACTGCATTTAGCATATAAAATAAAAGATTAAATTTAATTAATAAAAATAAAATAAAAAATGACATCATGAAATTTGCAGGCAAGTGGATAGAATTAGAAAAACCAGTGAGATAACCCAGACCCAGAAAGACAAATATGGTATGAATTCATTTATACGTGGACATTAACTGTTAAGTAAATGATAATTAAACTACAATCTATGACCCAGAGAGGTTAAAGAGGGATCTTGAGGGTCTGCATGGACCTTTGTGTGAAGGAAAAATAGAATAAAATTTTCTGATAGACTGGGTGTGGGTGGGGATGGGACCAGAAAGGATCAGACTGTGGGTGGGAGAGGGATGGAAGGAGAGAATATGGGGAGAGACAGATGGAAATGAGTAGCTTTGCGGGGGTATGGTGTGGATACCTGGTGCAACTGAAACTTCCTGGAATTTATGAGGTTAATTCCAGTGAGAACTCCTAGTAATGGAAAATAGTTTGAATCGGCCATTTTTTTTTTTTTACAGTCAGGCAACATTCTTGGGGGTGGGTCTGGGTTATATTTCAGTTGTTGGTCAAGGGAGTTACATGGAAATACATAAATAATCCAGGGTGGTGCTAGGTAAGAAGGTTGTGCTCTGAAAACTGACATCAGTGCCCCATTGCTGAGGACAACATCCACATAGCTAATTGAAAGTAGAGAACTCAAGCAGGTGAATACATGGAACCCTTACTCCTTTGCTTTAGTTTTCTTGGTGTGAGAAGATACTCTGCAGGCTACTAAAAGAGAAACGTAGACACCAACCTAGACACAAAACGCTCCACCTACAATCTGTTATCCCTGAAAGATGTGGCTGGGGCAGTAATAAAGCTGAACTTGTGGGAGTAACTAACCAATATCAGAATTAATTTGAAGCCCATGCCCTATTTTTCCTGGATGGCTAGAAATGGGAGACTGGATAACCCAGAGACCTAGGATAGCACCAAACACAATTGCTACACACACACACACACACACACACACACACACACACACACCGAAGTGAAGTGATTCCTAATAATCTTCTGTCATCATCATAGATTAGTGCCATAGTTTTCACCAGAGAGATTTCTTCTGGCAGCATATGCTAGTGCTTGCAGGGATCCACCCAGACATTATGCAGACAAAGTCTAAATTGGAGGTCTCCATTGGGTGCCTCCTCTCTGAGATTGGGTAATCCCATGGAAGAGGTAGTGAAAAGATAGTAGGAGTTAGAGAGGGTGCAGGACACCAGGAGAACATATCTCACTAAATCAAATAAGCAGACCTCAATTAGACTCACAGAGACTCAAGAGGCCAGCATGGGCTGTATACTGATCTGCACACTAGGTCCTCTCAATATATGCTATTGGGACTCCTAACCATGGGAGCCGATGTGTCTTTGACTCCTTTGTCTGTTCTTGGGGCTCTTTTCCTATTGGGCTGCCTTGTCCAGATTCAATATGAGTGATTTTGCCTTATCTTGTTGCATTTTGTTTTGTCATGTTTAGTTATTGTCTTTTGGAGGCCTTCTCTTTTCTGAAGAGGAAACATAAGGGGAATAGATCTAGAGGAGGGAGCTAGGAGGAATGGAGGGAAGGGAAACTATGGTTGTGATGTATTGTATGAGAGAAGAAGCTATTAAAAATTTATTTACAAATTTTTGCTTTTATTTTCTTTGTTATTGAAGGTCTTTTCAGAAGGACAGTGTGTATGAATAGATAAATAATTGTTTCTCTTTTAGGAGTTTCAGATATTGAATTAAGGGCATTGTTTTATATTTAAGTGACTTTTTACAGTGAGAGAGATAGAAACACAGTTTCAGTCCTCTGCAAGTAAATGTTGATGCCAAGTTTCTTCATTAACTCTTGTCAAAGTGGCTTGTATACGGTGCCGTCCAGATACAAGTTTCTGTAAATCTGTGTTCTTGGTTCTTGTTTTAAAAATTATTTAATTGATCTATGTATCCATTTTTTTGTGTATGTGTGTGTCAGGACCAGGATGCTTTGTTGCTGTGGCTATATAGTATAGTTTTAATTCAGGTTTTGTGATACTACCACAATTGATTTTACTATTTAGGAACTTTTGTGTTTCTACACTAATTTTGGAATAATTTTCTTATTCCATAAATAATACAACTGCATTTTTGAAAGATTTTGCATTGAATTAGCATATTACTTTTGGTACTATGGCCATATTAAAAGTATTGAATTCACCAATCCTTTGACATGAGAAGTCCTTCAATTTCCTTTGTTTAAAAAAAATTCTTTTTTAGCATTTGAAAAATCCATTGTAAAGATGTTTAATATCTTTAGTTGAGTTTATGGTAAGGTATTTTACTTTTATTGAAGCTTTTGTGTATATCAGAACAACAAAGAAAAAACCACAAATAGTTCAATTAATAAAAGAGAAAGAAACTAAATAGATACTTTGTAGAAACATTTTTAGCCATCAAGAAAATGAATTCCATTTGCCTCAATTGCCATGGCTATTTTCATGTTAGCATATACAGTGGTTCTCAATCTTTCTCAATCCTTTAATATACAGTTCCTCATGTTGTGGTGACCCCAACCACAGAATTATTTTTGATGCTGCATCATAAATGTAATTTTGGTAATGTTATATGAGGTTTGTCAGAAAGGTTGAGACTCATGATGAAAACCATGAACAAAGTACAATATGTGCTCAGTGAGGATGTTGTAAAAAAGTAATAATTAAACACTGCTCATCCAATCTACCTTTTATGAACATCTTAATGGATATAATATAACATCTTGATGGAGGTTACATGCAGAATACATATATATATATATATATATATATATATATATATATATATATGAAGTAGATTATACTTCTGGAAATATATACATTGTAAAATCAGCAGAGGGGGGAATTCAAAATAAGGATGACTTGAAAATTTGAGAAAGTATGTGATGAAAATATTAGAAGTAAGTTAAAACTATGACTTTGTGTTTTTAAAATGAATCATATTTGCCTCTGGTATTTCAATAAGAATCTCTGTGAAATTCGATAGATAAAAATATAGGTTATCCTTAAGTTTTTAGTAATTGATATTGAAGACTTTCTCACAACTTTGGTAGAATAAGATTCACACAATGCAAACAAAACCTCACATTTATAATACCCTTATGAATATGACTAGTGTCAGTACATAGCATTGATAGGATGAGGGGATAAGTGAAATGTGATAAAAAATGAAAAGAAAATATGTTGGACTTACACATGAGGTGAAAAACCTTTTGATTTCTCAGATTTATGATCAAATATAACAAAATAAATGCTTCTGATTTGAGCCACAGTTTTGGCAACATATTCTCTTTCTAAATCTACTGATACATCAGAGGGATATAGATTTTTTTTCCATGGGAATTGGTGTAGCATAATAATAGATAAGAAAAATAGGCAGTGATAAATATCCTGTTACATTTTAATATACATTCATAACTGCTGAACTATCTCTTCAATCTCTTCAGCACTCTAACTTTTTACTAAATGTACTCTTCTCTTTCTCTCTCTCTCTCTGTCTCTCTGTCTGTCTGTCTGTCTGTCTCTCTCTCTCTCTCACACACACACACACAAACACCTATTTTATATGCATGACACAGAGACAAATTCCTACATTTTACAGCACTGGTGTGCTTTGTAAATAAGGGCAGAGTGAAATAGTGGAAGAGGGTGAGTCAATAAATGTATAGCTTGTTTAAAATATACATTTATATATTATTAATTTTGATATAATATCAGTGGGAATTTGCTGTTCCAGGCATGTTGTAGTAACATAAATCTGCTTATTTAAAATAGCAACACAAACCACACTGCTTACAATTAAGCTTATAGCTCATTTACGTGTTCTTTCCTTTTTCTGCAATGGTCCACCATTCTCCTGGATTTGGTGGGGCTGTGTTTTGTTCTCTTTGTAATATATACAATGGTTTTCATACAGGTTGTTTAATCAAACTACTCAACGACTCTTGATGTTTTCTTTATTTTTAAGGTATCTAAGGTCAATGGCTAAGTGTATGGATTCATACCAAGTAGTACTACTGGCTTTATCCACAAAGATATCAACACATTGAAGTGAGCATACACTGTCCAAATAAAAACTAGCTATTGTGGCCATTGTTTTCTGTACTTTGATTCATGTCACACCCTTTTATCAAGAATTGAGTTTGAGTGATAGCTTTCAGTCATCAAATGCATTGTATGTTTGTTGGTAATTCCTTCAAAAACAGATTTTTAGAATAGGATATGAGGATGGAAATGTAGATGGTATAGTCGGTTTTACACAAATGGAGTATGATTAGATAGATCCAATTTTTGATTTAATTGTGGTTATTAATTATTAGCTCTGCTTCAATGGAGGATGTTTTCATATTGTGTGTGCATCAGTGTCTTTCACTGTAAGATAGAATAGTAAAAATACCTTTGTAAGTGCTTTTCCATGAGACATCAATGAAATAATGAATCTAAATTCAATAATTTAACCACTGCTCTTATAACTGTGGTTTTATAACTATGTGAAACTTAAAACACTGAAACATTTAATTGAACTTTCAAGACAACATATCACATAAGCACACTTTAAAATACATTTGTTTATCTAATTGCACATTTCAAAAATTACACATTCTGTTCTCTCAGAGAAATAAATGAAACAATACAAAGAAGTATTCATTTCAATCTATGCATATGTAAAACTGTCTTGAAGTTAATAAAATATTACACAAAATAGCACCTGTTGTGTAGTATTAATTATTAAAACAATTAAATTGAGTTTGTGAAACCAAGTTCACATGTCAGAAAATGGATGGCTATAGAATTCCTAGTTGGAAAGCAGTGACCAAATATAAAACAATTTTCTTACTAAAGGAGAAAAACTAAACATTGATTTGCTCTTAGCTACTCAAGCTGTGATTCATTTTCAATTACTATAATCTTTCATAACACTGACAATAAAAATTTGTATGATTTCTCAATCTCCTATTGCCAAAGGAAATATAGTTCTGCAAACCACAAATGGACTGTGCTAACAATTATAAGCTGTTTGACAATAGAATTGCATTATTGTTGAGAAAGTTAATTTGAAATATATAAATTAATGCCTGATCAAGACATGTGATTTAGTTCAACATTGTTATTGTTACTTATGTCTTAGCACCATGTTTTAAAAGTTAAAAGAACATGTACAATGCATTGTGGATTATTACTAACAGAACCTTCAGGGATTTATGTAATGGAACCATCTTAGCACATTTCAATGGATCTTGAAAATTATTTCTAATTTAGGATATTTAGAAAACATAGACTATCTTTAACACATTTTTCCTTTCCAATTTTAAATGCCCCATTATAAGAAAACATAGAGTTCAGATTTTAAAAATCTAAGGACAATTAAGAAAAACATGCATGAGTTAAAATTATCTCTTGTGCTGGTGTAGTTTCAGAATTTATCCACTTCTTTGATCCCAACCTTTATTCACTTTTTTTGTATTGATAACTTTTCCCTTAAACACAAAGATGTTGTCTATAAAAATTTGCAGCTCATGCCAGTTTCATTTTAAAACAAAAATAATTAAAAATGTGGTAACAATGAGTAAATATTCCAGATAATAAGAAATGTACCCTAATTCATTCAATATAAATGCAAGTGTAAGACACACATTACTAAAATTTTATTTTTTACATTCCATTATATTTTTATTTATCATTTTTTCTATGTAATGTATTTTGATCATTTTTTTCCTACTTCCCCAAATCTTCTCAGATCTCCCACAGCTCACTACCTACCCAACATTATTTCTCTCACATTATCTTTCCTCTCTCATAACAAGAAATAAAACAAAGCAAGAAAGAAAGAAAACACTTAAAAAGCAAAAATTAAAATAGGGAAAATTAAATTAAGAGAGAGAGAGAGAGAGAGACCATTAGGTTTCTATTAGGTTTCTATTGTGTTGGCCAAATACTCTTGGGGTGTGGTTGAAAAAAAAATAGTGGTACTCCCTCTGCTGGAGAGAACTGATTCATGTTACTGCAAGGTAATCTGTATACTCTCAGGGTAGAAAGATCGGTAATCTGTATTATCAAGCTACAACCTCAGAAACTTGCCTGAAAGATATATGGCTGAAAGTGTTTCACAAATGATATAAATATATAACCAACTACTTTTTACAAGTCAAGACTTAAAGCTTACTTAGTAAGATAAAACACATACCTGATACTGCTAAAGGGGCCAAAACATGAGACTACATAAATCATAGGTCTAGGAGAAAACATTCTACTAACATTCTGTTAAATAATATAGCAATAGAATAGCTCCTAATGATTTACTCATGTATTCATTAGTGCCTTTCACAAAACTCATCAGAGAAGATACTTCTTGATGTAGATAGGAACAAACACAGAAGACTGACAATTTGTCAATGTGCAGAAAAAGAGTAAATAAGGTGTTTTAACCAAAGCTCTCCCTTCAAGGCTTAGGTAATCTATAGAGAAGAGGAGGCAGAATGATTGTCAGAGACAGAAGTAATGAATAATGTCTTAGTGTTTCTGTTGCTGTACAAAGACACCACCATGACCACAGTGACTCTTACAAAGAAAATATTTAATTGGGAGATCTCACTTATTGTTTCAGAGGTTCAGTCCATTATCACCATGGCAAAGGAGCATGGTGGTATATACACAGACATGGTAGTGGAGGAGTAACTGAGAGTACTATATTTTGCAGTCAAGATGAAGTTGATTGAGACATTGGGCAGAATACTGATTATGGGAAATCTCAGTCTGCCCCCATAGTGATACACTCCCTCCAACAAGACCATACTCTCTCCAACAAAACTATACTTCCTAATAGTAACAGTTCCTATGAGATTATGGGCTAAAATTACCCATAAAACTACCACATTCCACTCACTGGCCCCATAAGCTTATAACAACATCTTCATGCAAAGTGAATTTACTCCAAAGTCCTCATAGTCTATAACAGTCTCAGAAATGTTTAAAAGTCCAACATTCAGTCTTGTCTGATATCCATTCACTCTCTTAACTGCAATTCTATATGAAGTCAAAATAAAAAAAAAAATCACATACTTCCAACATATAATGGCATAAGATATGAGCCAAACACAGTAAAGAAGGCAAACTGAGAATATAAATGGGCAAAATAAAGACTGAAAACCAGCTTGGCAATCTCCAAACTCTGAATCTCAGTGTATGATGTCAAAACAACCTTCAGATGTCTAACTCTGTTCAGTTTTGTTGACTGCAGCACATTTCTTTCTCTTGGGCTAGTTGTATTCTCTGTTAGCAGCTTTCCTTGTCAGGAATCCTACAATTCTGGAATCTCTAACTTCTTGAGTTCTCTAAGGCAATCCAGGTTTTAACTTCACAACTTTCCTCAATGGCCTTTCTAGTAGGCCTCCATTCAGGGCCACCACTGACACATGCCTTAAGAATAAAGTCAGAACTACCTGGCTGAAGCTGCCAAGTTCTTCTGGTTACTGTGGCTGGAAAATAGCCCTCTTGTTCAATTACATCTTTAATAGCTTTCTGTCCTTCACTGCCTATGCTTGGCTGTCTTGAAACTGGATATATAGACCAGGCTGGCTTCAAACTAAAAAAAAAAAAAACAAAAACAAACAAACAAAAAAAAAACAAAACAAAAAAACCAGTATCCGCTTTCCAAATGCTAGGATAACAGTTGTTCACTACCATACTTGGCTCTGAATTTTCTTTTGGTTCTTTTTAAATAGTTGGAAAATTACAAATTATGAGTAGACAGTGAACCCTGACAAAGAGCTTACAGTAAATTTTTAGGAGAGGTTAATAACAATTATCCAAAAAGCAAGATAATTCAACTTATAAAAAGAACTCACTGAATCGTTCCTCAAATTGTATGGGAAACACTAGTAACTTTAGCCCCTACATTCTACACTGATACAAATAAATAAAGAAAGTCAGTTTACAAATTAGAAAATTTAAGAAAAATGTATTTAAGTCTTCATAATTCTGTCCAAATTAAGAAAAACATGGTATTTTCATGGAGTTAATGGATCATAAAGAACTTCTCAACAAACTTATTGATTTACAATATGCTGAAAGAGTTGTTTTACATAGTGAAACAACAGAATTTATACCAGATAATATAGAATTGATTTTATTATTTATTCAGTTATAAGACAAATCAGAGACATGAATATGGGAAGATATATATATATATATATGTGTGTGTGTGTGTGTGTGTGTGTGTGTGTGTGTGTGTGTGTGTATCACATCATCCATCCAATATGGGTCTGCCAGGTCTCTAGAAAAATGTAATCATGAAACTGATTAACTATTGATAGGGAATGTGCTGAAGACCTCAAGATTTAAAAAATAAAACACCATGTCAATAGCAAAGATTTGACAAAAAGAGTTTTTTATCACATGGCAACAAGCCAAGGAAGTTATAAGGAAATTTCCTACTTGTTCTTTACAAAACCAAACTCCATTACCTGCAGGAAGTAATTCAAAGAATGCTCAAAGGAATGAAATCTGGCAGATGGATGTATTTCATTATGCAGAATTTGGAAAATTAAAATATGTACACCACACCATTGATAACTATTCAGGTTTTCAATGGGCAGCTGCTTTGAGTTCAGAAAGGATGATTCAGTAATTACACATTTTCTAGAAGTTATGGCCATCACAGATTTACCTGAATAAAGACAGATAATTCTCCAACCTAACTCTCTAACAAACTGAAACACTTTTGCTTATAATAATATACCACATATTACAGGTATAACAGATAATCCTACAGGGCAGGCAGTTATAGAAAGACAAAATTGAATTCTAAAGGATATGCTACATGAATAGAAGAGATGATAAAAAATACAAAAAATAGTTTGCATTAGTGTTTTATTTACTTTGGATTTTCTGAATGATAATGAGAAAGGAACGACATCTGTGAAGAGACATTGGATAATAGAAAAAGATTATGGAATTAAATCTGGTGGTATACTTTAAGGATGTTTTGATCTCTGAATGGAAACCAGGACATGTGTCACATTAGGGAAGAGGTTTTGCTTTTACTTTGCAGGTGAAAAAAAGCTATGGACTGTATCAAAATCTATAAAAATTCTATTTGAACAAGAAACCTCTTAATTAGAAGAGATGATAGTTCATCAAGCAGAATAGCCATTTAATCTAAACTAACCTATAAAATTAAGAAGTTTTTCATTTGATCATATATAACATGCCCAAAAAAAGAACCTGCCCAAAAATAAGGTTAGGGAAGTGTTTTGTTTTTGTGTTACTGGCATATTATATTTACAATAGGATAAATCATCCCAAATGTTTATTTCTGCTTTTCATACTAGACATATGCTGCAAATGGTCTTTTTGTAGTTCAATTAAAGATTAAATCTGACTTTGGGGATGGAGTGTGGCTCTCTCTTCCTCTAAACCCAATGTGCTTTTTCAAGAAAAAAAAATCTGACTCATGTCAGAAGTGCCACCTGATACGGAACAGGAGAAAAACAATTATTGAAGGACTATTTTATTGCCATTAATTTCATAATTCTTTGCTTTTAGAACATTACCTAAATTTTATAACTATATATATATATATATATATATATATATATATATATATATATATATGTTTTTGTCCTGATATTAATGGTCATGTAGAATAATAATTAATTCTAAAAAGAGGTTTCATCTACATTTCTGTACATGATTTCAGGTTTGAGTCTCACCAAGTTTCTGCATTGAACCATGAACATGCCTGAGAGTGGCCTTTGAAGTCTAGAAAAGGCGGATGGGACCCCACAATCACAATTTTTCCAGGCTTGTGCCAACACCATTAAGCTGAACAACTCCAACTAAATATCTGCTTTGGACTACAAACTGCTCATAAGTATTTTGAGGAGGCCAGTTGAGATACTCCAGCCTCACAGACATGCTCCGAACAATTTGGAGGTGGCTAGCTGAGATGATCCTGTCTTACAGACTACTCTAGCCTGGACATGAAACAAGCACTTTCCCATTATGCAGAGACTAGACAAAAGTGATACAGCCTGACCCTTAACCCCAATTGCTATAAGCCACAAGATCACACAATAACCATGCAACCTTCACATCACGAATAGCTTAGAAGAATTTAGGATTCTTTTCATGGATGAAACCAGTACAAAGCTGTACCTAGCATTATAATATTGTGAATGAATTGGCTGTGCCTTGCTGTTCATTCTTCCTGTAGTTTATTCCTTTCTGTAACAAATTTGGAACTTATTTCCCACAGTTTAGCACATTCTGTTCATTTATTTTGAACAAATTTCTCTCATGCATTTGGAGTTTTACTGGTTATACTCCCTACTTGTGTGTTCTCCATTAGCAGGCCCTAGTTTACTGATTACATTCCTCACCTATGTGTGAGGTCTGTTTCCCACTATCAGGTCCTTGTTCCCCTCTCCATTGTAATTGCAGACCCATTTTTTTCAGTATCACCCAAAGATGCTTAGTGCCTCAAGACTGCAGGAAGTGACATTAAGGACATGACATCATATTCCTAAGAGGTAGGGGCTTGGTTTTTGGTCAGTAATTGGGCTATCGATATTTGTTATTGTTTAGGGGGATTGATTATAAATGTTGTTGATTACAGTCAGGAAGAAAGTTAAATAAAGGAGATTTGATTCAAGGATTTTGTTTTGTAGGAAAAAAAGGAATAAATATATGGATATATGGGTAGGTTATTGAATGCACTCTGAAAAGAATAAAGGGAGGATATAGATATAAGATAAAATTATAGATTATTGAATCTGATTTTAAAAGCAACTAATAGGTTTAAATATTTTACATTGTATTGAACTGTATATTGTATACAAATGTTGTATATTGACAAAAATTTGATATTAATTTTGTTAAAATATCCTGTGCATATATTTCTAGTCTTGTTCATGGTATTGTACCTACACAGCACAGTTAACAATGTAATGCTATTTTCTAGTTCTTGAATGTTATTACTATCAACTATATAGGAAAATAAGGGAACACAGTTTAATAACTAGTTCCCTATTGCAACTGAACTTGTAGTCACATCACATTAGGTATGTTTACAAGGTCAAACAGAGATATATTATAGGAAGACATGTCTACAGAATATGGCATTTAAGATGTTTTAATAATATAGATTTTTTTATGACAATGGGCCATGTATGCTCCTAGCAGCACCATTCTACTTAAGAGACCATTATGGGCATTGAAGGAACTACAGTGAAGATGATGGGCATTGAAGAAACTCCATATAGAGTTTACTTTTTTGTGGCAAAGGTAAGCTACTTGGCCAGAAATTGCCCTTTCCTCGAATACTGACAGTATGCTATCTAAATTTGATGGGAGATGTCATTCTGTAAATATGTTTCTCATATTGGTTAATGAATAAAGCACTGTTGGCCAATAGGAAAGCAAGATAGGTGGGACTAGGAGACAAGGAGGATTCAAGGAAGTAGTAAGGAGGAATCCACATGTAGAGAGAAGAGAGAACAGAGGTCCTGGCCCACTCTCTGTTAAGATGAGACCACGTGGAAATACTTACATTAATAGAAATTGGTTAATAATTAAGCAGAGCTAGTCGATAAGAAACTAGTACCTGGCCAACATCATTTATATTAAATACAGAGTCTTGGTGTGTTATTTGGGGCTTGCACGTGGCAGTAGGACTGGTGGTGGGGAAAAAACTTATTCGTAACATAAATTGGACAAGCAAGGCATCAAAAAGAGTGACTGAAAACCTTGTCAAGACAAGGCTGGACAATATATATATATATATATATATATATATATATATATATATCCAAATTCCATTTCCCTTCCTCCCTCCCACCCATGGCCCCTGACCCCCTCGCATCCCATCCCCCCCAACTTCACAGGGAGGGTGATGCCTTCTAGGAGGGATAATCAAAATCTATCATCATTTGAAGTAGGGACTAGACCCTCCCTCCTGTCTCTAGGTTAAGGGAGTATCCCTCCATGGGGAATGTACTCCCAAAGTCCATTTGTGCACCAGGGATACAGGTTCCACTGTCAGAAGCTTTATAACTGAGACCCACATTCAGGGGATCTGGTGCATGCCAGTAGGATTTGCCAAAGGAGGCAGAGGCAGGAGGAAGGAGGACCACTAGTTTGAGGCCAGCCTGCGCTACACATTTTTCCTGTTCTGGAGGGACAGTCTTTAAAAACTTCTTGCTTCACAGAAATATCTGTCAGATATGATAGACCTGTAGATCAAAGATGGGTGCTTCAACAATGCAGATGAACCTTGAACCTTGGGTAATTGTCCAAGCAGTCAACTGATTTTTTCGTTTTGTTTTTGTTTTTGTTCTTTGTGTGTTTTTTTTTTCATTTCTGACACTTCCTCTTTGCCTCTTTGCTTTGTTAATATTAATTCCTTCTCAAGTCTTTGAGGGAGTTGAAGAATAAATAGTATTATTATAATTTTCCTTTCTTAAAAGACTCAGAAAGGAAACTCACTAAAGAAATGTGAAGCATACAAGGTTGAAAGACATAAAAAGATAATTTGATAATGCAAATTAGAATTGAAAATAAATTAGGTACAAGACTTTGAACTCACAAAAAGAATAGATAGTGAAGTATTTTCTCTGAATTTGCCAAATGCAAATGGACTAGACATTGTTGATACTTAGTGCATGTATATGTTGTATATCCTTATTGTACTTATTGTATATAGTTTTTCTTATGTTAGTTCTTAGCCTTCTTATTTTTGTATTAGACAAAAAGGGGAATTGTGGTGAAACATTATGATTTATTCAAGCTTGCTTGAGGGTTCAGAATGCAAAGTTAGCCACAAACCATATAGTTAAGAAAGAGGCGATATGCCCCCATTTAATCCCAGCAGACATACTAACTAGCCATACAGCTAGGCGGTGGTGGTACACAACTTAAATCCCAGGACTCAGAAGGCAGGTAGATAGATCTCTGTTGGTTCAAGGCCATACAAAGTTACATGAAATTAATCCAGTTTTAAAGAGAAACAGCTCACACAAAGGTGATCTCAGCACTTGGTATCCCATGCCTTTAATCCCAAGATTTGAGAGGAATAAAAACAAGCAAAGTCAGTCTTAGAAAATTAAGAATTAGTCTCTAGCCATGCTGATGACAGGACCACTATTTCAGTCTGAGGTAGAAGTGAGAGCTAGTGGGTAGCTGCTTTGCAGTTCTGATCTTCAGCTTAAAGCTTGAACCACAGTATCAGTCTCTGTGTTTTTATTATTAATTCATGTTATAATGGATCTTCTGGCCCTGGAGTAAAAGTCAGTTGTGAGTCCCAAAATGTGGGTCTTGGGAATCAAACTTAGGCCTTTAAAGAGCAGTCTGTATGTGTGTATGTGTGTGCATGTGCGTGTGTGTGTTGCCTTCCAGATATAACAGGACTAATGCACATATGGAATCACAGAGAGGGTAGCAGTATTCATAGGCCTGAATATGAAGCAGGTTCCAGAACTGAGAAGGAAAGTCGCCATAAGCACCTATCCTTAGCCCAGAAGTTATCTTCAAGTATCAACTGCTCACAAATGAAAAATCAGTTTTCTCCAGTGGATTCTCACTGGGTATACACACCACACTGAGGGCAGGCCCCATATCCAGCAATACACAGCCATGACAAAAGGAGTCTAGTGGTAATTTTTGGAGATATTTTTCATCATAATGCTTTGATTGTTTGTTTGTGTTTACTTTCCTGGTCTTTGGCTTATATATTATGGCTTCTGATTTTGTGTTTTTATGGTTTCATGTTTGTGTTTCTTGAATTTTAGTTTGATTTTTCTGTTTGATTGTTTGTTTTTATTATCTAATTTTTTTTGTAAACAGAAAGAAAAGGAAACTGGAGTTGGGTGGGGGTGAGAAGTGATAAAGAGGAGAATGGAATTCTAATCAGATTAAATTGTAAGAATAATTCAATAAAAAGAGTAGTATGTACTCTTAACTGTTGTACCATTTCTTCAACCCATTTAATATAGTTATAAATTGATTTTTGGAGAAGAGACACAAAAGCAAAAATGCTCATAGAACTCATAATTTAGCTTTCTATATACCTTAGAAATGTAGGTCTGGCTAAATGATGGAGTCAAAAGATATTCATGTCCTAGTCTCTGGAGTCTGTGACTGTTACTAAATAAGGCAATAAATCATGGTCTTTCTTAAAAATTCTGAAATGGGGATTTATGTGAGCAGGCACCAAATATAATCATTTATTGCTTTATTAGGGATTGGAAGAAAAATACTTGAGACATGAATCATCAGAAGCCATTGTGGCTATGGTGACAGAGATTCTAATAACACGGTTCAGGGTAATGATGATTCGAATCATGAAAAGATGTAAAAGGCAAGAAATTTCTTCTTTGATACAGATCTGGAAGGAGCATAGCATTCCAGAAAACTTACTTAAATTCCATGAAGGTATTCTCAGATTAAGAGAATACAAGTTTATTTTTTAATGTCACTGTGCTTGTGGTAGTTTGTTATAGCACCGTATCAACCTAATAAAAAGAGTATTGACATTTGAGTTTCATCTTCATGAAAGATAACTTTCTGACTTATACTTAAAAATAAATTATATGACTAGATAGTGTATATTGATGATCCATTAGAGCACTACAAGATTTACTGGTAGCAAAAATGTCAAATTATTCTTGAAATATATGTAACTTATATTTTGTTAATGTCTAATAACAAAACTAAATAAAATATGCTTTGTACCATCGATTATACCTATAAATCACTTCTTTCAAAAAGATGGAAGATGATTAACCTTTCAAACCAATTACAATTATTAACATGAACAATTACCTCATCACTCCTATCTCTGTTAAGAATATATATGAATATATATTGAAAGGGTATAAATTTTCTGAGCTGCTTCAAACTTGTGATTGAAATTAAGCTTTATGATACCACTTACCGGAATAAGAAGGGCAGATGTCAATGCTTTTTCAAAAGCAAAGACAAAGAATGGCTTGTTAAATGGATAGAGTTAAGTGATCTTCTGAAAAGGGCATTTACTAAAAGTAATATGTCAAAGAAATAGTCTTAATGTGTTGCTGCATATCTGTTACTGTAAAGGCTATAGTCAATGGTACCTTTGCTTTAATATTCAATATCTTTGAATCTCAATGGTTTTCAGTGAGATTGATTTGTTTAAAGGTTGAATGACTTAGAAAATACCTCTTCCCTTGTTCATCTTTAAACATATGTGTCTTCTTTTCTGTGTTTGGCTAATTTCTTGTTTATATATTATTTTATTTTTTATTTTTATTTTACATATCGATCCTAATTCCCTCTCCCTTAATTCTTTGCTCCCTCCCCCCCGTCTCCCTCCCTGTATCCCTCCCTCTTTTCCTCTCTCCCACCCTCACATGCACTCCGACAACCCACCCCTACCATTACCCCCAACAGATGTGTCTTTTAGGGTTTCTGAAGAACTGAGGGAGTTGTTCCTTTATTTTTATAATCTAGTAAATTCACCTTTCAAAATGTTCAGAACCCAATAAACCATATTGATATGAACATTTTTGTGCAATCCCAAATCAAATTAACTGCAGAAGAATATATTCTAATTCACAGTGTTTGCTTGTAGACTTTAAAGTCAATTCACATGTCTTCATGAAAACAAAGCATAAATCTTATCTTATTTTAATTATTTTTGCAGCAAGATGATATAAGTAGATTTGCATATAATATATATGTGAAAGAAATATCTGTTCTGTATCTTCCAAGTTTCTAAATGTCTTCTAACACTAAGGTCAAAAATATTTCGTTTTAAAATATTGCACTCCAGTATATTACACAACATTTGGCTTTTAATATTTCTTGAGTCTAAAAATATAAATGAATGAAAAAATAAACTAACCAATCAACAACTAAACCGTAATAGAAATTGAAGTTTGTAGTAAAAAGATATGGCAAGTAGAATAGAAAACTGGACAGCATTCTCTATACATATATAGAAAGTGACAATAGTCATTCACTAATTGTGATTTTAGAAGAACTGTAAAGTCCTACATTCCTAAAAATTGCATCTGCTCTCTTTAGTGTTATCAATCAAACAAATAGAATAAACTGTTTATATTTTGCAATGATCCATTATGAAAAGTAGATGTCAAGATATTTTATAGAACTTTATTATTTTTATTGAAAATAGATTCTTCTCTTACACAATATATCCAGACCACAGTTTTCCCTCTCTTCACTCCTCTCAGATCCCACACAACATCCAAACCTGTCCCCTAGTTTTTCAAACATTCCATTTCCTCTTACGAAAAGAGCAGTGCTCCCAGAAACAACAACTAAACCCGACAAAACAAGATGGAATAAGTCAAGGCAAAGCCCTCTTAAGTACACAATATGATGTTCTTCTATGAACGCAGCATCTTTGAGATTTAAGATAATTTGAAGTTGGATAAATATGAGTTGGATTCATATTGCCCCTTTTGTATGATGAGACATATCAGTCAGGTTCATCATATTGAGTTTTATTTTCCTCAACTGAAAAGGTGGAAGGAAATAAAATTTTTCAGGAGTATGAAAATTAAAAGCCATAACATGAAAAAATGTAAAGCATGTTAATACTTTTTAATGGATCAATAAATGGAAACTCTAAATATTACACCAACTGTCATCCAAATGTTTTTGTTTTTGAAGGTACAGCATAAAGAATCCATGGCTGCTCTTGGAAAAATATTTTGCTCTGGAGATTTCCATTGAAAGTCTCAGAGGGAAAATTCTCAAAACAGAAAAAAGGTACCAAAGGAAATTTCACTGGCTTGGAATATTACCTGAAGTCAAGCTTATGCATTACCAGTATGTTAAGCAGAATGGCAATACTGTATTATTTTCACCAAATAAATAACTTTACTTGGTTGTCAGTTTTGAAAAAAAAATCAAGTACATATGTATATACATTCATATCTCCCGTTTACATAGACAGGATGGTTCACCCGTTCAATGAACTTGGTACATAAGGAAAAGCTATGTACAGGTAAGACTATTTCCATTTAATATGAAATATCTCCCTCAAAAGTTCAAGGCATTAAAGGATTAGTCCCTTGCTGGAGGAGCCAGTCATTGAAAGATGACTCTTTTCTTGAAAGTATAACCTCACAAATGGACCTGGTTAGAAGAAATAAGTAACTGGGGGTGTGTTTTGTGGGGATGCATATATTGTTTTCAGCTTCTTCCTCTCACAGTTTTCTAGCTGCTATAAAGGAAACTGTTCAAGCTGGGGTAAAGGAAATTATTTTGCTGAATTATTCAGTCTCTGTCTTATATCAGAATCAAAAGGCATGTGCTTGTATAGCCAAAGATTGTATCTTCTGAAATCTGGAGACAAAATAAGTCTTTCCTCATTTAAGTTGTCCTATTAGGTATTTTGTCACAGCATAGAATGTCTGACAAATGTCAACATTAAAGGTTTTAAAAATGTTAACAGTTCATCTGAAGAATGGGGGAGGGGAGATTTTATACCTCAGTTCCTATTTTTAAACAACTGTCCTAACATTAGAGCCACAATAATGCTTTAAACAAAACACTTCTTAACTGGATTTTAAATTACTTTATGGGGACATGATTTATTTATTAATTTTGATTGCCCTATAATTTTTGTTTCTTATTTATTTATTAATTTATTTTTATGATCAAGATTTCCTTTTACCAGAGATACAAGGGTGATTCAATATATGCACATTCATATATGATTTAAATGATATAAATGGACACACGAACAAAAAACTATGGGTAGTTTTAAACAGGGATGAATTATTTGTTTACTTTTAATAGTATTTTTATTAGCCTTTGAGAATTACATAAAATATATTTTAAAACTATTCACCTTTCCTTTCCCTGCAAAAACCATTCCCTCCCCTTCCCTGTCTTTTCAAACCCATAATTTAGATTTCTTTCTTTTGTTTAAATTTTTCTTTCTTCATTGAGTCCAATTTTTGTTGCCAAACTAGTCTTGGGAGTAGGGACTAACTCAATTTGTCATTAACTTATTAAGTATCATTATCATAAAAGAAAATGAACTCTCCTCCTACCAACAATTATCAAATGCTAATTGCTTCTCAGCTAATGGTAGTATTTTGTGTCCTTTCCTGCATGTTAAGATTTCATCTGGCTGTAGCTTACACATATTTTGAATATTCTGACAAAATAACTGAGTTCATATTTGTAACTGCAGTGTTATATCTGAAAGGCAATGTCTCCTTGATGTTGTTGACTATTTCTAGCTCTTACCTCCTGCTCCTATATTGTCTAAAATTCCCTAATATTATGTGGGGAGGGCTTTGATATATATGTTCCCTTCAATGACGACAAATCCTGAGTCTTTTCTTCTATGATCATTGAATAATTTAGAATTTCCATGTTAGTTACCATCTAATATAAAAAGAAGCTTCTCAGAAGAGGGTTGAGAGATGCTATGATCTATATGTATTACAATAAATCATTGGGAATCATTTGAATACTAAATTCCTTTAGTAGAATAATAGGAATATCTTCATCCCTGGGACCTATACCTATCCTATCACAGATACTTGGCTCCTTTGACAGTGGAAGAAATGAATTCTGTGTCATAGAAGGGGCCTTACATACACTCAGAAAGTAGTTTATTACTTTCATTACATTCATGCCAGTATCACACCAGTGTAATCAGTCTTTTTCTGCCAGCTCCTAAATGATGACACAGAGACTTATTATTAATTATGAAAGCTTGGTCTTAGCTTAGGCTTGTCCAACTATCCCCTATAACTTACATTAACCCACTTATTTTACTCTAAATTTTGTCATATGGCTTATTACCTCATCTCTCAATACTGCTCATATTGTTTCTTCTGCATCTGGCTGGTGACTCTGTCTTTTCCCCAGAGTTCTCCTTGTGGCAGGAAGTCCCACATATACTTCCTGCCTAGCTGATGTCTCTTTAGTTTTTTATTGCACAAATCACAGCAAGACATTTTCACACAGTGTAAAAATTTCCCACAACACTATAGTGAGAATATTTTTTTGTTATAGTTTGCAGGGCTTACAACTTAGTGAGATTCTAGATTACATTTTTCCTTTGGTAACATTCAAAGCACTTTCTAGCACCATGAATGCTTTCCAATAGGAAGAAATCTCCAGATGAGTACCAGCTTGACTTCTCCATGTTTTATGATTCAACATGTAGTTTCTTCAAAAGTAGAATCTAGAGTGTAGTCAAGATAATTGAGAATAGTCTGTAATGCCTGGGGTGTCTATTTGACCTCAATGGCCAAAATACAAAAGAGGTAACCTGTTCCTGGACTGGGTATTTTATTTGATAGAATAAGTTTTTTAATTATATTATTGCTAATAAATCCCCCAATTGTCCCATTTTAGGTTATGTATATTAACTGTATTTTTATATATGTGTGTTTATTTTAGGATACTTCTTTTTTTTGTATTTTTAAAATTTTTATAAATTTTATATATTTTTAAAACTTTCTTATTTAACATATTGATCTCAGGTTTCTCTTCCTCCCTCCTTCTCATGACCCCCACCCCCAGTGACCATCAGACTGAGGCAAGTAGAAAGTCTGGTGTTTTTTAAGTTTTAAAACAATCTAACCACAATGAATCTCAGTTTACAAATCAATCCCAGTTCCCTCTACCTCCAGTCCTCTCAATTCTCCTAACATCCATCCATCTCACCTCCCATACAATCCTCAGAGAGGCTGAGACCTTCCATGGGGAATCATCAAAGTCAGTTGAACTGAGAAATTGACTCCAAAAGCCAGTTCGTGTACTAGGGATAAATACTGGTTCCACTGCTAGTGGCCCCATAGACTGTCCAAGCCTCCCAACTGACACCCACATTCAGGTTAGGGTAGTTCTATTAGTTTTTCTGTATGGATTTTTCAAAAGTAGTTTAGTGTTTAGCCATTCTTCACCATATTCCCCCATCAACTTTGCCATTCCATTCCTATTCCATTTTCTACTTTAATTGTTTAAGTCCTTATGTTCTTTCTCATTTCTCTTCAAAGAAACTCCAAATAATTGTCCCTTAAAAGTGTATACCCTACGTGGATAAGTCAAATGGAACACATCCAATGATTCAATACTAACAAACAGAAATGAGAGAAAACAAGTGTCATTTATCTTTCTGTGTCAGCACTATCTCACCTAGGATGGTTATGTCCAGCTCCATCCATTTACCTGCTAAATCCATAATTACATTTTTCTTGAATGGTTTTCCATCATGTAAATGTTCCACATTTCTGTTACCCAAATATTCATAAGTTGATGGAAAATAAACACAATTGTCCTGAACCCAGATGCCTAGACACCAGCATGATAACAAAATCAATAGCTCAGACAATTACAAAATCACAACAACAATATGTCTGCACTAGATCCCACCAATCCTGTTAGAGCATTCCGTGAGAAATACCATATAGCTGAAGCACAAAAGAATGACTTCAAAATAGCTATTATTTGTAAGGAGTACGGTTTTTTCCTCCAGCCGCCTAGTTTTGTCCCACGGCCGCGCCAGCCCCAAATAATACACAGAGACTCTGTATTTGATATTATGCTGTTGGCCAGTTACTTGTTTCTTATAGGCTAGCTCTGTCTTAATTATTAACCTATTTCTATGTACTTCCACGTGGTCTTACCAGCGAGAGGTGGCTGGTGGTTCTAGTCTCTCCAGACTCTCCATCTTCACTCCCCCTTTCCACTTCCTCTTTCCTCCTTGTCTCTTAGTCCCTCCTATCTTCCTTTCCTATTGGCTAACAGTGCTTTATTCATTAACCAGTATGCAAAAAAATTTACAGAATGGCATCTCCCATCAATTATTAATATGTTCAAGAACCTTTAAATGTATAGGAATAAATCCATTAATAAAATCTATGAACACACACACACACACACATCCTACTGGAAGCGAATGAAGAAAACTATTCAAGCTGTGAATGAAAATAAAGAATTAATAATAAAATTCAAACTGAAGGAAAACAGGAAGTGAAAAATTTAAGAACTTCAACAGTTGAACAGAATACAAGAAATAGAAAACAATCTCAGACATTGAATACATGACAGTAGAAATGAATACCTTGGTGAAAGAACATATTAAATAAAAACATGTTCAGACTCAAAACTACCACTAATTCTGAGACACTATAAAAACCAAATCTATTAATAACAGGAATAAAGGAAGAGGAATAAATTGAGGTCAAAGGCTTACAAATATTTTCAACAATAGTATAGAAGAAAAGTCCTCTAACCCAAGAAGGAGATGCCTATCAAGGTACAAGAAGCATATAGAGTACCAGAGATATTGGACTAGGAAAGAAATTTTTATTGACACTTAAAATTAAAATATTAACTGTGTAGAACAAAGAAAGAATATCAAAAGCTTCAAGGGAAAATGCCAAGAATATAAAGAATAGTATTAGAATAACACCTAAATTTTCAATGGAGACTTTAAAGCCAGCAGGGTCCGTATGGATGTTCTACAGTCTTTAAGAGATCAAAGATGCCAGTCCACACTACTATACCAATTTTCAATCACAGTAGATAGAAAGACATTATATGATAAGGTGAAATTTAAGCTAAATGTATTTATAAATCTAGCTCTGCAGAAGGAGCTACATGAAATTCTTCAACTTGTAGAGGTTACACACTCCAAGTAAACAAAAGGAATAAATAATTTCATACCAGTAGAGCAAAAGTGAAGGAAAAAGAGCCCATACCATAACAATAGAAAGCAGGAATCAATAAACCCTTCTTGATAACTCCGAAGATCATTGGCCTTGATATTCCCCCCATAAAAGACACAGACTACCAGATTGGATATGAAAATAGGATCCATATACCTTAACATCTAGAACATACATCTTCTCAGGGTAAAAGGATAGAAAAATTATATTAACCAAATATACCTACAAAGCAAGTCAGTATATTCATTTTATTATTTAACAAAATAGACTTCAGACCAAATTTAATCAGAAGAGATAAGGGAGGACAGGATATACTCATCAAAGGAAAAATCCACCAAAAGGATATTGCAATTCTAAACATTTATTGACCCTCTAACAATGATAGCAAGTGACTTCAATACCCCACTTGTACCAATAGACAGGTAATCCAGACAAAAACTAAACAGAGCATTGCTGAAGCTAAATGAAATGACATTACAAACCAAACAGACCTGGCAGAGTTTACAGAATACTTCACCAACACAAACAAATATACTTTCTTCTTAGAACATCATGGAACGTCTCCAAAACTGACCACATAATTTTACACAAAGCCAGTCTCAACAAGTACACGAAAACTGAAATAACACCCTGAATCCTGTCTGTGCACTACGGATTAAAGGTGGATATAAACAACAAGAAAAGTGCAGTGTGTTAAATCTCATGGGAACTGAAAAGTTCACAAGTGAATGAAAATTGGGTCAAGACAGAAATTATGAAAGCAATTGAAAACTTTTTAGAATTAAGTGAAAATGAAAATATGACATACCTGAAGTAAACAATTTTTTAGTATATACAACCTATCTAAATTAAACCAAGATAAATTATTCTATTTATGCAGATCTATAACCCATAGTGAAATAGAAGCAGTAAACACATGCTAGGGAATAAATAGACAAAAAGTAGCCTTCATACATTACTGATTGGATGCAAGTTTATCCTGTCAATATGAAATTCAGGATGGATGTCCTTTCAAAGATTAACAATAGACCTCCCACAAAGTCTTGTTTAAACACTTTTGGATGTTTATTTCAATGACTCCATGTCAAAGTATGACAGAGATATTTGTATGTCAATTTTTATTACAAGACTATTCTAAGTAGCTAAGTCATATTTTTAAAAAAACTTTAGGTATACAACAACAGAATATATATATATATATATATATATATATATATTATTTTCTGCCTTAATAAACAAAGTTATGTCATTTCAAGAAAATCAATACTACTGGAAATAATCATAGTAAGTGAAATAAAGCAATGTCAAAAGGACAATGTGATATATTTTCTCTCATTTGTAGTTCCTATATTATATATATTGTCATGGAAAATGATATGTATACTTCACAACTTCTAGCCTGAATGACTACTTTCACTGTATAGAAGTTCATTGAATTGTGTAAAGTTTGAATCTGATTAATTTTGTTTTGTAGTGCTTTAATTTATTTGTAAATATTTTTATAATAATGTTTAGGGATACACAAAGCCATATATGTATATATGACATGAAAGCAAATGAAAAGATATCTGAGGCAGCAGCAGCTTTGTGAAATGTCACTGAGGATAGATAGTAGATGAGTATGTGTGGTACATGCAAAATAAAAATATTTGTATGCAGATATTTAAATATACCCCACTATATCCCAGTACGACATACTAATGAGTGTGGGTGTGTGACTGTGTGAGTGAGCATGTGTGTGTGTGTGTGTGTGTGTGTGTGTGTGTGTGTGTGATTTTTTGGAGACTACTCATTTCATATGTAATGTATCCAAATAATAACATAATAGTAAAGTGTTGAATTCTAGGTATGTGTGCCTCTTGACTCCATTAAATGCTAGTTTTTTTCAGGGAAAATATTCTGCTTGATAGAGACTTTCTGATTGTGCTTATTTATGAACCAAACACTTTTGTTCATTTAGTAAAATTTAATATTCTTAATGTTCACTTTGATTCTTTATGCCTTTCTCTTCATTCTGTATTTCTGGGGACTTCCCTTCTTTGGGAAACCATTTCTGTTCTGCCTGGGGTATTCTGTTTTATCTTGTTCAAGTGCCACTTTTGTTCAAATAGTATTTTTGACTTGGAGATTTTTTTTAATCAATCCTTTTGCTATATTTTTTTATCTCTTACATGGAGTGCAGATTAATTTACTTCTTCCCTGTCTCACTGGTGGTAATTTTGAGTAAATCTTGGTCACACATGCTAAGCTTGTGTCTCAATGGTGCTTTTCTAATCTCTTCTCTTTGATTAGTCTGTCGAGTGGAGATCTTTGATAATGATGAGGCATAAAAATCTTCACATAGCTTTGTATTTTTGATGTAATCCATGTTGTAATAGGTGGTGGATTGAATATAATGAGAAACAAGCTATTTCTGTTAATTATAATAGGTATTTCATGTTTTCGTGGAGAGTTCTCAAACTGTATACTTGTTATAATCAGACAACAGTGGAGTATCGGTATTAACTCTTCTTTGAATTTCTGGTAGAATTGTTCACTGAAACCATCTGGCCCTGTTTTTAACTTTCTGTTTTTTAAAGACTTTTGATTACTGCTTCCACTTGTTTAGGGGATATAGGTTTGTTTAAAATTGCTTATCTGTTCATGTTTTAATTTTGGTAAGTGATATCCATCTGGAAAATTGTTCATTTCCTTTGGATTTTCAAATTTTGTAGAATACAGATTTTCAAAATATGACCTGATGTGATGATTCTCTGGATTTCCTCAGTGTCCATTGTTATGTCCACTTTTTGTTTCTGATTTTGTTAATTTGCATGTTCTCTCTCTCTCTGACTTTTGGTTAGTTAGGATAAAGGCTTGTCTATCTTATAGATATTCTGAAAGAACCAACTCTTTGCTACATTGATTCTTAGTTTAGTTTTCTTTGTTTCTACTTTATTTATTTCATCACTCAATTTGATTATTACTAGGCATTTACTCCTCCAGAGTGAGTGTGTTTCTTTTTGTTCTAGAACTTTCAGTTATGCTGTTAATTCTCTAGTGTGACTATTCTCCAGTTTCTTCATTTGGGCAGTTGGTGCTATGAATTTTCCTCTTAGCACTGCTTTAGAAGTGTCCCATAAGTTTTGGTATGTTGTGTCTTCATTCTCATTTAATTCTAGGAAGTCTTTAAGTTTTTTAATTTATTTCTTCCTTGATGCAGTTACACATTGTTCAATTTCCAAGAGTTTGTAGGGTTTCTGCAATTTGTGTTGTTGAATCCTAACTTTAAAGCATGTGATCTGATAAGATACAGGGGGTTATTCTATTTTTTTTTTTTGTACATATTGAGGTTTGCTATGTTGTCAAGTATGTGGCTGATTTAGAGAAGATTCAATGTGGAGTTGAGAAGAAAGTATATTGTTTTGTGTTTGGATGGAATGTTCTTTAGATGTCTGTTAAACCCAATTGGGACATAACTTCTGTAAGTTCTTTTGTTTATTTGTTATGTTTCTTTCTGGTGGTCCTGCCTAGTGTTGAGAGTGGGGTGTTGAAGTTTCCTCCTATAAGTGGGTGAGGTTTATGTGTGATTTGAGTTTTAGTAATTTCTTTTATTTTATTTATTTTTTATTTATTTTATATAACCAAGTCCATTTAAATGAAAACAAATATTTATAGACAATATTTGGGAATTTGGGCATTGTTCTTTCCAAACTACTTCCTGCTGGTAAGGGGCGCTGTCATGGGGCATATGAAGAAGATTCAGAAATCCTGGCTGTAGTCTGTCAGGCTGCTTTGTCCAGCTATTTTGAATGTAGGATCACCTGGTACTCTGTTTCAGGCAGTCTGGCTTGATCAAACCACATTAGTCTGGAAGGACTCCACAGGTTTTTATTTTCTGTGGAAACAAAAATAGAAATCCTTTGCCCCAGTAACTTGTCCTTCAACTTAAATTTAAACCTAAGAATAATAGGCATAGACAGTTCTCATAAAGTCTTAGATTGTCACTTTTTTTTCCAGTGTGAAATTATGATCCAGAGAAGTAGGTGTTTGAATTTAGATCTGGTATGTTGCCATATTAGCATATTACTTATTGCTTCCAGGTTAGAGTTTCTTTAGCATTACATAGGGCTGAGTGATCAAAAGATGCACATACATCCTTTTATTGCTCTGATTTTATTATGGTGAAAAAAATTGCCCCCTTTCTGCATGTGTGTGTGTGTGTGTGTGTGTGTGTGTGTATACATATATATATATGTATATATATATATACACATGTATATGTGTGTATATGTTTTCTTTCTTCCTTATACTGAAAATTGAACTCCTATCAGTCTTTAAATTTAATACTTTATTTCATGTTTTAATTCATATTTGGATATGTGATAATAAAATGCATGAGTACAATGTACAATTAGCAAATCAAGATAAATAGCATTTTATTCACTCAAATATTTTTCCTGCATAAAGGAAATGTTTACATGCTTCCTCTGATTGTTTGAAAAGTATGATTAACTTGGAGATAGTAGTTATGCCACTGTGCTATCACATATTAGAATTATATTCTTTATCATGATTGTATTTTGGTTCCCTTTATCCATACTTTCAGAATTTGTCATCAACTTATACTTTCTTATAGAAATCTCTGTTCTAAAATTTTCACATAGTTGATGTTCATTTTCCCCCTTTTTTTTTTCAAGAAATTCCTTCATATCATATGCTGTTATTTTAATTTTATAAAGAATAAAGGAGACTACATAGGTTTTTTTTTTCATGACATTCTGAAAATTATGTAGCTTCTCTGAAGTCTTCATATTATAATGTAAAAACTATATTTCTTCATGAAGAAAAATGTACTGACTGGGATTTGTTTTTTTTGAAGAGTAGTCACTAAACTAGAGGCTTTTATTGCTTTTAGAATTTATCAAATTTGTTTGATTTAAATGAATTGTATCATGATGTGCTACTTTGAGATCGTTAGATTCTTCCACATTTAATTAGTCACTGTCTGAAGGAGTAAAATGAGAACATTTGATCATTTACTGAGGGTACATGATATGCACCAGGATCTACAAGTGATTTATCCTGACAATAGTATTCAATATAGCAGTTGTCTAGAATATTCAAGGGATATTGGTCCTTTTGCCAAAACAATTGTCATTATTTGAGCCTTCTCTATGCTTGATTCTTAAGTCATCTTACAAATGGCCAATCACCGGGTTATCATTCCTCCTACCTGCACAGATTTTCAAATGGTAGTATTTCTTATTTAGATTCTTATAAAACTTGGTAAATAAGAGCCATCATGCATACATTTCAAATTGAAGAGATACTTTTCAAATCCCTACTCTAATCATTATATATATATGTCATAAAGAGACCATTATAGAGAGCTCAAACTAATCAAAATACAGAAAACATCTAACCATATTGTGCTGAACTGCAAACACATACAGCATTACCAAAGGGGAAAATATTTAATATAAATTAAATATTCTAAGTAGAAACCCTAATTTCATGTAGATTTGAAACAGCATCAGAAGAGTCTGTGTTTCTAGTATGTTCCTAAGTTATGACAATTCTGCTGGTTCATATTTTTAATTGTTCATAAAATATTCTCCAAAATAGGTCAAACTTCTGATATAAAAATATGAGCATGAAACATTTTAGAAAATATAAACACAATGCATTTTTGAAAATAACAATTGTCACCATTTAGTTTGAGAAAAATGATAATTATATTGGATACATATAGTTCAAACAAATTTTCTAAAAATCCCATGTCGTAGGCATGATTTGACTCTCTTTATACAAATGTGAACACTGAGGCTCAGGGAAATTTAATTAATTTTCCAAAGACTACATGCTTGTGAGTAACTGAACAAATCTGAAAATTCATTATCAATCTCCCTCATGGATGAGTTCAATCTATTAATCTCTATATTGTTTAATAAATTTCCCTGGAAAGTGTGAGTGTTAAAAAGAATTGTGAAGAGCAAAGAGGAGAAATATAGGGGATTTTTTATTTATTAAAAACCTAGTGTGTTATAAGCCAAAACCATAATGAGTTGAATCAGAAAATTGCATATTAAAGACCAGCCTGGACTACATGTAAAGACCAAAAATGAAAGTTGGTATTGTATTACAAGGATATATTTTTTATTTTAGGTCATTTTATTTACTCTTTTATATTACCATAGAAGTTGCCATTATTGGGTTGTCACTAGTTCAAACTATCCAAATAGAAGAGCTGAGAGTTAAACAGGATACTTATGTTAAATCTTTGTAGTGTAGAGGTGATGGCACACACCTTTAGTCCTAGCACTTGGAAGGCAGAAGCAGTCAGATCTCTGTGAGTTCAAGGCCAGCCTGGACTACAGAGTGAGTTCCAGGACAGGCTTCAATGCTACAGAGAAACTTGGTCTCCAAAAGCAAAGAAACAAACAAACAAACAAAAACAGAACAAACACAAAACCTAAAATACTTGTATACTTCTTGTTTTAATCAGATGAATAATATTTGGATAAATTTTAGAATGTAAGCAAAAGCTCTTAACAAATGTAGTAGTGGCACATTTGATGATTTTAATTACCTTGACATTTCTTTGAAGAATACATTAAGGCATTTTTTTTGTTCTAAGTTTAGAATGGTTTAGTAGATGTTGTTTCTAATTAATCACAACTAATTCCCTTTTATGTATAACTATTAGGTTAAACTTTCCGTCTATATGATCTATATTCTCTGTGCCTAAAATACTTAAGACACAGAGTTCAGCTCCTCAGATCTTATGTCTTTTCTTTGGAAAATGTTTAAGTCTGTGTTAAGATGATAGAGAGAGTTGCAGGAATCAATTCCAAGTATGACATAAATCTCCTTATGTTTGGAAAATATTCTGCAGAGTTGAGCTAGAGTGTAATAGATGTTGTTGGCATGAAAATTAAAACTGTGCCCTATATCAGGTTCATCTACTATGACATGGATATACCTCCATTTGTGATCCTTATTGTCATATTAAAATATCCATCATTATTTTTCCATGGGTAATACATTTTACTTACAATGAGGATGACGTTAAGCTACAAAACTTGAAAATAAAGAAAACATGGTAATCTCTAAGTATCCATTGATTTCCTTTCACTACTGCACATAACATAATATGAATACTGTGGCAGTTTTAATGAAACAGAGTTCCTGTTAATGGAAGCTGGAGGAACCAATCTGAACATTTTGAAAATTACTTTCCTTCGGATGGAATCATTTGTAAAGGAGATTACTCATTCTCAGACTTTATAGCTTTACAGGAACAATCATCCTGTAAATCTGTGATTCTGGTAATGAGTCTAGGTCCTCAATGCCATTATGGAAACCTATGTTATGTTATCTGTTATAGTCATGCTAATAGTTTATGCTGAAATATGTAACAGTTATTAATAGTATATACTATCTATCTATATATAAACATGTAGGTAAAATATCAATATATACAATGCTTCAATATTTCTCCTTGTACTTTGAATATAATATTAAATAATATGATCCAATATAAGTTGGTATAATATATTTTGTAATACAAGCTTGGACATCTTCATTACATTATATATACCCAATAGCTTAAAATAAGTTATAGTTTATATTTCTCTACTCAAGGGCAAGTTGGAAGGTATAATAAGTAAAAACTAATGTGCTGAATTACTTAAGATGTTCCATACACACACACACATACACACACACACACACACACACACACATACACACACACACATGCACATATATATGTGTGTGTATATATATATATATATATATATATATATATATATATATATATATTCCAAAATGCAACCTACACATTCTATGTAATGTTTCTTGTATGTATGTTTTCAGGGTTGCCTATATAACCAACCAATTGCCATGATCTTCTATGGAGAAGACTGTTTCTCCTAATCCCAGCATTTATTAGTTTCCCATAATGCTATATATGCATAAGGCTGAGGACTCATGGACATTGCTGCATCCACTTATCTATATTTGTATGTTTCCATCTTTGTTCAAGTCTTGTTTAGACAGTCAGGTTAGTTTGACTTTATGGATACAGATTCTAATTTTCATAACAGACACATTTTCAGAGCAAACTTCCTGTCCTTTGGCACTTGCAATCTTTCCTTCTCCTTTTCTGCAATGTTACCTGTGCTGTAGGTGTACAGGTGTTTGGTTGGTCCATCCATCGAGACAATGGTCTACAATTCCACATTTTGTTGGGTTGTTGTTTTCTGTAATTGTCCCCATATGCTGCAGAGAGTAACTTCCTCTATAAGGAGTAAGATTACACTTATCTTTGGATATAAGGGTACATGTTTATATTGTCGTTAAGGATTGTGCTAGTTTAGTAATGTGGTGGTTGTAGATTCTCCTCTAACAATCATGACTTCACTAGCACAGAACATTTAGCTAGGTTTCTAGTTGCAGTCATGTTTTTCTTCTTGTTAAATGGGTCTTGAATTCAATTAGAGTGCTGTTGGTTACTACTAAGGTAGGTGTGCCAGTACTTCACCATTAGGCCTATGATGCCATTCTTGTCCTTGTTGTAGTTCATAGTCATCATGGTATGTAGGAGCTTCTCTCATTTGGGAGCTTGTATGACATATAAATAAAGTTTTTTTTCCCCATCTTGTTTTTGAAATAGGACAATAAAAGCATCAACTCTATGTACTTTTCAAACTTTTAGAGATACTTTTCTGCTCACTAAATAAATATAAATACAATTTTGTACATATTTAAATTTGTATATAACTATAAACATTACTAGATTCTTTTGTATACTACATAATTTTGTGACCGCATTTTCTGGATTTGTCCCCATTGAAAGTCATGTTATTTCATCACAATATAAAATTAAAAGTGTTCAAAAGTACATCCCTTTTTACAATTTCCCTTTCGGGAAACATTTTATTTTACTTCTACAGTTTGAGTGCTTTTTGAGAGGGATAGAGAGGTATTTTTTTAAATATTATTTTATCGTATACTTATTAGGGACAGATGCAACTAGCAATTTGAACATAAAGATATCTATCAGAGTCTCAGAGGGTCTGTCATCAAACTCAGAATGATTAAATATGCTTACCAATAAGTTTGTTGTTTGAAAACTGTGGATATAACTCAATGGTAGGTTATGTGCCCAGTACCACAGAATATTTTCTTATTTTTGAAAATAATTTATTGTTCCAAAAGTTATACATACATAAATCTAGTATCCAAAATGATGAGAAACTTGCTCAGTAATTTAAGTATAAAGAGGTTAGGGGATGGAATGATGACTCATTGGTTCAGAGTGCTTATTGCTTTTCGTTTGGGTTCCAGCACTCACATAATAAGTCACAGCTATCTGTAACTCCAGTTTCAGGGTTCCAAAATTCATTTTTGTCCTTAAAAGCACCAGGCACATACACAGTGTTCTTATACAAAGGTAAGAAATCACCCCTACACATAAAAATCAATGAAAATCTATTTTTCCAAGAAAGATTATTACAGTATTATCTACAGTAACAAATAATTTAAAACATTGTTATTTTTGAAATATATTGGTATTTCCTAAAAATTTTATACATATACATTGTTATAAACAAAAATAAAATCATTACAGATGAATAGTATATATACAGACCCAACACCATGTTAATGCTAAAGATATATTTAAAACTTATGTCGCATTTATAAGATATTACATAGATATTTAATATTATTTAGAAACACTTTTAAATAACATACATTATGGTTATAATATAATATATATAAGATAATAAAAATTATGTAAATATAATTACAACTACATAAAAATGTATCAAAATATTTGAAAAGATAATTCCTATAATTTTAACAGTGACCACCTTAAAATTTTAGGATTATGAGTAGATGATTTCCTTTACTTTGTCATGATAATATTATCCATATTGAAAAAATAAAGAAAAATAACATTACATACTAAGCATTTGGTACAGTAGCCTATAATATGTATATCCCATATATATTATTAATTTGATGTAAAAGTGTGGTAAAAAAAATAAAGCATCTGGTACTGGAGATGTAGTTTGACTGGTAAAGAGCTTGCTTACTAGGCACAAGGCCTTGAATATCATTTAATGTACAGCATGACCTGGATTAAAGTCATGTAATTCTCAGTGCAAAACCTGGTGAGAGGAGACAGAAAGATGAGAACTTTAAAGTTATTATTTATTGCATAATGTATACAAGGCTAGTCTCGAATGTTTGGTACTCTGTCTCAGAATAAATTATAAAGAAGAAACAATACCTGTAAAACTATCCTTTTTTATTCTTAAGTATTAGACTACCATTTAAGCACCCAGAACTGACTTCATTTTGGATTTTGTGACAGTTATCAAATTCTGGTTTTCAGGAGGTGTACATTAGTAATGAACTCACAAAATGAAAGGTTTTTAGTTTGCTTTGAAAGTAAATTTAGCATGACTTGGGACTTGAGTTCTTCTATTAATTACAGTAAATTGTCACAAAATATCAAGGCAGAATGAGACCAGTATATATTTCTAAATCACTGCTATTTTCTCTGGAGAATTTCTATTGAAAACACACAGGAAATTTAAGTTAGGCACATTTGGAAATAAAGACAAATCTCAGGCAACATCCACTCTCATCAAATAGATCTGTTCAGATAGATCCACAGAATTGTGCCTATGGCTATGTGAGCTGCTCTGCCCCAGAGATATCAATTTCAATTCTCTCTGTGGGATTCACTGATATACAGCATTCTTTAGAGGATCCCTTTTATCCCCATTACAAATGGATTTTCTTTCTTATATAGTCTACTTACTGTCCCTCAAAAATTCTAAGCCATTTATCTAGAATTTTTATAAAACTTTATAGTTGAAAGATTTCAAATATTTACATGGAAGAAAGTATATCATAAAACCCAGGAGACTTTATTTTGTCACTTAAAAGTTTAATGCATGGAAACATAGCATCTGATGTATATATAGTTACCTTAAAACTAATCTAAGTAATGGCTTTGGAACAATACCATATTAAAACAATGAGATCCATGAAAAATAATTTTTAAAAATATGGGGATGGCTTTGTGAATGATTGGTTTCAGTTCTTCATGTTCATTCACTTTCAATGATAAAAATTCTCAATTTATTTAAGAAATTGAATATGTTTGGTCTTTGTTTTCATTGTGGCAGTATATAATACTTCATAGAATTTTTTAAAGGAAAGGAGGATTTAGTAAGCTCACAGTTTAAGAAGTCTCAGTCTATAGTTAACATGGATTCATGTTTTTGTGTCTGTAGTGAAGTCAGTACATTGTGGTAGTGGGCACATTTGATATTAACTGATCACTTAATGGAAAACTGGAAACAGATCGAGATAAAGGGACCAAAGGCTGTGCATAATTTTCAAAGACACATCCAAAGTGGTCATGATCAATGTAGTATAACCAGGTCATGCATCCCAAGTTTCTATTATTTCCCCCATAAAGAACTAGTAGGTAGAGACTAAGTGCTCAAAATATGGTACTATGGGAGTATTTCACATTTAAAGTTAATATATAAAAATGAACTACTTATCGCTTCTTTGTTTTTTTCAGTTCAAGATGCCATACCGCTGGATGGTACCACTAACTTTTAGGATGGGTCTTCCTATGTCAACCCTGTATGAAATCTCTAACATAGTTTGTTATTGTTAGGGTTTCTATCACCGTGAAGAGAAATACTGGCTATGGCATTTCTTATACAGGAAATCATTTCATTGGGGATGGCTTATATGTTCAGAGGTTTAGTTCATTGCTATCATGGCAGGAAGCAAGACCAGTGGCCCACATGCAGCTATGGTGTTGGAAAAAGAGCTAGGAGCTCTATATCTGCATAGGTAGGCAGCAAAAAGTGAGTCAAAGAGAAGCTGGGCCTGGCTTAAGCTCTTGAAAGCTCAAAGTATACCTACAGTAGCACACTTCCTCCAACAAGGCCAAACTTCCTGGTAGTGCCTCTTCCTATGAACTTAATGGGGCCATTTCCATTAAAACTATTACAATTATCCTGGTGTCTCTAAATCTCATCAAGTTGACAATTACTAATTGCCATCATTTGCCACCATAGATAAATTAGATTGTAGAGAGAAGGGATTAGAATGGATTTATTGCTATGGACTGAATAAAGTTCCCCCAAAATTCATATGCTGAATTTCTAACCCCAAACTTGACTGAATTTGGAGATGTAGGCATTAAAGATGTTTTAAAGTGGCTTGAGAGGTGGCTCAGCAGTTAAACTTACTTGCTCTTGCAGCAAGGACCAGAATTCAGTCCCCAACATGCACATATGGCAGTTAAGAAGCCCTAGAACTCCAATTCCAGGAGATCTGATACTCTTTTCTGGCCTCTGTGAGATCCATATCCAATGAACACAAATACACACACACACACACACACACACACACACACACACACCACACCACACATGCGCGAATATAAATAAACAAAAAGAAATAAATCTTACAATGAACAAAGTTATAAATGTAAAATGAGGTCATCAGAGTGAGCTTATAATCTCATATGCCTGATGTGTTCATTTTTCCTTATTTATTTTATAGAAAAATTAATGCAAATATTCTCATAATGATTTTTATCTCCATTAACTCCTCTCAACTTGTGTCTTTTTGATAAGAGTTTCCCATTGTTAATATTTCTTTCTTTCTCTCTCTCTCTCTCTCTCTCTCTCTCTCTCTCTCTCTGTGTGTGTGTGTGTGTGTGTGTGTGTGTGTGTGTGTGTGTGTGTGTGTATACGTCCATGAGCATGTGCTGTGGAATACCTTTGTAAAAACAGTGTATAAGGAAAGTCATATTGTGTATTTGACAACTGACAAAGCAGAGTTGGCACCTTCAACTTGGACTTCCAGTCTACAGAAAGGTGAAAAAATTAATGTAGGCTGTTGAAGCCATTCAGTCTGTGGTACATTGTTATGGCAGTGGAAAGGACTACTATAAGCCCACAATCCATGAGCTTGAGCAGGTGGAGAGGAGCCAAAGGCATAATTGATTATAATGGTGATCTCATCTCAACTTCTGGGATGGAGGAGTGCTTTTATGTGTAGCTCTTTCAGTTTAGGATGACTGAGGTGTCTCAAGGTCATGTTAGGTGAGTTCTAATAGTTACTTCTCCAGCAATATCTTTTTTCCATGCATGAAGCATGTTTAAAATTAGTTTATAAAGAACAGAGGATTAAAAGATAAGTAGTTATATTATGCAGTAGAGATTATAAACATTGCAAATATTTAAAAATTGGAAAAGAAAACATTTGTGTGTCAAATGAAAAGCAGCAATAGAAATCCTGCATAATGAATCCCACAAAAATTAGTTATTATAAAGAATGACAGAAATCACTTTCTAAAGAATAGTTAAAAAATAGTCCCACAAAATGAAACTGGCACTCAAAGGAGAAGCAAAGACAATTAGTAAAGGGAAATTTCTTTTTCTTCACTCCATAGATGAAAAGGCACAAAGAAATCTGTTAGAACAGCAATTACAGCAATTCTTCCCAGAACATCATTTTATGATTTACCAGAAATTCTGACCCTTGGAGAAAAGATTAACACCTTCTGTGATATCAAGAATTAAGAATAAAGAGATAAATGGCTACATCTTCTATATATAAGAATGGTGGCAGGGTGGATAAAACTGGAAACTTTCTGTCAATCCCAAAGTCATGAGGAAGATCCAGAGACAATGTGTACTGCCTTTTTAATGTGTAGATATCACTCATGCTAATTATTCATACTACTATTCCTCTCTTAGAAAATAGAGCTCACTGTATTCTGGTAAGTACCTATGTTTGCATACTGGTAAGAGGTATTGCTGCTCTGCTAGAGGCCTCAGTCTGCTGGATATTTGACCCCCATCACAGGGCCTCTGCTAGAGGTGAGTCTGCGACCATTTCAGGTTGAAAAACCCCCACACCCTTCCCTGGGAACTCCCTGGATTGGACATAAATCTCTCTCACCCCTGTGTCCTGTCCCCAGCAAGAGTGCTCCTGATGCACTGATACATACCCACCCTCTCCACCCAAAGAGCCTGCCCTCCCCCACCCTGTTTCATACCATGCCCACTGTCCCACCACTCTGGTTGAGCACTGGGATAGAGGTCAGATCCTGCCACCTTCAGGGAACTTCCTGGAGCTGCTCTGAGCACACTAGACCTACCTAGCCACTTAGGAATACTCTGAATCCCCACCTGCCTGACTCTGACCCCCCACTGCTGGTCTTCTGTTGGAGTTCCGGGCCCCTCCCTAAGACCCACCTCTCCTGCAGGACCATCCTGATTCCCTGCCTGCTGGATCTTTGACACCCTTTGCCAGGCCTCTGCTTGAGCCTGATCTTTGACCCCCATTGCCTGGCCCTGCCTAAGGAAAGACCTCCTAAAGAGCTTGGACCACCCAGAGCTACAGACATCAAATTTCTGATCCACCAAAGCCCACTGGGGGAGTACCAGAGAGAGAGAGAGAGAGAGAGAGAGAGAGAGAGAGAGAGAGAGAGAGAGAGAGAGAGAGAGAGAGAGATCCCACCTGCATGTACTGGAAGAAGCAATGGGAAGATGGCAATACAAGAAAACATCTAACAATAGAAAGACAAGCATTACACTGCCAGAATCTAGGACTCTACACCAACTAAACCTGAATACCCCAAAGCAGATGCAGCAGAAGAGAACGACTTAAAAAATATCTTCATAAAAATGATAGAGGCCTTCAAATATGATGTGAGATAATTCCATGAATAAATAGAAGAAAAAACAAACAAAAAAATTGAAAGAAATGAACAAATTTCTTAAAGAAAGTACGGAAAGCCAAGAAAAAACAATTAAACAGGTGAAGGAAACAGTTCAAGACATGAAAATTGAAGTGGAGACAATAAAGAAAACACAAACCGAAGGAATACTGGAAATAGAAAAATTGGGCAAATGATCGGGAACTACAGACACAAGCATAGCAACAGAATACAAGAGATGGAAGAGAGAATCTCAGGCATGGAAGATAAACTAGAGGAAATAGATTCATCAACCAAAGAAAATCTTAAATCCAACAAATCCTTAACACAAAACATCCAGGAAAGGTGGGACACTGTGAAAAGACTAAACCTAAGAATAATAGGCATAGAAGAAGGCTAAGAAGCCCAGCTCAAAGGTGCCAAAAACATATTTAAAAAAAATCATTGAAGATAACTTTCCCAATCAGAAAAAGGAAATGTCCATGAAAATACAAGAAGCATACTGAACACCAAAGAAAAATGACCCCTCAACACATAGTAATCAAAACACCTCACATACAGAATAAAGAAAGAATATTAAGAGCAGCGAAGGAAAAAGGCCAGGTAACATATAAAGGCAGACCTTTCAAAATTACACTTGAATTCTCCATGGAAATTCTCAAGGCCAGGATAGATGTTCAACAAGCACTAAGAGCCCACAGATGCCAACCCAGGCTACTATACCCAGTCACTATAGAAGGAGAAAACAATATATTTAATGACAAAGCTAGATTTTTACAATATGTATCTACAAATCCAGTCCAACAGAAAGTGCTGGAAGGAAAATTCCAAGCAAGGGAAGTTAACTACACTACCAAAGACACAGGCAATAGATAAACCCACTTCACCAGAACTCAAAGGTAAATCAAGGCAAATATATTCACAATACCACTGACAACAACAAATCTAAAACAAACAAGCATTAACAATCAATGGTCCTTACTTTCCCTCAACATTATTGGTCTTAACTCGCCTATAAAATGACACAGGCTAACAGAATGGATACGAAGACAGAATCTATCCTTCTGCTTCAAAGACAGATATTATCTCAGGGTAAAGGGTTGTGAAAAGATCTTCCAGTCAAATGGACCCAAAAAGCAAGCAGGTGTGGCTATCCTAATATCTAAAAAGTTAGACTTCGAACTAAAATCAATCAAAAGAGAAGAAGACAGTCATTTCGTATTCATTACAGGAAAAATCCATCAGCAAAAAGTCTAAATTCTGAACATCTATGCCCCAAATACAAAGGTGCCCACATTCATAAAAGAAATGCTATTAAAACTCAAAGCTCACATAAAACCTCAGACACTTACAGTGGGAGATTTCAAAACCCCACTCTCACTGATAAACAGGACCACCAGTTAGAAACTTTAACAAAGAAACAAAAGAACTAACAGATACTATGTCACAATTGTGTTTCACAGACATCTATTGGATATTCCATCCAAACACAAAAGAATAACTTCTTATCTCCTCCACATGGAACCTTCTCTAAAATTGACCACATACTAGGCAACAAACCTCACCAGATACAAATATATATATATATATATATATATATATATATATATATATATTTATATATATTGGTGTAGTCCCCTGTATGTTATCAAACCACCATGATTTAAAGTTGGATTTCAACACCAACACAAATCGCAGAAACCCTGCAAACACATGGAAACTGAACAATACACAATTGCACCATACTTAGGTCAAAGAAGAAATTAAGGACTTCCTAAAATTCAATGAGAATGAGGACACAACATACCGGAACTTATGGGACACCTTGAAAACAGTGCTAGGAGGGAAGTTCATTGCACTAAGTGGCCATATGAAGAAAACAGAAGATAGTCACATTAGAGAATTAACAGCACAACTAAAAGCCTTAGAAAAAACAAACTTACCCCAGAGGGGTAAACACCAGGAAATAACCAATTTGAGGGCTGAAATCAATAAAATAGAAACCAGGAAAACAATATAATAAATCAATGCAACAAAGAATTGTTTTTTCAAGAAAATCAACAAGACAGACAAACCTTTATTCAAACTAAAGAAAAAGCGGAGAGAAAACATACAAATTAACAAAATAAAAAACAAAAAGGGGGACATAACAATGGACACAGAGGAAATCCAGACAATTTTCAGATCATACTTTGAAAACCTGTACTCCACAAAATTTGAAAATTCAAAGGACATGGACAAATTTCTGGATAACTATCGCTTACCAAAACTAAATCAAGAACAGACAAACCACTTAAATAGACCTATAATCCTAATGAAATAGAAGCAGTCATAAAAAGACTTCCAACAAAAAAAAAAAAGAAAAAAGAAATAAGACCCAGAGCCAGATGGCTTCAGTGCAGAATTCTAACAGAAATTCAAGGAAGCGCTAATACCAATATTCCTCAAATTGTTCCACACAATAGAAACAGAAGGTTCATTACCAAACTCTTTTTACGAGGCAACAATCATCTTGGTAACCAAGCCACACAATGACACAAGTAAGAAAGAAAACTACAGACCAATATCCCTCATGAACATTGATGCAAAAATACTCAATAAAACACTGTCAAATCAAATCCAAAAATACATAAGATGATGTGGAAACCCTTAGATTAATAGAAATGTGTTAATATTTAAGACAGAGCTAGTCAATAAGAAACTGACTAACAGTTTCATAAATAATACACTGTCTCTGTGTGTTATTTTGGAACTGACACAGCTCTGGGACCAGGCTGGTGGGAAAGTGCTCATAACAAAATGAAGTAGAGTGCTTAGTTTTTCCTCTGGCAGTGTGAGGTTATAAGGTCTTATGTGAGAGACATATATCTAGTTTCATGTTTTATTTTCTGCATACTGAACTCCATGCTTTCAAGATCTGTTTGTGAAAGATGTTCTCTCCAATGCATAGTTTTGGCATACTAGTTAAGGATTAGGTAGTTGCCGTTATACCATTATGTCTAGGTCCTCTGTTCTATTACATTAATTTATTTACCTGTTTTGTACTCTTACTATGTTATTTTTACTACCAAGGCACTAAAGTGTCATTTGAAATCTGCTATGGTATTATCTCATATAGTATTCTGTTTGTTCAGTGTTGCTTAAGCTACCCTTGGCCATTTTAACCTCAATTTAAATTTCAAGATGCTTTTGCTGTTTGTGAAGACAGGCCCAGGTACTTTGAATGGGGTTGAAACATGGTAAAAATTTTAGGAAAACCGCTGGAACTTCAAAATTATACCCAAATCCAGGCCCCAAAACATAAATTCCAAATATTCTTATTTATATGTGGGTTCAAAATTCAATGGTTTTGTGTGTTTACTCTGGAGTACATGTAGAAGCTAATAAAAATAAAAAAAAATGGAACATTGAGGGAATGAATAAGCAAGGGGGAAGGGAAGAATATAACTGGAGTAAAAGTACATAAAACCGAAGCATGTTTTAAAAGCCATATAGGAACCTTTGATCTTACTAGTCTGGTAATAACAAAAATAGATAGGAGCAGTGGATCTTTTGTAATATGGAAGAATCTGCAGAAATATTGGGTGCTAAAAGGTTTGAGGAGACAACGAATTGGAGAAAGAATATGGAAGGGGAGCAAGTTAATCAAAACCATGGATACATAAAATCCTTATGAAAACACATTAGCTTTTATTTTATTTTATTTACTTTTTTTCTGGATTTGGTGTTAGTGGTGGTATGGTGTGTGGATTTAATCCCATTTTTCTTTTTTTTAATTATTTTTTATTATTTTACATATCGATCCAGTTCCCTCAACCTCTCTGCCTCCCTCCCATGATCCCTGAACTGCCTCCCATCCAACCCTCCCTATCCCCCCCACTCCACAGGGAGGGAGAAGAAACGGGAGGGAGGGACCAAGAGGGAACTGCTATTGATATGTAAAATAAGAAAATAAAAAAAAAAGAAAGAAACCATTCTGGATGAGGTAACCCAACCACAAAAAGAGGAACAAGGTATGTACTCACTCATATATGGATTTTAGACATAGAGCAACGAATCACCAGCCTATAATTCACACAGACAGAGAAACTAACTAGGATACAAGGAAGAACCTCAGAGATTCATAGAAGCCCCCTCACAAAAACACACTAGTTTGTAAGATGATTAAAACACAATTTTAAGAAAGGTTTCTGAACAAAGGTACCTCACAGGGATGAATGATGCTGCTCTTACAAAACATGAAAATTTCAGTCCTGGAAATGATTTAACCTTTTTACTTCTTATTGATACACCAGATACAAATCATTGACACTGGCATTGCTCTGGGTTGCTCATTATAAAAAGAGAGTAAGATTATTTCTGGAAACACCACACGTTTTGGTTGCAGGACATAGAGAAACATATTTGGAAGTTAACAAGAATCTTTGTCCCTGTTGGCTAGCTTTCATGGTGCCAGAAAGTGCTGTGCAGAATGAGATGGTAGAGAATACCAATGGTCTGATCAGCACTAGACCTACATGGTACATTAAAGACCTGCTAAGTAAGATGTGCCCACTGGTGCAATACTGTCACTACTTTTTATGGGGATAAAAACAATATAACCTCAATCTTGATTATATTTAAGCTTGTTCCACAGGAATAAATGGATTCATACGTTTGTAAACATTTTTGAAGCCCATTGCTACAGAGGTCCTAAGCTCTAGGAAAAAAACTTAATGTTTATCTTCTAAATGCCCGAGTTGTCAACCTGCCTTCTAAAAACTTACGTTTATATGTATAGATTTGTGCTGCTCACAACATTTATTAGAGAAACTTCTTACAGCAAAAGGTAGTGGCTAATACAGAAACATAACTACTTAAAATACTGAGAATAATTGATTGTGAGTAATTAGCATTATAAGTAAAATCTCTGTCAACTTGCTCACCACGTCCCACCCAAGGCTCAGAGAACACTGGGAAAAGAGACCCAGAAAGAATATAGGAGCCAGACAATGGGGAGGAGTACATTGAAATACTGCACTCTTGGCAAGACATTACTTTCGCACACATGAACTCACTGTGGCTGTGATTACTGTCTCAAGACTTGAACATAATCAAGCCAGTTCAAATTTCCAGTATGGAGGATGAGGGAAGGGTTCGTGGGGGAGATGGAGTCACTTTTCTTTGGGAAGATGGCCACTGTCTTCTCCAGTAAATGATGCCCTCCCCACAGACATAAATTTTACATATGGTTGTGGCTAATTTATACCAGTACACACACACACACACACACACACACACACACACACACACACACACACACACATGCACACACACGTGTATTATGTAGGTAGGTAGGTAGATAGGTAGATAGGTGATAGGTGATAGATAGATGACAGATAAAAGATAGAAGATATACATCACTTGCGATACAGATATGCTGCCTAGGGAAAGTTTATGGGTAGAGATGAAGTAGATATTGTCACACATTGTATACATTCACTAAACTTTTGAAGAATAACTGAAAGACAAATGTAGTGTCACATAACTTTTTGGAACATTGCAGGAAATTTAAGAATCATGCTTTTAAAACAAATCATGTATACTTTCATTTTTCAGACTTCATATAGATTTCCTTACACATTAAGTAAACCAAGGAATGTTTTTCTACTATGGCAGGGCTAAAAGATTGACTAAAAACATAGGAAATTGGATGAATTCTGCTACATCTGGGGAAAACAACCCATGATGGTATCTCCAAAAGATTGAGGGCATGGACCTAGGCCACAGCTACAAAAATCTACACCATGTTTTTCCTTTCTGTTTCCCCCCTGAAATCATCACTGTGGATGGATCACCTTCAAATCAATTTTTTCTAAGCACCTTTCTTGTCGATGGGTTTATTTCAACCACTGTTTGAAATCAGGTCAGTCCATGTAAAACAATATTTTTCTATATTACTTGGCACATAACATGTTTGGAAATTGAAGAAATATGCTTGTAAAACATGCCAGTCTATTAATAAAATATTCTTTGAAAAAATTTGAAAATTAATTTTGCTTTATTACTAATGCTCAGCTTTATTTTCAGCAGTCTTTCAATTCTGATCTGGCAGGTTTTGTCCCTTCTCTGTGACTTTATCCCATTGGCTTTTTGGTAACTGATTTTTCTTTAAAAATCTCATTGTAATTCCTAGTGATTTTTCCATCTGTATCATCCAGAATGTTAAACAATAGGACATATTATTTTAATTAGAGAGAAAAGAAACTCCCTTAGTATGAAAATTTAACTTCATGTTCTAAAGGATAATAACTTATTTATAACTATCATTTATCAATTTCTAGCATTTAAATATATCAATGGTTTACAGTATTGAAACAGACAATGTACCACTACAATTTAAGTATTCAATAAAGATGATACATTTTCCTCCATCAAACAGTACAATCAAAACAAAGGAATGACATCCAGTAATATAAATTAAAGTAAAACATTTAAATATTTTCAATCACATTAGCTTGCATTTCTATTCTGTCATGCTTTAATATCTTATTTTTTTGTAGCAATTCATGTGTTCAGAAAGGAGATAAATGTGAGATAGAATCAAAGAGTTCTGAATTCTGGTTGAAGCCAATCTGTTGTCACTCTTTTAACAGAAGAATTTAAGACAGAATTATACACATGTCTGAGAACACAGTATGTTTTGTCTTACCTAGAAACAGTTATTCCAATAATTGTTAAAAAAGACAACATTTCATTGGTCTTAATCTCATTTTATATCCCTCTACTTAGAATCTCTTTTATGATATTATAAAGAATTTTCTATCTTTAATAGTACACAAGGGAAAAGAAATTTTATTCTGTGGAGTCTAAAAGACTCTAACTATTTATGGAACGATCATAAATCTACTAAAATAACAAATTTCATTCTACAGTTAACACTGTCAGCTTTGAAGATGCCGAATGTAAGATCTGTGGGTTTCTTATGGTTCAAAAGTACTTAGGTCTGTGAATTAGGTCACAGGTATAAAGTCATAAACAAAGCTATATTCATTGAAATGTAGCACAAATCACATAATTTAGTATAGACTTTGGACTTATCTTGTGGATGGTATCATTCCATAATACATATTAAAGATTTTGTGTGAGATTCTGAAGTTATATGAGTCTCAACTGAAATATAATTTCATCTGGAAAACAGTAAAGCATTTTGAGACATTGAATATAATGATAGGATGGGTTATATAAGTGATGAGATTTCATTTCTCTTTGGTTACTAGAAAGAAATGGCACACTGTAATATATACATTAATGGGATGCATGTTTGAATCACTCCCATCTTTATATTCAATTATATATTCCTATTCTTGATTTGTTTTCTCCTATTATATCTGTATTTATTTAATATTTATTTAATATTTTGTAATTTGTGTGTTTCTGTGTGGTTTTGACCTTGACAGAAAAATCCAACAATAGAGAAACAAACAATATGGAAATGGATTAATAGAATTAATTACCTATTGCTGTTATATCAGATGTTATAATAGATTTTGGTAATCTGTTTGGTAAATCTGTTTATAAATGTAACAGATTTGTAGAAGAGAATTCAAACACATTTAGCTTTTTGCTGTGCTATCAAAAAAATGCCTCAGTAAAAAATAGAAGAAAACATCTATTTTGGCTAGTTGCCAAAGTCAAAGTCTAATTGCTACTTTGGGCCCCAGTTGAGGAAGAGTATCATGGAGAAAGCATAAGACTGAACAAAACTGCTCTACTTATGGTGACCAGGAATCAAAGATGCAGGTGGGGAGGATACAGAGAAAATTATACTGTTGAAATATAAGTGCCTGAAGCTGGGAATAGGGGCTCATGTAATAACAGTATTTGGGAGGCTGGAGCATGAGGAATGGCATGATTTTTAAGCCTTATTGAGTTGTTATATAATGAGTTACAGATCAACCTAGGCTGTTCCAAACTAAAAGAATATCCCCCTAGTGTATCAATCAATCACTTATTCATTAAGATTCGAACCCTCAAGTTCCAAAAACTTCTCAAAATCTTTACACTTGAACTCAGCATAGGGGAATAAATCTTCTATATAAGATCATTTAATAACACTTCATGGTCATCCTGTAATTCTGTGATAAAAATTAAAATAACTGTAATATTTACATTCCTTCCTGAAATTTCCAGGGGAGAATCAATTTCCTTTCCATTTACAGTTTCTTCTTTCCCCAGCACATTATCCATTCTTCACTCATCAGCATTAATACCACATCTAGGTAATATTCTGGTAAGATCATCCAGGTTAATCCCATTGCTGTGATGCATTTAATATTATTAATTATTAGAGATTCTGTACATATAACAATTTAATTAAATTCACCTCTACTGCTAATTCCACAGCCAGCATCTCCCATTGCCCCTCCCAACTTAGTGTCCTACTTTAAAAATGTATAAGAGATATTTTAGTTTTAAATTTTTGTGTATGAGTGTTTTGTTTGAATATATGTCTGTGCACAATGTGTATACAGTGCACAGGGGATAAGAAAATGGAAACAATCCCCCTAGAATTAGAGTTACTCACTGTTTATGAACCACCATGTGTCTGTTGGGAATAAAATCTAGGTTCTCAAGAATGAGTCTCACTCATTTTTAAAAAATGAATAACCCACTGTATCTGATTTGTGTTACTCATGGATGTGTGAGCATCTACTGGAGCATGGTAGACCAACCACAGGCCATAACCTAAAGAAAAATGACTTTCCCCCAGAAACCATTAAGTGTCACTAGCTCTTTAATGAGCTGATAGGGCCATGATACTCACACCTGCTTCATGTTGGAATGATTACTGTTTTGATTCTGTACAAGTCTTATGAAGACAACCATAGCTGCTGTGAGTTTATGAGTTTAGCAGTGCTATCAAGTCCGGAATAACTGTTTTGTTCTATCTTCCCCCACATTGGAATCTCAAAATCTTCCTCTCCCTCTCTTGCTCTGAGTCCTGAGCCATGCAGGAAAGGGTGATGTAAATGCCTGATTTATAGCTGACTACTTCCCAGTACTTTGAGCAGTTTTGAGTTTCTGTGTTAATTTCCATTCTCTACATAAAGAAACTCCTCTGATAAGATCTGGGAGCTGGAATAATCTATGAACATTGAAGGAGACGGGGTTCCTACAATTATAAAACTGCCAACATGGTTATAATAATTTGTTATTTTTATAAAGCACAATCTGAGTACACATAACTCATAATTGGTACATTGTTTGTTAAGTAGTGATAAACAGGAAAATATTTTCTATCTGAATATGATACGAACTTATTATGTAATTTTGAGTTAGCTGGCTTGTTAATTTGGAAAAAGAGAGATTTGATGAATTGGTTGTTTATTTAAGACAGGCTCTCATTCTCTAGCCCAGGCTAGGCTGGAAAGTGCTAAGTTTCTAAAGATGGCCTTGATCTTCAGGCTCTCCCTCTGTCAGTCTCACAAGTACTAGAATTACATCCCTGTGTCACCATGTACACCTTTTAAATTGAGAAATGTATAACATGCATGTTTGTTTGGACATAAAAATGACAGAGAAGATGAAAATATAACAGTAACAATAATTGTAGATGGAGTATTTTCAGAGACTCTAAAATACGTTAGACTATGTTATCATAATTTATGTATCTAGATATGGTATAACCTATGGAAGGGTAACTTTTTGAATGAAAATTATGTTGCATGTAGTAGGACTATTATATGCATATTTAAAAATTGAGAATAGTAAAATTATGGGTTAATTAAATATGTAAATACTAAAATTATGTGCAAAATTACATATAATTCATAGTGAATAACTTAAAATTGGGTTGCTGTGAAGGGATGGAGTTTCAATAATTCTAGCATTTGGGCAATTTAAAAGAATGAGAAGTAAAACATGACAAACTTTGATACTGAGAGGAATATAAAATATTGCTATTTGAATATCATCTTATGTATTCAATAAACTTGTGTGGAAAATAATATTTTAAATAAAAATATTGTTAGATACATACTATAAATAAGGATTGGCAGATAACAGTTTAACCAAACATCTATTTTTGTATGCTATTTGGGTTAAAAATATTTGCTTGAATTTTATTTGTATTGTTAAAATAAAATAAGAGAAAAATTAAATATAATATACAAGGTACTTATAACTGAAATGTTATTTTATGCTTTATGTAAAATCTTTCATAATTTTTATTTACTACATTCTTAGTAGTGACTATGTTTGTTTTACTGGACTATATATATTTATATAATCTTAAGATGATGGAGACATAAAAACTTAGTCACTATGTTAGAGAGTTTGAAATGAATATGTGCTTATAATGTTCACTATTTCCTTTGTTATGTGATCAAAACCCTTAGTAGCATAGAAATATCACACATCCCAAGTTGATTTTCAGAAAATTTGAATTTGTCATGTTCAGATGAATGAGGTTATAATGCTTCTGTCAGTTGTACAAATTCTTTTTCATTATAACCTAGTTCAGCATTTTCATGGGTAGAGTCTAGAGATTCTAATCTTTAGATTTTCCTTGATCCTTGCTTCTGCCTGATCTGTAAATCATAAAACAGCTGGTCTTATTCTCCATCAGAAAATTTAAATGATATCTCATTTTCTCACACTGACACTGGATTAAATATATTAAAAATTTTGATTATTGTTTTGTTTGAATGTGTTTTTGGTTTCATATGTTAAATATCAATACCTAGAATAAATAAAGAACTCAGACAGTTAAAAAATTAAATGAACCAGTATTTTAAAAATGGAATACAGATATAAACAGAGAGTTCACAACAGAAGAAATAAAAATGGCTAAGAAGTATATCAAGAAGTAGTCAGTATTTTTAATTATTTTTTTGAGATTAAAAATTCATTTTTTTAATTTTTAAAATTTAAATTAGAAGCAATCATATTTTACATATCAATCCCAGTATCCTCTCCCACCCATCCTCATATGACCCCACTAAGCAGCCATATTATACCCCTTCTGCTCTCCAGGGAGGGTAAGGCCTTCTGTGGGGATCATCACTGTCTGTCACATCATTTGGGGCAGAACTCAGGCCTTCCCCCATGTGTCTAGGCTGAGGGAGTATCCCTCTTTGGGGAGTGGGCTCCCAAAGTTCATTCATTACTAGGAATAAATACCATTCTACTACCAGAGACCCCATAGTCTGCCAAGGATTCCTAACTGACACCCACTTTTAGGGTATCTGGGTTGGTCCTATGCTGGTTTCCAAGCTGTCAGTCTGAGGTCCATGATGTCCCTCTTGAACAGGTCAGCTCATCCCTCTTCCCTCTCTACAAAGGGGTTCCAGGAGATCAGCTCAGTGCTTAGCTGTGGGTCTCAGCTCTTGTTTCCATCAGCTACTGGATGAAGGCTCTAGGACGACATTTAAGGTTGTCATCAATCTCATTATAAGGGAAGTACATTTAAGGCAGCCTCTACGCTATTGCTAGATTCTTAGTTGGGGTCACCCGTGTGGATCTGTGGTCATTTCCCTAGTGCCATATTTCTCTTTAAACCTACAATGATTTATACCTATATACCTGTATCAAAGTATCTCTGTTCTTTCCCTCCTCTATTCTTCCCTGGATTCAATCTTCCTGCTCCCTCATGTCCTATTCTCCCTTCCTCTTCTCCCCTTATCTTTCTCTTAATTCTCTCTCCTGTTCCCCTATGCTCCCAATTTGCTCAGGAGATTTTGCCCCTTTCCCCTTCTGTGGAAGATCATATATGTCTCTCTTAGGGTCTGCCTTGTTTCCTAGCTTCTATGGAGATGTGGGTTGTAGGCTGATAATACTTTGCTCTATGTCTAATATCCATATAAAAGTGAATATATACCATGTTTGTCTTTTTTGTGACTGGGTTACCTCACTTATGATGGTGTCTTCTAGTTACATCCACTTGCCTGCAATTCCATTGATTTTCCCCCTGAGTAATACTCCATGGTGTAAATTTTCTTTATACATTCTTCAGTAGAGGGGTGTCCTGGTTGATTCCAGGTTCTGCTATTACAAATAATGCTTCTATTAAAATAGTTGAACAGATCCCCTTGGTGAATGAATGTGCATATTTTGGGTATATGTCTAAGAGTGGAATTGTTGGATCTTGTGGTAGACAGATTCCCATTTTTCTGAGGGAAGATCATACTGATGTACAAAGTGGCTGTACATGTTTACACACCCACCAGCAATGGAGGAGTGTTACCTTTTTTCCACATCCTCTCCAGCATAATCTGTCATTGGTGTTTCTAATTTTAGCCATTCTGACAGGAGTAAGATGGTATCTCAGAGTTATTTTGATTTGTATTTCCCAGATATCTAATGATGTTGAGCACTTTCTTAAGTGTCTTTCAGCTGCTTTAGAGTCTTCTATTGAGAATCTCAATTCAGTTCTGTACCCCACTTTTTTATTGGATTGTTTGGTGTTTTGGTGACTAGCATCTTGAGTTCTTTGTATATTTTGGAGATTAACCCTCTTTCAGATGTGGGGTTGGTGAAGATCTTTTCCCATTCTGTGGGCTGCTGCTTTGTGTTGTTGACTGTGACCATTTGTTGCCTTTATCCCATTCTAGCATCATTTGTCCTACTCTGATGGGGTTCTGGCAGAAATATTTATTCTAACCACACCCCCAAAGCGAAAAGACAATATTGTTTCTTATCTCATACAGAAAATGCAGGTCTTCAATAATGAAGTTTTCTCAACTTCTGCCATCCTACTGTTAACATACTTATAATTTTGTACTTAATTTTACAGATTTTACATTATTTTGTGAACTGCAATTTTATCTTGTTGATTGTGTCCTTGGCCTTACAGAAGCTTCTCAGTTCCAGGATGTCCCATTTTTTAATTGTCATCTCAGTGTCTGTGTTACTGGTGTTATTTTCAGGAAGCAGTTACGTATACCAGTTCATTCAAGGTACCTCCCACTTTCTCTTCTAAGAGGTTCAGTGTGGTTGGATTTATGTTGAGGCCTTTGTTCCTTCTGCACTTAAGTTTATTTCTCGGCAATAGATATAGATCTATTTGCAGTCTTCTACATGCCAGCATCCATTTATGCCAACACCATTACACCATTTGTTGAAGATGCTTCTTTTTTGTCCACTGTATAAATTTAGCTTAGGTGTGTAGGTTAATATCAGGTTTTTCAATTCAATTCCATTGGTTGGTCTTCCTGTCTATTTTCATGCCAATATCAAGCTGTTTTCAGGACTATAGCTCTATAATAGAGCTTGAAGTAAGGGATGGTGATGCCTCTGGAAGTTCTTTATTGTACAGGGTTGTTTTGTAGCTATCCTGGGTCTTTTGATTTTTTGAGATAATGTTCTTCAACTGATGAGTAGATAGTGGAAATGTAGTACATATATGCAATATAATCTTATTCAGCAATATAGAAAAGCTAACTCATGAGTCTTTCAATTACATGGATGAAACTAGAAAATACTGTGCTGAATGCAATAATCCACACCAAGAAAGGCATACCCAATATTTATCACTGAGTTGTGCCTCTAAAGATATGACTATATCATCTGCAATAAATGAAGAAACCAGGAAAATAATAAAGGACCATGTGGTGATGGGAGAGGAGTGGGAAAAACAGGGTTTAAATTGGGAGGAAGAAGTAAGAATAGTATAGAAGCAAGGGAGGTTGGGAATATAAAGATTAAGTATGCTTGAAAAATACATTGGGAAATACATTATTTTATGTTAACCCAGAATTGCATTATGTTATGAATACACACACATGTGTGTGTGTTTGTCTGTGTGCGTGTGTGTGCATGCGTGTGTGTGTGTGTGTGTGTGTGTATGTGTGTGTGTGAAACATATAAAGGCATTAGAACAAGTTGTTATAGCCTTTTCCCAGAATATTCTGAGGGTGAATGAATTTCCTGTAAATTGATATCTAAAGTATGAAAGCAGTGAGAAATTGTTTGCCAGTAAAAGCCCCGAGAAATGCTTTGGGGAAGAAGAATGTGTCCTATAACTGAAGAATGTAGAATGTGGCACAAGCATTGTTTTAAAGTTTTCCGTGTGGGTATCTCAAAAAGAATATTTCATAAGGATAATGGGTTTTTAAAATTCCAAAATCACCAAGATAAGTAGGTCTAGATGCACAAAGTGCTCATATGTAGCCCTTTCCTGGAAAAGTGCAAGAATCATAGGTTGTACTTTTATAGATTCTGGTTCTGAGGTTTGGGCTGTATTCATTAGGGAAATGGAATGGATGAATAAAGAGAGTTGTGAAATACTAAATACCTTGGTCTTTCATTGATTCATTTAAGAGCTTTTTCCCTACATAATTTTCCTCAGGTGTCAGTGGAAGAACACAATTTTCAGATATTTAAATATTTAGTAAACAAAACACAATTAATACATATCAAAGCATGGACAAAATTTGATTTATAGAATACAAAGCTGAAAGTATATTTTCTGTTAAATATCATGTTCTAGTCATTTCCTCCTTCAATTAAAAGCAATTTCCATTCAAATATATCTTGTAAAATGCCCCACTGATTTTATTTGTCATGCCTGTTTATGTCAATATTTTCACACAGTAAATCAGAATATATTTTGAAACATAATTTTATAAGTTAGAAATAATGAATATTTCTTTATGTTAAAAATAAACAAACTCCTCTCCTTTCACATTCATCTTTCCTTTTTTCTCTTACATTTGTCCACTTATTCTTCCCTAATAAAACATTCAAATTTTTTTAAACATGAAGTATAAAAAATCTGACTAAATGCCCTATGGAAGATAAGCAATGAATCATTTCTTATGAACACATTTTAAACACTATTGCATTCTAAACAAGGTGAGTGTATATTAGAGTTCATTCCTTTATTAACTAATAGAAGTTTTAAATACACACTCCAGATTTTACAATAGCAGGAAGACAAATATACTTTATCATCCACTGAAACATTTGCAGTAGCAGATTTCCATGCATGCAAATTGAGATATGTTTGTACTTGAGGGCAGGAGAATATGTGAAATGATTAAATGGAACAATCTGCATCAAATATTGTAATGTATCCCAATTAATGATTGTTAGTAACAATAAAACTTGCATTAAAATAGTAAATTTCTATACTGATGAATAGAGTAGAAATTCAAATTAATGTCAACAGTGGTTATTTTGCCTGGAAGGATTCAGGATTTCTCCCCCCTATTTTTCTAAATAGAAGACATGTTGCTATAGGGATAAAAACAGGCGAAAACAAGTTAACAAAATCCTATTATTTCCCTTAAAATAAAATTGGATGACAATGATGTAAATATGTAATGACATGGGTAAAATTAAAATCTAAGAAATATATTGATCTGCAAGTATATATTCTATCATATTACATAACAGAGCAAGAAGAAAGCATCCTTAGTAGATATATTAATTTTACTGTGAATATAATAGCTTTAATTATTTCATAACCTTACATTAAATGCCTTGTTTTTGGAAATGTGGCTTAGTCTAGTTTCTGGATTGTTTTATATGACTTTATTCATTCTTTCTCTAGCATGATACTTCCCTTATTCTTTTAGTACGGGGCCAAACTTTGTATGTGATTTAGAGGTTAATATTCCCAAGAAGTTTCTCCTGCAGAGTACATTGGAGGAGTAGGGAGCCCACTAAGGTACTAACCTGTTTTAGCAGTATTGCAGTTAGTAGACTAAAAACATCAAAAGGCCTCCTTAACAACTTATTTTTTTTTCATTTCCCTGGGAAAGACTTAGGCATCAGAGTATATGGTCAAATGCACTTTATTTTATTCATTGCACTTATAGTGCTTATTACCCTCTGGGCAAACATAAATACTAAACAAAATCTGGTTGGACAAAGTCAGCATTGGTCAAGGAAAGATTTGCTGGTAAGTTTAAAAATCACTTATAATTCTTGTTAAGATCTAGCCCTTCTATTTGGAAACCTCTACTGCACAATAATAGGACAAGAAATGACAGTAACAGGATGACATAAAGGTCTAGCTTGTTCTTCAATAATTGAAGTGATTTTTAATGTTTTTAATATTCAATGTGTCTTTTATTTGAATAGAATGAACTTTTCCAAATCTTACCAATGCACTTCTCCCATGCTATTAGTGGGATTATTGTTGGGACAGAAAGGTTGATCTTGTATTTAAGTCTATTGTGGCGTGAAACGTGTCACAAAGTAAGCACTGTTGTCATTTTTTTTTATTTTTTACAAAATCCTCTCAAATGAGGAGTAAAAACACCTTCTATGTTCTTGAGAGTAGAATAATGAACTAAGTTTTCAACTTCTTATTAACATCATTGTTACCTTTCTCTGTCTTCAGTGTGTTCATCCTGATGGTTTACATTTTACTCATTGTAATTGTATTGCTTTGTGATTTCTACAATCATGGTAGTTTGGTTGCCCTATTTTTAAAGCTGTCTTTGAATGTGAATAACTAAGGTGGAAAATGAGTTATGACCTAAAACTCTGTTAATAAATATTATAATCTATGAACTTATTTATGTATTTGAAACAGAGTCATGTGTAGCTTGAGCTGGCCTTGAATAAAGTACATAGCCTTGAAGTCTTCATGACTCTATGGCATTTACAAACCCAAGTTTCTGAACTGACGACATACATAACCATACCTGGAACTTCCCTTGTATTAGTTACTTGTATTATTACTGTGTCAAAAGACATCATATAAGAAACTAAAATAAAGTAGTTCAACAGTACCATATTTCCAACAGGATAGGGAAATCCTGGTGGCAAGAGCTTGGGGCAGCTGGTTCCATAGTGTCCAAGTCTTGAAGCATGAGCAATGAATGCTACTACTCAATTCCCTTTCACCATTTTCTTTGTTCTGGTGCCATGTTCTCATTTCAATTAATCTAATCTATATCATCCCTCATAACAATGTCTAGTATTTTATCTACTAGATGATTCTAGATCTTCTCAAATTGATAACCAATATAAATATTATTATTCTATTATTCTCCATATGTTAATAATCTGAATGTGTAACTGTAGAAGTCCTGTAACCTTAATTTTAGTGTATATTTTAAATAGGATAGAGTGAAAGTCTTCTGAAAATACATTGCTACATTAAGACAACTTTCCTTGAGAAGAATCCGGGAAAGAATTCCTAAAGAAATCTAGCTTTGTTTTCGTGTATTCTTTACTTTTTATATGGTGCTAGCTTTGAGATCTGAGATCAGTAAGCTCACATCTAGGTGTTTAGCATGAAAATAATTTGCATGTATTCCATGTCCTGTGAGTTGAATAAGACTGACCATAGGACTAATAGGTTAATTTCTATTGCAGAGGGAATTTTAAGACAGCACATCATCCAGGCTGTGCCATGGCTTCTGCTCTGTATTCATATTAGCGTCAGATCAAACCTGTTTAGATTTTCTACCTTGAGTGCGTTCTCTTTGTTGTAGTTGTTTTGTTTTCTTTTGTTTTTGGATAGAGAATGCTTCTTTATGTAACAGCCTTGGCTGACATGAAACTCACTCTGTAGATCAGGCTGACCTCAAACTCAGAGAGACCCAAATGCCACTGTTTTCCAAGTGATGCTGAGATTAAAAGCTGAGCTTCCACTGCCTGGCAAGTGGGTTCTTATAAAGGAGGCACCGTCACAAAGTAGAAAAAAGCAATCTAAATAGAATGGAGGAACTGCCTAAAATAAAGGTTTTAGTATAAGAAAGTAGATATGTAACATTGCTAAAATTAAGTAACACATATGTATGGAACAATCAAAATTTTTAAAAAATTTTTTAAAATCACTAGATAGAGTTTAGGTATATTTATTCAAAAGACGTCATTTTTTGTTTCTCTTTTTTAATTGAAAATGGGCCCTACTTTTTCATCCAAGATTGTTTTGAATTCTTGGGCTCAAGTGGTTTTTCTATCTTATTCTACTGAATAGCTAAAAATGTAGCTGTGTGTCAATCACTGTACTTGGGAAATAAGTTCTCATTTCCTTTGTTTGAGAAACCTATTACTTTTTATATAATTTATCTATAATAATAATGAAAAAAGGAAAATTGGTAAGTCAAAAGTTTTGTTAATTAGCCTGAATCTTTCCATAATAACAATGTAGATTAAAAATCAAATAGTTATAAATAAATATGCATATACTAATAATTGCCAATTAAGATGAATAAAGAAATAATCAAAGAATGCAGAGTTGTAGAACCTAAAGCTTTGGAACCATTGTGAAAGAGAGTGAAGGAAGATTGTAAGAGCCAGAGGATCATGTGATACCAGCTATCCATCCAGCAGGCCACTTCTCACTATGTTCACATCTTCAGATATGAAGAAACAAATGACCCCCCTCTCTCTCTCTTTCTCTCTCTCTCCCTACTACATCATATATTTTTTTTTCACCATAATAGTGACTGATTTTCTGGCCCTGCAAGGCCTCAGGCCTTTCTGTGTTTTGTACTTGAGTTTGGGGCAGTCCACACAAGACTCTGTGTGTGTGTGTGTGTGTGTGTGTGTGTGTGTGTGTGTGTGTTTCCACCTCTTAGTCCATCCTGCATCCACACTGTTTAGAGCAGATGTTAAATTTATGGCCAAATTGGAACACATTTATCCCATGCGAATGGAAAGTTTTAGCCAGAGCAATATTAGAAGCTTATCCTTAGTTACAATGGAAAGTGTGGTGGAAAGAGGACTGTAGGGTTATAGAACAGTAAGATATGGCCAGAGGTAAGGACATTTCCCAAGATCAAACTCTCAGTAAAGGCAAGAATTTTATTTTGCAAAGACAGTTTAGATTTGATAATCATATGTTGAGACTATGCCATATAGCTTTGGATGTTTGGGTCAGTGTTGAAGAATCAGGACAGAGTATTGAGTTATTTACTAAAATACAAAGCCCAAAGAAGTCTTCACTGATTTTTTTTTATACAATGATTGATATCAGCTGCAAATAGAATGATATTAGATCCATAATTTAGAAGTATTAGTTGGATCTTTGGTTTCTGAAAATGCTAATTCAGGATGCAAAAGTGTAAAAAGGCCTTTAAAGATAGACCAACACCAATAGATGAATTCATTAGTATTGTGGCTGATATTGGATGTCATGGTTATGATGCTCCTTTGATAGGAGAAACAATATATAGATATTTTAAGAAAAATCAAAATGTCAGATGTTTTATTTGTGGCAAACAAGGCCATTGGAAAAGGATTATAGGCAAGCTAGTCCTAGAAACAATGTTTTCTAGATATAATCCAAACAGAAGTCCCCAGTATTCTTGTGCATGCAGGCCCTCTAGCACAAGGTAATGATGAAAATGATCAGCATTTGGAGGAAGATGGACTAGAAGCCTCAGAATTTTATAAGGAACACCATGTTAATAGCAATATTTTGGAGAAAAATTTTTAATCACTCGGCAAAAAGTAAAGGAAATGATAAAACAATGTCATACCTGCTTTTTGTATAACCAAATTTCACTACCTGCACGAAGTAACCCAAATGGTACTCAAAGAAATGAAATTTGGCAAATGGATGTGTTTCATTTTGCAACTTTCAGAAAATTGAAGTCTGTCCTCCATGCCATAGAGCAGAGGATCACCAGCCTACATTCCATACCTCCAGAAAATGTAGGAGACAAAGAGAACCCCAAGGGAGACATACACTTTCTATTTATTATTTAATGTATTTTACCTATGCAGTACATTTAAAAAATGTAAGCTTCTAGTAATTGAAACCTATTTAGGATGATAAAGATAGGTTAATAGTCATCTACAACACTAAAACTTGGGATCTGGAAAGTAGCATCAGAGAGAGGGAGGTGGCATAGTCCAAGCAAGGAAATAATATCCGAGAGCAGCAGTGGCGGGGTCCCAGAAGCATTGACAGCAGTGGCTTCTGGAAACTATCTGAAGAAGTCCCTCTTGGGTTTGGGTTTTAGATGAGAAAGAGAGCACAGTGTGGTGCCTTCCTGTGATAGGGCAGCCTCCGAGAGAGTGAGAGAAAACCCAGAGCTGCATCCAAAAGCACTGAGAGCAAAAACTTCCAAAATCTTTCTAAGAAGTCGCACTGGGAAAGAGAACCCATGTCCCAGCCAGCATCTAGTGCTATTGTTTGCATGGCTCCATCAATACAGAATGGACGAAGAGATTGATAGAAAACAGTTCAAGAATACACTCAACAACATAAAGAGCAATACAGCGCCACCAGAAACCAGTGGTTCTACAGCACTGGGGCCTAACATTCCAACACAAATGAGACAGAAGAATGAGACCTAAACATTTACCTTATGAAGATGATTGAGGCCATTAACAAGGAAACAAAAAACTCCCTTAAAGAAATGTAGGAAAAGACAAACAAAAAAATTGGAGGAAATCAACAAACCCCTGAAAGAAAACCAAGAAAAAGCAATCAAACAGGTGAAGGAAATGGTTCAAGACTTAAAAATTCAAATAGATGCAATAAAGGAATCACAAACCAAGGGAATTCTTGAAATGTAAAATCTGGGTAAATGATCAGGAATGTCAGATGCAGGCATAAGTAACAGAATGCAAGAGATGAGAGAGAGAATCTCAGGTATTGAAGACGTGATATACGATATAGACTCATCAGTCAAGGATTATATTAAATCCAAAAACTTCTTAAAACACAGTATTCAGAAAATCCGGGACACCACAAAATTAATAGGAATAGAAGAAGTACAAGAAAACCAGCTCGAAGTCACAGAAAATCAACAAATAGATAAAACCTTATCCAAACTAACCAACAGGCAGGGAGAATATCCACATTAACATAATCAAAAATGAGAAAAAAAGACATACCAACAGACAATGAGGAAGTCCAGAGAACCATCAGGTCATATTTCAAAAACTTATACTCCACAAAATTTAAAGGAAATGAACAATTTTCTGGATAAATACCATCTATAAAAATTAAATTTAGATCAGGTAAGCAAGCAAATTAAATAAACCTATAACCATATAGAAATAGAAGCAGTCTCCCAACCTATAAAAGCCCAGGGCCAGCCAGTCTCAGCACATAGTTGTAGTGAGATATTCACTTTGTCTGCATCTGTGGCACTGACCATAACCATTTGGAGTGGGGTCAGGGGTGGAAGTGACCTGGGGGAACTAGGTCTGAGGAGGAGTGTGAGAGTGCTGTCTTGCTGGCAAGACATGGACAGGAGAGTATCCAGAGTCATCCTTGGGACCAGGAACCTGCTGGTGTTCATCTGTCTATGTTTTAAGTTATTTCTCCCTGAATAAACATCTATCTGGCCTATTTTTTCTCCTAATTCTTATTAAATCATGGTACATAATTGTACCAGAACTTCAAAGAAGAGCCAATACCAATACTCCTGAAATTGCTCAAATAATAGTAACAGAAGGAACACTGCCAAACACATTTTATGAGGCTACAATTAGCCCAATACCCAAATCACACAAAGATGTAACTATGAAAGAGAATATAGACCAATGTGCCTCATGAACACTGTTGCAAAAACAATCAATAAAATACTGGCAAATGGAAACCAAGAACATCAGAAAAATCATCCAGTATGATCAAGTAGGCTTCATCCCAGAGATTCAGGGAACGTTCAACATACAAAAATCTGTCAATGTAGTCCACCACATAAAAAAAAACTGAAAGAAAAAAAAAATCCATGACATTAGTTGCTGAGAAAAACTTCAACAAAATACAATACCCTATTGCGGTAAATAAGGATCAGGATAAACAAATAGGCTGAATAGATGTTTATTCAGGGAGAAATAACTTACAACCTAGACAGATGATCACCAGGAAATTCAACCCGATCCTCTCCTGTCCGAATCATGCCAGCAAGAGAGAGCGCCTTCCTGGCCCCCTCCGACCTCCTTCCTCAGGTCACCTCCGCCCATAGCTCCACCCCCCAATGGGCGTGGTCAGTGCTACAGAAGGACTACCTCACTACAATTCCCCTTTCAGTCTAAAGAAAAGATTTAGGCTTAATACAAAACTATATACAAAACAGTGAATAACAAGTGTGCTCTAAGAAAAGGAAAATCGAGAACAAAATGACCTACATATCTAGTCCTAGGGTGAGGGCATAATGGAGTTTACAATAGAGTTGTCCTAAGCTGGAAAACGTAAGTCTAGTACCTAATATATCTAACTAGGAAGAGAGAATAATAGTTGTGATAGTTTAATCTTCAACCTCATCAAGACCTGAGAAGGAAATTAACAATACTAGAGTAGACAGGAAATGTGGATGGACAACTTCCAAAAGGTGCAGCAAGGACAGAAACAGCAAGCCACCTGAACAGTCACCCTAGGTCTCACAGTGACGTTGGTACACCCAGATTTGGCTAAGGCCCCACATCATCGTTTCCACTTGACTCAACCTGCTGATAGGGGGCGCTGTCATGGGGATCCTAAGAAGTTGCAGAAATCTTGCTAAATGTTAATGGACTAAATATTGTTAGCTGTGATTCTTATTTGATAACTGATGTGTTATATATTTTGCTATGTTAAGGTTAAAACACTTCTTTTTATTTAAACAGAAAAGAGGAGATGATGGGAGATGCCATTATGTATATATGTTTCTCATACTGGTTAATAATAAAGCACTGTTGGCCAATAGGAAAGAAAGATAGGAGGGACTAGGAGACAAGGAGAAAATAGGAAGTAGGAAGGAGGAGCCAAAATGGAGAGTCTGAAGAAAACAGTATGCCGCCGGCTCCCCGGTAAGAGAAATACACAGATCAGCAAAAATGAGTTAATAATTAAGACAGAGCTAGCCGATAAGAAACAAGTAACCGGGCCAACAGCATTGTATCAAATATAGAGTCTCTGTGTGTTATTTGGGGCTGGTGTGGGGGGGACAAGACCGGGCGGCGGCAGGCAGAAAAACCGTACTCGTTACAATACCCCTTCATGATAATGGCCTTGGAGCAATTTTGGGTACAAGGAAATACTTAAAATAATGAAAGCAATAGACTGCAAGCCAACATCAAACTAAAAGGAGAGAAACTCAAAGTGATTTCACTAAAATCAGGAACAATACAAGGCTGTCCTCTCTCCCCATATTTATTTGACATAGTACTCAAAGTTATAGCTAGTAGAATAAGACAGCAAAAGGAGGTTGGGTGAATACAAATTAGAAAAGGAGAAGTCAAATTCTCACTATTTGCTGATGGTATGATAGTATACCTAAGTGACCCCACAATTCTATCAGGGAACTCTTGCAACTATTAAACACATTCTGTAATTTGGCAAGATACAAGATTAACTTAAAAAAAAAAAAGTCAACAGCCCTCCTATAAACAGATGATAAATTGGCTAAAAAAAAAAAAAAAAAAAAAAAAAAAATCTGGGAAACATCATCCTTCAAAATGGCCACAAATGACAAAATATCTTGTGGTAACTCGAACAAGTGAAATAGTTGTATGATAAGAAGTTTAAGTCTTTGAAGAATGAAATCGAAGAAAATAACAAAACATTTCCCATGCTCTTAGGTAGAATTAACGTATTAAAATGGCAATAGTTTCAAAAGCAATCTGCAGATTCATTGCAATCCTCATCAAAATTCCAGAACAATTCTTCACAGACATTGAAAGAGCAATACTCTACTTCATATGGAAAAATGAAATAAAACAAAACTCGGAAGAGCCAAAGCAATTTTGTACAATAAAGGAATTTCAGGAGGCATCAGCATCCCTGCCTTCAAGCTTTATTATAGAGCTATAGTCCTGAAAACAGCTTGATAAAAACAGATAGTTTGGTCAATGGAATCCAATTGTAGACCCTGATATTAATCCATACTCCTATGAACACCTGATTTTGGACAAAGAAGGTAAAATCATAAAATGAAAAAAATAAATAAAGTAAGCAAGCATCTTTAGGAAATGGTGCTGGTATGACTGGAGGTGGGAGTGCAAACTTGTACAGCAACTTAGGAAGTCATTATGGCTATTTCTCAGAAAACTGGGAATCCATCTATCTTAAGAACCAGCAATACCACTCTTGGGCATAAACTCAAAGGATGCTCTATCATACCACAAGGACACATTCTCAACTATGTTTATAGTAACTTTATTTGTTATAGGCAGAACCTGGACACAACCAAGATGTCCCTCAACCAAAGAATGGATAAAGAAAATGTGGCACATTTACACAATGGATTATTACTCAGCTGCCATAAATAATGACATCAGGCAATTTGAATGCAAATGGATGAAACTAGAAAGAAATCAACTTGGACGAAGTAACCCAGACCTAGAAAGACAAACAACTCATTCATAAGTTGATACTATTTGTAAAGTAAAGGGTAACCCTACTACAACTCACAGACTCAAAGAAGCTAGGTAACAAGGAGGAACCTAGGGAGGACACATGGATCTCCTGGAAAGAGGAAATAGAAAAAATCTCGATGCATTGCGGGTGAGTGAGGATGAGACCTGGATGGATCAGGTTGGGGATGCAGGGACGGGGCGAGTACTGATAGAGATGACTGGAAAGGGGGAAATTTTCAGGGTGAGGTAGGTGCTTGAAACATGGGAAATTCACAAATCTAAAAGGATCACCCCAGCTAAGACTTCTAGAAATACTGGATATGTAGCCTGAACTGGTCATCTCCTGTGACCAGATTGGTGAGTACCCTAATTGTCATCAGCAAACTTTCATTCAGTAACTGATGGAACCAGATTCAGAGACCCACAACCAAACATTAGACCAAGCTTAGGAAATCCTGCTGAAGAGAGGGATGGGAGATTGGAAAAGCTGGAGTGGTTAAGAACATCAAAAAACAAAAAACAAAACAAAACAAAAAAACAGCACAATTATATTGCTTTGTCTTGCTTATAGCCATTAAATCATTACTTTTACATATATTTTTCTTATTTCTGCTTTCATTAAAGATTCAGTAAATGATGCTTTATGAAGCCACAAAATACATATATTTTTATTTTGACCTAAATTTGTAAAGTCGTATTGTGTGTTGTTTCTAATTATAGATGTAAATTAAATTTCATTTTCAATAAAAGGATATTTAATTAGAACAAAAGAACATCTCAAGAAAACCCACAGAAACAATTAACATGGCTCATAGGATCTCACAGAGTCTGAACCAATATTTAGCCTTCATGGGACTGACCTAAGCCCTTAAATATATGTGACAGTGGTGTAGATTGTTCTATTAAGTGGTACTCCTAACAATGGGAGCAGGGACTATCCTTAATGTTTTGTCTGACTCATGGAAACCTATTCCTTATATTGGATTGTCTTTAGTCTTAGTGCAACTGGACATGCCATACTTCATTGATTCCGATGGGAGTCCTGCTCCTTTCTGAACAGAAACAGAGGAGGAGTGGATGGGGGCAAAAGGGAGGAAATGGGACAAAAGGATGGAGGGGAAACTGTGGTTGTGATGTGAAATAAATTAATTAAATTTAAAAATACAATCTCTAAAATAAAAAACATTGATTTCCTTTTAATGTTGGTTATTTATTTGGATGTGGACTGATAGGATGAAATAATCATTATTGGAAGTATATAAGATGTATAATAAAAACATATCACAAATTCTTTCTCAGATTTATTTTAGTAGTTATAGAAATGGAAGTAGAATTTTATTTCATACTTTTCTCATATGATGAGATAATGATGACTTCTAGCTAAATTGATATAAGCATATGATGTATGATTCAAATAGGAATATTTGCACTTAAATTATACATTATTATAAAGTTTGAGATTATATATATTGTCAATATTTCCCTGAACTCAGTATATATTCTGAAAAATTACCAACTATTTTTACAAATTGTTATGGAAAAGTCTGTAAAAAATCAGTGACTTGTCTGTCTATGAACCTATGCAGAATCTCTACCAATAATTAATAAAAAAATATCATTCTTACCTCTTGAAATAGTACCCTTATAGTAGTCCAAATCACAAGATTATTGTTAACAAAAGCATTATTTTTTCAGATGGAAAAGAGAAAACGTGCCTTAAACAGGAAAGTATTTTAAATTATTAAAGGAACTAAGTATTTTTAAACCCATAAACATCATCTTGGTTTTTAGTTATTCATTTCTGAAAATTTATACTTTTGAATATAAAAATATGCTTTCGGTAATGTATATTTGATTTTATAATGTCTTCATCATGAGGATATCATTGTGGATTATAAGCCTTTAGTATATTTAATTTCATTTGGTGCTGAGGGCTATGAAGAGAAGATTTTAGTTAAATGAAAGTTAATAATATCTTAATAATAACTACACTTTAACCTTAATTATTTTTCTTTCTTTTTTCTTTACATTCATTTTTAAACTGGCTAATTGTACTTGAGTGACCTTTAAATCAGGACACCAATGACACTTTCTTTCCAATTAACAGTAAAAACCTTTTTTGATCCTTTGACTTTCTATGAGATGAATTTATATTTTCCAGACTAACATGCATGACAACATATTTTTCTATACTTATTAATATTCAACTTAGCTGCTTTAATGAGATGAACCAGAAGAGGTGTAGTGTCATCTGCTTATCTAAGGCATTAATAATTTTCACTAATATGAAGAGTCCAAAAATAGTTTTGAGACATAAACTGGGCTCATTAGCATTAAATGAGCACTTACTATATGCTTGACACTTTCAAGTATCAAATATGTATTAATTCATTTAATACTAACTTCAGTTCCTTGATTTGCAAATGATGTATGTAATGATTAAATGAAATATTGATTATTAATAAAAACTTAGGAGTCAGATATGGGGTTAAAACCTGATTGTTTAGGGAAGCAGAGGAGAAGCAAGCAGTGACATCATATCTCTCTCTTTCCTCCATCCAAACTGGCCACAAATCTATTTAACCCCTCTTTGCTACTTCGTGTATTTCCCTATACATAACCTGTGTACTCCAAAATCTCTGGGGCTGATTCTGTTAGGCTAGTCCAAGATTCACATTATTGGCAGTCTCAGGAGGGTCAGAGTATGATAAAAATATCCCACAAAATGTAAAATGTCCCCCCTTTTGTCTAAATATAACAACTGCTTATTGCTAAGACAGAAAAACAAACCAAAAAAAAAAAAAAAATAAAAACTATGCACAGTAAGATCAACTACCAAGTAAGATTTGAAATCACAATATCCAGTCAATTTGCATTCAGAGAAAACAATAGACTGGACTCTACATGCTCGGTCTAGTGGTTAGTTGTGGATCTCTGCCTTTGCTTCCTTTAGATACTGGATGAAGATTTGACAATCATGGTAGACCTCAATCTGATTACAGGGGAAGGCCAGTTCAGTTCCCCTTGCCACAATTTCTTAGACATTTATGAGGTCATCTGTAGTGGGATATTCACTTTGTCTCCTTCTGTGCCACTGACCATGCCCATTGGGGGGGTGGAGCCAGGGGCGGAAGTGACCTGTGGAACTAGGTCTGAGGAGCAGCCGGGGAACACTCTCTTGCTGGTGGGAAAAAGGGAGGAGAGCATCCGGTGGAACTTGATGGTGTTCATCTGTCTAGGTTGTAAGTTATTTTTCCCTGAATAAACATCTATTCTGCCTATTTGTTTATCCTGATCCTTATTAAACCACAATAGTCATCCCTGTGTATTCATGGAAATTTCCCTAATACCAGGATTCCCCCTAATCCTTCTATTGAGATATTTCTTTTTTTTGCTCTCCTTCTTTATTCTTCCCACAACTTGACTTTCCCTTTCCCTCATGTTCTCATCGCTACATTCCTCACCCCATCTCCTCTTCTTTCCCACTCTCTACCTCCATAACTTGCTCCCAATTTACTCAGGAGATTTTGTCTAATTCTTCCTAAGCTGATCCATGTTTGTTTCTCTTATTTTCTTCTATGTTGCCTACCTTCTCTAGATTCCATTCCCCCCCCCCCGCAGAGTAGTATTCCACTATGTAGATGTGCCACATTTTCTTTTTCCATTCTTCAGTTGAGGGCATCTAGAATGCTTCCAGTTCCTTGCTATTACAAATAATGCTGCTATGAACATAGTTGAACACATGTCTTAGTTGCATGCATGTGAATCATTTGGGTATATGACAAAGGGCGGGGGATTGTCAGGTACTGTGGTAGACTTATTCCCACTTTCCTGAGGAACTGCCATAGTGATCTTTGCTGTACATGTTTGCACTCCCACAAGCGGTAGAGGAGTGTTCCCCTTTCTCCACATCCTCTCCAACATAAGCATCATTGGTGTTTCTGATTTTAGCCATTCTGGCAAGTGTAAGATGGTATCTAAGAGTTGTTTTGATTTGCATTTCCCTGATAGCTAAAGATGCTGAGCATTTTCTTAAGTGCCTTTCAGCCTTTTTGATTTCCTCTGTTGAGAATTCTCTCTTCAGTTCTGTACTCCATTTTTTAATTGGGTTATTTGGTGTTTTGTTGACTAGTTTCTTGAGTTCTTTGTATATTTTGGAGATCACCCCTTTATCACATGTAGGATTGTGAAAATTTGTTCCGAGTCTGTGGGCTGACTTTTGGTTTTGTCCACTGTGTCCTTTGCCTTACAGAATCTTCTGTTTGAGAAGGTCCCATTTATAATTGTAGATCTCAGTGTCTGTGCTACTGGAGTTATGTTCAGGAAGGTTCCTTGTGGAACAGAGAAGTTATATTCTTTTCTGTTTGGATGGAATGTTCTATAGATGTCTGTTTAACCCAATTGAGACATAATTTCTGTTACTTGTTTTGTTTCTTTGTTAAGTTTCTGACTGGTGGTCCTGTCTAGTGGTAAGAATGGCATGTTGAAATCTCCCACTATAAGTGTGTGAGGTTTAATGTGAGGTTTGAGTTTTAGTAGTGTTTCTTTTATGAATGTGGGTGCCTTTGTATTGGAGGCATAGATGTTCAGAATTGAGACTTTTTGTTGATGGATTTCTCCTGTGATGGATACAAAATGACCATCTTCATGTCTTTTGATTATTTTGAATATAACTTGTTAGATATTAGGATAGCCACACCTGCTTGCTTCTTGGGTCCATTTGATTGGAAGATCTTTTCCCAGCCTTTTACCCTTAAGTAATGTCTATCTTTGAAGCTTATATGTGTTTCTTGTATGCAGCAGAAGGATGGATTCTGTCTAAGTATCCATTCTATTAACCTATATCTTTTATAGGCAACTTAAGACCATTAATGTTGAGGGAGAATAAGGACCATTGATTGTTAATGCTTGTGTGTTTTTGATTTGTTGTTGGCAGTGGTATTGTGAATTTATTTGTCCTTTTTCACCCTTGGGTTCTGGTGAAGTGGGATTATCTGTTGCCTATGTCTTTGTGAGCATAGTTAACTTCCTTGGGTTGGAGTTTTCCTTCTAGAACTTTCTGTAGGGCTGGATTTGTAGATATGTTGTGAAAATCTGGATTTGTCATTAAATACGTTGTTTTCTCCGTCTATAGTGATTGAGACTTTTGCTGGGTATGGTAGCCTGGGCTGGCACCTGTGGATTCTTTGTACTTGTAGAACATCTATCCAGGACCTTCTGGCCTTGATTTTCCATAGAGAAGAATTTTGATAAGTCTGCCTTTATACGTTACATGGTCATTTTCGTTTGCCGCTCTTAATATTCTTTCTTTAGACTGTATGTTAGGTGGTTTGATCATTATGTGTTGAGGGGTCTTCTTTCTTTGTCCAGTCTATTTGGTGTTTGGTATGCTTATTGTACTTTCATGGGCATGTCCTTCATATTGGAAAAGTTTTCCTCAATGATTTTCTTGAATATATTTTTTGCACCTTTGAGCTGGGCTTCTTAGCCTTCCTGTATGCCTATTATTCTTAGGTTTTGCCTTTTCACGGTGTCCCATGTTTCCTGGATACTTTGTTTTAAGGATTTGTTGGATTTATGATTTTTTTCGTCGATGAATCTGTTTCCTCTACTTTATGTTCAGCTCCTGAGATTCTCTCTTCCATCTCTTGCATTCTGTTGGTTATGCTTGCATCTGTAGTTACTGATTATTTACACAGTTTTTCTGTTTCCAGCATTCCTTCAGTTTGTGTTTTGGGGGAGGGCAGGCTTTTGGTGGGGATGTATGAGTGTATCAGAGCACCAGGAGCACTCATGATGGGGACAGGCACAGGGGGATCGAGATTTCGGGCCAATCTAGGGAGTTCCCAGGAAAGGGTGGGTGGGGGGATTCCACCCAAATTGGTCCCAGACTCACCACTAGCAGAGGCCTGGCATTGGGAGTCAAAGGCGATGGGGGTCAAGGACTAGCCTGAGATTCAGGATGTTTCCACTCTGATAGGCAGATCTAGCTAGGGCCTAGCACTCTTCAGCTGAGGCCTCTTAAGGGGAGGGCCAGTGATAGGGTTCAAGGATCTAGCTGTAATTATTGAGAGTGGCCCCATGGGGATATTAGGATCTCTGCGAGGGGCCCAGAATTCCAGTAGAGGACAGGCAGTGGGGGCCAGAGACCAGGCAGGTGTGGATCCCAGGTGGTCCAGCTCCAGGAAGTTCTGTTGTCAGTGTTTTTGATCTTAGCTATTCTGACAAGTACAAGATGGTATCTCAGAGTTATTTTGATTTGTGTTTCCCTGATGGCTAAGGATGTTGGATAAGGATGATTTTCTTCTGCTGAGAATTCTTTTTTTTAGCTATGTAACCCATTTTTAATTAGAGTATTTGACCTTTTGGTGTCCACTTTCTTCAGTCCTTTTTATATTTTGGAGATCAGTAATCTGTCAGATGTGGGGTGGGTGAAGATCTTTTCCCATTCTGTAGGGAGTCATTTTGTCTTGTTGTCTATGCTCTTTGCTTTATAGAAGCTACTAAGTTTCAGGAGTTACCATTTATTAATTGTTGCTCTCAGTGCCTAAGCTACCAGTGTTATATTTAGAAAGTGATCTCCTGTGCTAACAAATTCAAAGTTAATTCCCATGTTTTCATCTATGAGGTTAAATGTGGTTGGGTTTACATTGAGATCTTTGATCCACTTAGACTTGTTGTTTGTGCATGTTGATAGATATGGATTTATTTGCAGTATTCAACATGTAAATATCCAATTATAGCCGCATCATGTATTAGAGATGCTTTTTATCCATTTTATAATTTTTGTTTCTTTGTCTAAAATCAAGTATACATAGGTGTGTAGATTCAATTCTGTTGATGCACTTGTCTGTTTTTATACCAGTACCATGCTGTTTTTATTACTATACTTCTGCAGTAGAGCACGAGATCAGGGATGGTAATAATTCCAGAAGTTCTTTTATTCTAAGGGATTGTTTCTTAGCTATTTTGTGTTTCTTGATTTTTACATATAAAGTTGCATATTGTTCTTTTAAGACCTACAAAAATTATATTGTAATTTTGGGAATTGCAATGAATCTGTATATTATATTTGTTAAGATACCCATTTTTCTATGTTACTTCTACAAACTCATGAGCATGGAAGATCTTATCATCTTCTGATATGTTGTTCAATTTTTTTTCTTCAAAGACTTGAAGCTTTGCTGGTTTTGAGATATCCCAAGATATTATATATTGTTTGTGGCTATTATGAAGGTTGCTTTTTTCACGATTTTTACCCCTTTTATTATTGTATTTAAGAGAAGTACTGATAATTTTGGTTTATCTTATATCTAGCCACTTCACTTAAGGTGTTTATGAGCTGTAGGAATTTGAAGTAGAATTTTGTGTTACATATACTATCATGTTATTTACAACAGTAATATTTGCCTTAATTGTTCCAATTTGTATCCCCTTGATATCTCTCTCTTTTTTTCTTATTGCTCTAACTAGAATAGATATGGGGAGAGTAAAAACCCATGTCTTGTTTCTGACTTAAGTGGAATTTCTCTACATTTAATTTGATGTGGGCTGTCAGCTTGCTATTTTGCTTCTATTATATTTAGATACCACATACAAAATTTAAATCAAGATCAGATAAACAATTTAAACAGACTTTTAATCCCTAGCAAAGTAGAAGCAGTCATTAAAAATCTCCCAAACAATAAAAGCCCAGGGCCAGATGGTTTCAGCACAGAATTATAGCAGACTTTGAAAGAAAAGTGAATACCAATACTCTCAAGTTATTCCACCAAATGGAAACAGAAGGGACTCTCAAATTATTTTTATGTGACCACAGCCACCCTGATTCCCAAACCACACAAAGACTTAACAAAGAGAAAAAATTAGAGGCCAATATCATTCATGAAAAAAAATATTCAATAAAATACTGGAAAATTTATTTCAGGAACATATCTAAAAGTCCATCTACCATGATGGCCTTCATTCCACAGATGGAGTGTTGATTCAACATATGAAAATCTGTCAACGTAATATACCATATAAGAAAACTGAAGAGAAAAACCACATGAACATCTCATTAGATCTGGAAAAATCCTTTGACAAAATTCAACATCCCCTCATGGCAAAAGTATTGGACAGATCAGGTATACAAGAAATATATCAAAATATAGTAAAAGTAATATGCAGCAAATCAAGATAGTATTTGATTTAAAACATTTCTCCTTTGCTTTTCATTGCTCCAATATATCCCATATATACCTTCCTATTATTGTTCAAACTTCTGACCCCTTTTTTTTATCAGTTGCTATTGAATGCATATATGCATTTGTACAAACATATTTATTCCTAATTATAAATAGTTGTGCCATTTAATGTTACTTGTATATGTATTTTCAGGGATAATCATTTCTCAGTGAACAACCAATTGGTGTGCTCTTCCCTGGGCAGGGCGATCACTCCTGATCTTGGACTTTACTCAGTAGCCTATAGTTCTTTGTGTATGGATGAGGAATCATGGGTTTTCTCCCCATCCATTTTGACATGTTCATTGGTGTCTTCTTTGTTCAGCTTACAATTGGCTGTCAAGTTGGAAAGACTGTGGATGTAGTTTCTGATATTACAAGGAGACACAGGACACAGTTACAAAGCAAAATCCCTGATCCCCTGGCTCTTAATATCTTTCTACCCTGTCTGTAATGTTCCCGAGGTTTAAGTATGAACATGTTTTGTGTGTATGTATATAGATATCAACATATATACTAAATATAAATCTATACACACTAATGTATATATTAATATACATATTAATATATGCATATCCTCCAAATCCATTGGTACTGAGATCTATAACGCATTATAGTGATTCATTGTGGTTTTCTTAGTGTTCTCTGACTGCTGCAAAGAGAAGTTTCCTTGGTGAAAGATGAAGACTACACTTATATAAGGGTATAAGGGCAAATGATTACTGTTAGAGATTTTGCTGCTTTAAATAAGTTACTTTCAAGTAAATAAAACTGATGAAACAAAAGGGAAAAGATTAAAATACTATAAAGAAAAACAGCAAAGATGTAATTAAATGAAACACAATGTAATAATTTAAAAATAAACTATAATTATTGCCACAAAATATGCTTTGATGAGTGTGTCAGCTAGAATTGATGGGCATAGAGTATGTTGAACTAAGCTTCTATTCTTTTTTAATTTATTTCTTTAATTTAGAAACAGTCTTACATATCAATTCCAGTTCCCTTAAGCTTTTTTTGTTATTATATAAGAATTATATTTTGTAAGGTTGTAATTACCATAGTGATTCATCTTGTGAATCTTGACAAAGTAAATGAAGACCTTTTGGAATGATTTTCCATTCTAGATGCCTTTAAGAACATTAATGAGCTATGGGAGAAGCTCAAATTATCAACATTAGCAGTCGTTTAGAAGTGGATTCTAATGTTCATGGATTACTTTGAAAGACTCAATGGACTTCAGTGACAGAAGTAACCAGATCAGAAGGAAATGGCAAGAGAACTAAAGTTATGATATTATCTCATGATAAATCAACAGATGAGGGAGTGCTTTTATAGATGAGGCAAGAAAGTGTTTGAAATGTTATCTGCTCTTGATGATAATGTTGTGAATGCTACAGAACTGAAAATGAAAGATTTTGAATATTATACAAACATAGTTGATCAAAGAGTAGCAGGATTTGTGAAGATGAATTATGATTATGAAAGATGTTCTAACCGGACTTGGTGGCACATTTCCAGCACTTGGGTGGCAGAGACAGGTTTGAATGAGTCTAGTACAGACAGGACAGTTGCAAAGGAACCCTGTCTCAAACAAATAAATAACCAAACAACAAAAGAGTTTCTACTGTGAATAGACTGCTGCAAATAGCATTGTATGACACCTAGAAATCTCCATGCAAAAAGGGTCAACTGATGTGGCACTCTTCACTGCTCTAAATTTAAGGAACTGCCAACAAACCAACCTTTAGCCACCTTGATCAGTCAGCTGCCATCAATACCAAGAAAGACCTATCAGCAAAAAGAATATAACTTTCTGACAGTTCAGATAATTGTTAGCACTTCTTAGTGAAATGACATTTACTTTTGAGTCAGTCTATCATTATGTATCTCTACCTGACCTGAAACTTGTTGTATAGATCAAGATAACCTCAAAATCACAGCGATCCTTGTGCCTCAGCTCTCTTCAGTTCTGGGATTAAAAGCATGTTCCACCTCACCTAGCTTTGAAATAGCACTTTCAAAATAAGTTATGTACATTTTATGTGTATATGATAATTTAATAAATACTGGGCATTTTGTAAGTTATTGCTATGGGATAATACTACTGTACACTGTGTAAATTATGCTGTTACTTGTTTAATAAAGAACCTGACTTGCCAATAGCTGAACAGGATAGGGTTATGCAGAGCAGAGAAGTAACCAGCAAGACATGGAAAGGAAACAGAAGATGCAAGATGAAAGAGAGGCAAAACACATGACAGAATGTAGTTTAATATAAATGAGTTAATTTAAGTTGTAAGTGATAGTTGGTAATAAGCCTGAGCTAACAGCTGAGTGTTTATACTTAATATTGAGTCTCCATGTTGGTTATTTGAAACTAGTGGGCAGGAAAGAAAAGTCTGCCTACATGTCACTTCATTTAATCTTCCACAAAACCTTACAAGATGGGTATTACTGTGCCACAACCTCTACATTCAGCAAAGAAATTTAAGATTCAGAGGGGTTATTGTTTTTAATTTTTTTTATTTATCCCTTAAGCTTCTATTCCTGTGCTCTACATGACCCTGTCAATACAATGTTGGCCAGGGATTTTTATTGTCTGATTTTTTTTTTTTTCATTTGCAATAGCCTTGGCGGGAATAAGTCATCGTTAACCAGAATGAGTTAACCTAGAATACAGGCAGAGAACATTTTTGTTTTAATAAAGCATGTTGGGATTCTATTTCTTCCACCTTGACCCTTTCAGAATGGAGGATTCCCCTCCTTCAGTTAGACCATTGTGGTGATAGTTCGCTTGCTATTGTATTGTTTCACAGAGATAATATTTGCCCTAGAATTCTACTACTCTGTCTCAGATGCTGGACTCCACATAGAATTACTTAAACTGATGATTTTTTTCTACATGTTTAGGAGAAGTGGAGTTCTAGGTGCTTCTATACTTCCATTTTTCCCTCTTTTGTCTTTTGTGATTTAATAATCATTTTGTGATTTGATAGAGCAATTCAGTGATTTTATTTTTGCCTAGTGTATTAACTCTTATACTTGCTGTATTTTTTCTCATGATTATTGCCTTACAGTTTGAAAGTATACAAAGATATCTAAGCAAACTCCACATTCAAATATTATATCGCTTTTCACAGAAATACAAGCAATATGTAATAACCAAATATTTCTTAATCCTGCTTACATATTATTGATTGATTTTGATATTAAACTTGTTTTTTATTTTTTAAATAAATTTTATTTAAATCAGAAACAATTGTATTTTACATATTTATCACAGTTCCCTCCAATCCTCCCATGCTCCCCACTGACATCACCATCCTATCCCCCATCCACTCCCCAGAGAGGGTGAGGCCTTTTATGAGGAATCACCAAGATCTATCAAGTTACTTGGGGCAGGGCCATCCCCTGTGTATCTACTGTAAGAGAGTATCCACCCAAGGGAAATAGGCTCCAGAAGTCAATTTGTGCACTATGGATACAAACTGGTTTTACTACCAAGGCCTTCTAGCTGACACCCATGTTCAGGGGGCCTGGTTTTATCCTATGTTGGTTTCCCAGCTGTAAGACTAGGGTCCATCAGTTCCCATTTGTTCAGGTCAGCTGTTTCTGTAAGTTTTCCCAGCATATTTGTGACCCTTTTGTTCATCACTCCTCCCTCTCTACAACTGGATTCCAGGAGTTTGGCTCAGTGCTTAGTTAACTGTGAATCTCTGCTTCTGCTTCCATCAGCTACTGGATGAAGGGTCTAGGATGATATTTAAGATAGTCATCTCTTCTTCATCTCTGTTGGTTAATTTAGGTTTGAAGTCTAATTTGTTGCATATTAGGATAACTACACTTACTTGCTCCTTGGGTCCTTTTGATTGGAAGATTTTTTCCCCACTCCTTTACTCTGAGGTAGAGTCTGTCTTTGAAGTTGAGGTTTGTTTCTTGTTTGTTTCAGAAGGATGGGTTCTGCCTTCATATGCATTCTGTTAACATGTGTTTTATAGGCAAATTAAGACCATTAATATTGAGGGAAAATAAGGACCATTGATTGTGAATTCTTTGTTTTGGATTTGTTGTTGACAGTGGTATTGTGAGTAGATTTGCCCCACTTTTTCTTTTAGGATCTGGTAAGTTGGAATTATCTATTTTATGAGTGTAGTTAACTTCCTTGGGTTGGAGTTTGCCTTCCAGAACTTTCTATAGGGCTGGATCTGTGGACATGTATTGTTTAATCTGTTTTTTTTTTTTTTTTTTTTTTGTCATGGAATATCTTGCTTTCTCCATCCATAGTGATTGAAAGATTTTCTGGATATAGTAGTTTGGGCTGGAATCTGTGGACACTTAATGTTTGTAGAATATCTATCCAGAACCTTCTGGCTTTCAGAATTTCCATGGAGAAGTCTCATGTAATTTTGGTAGGTCTGCCTTTATATGTTAACTGGCCTTTTTCCTTCACTGCTCTAAATATTCTTTCTTTATTCTGTATGTTAAGTGTTTTGACTATTATGTGGCAAGGGGACTTTTTCTTTTGGTCCCATCTATTTGCTGTTTGGTATGCTTCTTGTACTTTCATAGGCATATCCTTCTTCAGGTTGGTAAAATTTTCTTCTATGATTTTGTTGAATATGTTTTCTGCACCTTTAAGCTGGGCTTCTTCTCCTTTTTCTTCTATACTTATTATAATTAGGTTTGGCTTTTCATGGTGTCCCATATTTTCTGGATATTTTGTGTTAATCATTTGTTGGATTAAGGTTTTCTTTGGTCAATAAATCTATTTCCTCTAATTTATCTTCAGCATCTTAGAGTCTCTCTTCCATCTCTTGTATTATATTGGTTATGCTTGTATCTGTAGTTCCTGATTATTTCCCCAGATTTTCTATTTCTATCATTATCTCAGTTTGTATTTTTTTATTGTATCTATTTCAGTTTTCAGGAATTATTTCCTTTATCCATTTGATTATTTTTTTCCTTGTTTTCTTTAAGAGATTTGTTGATTTCTTGAATTTTATTTTTTTGGTTTGTCTTTTCCTTTATTTCTTCCAATTTTTGTTTGCTTTTTTCTTCTAAATCTTTAATGGTTGTTCTAATTTCCTTTTTGAGGACCTCTATCATTTTCAGAAAGATTTTTAAGATCATTCTCTTCTGCTTCATCTGCATTGAGATATTCAGGTCTTGCTGGCATAGAATCTCTAGACTCTGGTTGTGTCATATGGTATTTCTGTTGTTTTATGTGTTCTTATAATGATGTCATCCCATCTCTTCTTCCAGTAGATACAGAAGAGGGCTCTCTCTCTCTTTGTGGGTACTGGTTCAAGGCTCTCTCCTCTGCCAGTGGGTGGGTGCAGATACAAGACAGGAATAGTGGCTGATATTGGATGCTTTATTCTGCCTCCAAGTCCTTCTGGGGGATTTGGTGCTGGGAAGGGTCTGGTGGCTGCAACTTGAAGGACTCTTTCTCTCTCCTTTCAGCTGGAGGGTGCAGGGTTAAGAATGGAATGGCAGTCAATGCTGGATGCTTTTTTCTGCCTCCAGGCCCCTCCTAAACTTATTTTACTTCTTATCTATTTCAGAGTTTTGAGATAGGGTTTCCCTGAATAATCCTGGCTGTACTGAAAGTAACTTTGTAGACAAGGATTGCCTTGAGATCAGATATCCACCTTCCAAGTGCTGGGATTAAAAGCATATGCCACCCCAAAAAGCTCCTATCAACATTTTGAATATGTATCCCCACTATTTGGCATGTTTCTGAAAAAAAGACATAGAATTATTATTATTAACATTACATTTATAATAGTAAGGTGGTTTTACTTCCTGTCATCTTTCAAGTTTTTACCTATTACTTTTAATATTCTGAAAATTGAATATGATATATAAAGTATATTGACATTTTCTATTTATAGTAAGTAATGTGTCCTGTGCTTCACCTGTACCTGATGTCTGACATTAATAGGAAGAAATTGTTTCTCATTATTTTTTCAAATACTGCTTTGTTCCTTTTTCATTTTTTCTGTATTTCCACTATGTGAGTGTTTTTCCCATGTTATTGTTGTGTTTTCTAAAAATAATTTTCAGTCCTAAAAGTTTCTACCTTCAGCTTCGATGGTGGAATCTCTTTAATGTCCCCACTTATTTTAGGGCTATGACTGGTGTTTTGGCTAATCTAGAATTCCAAAGTTATCCTACGTAAAAGTAAGACTGTCTAAAACAAGAAGGAGCCTCTACTCGTTACTCAAATTCATTACTGAAATTCAGACACATGTTATTTCAAAGGACACATCAAAATAATGTTTCCTTTCTTTTGATCTAGAGTTTACTTTTCATTCTTTCCTATATTGGCACTTCTTTACTTATATTTCCCATTTTCTCTGTGATCTCCCTTTCTGACAAGTAAACCAACAATTGACCTTTCAGTTTATTGGCATTTTTTATTTGTTAAGGTAGTGTGAAGACTGTTAAGATCCTTATTGTCAGGACATAAATAAAATTCTAGCGACATATGTTCATGTCTGACAAAGTAGTATATTTCCATCAGAGTTGTCTGAAATCTAATGTGTATTTCTTTTTGCAGTTTTTTTCTACTCCAAATTAAGTTTATTTCAAGTGATTCAAGACCAAAGTCTCTGATGAAAACAACATTAAAAATGTTTTCATTTTTCTCATCTTGCCAGCCATAACAGGATGAAGAAGAATGTAATAGATCTGTTGTGATTGAGTGCTCATCCAAATTGCATGCACAATGAGATTGAGATTCTCTTGATGGACTTTCATTTCTAATTTTTTTTTCCTAGTAGCAATACCATTACTGTCTCAAAGCTATCTTACATACCACCAATTTTACTTTTTGTGTCTTTATCCACTTTGCACACATAATGATTGCATTTATGAAAGTGTTGAGTAAATACCATATTACTTAAGGTTCTATCTTATGTTTCTCAAAGCACTTATTAAAATATTTTAACAATGACAACACTGGTGTATGCTAACAAATGTTTTTTTTTCCTTTTATCAGATTAAAACAATAGTCTACAGATCATTTTGTCCCTATCTATTCAGAATCTCTTATTAGTGTGCTGTGCTACAATCACAAGTTAGTATCCATGAGGAAGCTACAGGAGAACGTACAACCTTGTAACCCCAGTAAAATATAATAAAATGATACTAGAACATGCCATATACTGTGAAATAACATGTATGGGAATATTGAAATCTAAAAGTTTGCGTAGGGTAGAAGCACAGGGGTAGAGGAAGGAAAGTGTAAAGGTTAAGTTGGACAAATTCAAGGCTATGAAAGAAGGATTATGAAAATCTATTAACTTTTAAGTTATTTTAAGAATACCTTTAAAAAAAAAGACTTTGAACAGAGGGATCTCACATGGTTGAACAATAATGCTTCCAGAAAACATAGATTATTAAGTAAAAGTCTTAGTCAAGCACAGGTAACCATTTGACTAGTTAGTGGCCAGGCTGTGCACAGAGACCTAAAACAATACAAGCAATTGACATTCCTCTTGATTCCTTACCATAAATATATACCAAGACCCTAAATGTACCACATATTATAATACAGGAGTTAGAAAAATCAACCTGGAACTAAGCTAGAAGCGTCTTCCCTAAATGGTTAACTTTCACAGTGCTGGAAGGTGCTATGCAGGCTGTTAGTGGAAAAAAACACATGTGAACTTACCCTTTGATGGTCCTAGCATGCTACAGTAAAAGTCTTCTAGGCAAGTTTATGCACTGGTGCAATAGTTTCAAGGGTGTTCTTGGTGACAATTTCTTTATTGACTAGATGTGAGGTTAGCTCAATAAGAAAACATCATTCCTAGTCCTGTAAACATGTTTAAAACCATAGTAATAGGAATTATAGGTCCTAGGGAAAAGCCTATAGATACTCAGGTTCTTAAACTAGTGTGTACGTGCAGGTGTGTGTGTGGACTAATAGATATATGCTACCCCCAACTTTGGCCAGAGACATTTCTTATTGGAGAAGGTAGTGGTTAATGTATAGACTCACAACCATTCAGAAATGCTAAGATTATGAGTTTTGTTAGTTCTCAGCCACACATGGAACATCTGTATCAACTTCTCCTTGCTCCAAGTTTCACAGAACATTTCTGAAAAAGGAATGGAAAGAAATTAAGAACTAGAAAATAAAAAGGAATGTTGTGAATTGTTGTTTTCTGAATGTGACATGACTGCTATACTCAAGAACTTACAGCGGCTGTTTTTGCCTCTCCAAGATCTAGCCAGTTAGAAATTTCATCATGGAAGGACAATGTGCTCATGAAGTTCTATCCTTTACTGAAGCACTATTGGCTTTTGTAGCTTCTGGGGTATAAAGTCACTTTGCTTTGGGTAGGTGGCCATTGTTAGGTTCTTCTTGCCTTAGTGGATTAACCCACACTTCTGGGAATATGAAAAGCACTAATTGAACTCATTGAGTAATTGTTCAAAAAAAGACATGAATTTGAGAATTAGATATGTTAAGGACAGGCTGGAGCTGGGGGGAAGGAATAGGAATGGGCAGGAACAAGATGCAGTATATGCATTATGGAATTTTCATAGAATGAAATAAATGAAAAAAATGTTTCAAAAATTAACTATGTAACTATCTACATATGTTGTTACCTATCTTATATTCTCACATTCAGAATGTTAATGTAAGTTAATTATGACTTCAAGGTCAACCTCATTTATACAGGGAGTTCTAGCCAAATTAATGATACAGAAAAACTAAGGGAGGGAGGCAGGTGAGATTTCTCGGTGAGTAAAGGTACTTTCTTTCAAGGCTAAAGACTTGAGCATGAGCCCAAGAATCTATGTTATGAAAACTGTGTTCTGACTTCACACTCTAGCATATGAACACATAAACTCACAAGTTAATATGCACAATAACTTTAAGAAGGAAAAAGGTAGAATTCATGGCATGTATTACAGTAGTATAGAGCTTGGAAAGATTGGAAAATTCACTAAGCTGGATCTTCATCACTGCAAAAGCAGAAACAATAACAACATATTTCCCAATTTTCATTGATTCTATAAACATTAGCATTTAATTATGACTCAACTGTGACTACATAAACATTATTCTTTTGGTGAAATTTAGCTTTTTCTAAGAAATTGTGTGATTTACATATGTTATAACATTTATGCTAATTCAAATAAAATTAATCAATGTTAGTACTGTGAATCAATCATAAGTTAAAAGGAGCTAAACTATGTTATGGAATCATTTTTGTACTTTAAATATCAACAATATGAAGATAAGAATAGACAAAAATGATGACTGGAGACATGGTTAGCTATTCTATCTCAGTAAGTGAATTCCAGGTCCAGTAAGAGATTCTCTCAAAGACATATTAGAAGGACAGGCTAAATGAAGACAGTACCGGATACCAAGCTCTGTCCTTCACACTCATGGTCATGCATCACACAGACACATCTATATACATATCCACAGAATAATGCATACATATGAATAATAGAGAAAAATATTTTAATTAGGAATAATAGGAAATATTTCTTTCTCCCAAGGGTTTTGCTTATCTTTTTATTTTTCTATATTTTAAAATTAAAGATATTTGCCTATTTTACAGTTATGACAAGACAACTGTAACCATGGTAGCTTTAATAATTTTGGCTTTTTATTAGTATTATAAATGTGATGCAGAAAACATTAAGCTTGCTTGAAGGTGTGCAATTGTCAATTGTGTTTACTGGTAAAAATAAGGTTTCAATTCTTTAGTGTCCTTCATTGATATCTACAGTCTTCAATAGTGTTTCCTTCAAGCTTCATGACATGAGGCCTTTAAATAGGCAAAATTACATACAACTAGGTCCTCTGGATGTTTAAGAAACTAGTACATTGGAACTAGTTGTGAGATAGTCCTTCTGTGGCACTGACCACGCCCATTTGGGGGTGGAGCCATGGGCGGAAGTGACCTGTGGAAGGAGGTCGGAGAGAGAGCCCTGTAAAGCTCTCTTGCGGGCGTGACTTGGACAGGAGAGCATCGGGTTGAATTTCCTGGTGTTCATTTGTCTAGGTTGTAAGTTATTTCTCCCTGAATAAACATCTATTCGGCCTATTTGTTTATCCTGATCCTTATTTAACAGCGATATCTGGTGTCAGAAGTGGGATTAGGATTTTCACAGGACCTGGGTTTCACACAGGCGGCAGACGCCGCTCCCCTTCCCCCACATTTCCCAACGGGCAGGATTTAACCAGGTGGACTCACCACAGTTTTGGAACATTTGCCTCTTCCTTACGGCAAAGGAGATCTTTGCTGCCAAAGTGGACCTGAGAAGGCACTCACCGCTTCTCATTTTTTGCCTCTTGCAGGAGACAAATATAGAAGGCTGCTTGACCTTGCCAAATTAGGGTAAGACAGCCATTCTACCTCTCTGCTGTTGTTGTGGTCTGTCAAGTTCTCTTGGCCTTAGCCAAAACTGGGTGTACCAACATTGCTGTGAGACCTTGGGTGACTGTCCAGAAGGCTTGCTGTTTCTGTCCTTGCTGCACCTTTTGGAAGTTGTCCTTCTGCACTTCCTGTCTACTCTAGTATTGTTAATTTCCTTCTTAGGTCTTGATGAGGTTGAAGATTAAACTATCACAACTATTATTCTCTCTTCCTAGTTAGATATATTAGGTACTAGACTTACGTTTTCCAGCTTAGGACAACTCTATTGTAAACTCCATTATGCCTTCATCCTAGGACTAGATATATAGGTCATTTTGTTCTCGATTTTCCTTTTCTTAGAGCACGCTTGTTATTCACTGCTTTGTATATAGTTTTGTATTAAGCCTAAATCTTTTCTTTAGACTAAGAGGGGAATTGTAGTGAGATAGTCCTTCTGTGGCACTGACCACGCCCATTTGGGGGTGGAGCCATGGGTGGAAGTGACCTGTGGAAGGAGGTCGGAGAGAGAGCCGGGTAAAGCTTTCTTGCTGGCGTGACTCGGACAGGAGAACATTGGGTTGAAATTCCTGGTGTTCATCTGTCTAGGTTGTAAGTTATTTCTCCCTGAATAAACATCTATTCGGCCTATTTGTTTATGCTGATCCTTATTTAACAGTGATAACTAGTATTTTATATAAGCTTTAATTTCCCATGTGAAAACAACCAATATTATGTCACACGGGAAACACATGTAGGACGATTATTTCTTTTTGGATGTGCAACAGTTATCTATACTATTTAAGTTAAAAGTAAACTACATGGATGCTCTCGAGTAGCTGTCAATATTGACTGAATTGACAGAGCAGTTACTTGGCTTTCTGTTTCATTGGCATTTGTACACACATACACAAATCAACTGGCTCAGTTAAAATACTCTGACGAATTAATTTTCTATGGAAAGCTAACTTTTAACATGATGCAATTTAATAATATAGTAGAAACCTTCTCAGTGGGAAACCTTGAACATAGGGATAACAAATTTGGTACTTAGATAATAATAGCAGTAATGGCCACTTTCATTTTAACCATTTCAATGACTCAGGCAGTTTTTTTCATTCACTAAGCATTCATTGAGGCCTGCTATGTGTTTTCACATTATTTGTTCTGTAGATACAATTTAAATGTCAAGTATCAGCTTTCCACAAATCCATATCCACTGAGAAATATCAGGTAAGGAAAGATAATTATAGAAGAGTGAAGTAAATGTAGTCAGTGATAGGGTTGTATAATATGTGCTTTAGAAAATTAATGTGGTAGCACCATGTAAAGAACACTTGAGATACATATGTCCAATTAGTAATGCAAAGTATATATTATTCCTATTTTTACTAGAGGAAATCTTAGGGGCCTTGAGATTTAAATAATAGCCTCAGATAACTCAGTTTTTTCATTAATATGCACATTTATTTATTCTATCATTCATCAGTAACTATTCTGTCAGCCATGAGTAAGACAGTAACCAAGACACAAGGGACCTTACCCTCATCAGTTTCATAATATATCTGAAAAATGAATTTAGAATTCACAAGAGAAGGAAAAAAGGCTTTCATACCTGGAATTATAGTAGGGGTAACAGACATTCATACTCACTTTCCCATTAAGGAGAAGAGTTGTCCTTCTACCACTGGCTTCCTACATTCTCCCTTCCAGGTTATGCAGGGTGAGGAGGATTTTAGTGATTGAACTACCAGACTTGCTAA